>NC_142835.1:1355801-2033702 GCF_057945365.1 Rhopilema esculentum
CTCCAGTTTTCACGCTACCAGATGAATCATGTGCGAAGACCAAATCAATAGGCTGGAAGCATTCGCCTATAAAGATTTTTAGAGATATATTGCACACATCATGAAAAATGGTATTTATTAAAATATTATTATAATTAGAATGGGAAAATAGTATTTATCAAAATAATTATTACAATTAGAATGGGAATATTGCATTGATACACGCCGCAACAAATGAAACCTGAAAACCATTAAAGTTGAGCCGATTTTTACAGAGACTATATAACTGACAAAGCTTGAGAACATGAAAATCCCAAATACCTGAGACCTTGAGTTCAAGTAAAAACCTTAGTGATTTAGACAACTTCTGAAAAGACTGGACAGAACAAAGATTCTTGGCTAGTAGTTAGGGTTCCCGGGGTGGAGTTCATACGGGGTGAAGTTCATGCGGGGTGGAGTTCATGCGGGGTGGAGTTCATGCAGGGTGGAGTTCATGCGGGGTGGAGTTCATGCGGGGTGGAGTTCATGCGGGGTGGAGTTCATGCGGGGTGGAGTTCATGCGGGGCGGAGTTCCTGCGGGGTGGAGTTCATGCGGGGTGGAGTTCATGCGGGGTGGAGTTTCCAGGGTGGGGTTCCTGGGAATGAGGTTGAAATTTTTTTCATATGTTTTGAGCAAGAAATTGAAGTGTGTTTCTCCCAAAAGTCTAGATCTTGTGATTGTTGCACCTAAATATTATTTTCTTGCAGACGAGTAGACGCGTTGAAATTTAGAAGGAATCAATACACTAACCGTTACACATATTTCTTATAAGTCTAAGTAAAAAACTTCGATATATATCATACGGGACACTGATACTCATTACATTTCAATTTTCAAGGGATTAATAGCTGGGAAAGGGAATCAGTGGGCCTTTCTGATGAAATGAGGGGAATCAATATATAAGAGAAATATTGACAGACTTCTTTGGACCTCACAACAAAACCACAAAGTAATTAACTTAAAAAGGATCGTCACTTACTTGGGCATTCGCCCTCTTGGGCAACTGTAATTTCCTTCTTCTGCAAACAAGCTTCAGCTCTCATTACACATATGTTCGCATATGTCTTGCCATTGGATCCACAGATTGGCTTATAATCTGCCGTGCATTTGATGTTGCAAGCATCTGTTAAATTTCAAAGAATCGATATGAATATAACACAAAGATAATACGGTATTGATTCGATTTAACACTCCCTGTCGAAGAAGCCCTCTCTCGAATAAGCCCCCTCTTGAAGAATCCCCCTCTCGAAAAACACCCAGGAACTTTTATATCGCATATTTTACGATACACCATTGCCCGACTTATCAAGCATCGCGGAAACTCAAAATTTTGTTTGAGAACACATGAGACATTGTAAAAATTATAATAGACATTCTAACTCTGTCAAAACGTAACCCTCGTCCTATCTTCAAGGGTAGCAAAAAACGATCTAAACTCCTGCAGGTTTATACGCTCTCGCCCCAGACCCCAAACTTCTCAAAATGTTGATTATAGGAAACTTCATATCTACTGGACGATGAAATCGAAATTTGAAGCACTTATTTCTTATTTCAAACATAATATAGCAAAACTTGGCGAAAATGTCGTTAAATTAGATGAAAATACCTGATTGTAAATTCTTAGAAAACTAAATCACAGTGTATAAATTGAGCAATCGAAATTCTAAGATATCTTTTTCAATTAAAAATTCAACCTTAAAGTAATACCGTTTTCTAGGCTTCTGAGATTGGATTCAAACCTACCATTGTCGCAAGATCCTTTGCTTGCTACTGTTATGACCTTCCTGCTGATGCATGACTCCGACCTGAGGACACATTCATTGGCATATGTGTTGCCGTCAGATCCGCATACGGGCGAGAAATCTGTCGCACACTTAAGGTCACATCCTAGAACGAGAAGAGACCGAATTTTATTCAGGACAAGAAAAACAATGAAAGGAACCTATGCGCTACATAAGTACTTTACTTTGTATTTTTATAAAAAGTTGGTTGGGTCTTAGCTGGTTAAAACAGTGCTTCTTGCCATGTAGTACAACCTGCTATATCAAATACTTAGATATCTTTCAAGTATGCTGTAATGAAACTATATCGTTGTAGGAGTTCTGAACAATTTCCGAGAGACTAGATTAAGATCGAGTTTTCTCAAATAATTTCTAGGACACTTTTCTGTTTCCCTCAAAACAATTAACAAAACGGCATCTCCTCGCATAGTGCAAGTTTAAGCCCATAGTTTATGCCATATAGGGCCAGGGGCGGATTTAAGTAACAAAGATTGGGGAGGGGGGGGGGTGTTGGACACTAATTTTGGTGCCACACCCTTCAGGTCACTGGTAAATGATGGAAACGCCCATTCTTAAAATTTGGTTTTCAACTTTAAGGTAGAGACGATACAAAGCAGTGGCGTGGCTAAACTTGGAACATTATCCACGAGAAGCATTTCAGAATCCAGTTTTTTAAGGATTGGATTGCTTTAGCATTTTAGTTTCTTTTTTTATTGGGAATGTCTCAAGAACGTGAAGGACTTTTCTATACAAACGAGGGGAAAGTGTTGAACACTCTGTACATATATAGAGGGGGGTCTTCTGCGAGCGAAGCGAGCAGAAATTTTTTGCGACAACGCCGAATATTCCTCCCCCCCACCCCCCCTCCGCTACGCTACTGATAAGAAGATAAATGCTGCTAAGAGAAAAATAAAGTAAAATCTTGGCGTTATTTTGTTAATACTGACTACCAACAAATGATTTTTACCGAATGAAACAATGTTTACCGAAAGACACAGAAATATTGAGGGGGGGGGGGGGGGGTGTCGCACCCCGTACACCCCCCCCCCTGCTAAATCCGTCCCTGTATAGAGCATTTCAAACAACGGTTTTTTCAGATATCATTCGCTGGGACTTTTCAGCGTCGGTAGGCATCGATGATGTTCGGTGATGTTCATATCAGGATCAGTGTGACCAGATCTAGCATGATATTATGCTTTTGGCATAATTTTGGCCAAAACTCGTCCTTTAGCATAAAATCTAGCAGAGTTTGAAATCTAGCATAATTCTGGCATAATTTTAATATTTGATAAGAAAATCATTTTTCCATTGATAAGTGATCGGCTGTCTATCGTAACTGCATGCAAGTACATTACACCCGCATGTGTGGCTATTATTATGTGAGTAAATTGAGACGCCATCTTATCGTAGAATTTCAGTGTAAGGTACTGTCTAAGTTGGCACTGATGATTTCTTAGAAATAGCTCTGTCAGTAACAAATATCATTTTACATATACACAACTACATATGGATAACTAATTTGCGCATGCGCTAGCCTCTTTCTGAAATAGGATAGCCTTGATTTGAAAGTTAGCATAATTTTTGTAAATCTAGCATAATTTTATGACAATCTTGGCATAATTCTGAAATTGTGATCTGGTCACACTGAAGGATCAGTTTTTGTGCTGATACGAACATCTTTATAAGGAACCGCAAATATGAAAGGGATGAAAATTTAAAAAAGCATTGTAACGGTCATAAAAATGGATGAATATAATTCTAATAGGGTACCTAATTTGTGGCTCAAATGATGCAGATACCGTAAAAGCTCTATTAAACCCCCTCTCTTTAAGTCCCCCTCTCTTTTAAGCCCCCTTTCTATTAAGCTCCCCTTATCAAGGAGAAATTTAAATAAGCCCCCCTCTCGATAAAGCCCCCTCTCGATTAAGAAACCTCTCTATTAAACCCCCTCTTTAGCCCCGAAGTCAAACAAATAAAATATATGCATTGAGTGGGTCTCTTGACGGGTGTGTTGATGATAAGATCGTGTGCATTAAAATCGGCCCATATGAAGATTTACTTGTGAACCTTAGAAGTCAGTCGAAATTTGTTTAGATGTCCTTCGCGTTATCAGTTGATCCTGGTGACTCTGAGGAAGATCAGGACATTCTGGTTGATCTTAAGAAACTTTTGAAGTTACCAGCAAAGTTTTTTCAAACATTTGTATGTAATTTTCATGAAAAGTGCATAATGCCACATTGAATTTTCAAAAAGGCCCCCTCTCTAATAAACCACCTCTCAATTAAGTCCTCTTTAGGACTGAAAAAATAAATAAGACCCTTGGGCTTAACAGAGATTTTACGGTACAGGGTCCTTTCGAGAGAAAACAGAACTATATACTTGAGGCAAATATCGAGACAAAAGCTAAACATAACAGCGCAAAATCAGGAAAACAACATCTTTATAATTTGGTTACAGTAGGCCGGACTCGTTTCTTGATTTTGTTGGTATTTGCGTGAAATCAAACTTCGTTGGGCAAACGGCTCCTAAGCAGTACCCAGCAATTAAACTCAATCGTTTCTTAATTTGTCTACACTTCAGAAAAACAAACAAGACCCCCTTTTATGACCCGAAGGTGGCATCGCTTTAAATTGTTAGTCTATTTCCCAGGGCCTGAGAAACAGGCGACCAATTATAAATACGATTCAATACTGAGTAAGCAAATGTACTTTCTCTTCTCTGCTCTTTGTTTGATATATAAAAATCAAATCTTCCATGCTTGGTCTCCGAACAATAAACAAAGACCTCTTTTCAACTGCATGGATTTGCAAAAAGCGGCCATCGACAAACGCCCTTCCTTCAATATTACCGCAGTTGACACGAACAAACGTCTTTCTTTCACTTTACTTCAAATTACATCAACCTTTGACATATGAAAGAGATTTACGAACCGGAAAACTAGCGCAGAACCAACTTAATAAACATAGCAAAAAGTTAGGCTTTTTGATAGGGGTTGGTTTAGCCTCCCCCCTCCCCCACAGCACTATGCTCTTCACCCTTGTGGGTACGACCATCAAGAGCCTATGACGCTGTCCTAGCAACAAATGTTGCCTAAACCATAAAATCCTTCAGATTGCGACCATAACAATATTTTCGTTACCAGTCCCTTCAAGTTAGGTTGCCATATCAAAAACAGGCCACAGGGACAAGCCTTTATTAATGTTTAGAAAAACGATCCATCTGGAACCGAAAGCACAAGCAACCAATTGATGGACCGACATTTTGAGGTCACTTTCTATGTCGCAGCTGTCGCTGAAAAAGGGGTGACATTGACAGTGTAGTTCAAAATGCGTTTTTACAAAGGCTCTCCCCATCCCGTTAATCGAAATGTAACGATATGAAATGTTGTGTCGTGAGGGGTTAAATAATTTCCACGTTAATATCCACTTCGGTTAACAGTTTACTAAGGCAAATCACACCATGGCTGGGTTAGAATTCCTTTTCATAAAATCTCCATCCGGCTGAGCCTCAGTTTTTTGGGTAGGTGTTTAGCTAGTGTCCATCACGGAAGATGCCGCAGACGACGTTGCTTTTTATGTTTTCCTGCGAAATTTGTAAATGAAAAGTGCACCATGATCCGGATTACAAGTTTTTTAGAGGAGATAAAAGAAAGGAAAACCTTTGTTGTTCTCTCTTTAAACATCGAATTGCATTGATGTCTTTTATTTAGATATAGACCAGACAGTTGAATGTCAAGCCACACGGAGCGATTCACAAACAGGCTTTTCTCAAGCACTCCTATCTTGTACATCCTAAGTTGACAGTTAATGGCTTAACGCAACGAAAAGAGACGAACAGCTCGTTACGTGCATGAGATTGCGGTGAAACTCTTATTCCTTTAGCTCTCGAAGTACGAATAAGCCACGCTAATTCTACATTTTCAATGTAGTGAGCAACGCGATAATTATCAAACAAACGTAATTTTTCCTACTTAGAAAATCCTCGAAAAAAGTGAAAAAAAAAGAAAACAAAAATGTTCCAATCAAAAGGCGGAGATTTAAAGGAATTGTTACTGACTCTTACATAAGGTTACTTCCTTGGTCTACGCGCATAGGTATTTAGGGCCTATGACGAATGTAGGATAATTTTTACCCAGTCAGAAAAGCGACAGGCAATGGTTCCAGCAGCAAATGGCTGCAGAACAAAACCATTTCATTCAGAAAATTTTATGATTCTAAACAGTACAGCCTTTATACATGGATTTCCACAATAATTTAAAAAGAATAGCAAATTTGTGGAAATCTAGAGTAGTCAAGTTGGCTAGAGTCAAACTGATATCAAATAATTAACTTTTTTTATCTTTCAAAAGAACGTTCACAAACGCTCATGTGTGGGCAGATAAAGAAATACCTAAATGTTGACATTTTTCATCTCCGCAAACCCAATATTTTGGCACGAACATTGAACAATTCAATAATCCACTGTTTGGTGCCCAAATGTTGATCGGTTGAATGCAGTTGAACATTGGAACATTAGTAAGCATCATCTCACTGAGCTGGGTGTTGGCAAAACATAGACTCGTATTTAGATGTGCAAATGAGTTCTTTGCTAGCTTAATAATGGGTACTTAGGTCCAGAGATTTCAGTATTAGTCCATACCATTTCAGTTGGAAAACGTAAAAAGTAATTGAAAAGCATATCTTATCACATAACCCTGAAATTACATTCATATAAAAACGAAAGTAAAAATTAAATTCATTACAATAATAAACAAATAAGTCCAAATAAAATTGAAATGAGTTTAGAAACCGTGCAAATAAAACTTTTCAATTGTTGAGGAGAAGAACTAAATTTTGCACCATATGCGCATGCGCCATTAAATCGATTACGCTAGTGTCACATTCTGGTTTATATGATGCAACCATGATATATGTTATTGATTAAATGCCATGAGATGTAAATTTTGTTCACAAGCCTTCGGCCAAATGCGCATGTGCAAATGATGCACGTTGCCATTGGTTTAAATAGCCCTAAACAATAGCCCTAGACTCGTCTTCCAAACAATCCAAGGACGGCATTTGAGGCTCTGGTTATATTATATCGGATTCAATTCGAATTCGATCACTTTTGAGACTAGATAGGCATTTTTAGCGGACACAGCAACACTTAAATCCGTTACGATCCGTATAGTTCTAGCGGAGTCAAACCACCTCGATTTGTATTTGGTATGGCACCCTATCGGTTTACTGAAGGTCTTTGGGTTACTCTTCGACACGTGCGCACGCATGAATCTGATACTCTTTAGCTATGGGGTAGAAATAACTAGCGTCTTCGGGAATAAACAAAGAAACTAAGGCATGGTTGTTCCTTAGCTCCTGCATGTACAAATTCCTTTAAGACCTGGAGGGGCTCTTGAGGCTTGGAGGGGCACAGGTGGTAAGCGCCAATTTCTCTAAAAAGGGGCACTATTCCAAAAGTCTTGACAAGGCTGCTTCTTATTGAAGGGGCTTCTGTCTGAAAGATGGGGCACGCGTCTCTGGTGCTCACAGTGGGTTTTAAGACATCGTTTAGCGCGTTATCTACGCAGCGCCACACCTTACGCCATTTTCTTCATAGGCGGGCGTCGTTGCCACTGCAAGACGAAACAGCTTCTGTCTCTCGCGCAGTTATTGTTTCCTTTAGCAGACAAGATCTGCAGATTTTCCACATTCTAGATGTTTTGTTTCCCACGGTCAATTCTTGCTTGCTTTCCGGATTTTGCTCGTTTGCAACATGGGTGCATATTTGACAGCAAAATCTAAAAATTCTCGTTAACGAAGGACCTTTTATCTGAAGTTCGAAAAAAATTTGGAAGGCAACTCGAAACAAAAGAAAATCCTCATTTCAGCCCCATTTCCAAAGCCTGGTTCTTACAATTTAACTGTATGAAAAAGCATCAGTAAAATTTGAAAGATTTTTTGTGACTTAAAATAACTAATACTTATTGCATTTTTAGGACAGAGTTTTATAACTTCGACACTAGCGTATTTCAAACTTGTTTGTGTAGGAGTAGAGTTCGTTGTATTCAAACTTCTCGTAATTCCAGTTTCAATTGGCCTGAACCAATTTTTGACATAAACTTGATCAAAAATCTCATAAAGAATGCTAAAGAATTTCCCCTATCCTGTGTGGTGGCATATAATACTTACAATTAAATTGTTTTGAACCATTTGAAGTTTCACAAGATAAATTGCACGAGAAGACCATTAGAAAACTAACTAGTGAATGAACTCGATGAAAATTTTCTGAAAGCATAGATAATTGAAAAGATGCTCAATTTGTATAAATTAATACCTCTTACACAAATAAACAATATTAAGTGTTGGTACTTTATTATTCTGATGCTACTATTTAAATCTCTCGAATATTGCACTCATTCTGTCAGGATAAAGCTGTATGACAGATAAGGTCTCCCTTTGAAGTGCTACTGTATTGAGTTTGCAGTGCTACAAAATCTTTAGGCTGAGGATTTTCCTGCCTTCAATCTTCGGAACAGGCAAGACAAGACCCGTACACTCCTTTCTTTGTACTCTCTTTGCCGGATGCTGACCCACATTTTGTTTGGCAGGGATTTATAATTAATTGTCGGGGCAAATTCTTTTGACATACACGAAAACACTTGCGGTGTGATTCCTTGTATTGCAAAACACGATGAAAAAGGAAGACGAAATAATCACTGGGTGGAGGAGGATGGGCGGGGAACAGAAGCGGACATGCGTGTCGAATGAAACTGAGTCAGTCAAAACCAAAGATTCCTTCGGCTATTGATGTTGCCAGTTAGGTGTCGACAAAACAATGAAAGTGCTGAATTCTCCTTAGATAAACAAAGCAGAAGTCATTATGACAACTCTCTCACTGTTCGTATCCACCTAATTCTCGACGTCGCTATTCAAATTCGCTTGCGGTTCTAATTTCCTCGGAGAAGCGGAGAATGCGTCAATGGCTTCTCGAGGAACAAAACGACGTACGATTTACGAAGTTTGTTTGTTATTAGTGTCTCATTTGGGTGTAATTTGCAGTGGATTGTAAAAAACTTTTTCGGTCTCATATCACATTAAACGTCATAAGATGAGATAAATAGAAGATTAAAAAAGTCTTAATCCACATTAAAGACTTCGTTTGTTTTGAAATCACGTAATTCTTCAGTTTCAATGAAATTAAGTTTACCGTTTTCGTCCTTGCACGCAAGAAGTTAATTTCAATAAAAACTGTGAGTTTTAGGACTGAGAATAACTTTCTGTCAGGCGAAATTCGAAAAGCGCGGAACGCTTTAGGCGAAATCACATCCGCATTGTAAAGAGACAAGTAAAGAGTTGTCCTCGCCGAAATTTATTTTAAAACATTTGAAAAGAATATCAAAGTCATTAAAACCCAAGAAACTGTAAACGATACTATACATTGAAAGTTTAAAATAACTAAGATATTTTTGATATTGTTTCTTGTGTTATAAGCCGATTGGACACGGCGGCTTAAGGCCCGTAGCCGCGGCAGTTCCGAGAATCCGGGGGTAGCATTGATCACCATGCAGTTACTTTTCTATAAAATTGTGTGTGATAATGCCATAATATATGGAAAATAAAACGAAAATCCGACTACTTGCAGGTCAAAAACTATTTAGGATGCGTTTTGAAGCACTTTTTGTAAGTGAGGTTAGTGCTCATTTCGAGAAAGCAAACTACACACGGGAAAAATGTTTGAATGAGCAATATCCGCGTGGAAGAGACATGCTCGCTAAGTTCGCTCGAATAACCATAAATGTGAGAAATATGCATGAACCGAAATCAAACTGTTTTTACTTATTAGAATTTACTAAAAATGGAACTTACCTTGCGAGGTAATCTTTTGAAACAAAACCAGAGCCAGCCAAGCCGCGATTGTCACAAAGTTAGTGGTTCGCCTGCCCATCTCTAGCGCGCGAACTTGAAAACGTTGACTAAACGTGAAACTTTACTTCATAGTTCTTCGCTGAACCACGAAACTTTCAGTGAGGCGTTAGAAAAGACCTCTCTCTTGGCTGTAAGGCTGTCCCTCGCTTCATACACAAAACAGGCTATCGGTATTGTTTAGCTTTTGGCGAATGGCGATGTTCAGCCCAGAATTTTCAGAAAGGAGGATTCAGCACAGCGGAAACGCTCTGCTCGTTTCCGGCTCTTTGTAACCGGCAGATATGTCAGACCACTTGTAACTGAAAACCGGACTCGGTTGCTGAATAAATTCTAATCGGATTTTAAGGGGAATTACAAGATTCTAACTGCTTTGGAAATCATACAAATGTCTATGTTTTTTCATCAATGATCTCTTTAGCAAGCAAAATGGTACTGCTTTATTTTTGATGAGAACAACTGTGATATCAGCCAATTTAAATACCTCTTTAGAATAGTAGATATCTTTATTGTCAGCAGTAGAAAGTGTCCCTGCATGGAGGGGGTTTTATAGTCAAAAAAATCTCGATTCCCCTCAAGGCTCTTTGCGCTTCGCAGGGGTTTGGCATTCTTTAAATAATAGTATGGATTAATGGCGAAATCAAAAAACTCTTATGAATGGGTAAATTGTGAAACTCTCTCGAACATGAAATAATTGGACTATCAAACATAAAATGTTTGCAGTTTCCTTACGTTCTGATAAAGTCTTTCGAAATTCAGGAATAAGATATCCAAGCTGCAAGTGGCCAAAATATTATTATAAGTAAGCTATTGATAGAACTGAAATTCAAAAATTCTGAAACTCAATAGGTGTGAAGGATTGTTGGCAAATACATTTATATATAATCCCTCTTCAACCTTATCTCACACGCTGGGCTATGCCAGTCCCTTCTGTTGGATTTAGATTCTTAAAATGGAAGCTTCAGGTCAAGATTCATGCTATTCAATGATAAGCTCAACGTTTTCTTTCCTCTTAAACATTTGAAAATTAGGATTCACGAAGCAGGGGTCGAACCTAGCCATGCAGTTCCATTTAAGGTGTGCCCAGAATCAAATATATATCTGTTAATGAATAAAATTATTACAGAACTTTAAAAAATCCGGCTTCCAGGTCGGTGCCTCTGAACGACGTTAAAACTGTAAAGCAACCGGTTACTGTCGCTTAAAGAACAATTTAAGAATAAACTTAGGCTCAAAAAAGAAAAGATTTGAGAATATTGAGGCTCAGCAAAATATTAGGTATTCTTATAAAATATGTGTATATTGTTTCAAGGCCAGCACGTTTTGTACAGTACTTTAATCATGGGCTCCGATATATGTTAAAAAGTGGGGGGGGGGGCAAGGAAAAGTTTAGCACTCGCAACAAAAGATTTTAGAGAAAGTTCTATTGTTTTGCAAAAAAGTAGATGGGGGCCATGGCCAGGCCCCCGGCTCCCTCTTCGTCGGAGGCCCTGTTAACCAGCACGTTTGGCTTGGTGATAAGATCTTTTCTGTTAATATTTGAATAAATTTATCTTCATTCACAAATCGAGCATTTAACAATTCAATAAGGCAGAAGGAGAGGGTTATCGAAGGGTTCCAGGACTCGACTTTAGCAGAAATTAGGAATTTTGCAGTACCATGATTGTGATTTCTCAGTTAGCTTTGCATAATTGGCCTGATCATGTACACATATTTGCTAGATGTACGTCGAGACTTTTGCCTTAAGGGTGAACCTCTAATATTTTAAACGACTGAAAAATGAAGGTTACTCCCTTTTAAAATATGTGCTTTGATAAGTTCGTTGTCTACACAAAACCAGTTATATCGAATTGGCACCTAATGCGGTCAAAATGAACACTAGGCGGGACATAACTTGAAATCAACCAGGGCAGCACCCTTCCTACGCCTAGAGTGTTACCGGAAAATGTGCACCACAGCCCAATAACAAGTTTTCAAGCAGGATCCGTTCCTAAAATGGAAAAAGGTTAATATTCGCGAGGAAATGATTTTATAGAGGGTCTTTAATTAGGGCACCACATTTGAGCTAGCCATGCGAAGTCGATGGTAATTCTCTTCGCCTCGACATTATAATTTTACAAACACCAAGGGAATCGCATCCCCAGAGGAGGTCCTTGGAAAAGTTTCCGGTAACCAGGGCATCCTCTCTAGATACTCGCCATCAATTGGTCAAAATAACAAATACTGTTACCGGCCTATTGTTTCAAACAATTGGGAAGCGGACACTGGGTGTTTTCGTTTTGTATTGGTCGGCGTGTCACTGGTGAATCTGGCCGTCGCCTATCTTCAATCCGAGAGCTTCCACAGCGAAACAGAACAACACACTTCTGAGGCTCCTGGTCACTCATATTTAGCGCGTTCTCTTCTCTTATTCATGCATGACACAGTAAAGAGAAGATTTTGAAAGCAAGCGTTAACTGAGGGCCACTTAATACTTTCTCCGAGAAAGTATTATACGGGTATTCTATTGGCCACACTTGCTGTATTCCAATGAGGTCAGTATAAAAAGTTTGGTTTTAAGATGTTTAATCCCTAATTTCATATTTACAAGAGTTAATTTACTTATAAGTGGTCGTTCATAGCCTTCGAAACTTATTTTGTTAATTTCTTCCAGGGAAGGCACGATGAAAGTGTTTTTGGCGCTATTATTCTCACTTCTTAAAATTTCGAACGTGCTGTCTCAGGTAAGAGAAATTCTTTTACTCTTTGAATCGATCAACTTGACCCCCGGTTTTCGCATGGTAAAGGTTACCGTGGCCGTAAGATGAGTGCACCCAAGCTAAACAATCATCAGTTCTTCTCTTATTCCTACGAAAAGCTCGTTTTATAACAATTATTGTTTGACTAAAATATATTTAGGGTAAAGTATCAATAATAAACAGTAAAAAGTATTTTTCTGACATGTCTGAAACTTCGTTCTGCCTCCAATTGCAAGTCAGAGACGGTGCTAACAAAACTTTGCTGTGCATTTTGCTAAAATTTTGATGTCTGCCCTGCAGTGAGAATGTCGCATTCAGACATGAAAATTGTGAAAATTGGATTTGGTAAAACCATGAAAACATGATCATTGGATTTGGTAAAACCATGGACTGGTCGGTCCTTGACGGTTTCACGAGCGTAGGTCCGCTCCGCGTTACTTGCCATCGCAGACGGCCTTATTCCAAGTTCCCCAAATTTAGCCACTAATCAAACAAATTATTCAGTTTAGCTCCTGAGCGGTAAAAAGGTTGATTCTATAAAGTTCCAATCACATTGAGAATGTTTTTAACGACAGTCCTCTTGTCCTGGTGCCTCTCAAGCAGCCCTATCTTTGGTCTGGCGGCTACAGCCCCGATGCAACCGCCGCGGGTATTGCGCTTTTTCTCAATTAACTCTGATTTTGCTTTTAAATACTTCAGTAGACCTGTCTGATCTTTCGTGGTTTCTGGTTTTCTTAAAGTATCCCGAGTTGATGCTTTTGTCTGATGTTACGTAGGTCAAATAATTACATTTCGCTTGGCTGGGTGTTGATATTTCTCCCTACCTTAAAACTTAATACAATACATACCATAAAATTTTTTTAGCAACTTCCAGTACTACAATAGTCTGGGTGGTAATATATTAATTCTCGAGTAAAAATTGAATTTCAATTAATATTTGGGCCTAAAATTCCTCTGAAATCTTCATTCGGAGACCGAGACAAAAATTACGGGCGTGGAAAGGTGTGTATGTATTTATTTACACAAACGTAGGTTGCCACTGTGTTGAAACTTAAATTCGACTGTGTCAATAGAAAACATGTTGTTTAAAAAATATGAATCCCAGTAATCCGGGTTCGTTGAAAGTCCGTGAAACTCGTTCTAGAGCAGGGCCGGAAATTTTCAGGTCGTTTTTTCATCTTGAAAAGACAGGCATCTCTTGATGAGCGGAAAGGCCGAAACCTGTCTTGTGAATGCAGCCGCTTTCTTAAAAGCGACCATCCCCTTAAAGACAAGGTAATTAAAGTAAAGAAAATCTGTCTCATGAGTGCTCCGACACAAGCCAAGGGTGAAGTTGGGGGTCAAGGGCAAATTAAGGGACCCACAATAAAAAGCTTTCTCTTAAAGGGACCGCCGCCCCCCCCCCCTCCGTCGTCGGATGCCCTGTATCAACGTCTTCACTTGGGTGGGCTTGAAAGGCTCACACTTGTTTCATAAAATAACATTGTTATGAAGTGTGGCTAGAAGAGGTGTTCGATTTCACCAAATTCTCCATTTTATTTTGAAATGATCTATGACATGAAAATAGGAAATATTTACTTTTCTACCGCAACAGTCGGACGCGGTAGTGATAAATTTGGGCAGCCAAAAATTGTCTATATTGAACAATGAAGGCTTGCCCCTTGAAAAGTATTTCCCAACACTACACTAGCCCTCCCACCAGAGTTTGGTTTATTATCTCGGACACAGATCCCTTCACGTGATGTTTTTGTTCTGTGTAAAAAAGTTTCATATAATTTATTCGCTAACCAGCTAAAAGTGGTTGTCACTCAAGATTTTTTGAACTGATTCTGAAACTATCTGAATTGATTGTTATCGAGACTCCGCAGGTTTTGGCAAATTCCTTAGTGGGTTGCCCTACGGCCAGTGCTATTCGATTATTTTAAATAATTGAAATTCCGAGATTGAGACCATTTTCTCTGGTTTGCCTCTCTCCTATGTAATTTATAACCGCAACCCAAAGTCTATTTCGGTAGACATAACACTTCCAATTGAAATATCTGTAGCTTTCCCTTCTGACCACTGGTTGACGTGACATCATATGCATAGAGACCGTACGGCTTTTTTACTCTAACTTTCGTTTATTGTCGGTTAAACTTCAATTGTCATGAATATCGAGAAAAAAATCATAATTGTTGAAATTGGACAAGGATGACTAGTATGTTCATTGCTAAATTAAAGGCAATCGACGGATACAAAACCATCTATCAATTATTAGTCAGTCTTTGAACATGTGAGTGGAATCGCACTCACTGATTGGTAAAATAATCGTTCTTTGAATTGTGGAGTTAAGGACCTTCCGAGACGTCAGAATAACCAGTCTTGAGCTAAAAGCAAAATTTTATTGTATTTTGCGATCTAATAATCCTGCTTCGATACATTTGGGACCCCCCTAGTATTTTCCTTCTCAGGTTGTCCCATTGTAAAAGGGGAGGAAGACGCCGCCGTGCGATCGTGCAATCGCACTCTTACGATAACATTTGTTCGTTTAGATATGTATAGAAACTGTTATTGTCCGGAAGATTTAGAACCAGAAGATGAAATTGACTCATCTGCGATACCCAACGATTTATTGCTTTTCAACCCATTTCCTGGAATCAGGCGAAGTCATCGACTGGAATTTTCCTGCAGGACATGATTCCATTCTTGAATCAAACAAATCCGATACAACTCTTCCGTTTCCAAAGCCGCAAATGGTTTGGGTAGGGCTGATGTTTATGAATAGTTCTTTTGCTCCTCGGTCATTAGGCCTCAGTATCACAATTGTTTGTTGTCCTGCGAGGATGAATTGTTTATGAATAATAGTAGAATAACTCTCTTGTTGAGCAGCAAAAGGCTGTCCGATTTCCTCCCCACCCTGCTACCTCATATTTAAAGATCCTTCCCCCGTTTGTCAGCAATTAGTGGGCAATGCTAATTCAATTCACATAAATTCTATTCATGAGATTTCAATTTCCACATCAAGAGATCGTAATTGTATCAAGACCATGCTCAAAGGAACTTCCCCATTAAAGGGCAGGGTTCGTGCTATGTTTGTGGGAGACAAACGTTTGTGGTCTTTAATTTACGTTAACTATGTACATGGCTTCATGTTTAGCATGGAAACTAACGAAAATTTTAAGTACGCCAAAAAAAGTTTTATTGGTTTGCACGCCGCACGCCGAAAAAAACCTGGGTGTACGCCGAAGATCTTTGGGCCTAAGTGCATGGAATGCACCCTGGGATGCATTCCAATCTCAGCATATGAACTCAATGCCTGACTTCTTCATGTATGAACAGTCACATGTTGGTTATTTCTTGCAGTATGACAAAGATTTGCTTAAGATGTGAACTGCTTTTTCTTTTAAGTACAAAAAGGACTTTTCCCCTGTCAACGTCTTGTCATTACAACGGAAACAGCTTAGCAAACTTTGTATTTTTTCATTGCTTTGGTCGTCAAATACATACAATTCCACAAAACTTGAATTCGATTCTGTTTTCTTCTTTGTCAGTTTTACAAATATAAAGATATGAGTTGACGATGTCATTGAATTCTATTTTTGGAATTTTTTAAATTTGAACAAGCAAGCAAGCAAGCATAGGTTAGTACTTAATGCGGAAAATAATTGAACATGAAAATTTCGCTGAGATAAAGGCAAATAAACTTCATTTAACCCAAATTGCTGTAATTTGGTTTTGGTTCCAATTTTTATGAAGCAAGTCAAAATGTTGGTTCCCTTTGTGCCTGCCTTCCAGTGACAGTTTTCAACAACTTTGCACATAATGAGTTTTCTATGGTGTTTATCCAGGTTTTATTGTGAAAACCCAAAACTTTATTACAAATCTTTTAATGATGACTTAACCACTTTGTTACACATTAATGTGGCGCCTCCATTACAGACACTTCAATTCACGGGGTACCTCTCAACAACGGACAGTTATTTTATCCCATAAGGTCAACCTAAATACCTAAAAAGAAATAAATCGCTGGATACCGCAGATGAGTCGATTTCATCTTCTGGTTTCATCAGAATCTTCCAATAATATTCTCTATGCACACAAGCATGAAAAATATTAACACGAGAGTGCAGTTGCACGACTGTGTAAATGTTCGGTTCCTCCCCTTTTACAATGGGACAACCTGGAAAGGAAAATGATAAACGAGCGTTTTGGGGGTCCCAAAAGTGTCGAAGCACACAAGGGACAACTCTATACAAGGGACAACCCTATACAAGGGACAACTCTGTACAAGGGACAACTCTGTACAAGGGACAACTCTGTACAAGGGACAACTCTGTACAAGGGAAAACCCTATACAATGGAAATTTCTATACAAGGGACAACCCTATACAATGGAAATTTCTATACAAGGGACAACCCTATACAAGGGACAACCCTATACAATGGAAATTTCTATACGAGGGACAACTCTATACAAGGGAAAACCCTATACAATGGAAATTTCTATACGAGGGACAACTCTATACAAGGGACAACCCTATACAATGGAAATTTCTATACAAGGGACAACCCTATACAATGAAAATTTACAGTGGTCCAATCGGTTAACTAGAGCCTCTACTGTTTAATTAGCAATGTATTTTGAAGGGTTGCTGTTGCTGTTGCTGTTTGTAAACTGTTGGTGACAGTAGACCAATTCGACTCACAGCCTCATTTTGAAAAATTCTTCAAATAATTTTGTACAAAATTTTTGACCCCAGATTCGGATTGCGAGCAATGATTTTAGTATACTTGAAAGTTTTCATTATTGTATTGCTCACGATATTGATTTTATGACGATAGAAAGATAAAAAATTATAAGGGATTTGACCGTGATTGGCGGCTAGGGGGGTAAAGTTCCCCCCCCCCCCTGAATGATTTTTGCGGTCGAATCTCTTACAAGTTTTCAAACGTCATTTCTCCGTAAAATTTAAAATACAAGCACAAACAATATGAAAAATTGTATCCGGCCTAAGATTTTGGTGATAAAACCAAATTTGAGCTTTAAAAAGTCGTATAATTAGTTCAGGAGAAATTTTCAAAACGAGGCCGTAAGTCGAATTGGTGTATAGTTGGTGTTCACCTCACCTGCAGGGCATATTTTAAAGTCCAGACAAATCTGACATTGTGGTTTATAAAATCCCTTGAACTGACCTTGGTAGTGCTGTTATTGCACTTTGAAAGATACAGGGCCTGTCTGGGTGTTGGTAATCAGATCCCTCCAGTCAAATTAAATTTAACGCATACGAGAGGACTACCCAACAATTCTTGACAGGAGACAAATAGAGGCTGCTGAAGGCTGTCTGTTAAGATGACTAAAACTTGAATATTCGAAATTTGGGATAGTTGAAAAATAGAGCCAGTCGTAGTAGACAGGGAAATTTCGTGATTGATGATAGTTTCCTTATCTTTTTATTTCTTAATCAGAACAGTATACGTCCGTTCGTTGATTTCTGTCCTGGAAGATCTCGGAGATAGCATGGAGTCGGTAAAGATTGAGCTGCACTTTTGGCTTCCTGTTTCTGTACGCTTTTTGTAGATATTTTTATTGTTTTCGTTAAAGTTTCTCCTAACTTGGCGTGAATGTGAGTGGTCTCTACTCATCGGTGAACTGTTGCTGTAGCCTAGTGAATGCGTCTACTTCACATCCTAGCTTCGTTAATTATTACCGAGTTTTCCAAAAGAAACGAAACATGAGTGTGACCATATTTTGCACCAAGCAAAAAACATTTTCTACAATTGAAATAGTTGCTGCATAAAAAGCAGCAACAAATATGATTTTTTCTTATCGAATATAGTTAGGTTGTCTCCCAAAGTAATCCCGGGCCTTTTTGAGATTCAGCACTTGTCAAAACAATGAGAAATAAGTGAGAAAAGGTATGGTAAAGATTTTGTACTCGTTTGATGACGTCATCCTCGCAATGATTTAAGAGGTCATATCTTTTGACAGGTTTATTTTGCAACATAAGTTTTTTATGATTTTCTGTTAATTTTCGAATGTTCTTTGGAACGATACCATTGGTTTTAAGATTAGATGAAAAAATTTTATGACAGGGAACAATGAAGTGATTGATCACGTGACTACCAGCCCCCTATTTTTAGGCCCACCAGGGTTACATATCAAAAGAAAAAGTCCTGGTTACTGTGTTTGCTAGACTGCTCACGAAATTTCCCTGTCTACAGACAACGGCTTTGAATGTTTGCAACACTTGTTTTTTGTTTAACAGTAATAATTTAGGGTTAGGATTAATTTCGCTGCCGCAAATATGGTCTGACGGCACAATTTAATCATAAGATGGGTGCAAGTAATAATATACTGAAGTTTATTTTAGTCTTTGACTTTGTTTGTCTTTTCGAAACTACTAGTAAGGGTTACGGGTTGATCATATTAAATACAATCAAGGTGTGTGCTTTCTTTGATAGTTTCGTGGGAGTATCATGTTTTTCAAGACGTTTTTATTAAAAGTTATTTTGCATGCCACGCTATTGGAATCTCTGTTTCAAGGGCATGGTTTTGGATTCTATTATTTCATTTTCACCTCTGTCAGTGAGTATCACATTTTAACAGGCGATAAATTCGTACATGCAGGTGCATTTGAACGGAGGGCCTCGTTCAGCGGCTTCCGCAACTTCTGAAAAAGGTACCGAAGAGACGTGCCTCCCCCCTAAATCCCTAGAACCATTTTTCTGTTTGAGGAAAAGCCTCGAGGGGCATGTTTTTGAAAAGATAGGCTCCCCATTTCCCTGCCTCATTTTATTTGACTCGTACTCGTTTATAAGAGCACAGGAAGTTTTTGAACACTTTATCTCTCCTAACCCCCTGAAGTATGGCCATATCTTCTGGCTAGCTCATCCAAAGCCCAATCACCCAGTTCCACTGATGAGATAAAATGACCTTTAGCCTAGTGGTTGAGAAAAGTTACTGAAAAACTATCATTTCTGTGTGGCTTTTCCATTTTGTAGCGTTTTCATTATGTAAGGCCATTCGGTATTTAAACGTATCGGTGATGTTCATTGAATCGTTCCCTGTCAATGCTGTTTCATACGTGCAGCCTTGACCTCTGCTGACACGAAAGTTGATTTTTGAGTGTAGAGAGACTCGATTAATAACTTATGTTACAAACCGTATCTTGATTTTGATTTTGTGTCCAGTGGCGGTTTCAAGGACTGCGGGGCCACTTGTCCTTTACAATTTTTATTTTTATTCTTAGTTGCGGGGCCCCTTTCTGACTACTATAATTGCGGGGCCTGGGACCGTTGGACCCCCTAAAACCGCTACTACTCGTGTTTTACGTTTTGCATCTGTTTTCTTGATTTGTAAATTTTGAATTCCTTTGTTTTTAGTGCTCGTCATCCTGTAGCACGTGTAACACAGTTTGTCTAGGAAAGAAGGGAGACAAGGTGAGTGGGTGATATATTTTTTGCTTATATTTTCTTTTATATTCAGAATACGTTTGATTAACTGTTTCAGAATGCTTGCTTCCGCTTTAATCTCCGCTTTAATGCCCGGGAACTGATATAATATTGATAATGTTAGAATTGTCACGTAACAATCTGAAAACAGATGCAGCATGGCAGTCAAGAGAATAGTTGTGAAATTAAACTGGATTTAATCCTGAATTTGCAATTATGGCATGAAATGAAATGTTCTTAATAGGTTATGAAATTTTGGCTGCAGTTTTGCTTGGCAATTGTAATCTATACGAATTGTTCATCACTCACGGTTTTTTATTCATTAGGGTGCTTCTGGATTCCAAGGTCTTCGTGGTCCTGCAGGTCTCCCCGTAAGTACAGTATACCGTCACTTATTGAACAATCATCTAATTGCCTCTTTCAATCACCCAAAATTCGATTTTTAAAATCTTGATTCAGGTCGCCCGGAAAATTCCTAGTCATTTAGGGCTTGTTCAAACATATACATGCAGTGGTAGTTATGTTGATCAGCTTGATATTACAAGAAGTATTACGTCGTCAGTTTAGATGTCAAAGTCAAGCAACGAAAGTTTCGGTCTTCTGGCCACTCAATGCTACACAAGAGCTCTTTGTATTGTTTCAAAGTTTTAAATAACAGTTTAAAAGATCGAGAGAATAGGTTTTCAAGAAAATTGTGGTCTGTCTGTCAGCGTGCCACTCCAGGGCAATTCCGAATTGTTTGCAAAAAAAGAGTCATAGTCCATCATAATTTTAAACCATTCCTACATTGAGTTTTTATTCTTGCTTAAATTGTGAAAATCTTATATATACAATTCTTTGGAGATGCTGCACCGTATTGATAAGCAGTTCATTCATACTGGAAAATTGTTCATGAACTCCGTTTATTTAGTTTTTCAAAGTCCCCCTTTGTAGACCCCCATTGTAGAAATACATGTTTTTTCAAAGCCTTCCCCCATGTTTCTTATTTTAGGCTGTCAGTTGATCCGCTTTAATCCACTACCAACGCGAAAGAACTTTGCAATTTCCTTCATTCATTCCCTAGATTATCTTGTTTATCGTTTGAAGTCGAAAAACGCGCGCAAGGCCTAACAGGATTCCCTTCAATCAAGTGCTTCTTTTCAAGGATTCTGTCCAATCTTTTTAATTGTTCTAGATTTCCACTGCCATTATGTCTTTTCTACTTTATTTGTGCTTGTAGCTGTGTTAGAGACGAGTAAGTTCTTTTTTCGGTGCTTTAAAGGGGCTTTTCTTTCAAAAGAACTGTTTTGTCTAAACGCCTTCGTGTACTTACTTTCGTCAAAAATAATTTCGTAGTTACATTGGATCTGTCAGTACAATAATATGGTTTATATATATGTATATAAGGTAATTGATAAATAAGAAAAAGAAAATCGATTGTTACCTGGGGTTTTAATTGGTAGTAGGATTAAAGAAATTTCTGTGAAATGGGACTTTTGATTAAAAACCATAAAATCGTTCCTTAGTGAAAATATGATTTGAACTACCTGAGTCAACGAAGAGAGAAAGAAAATTGAATTTTGCATATCTAATTAGCCAGAACTGTTTAGGACGGTGTACTCGCGGTAATTTGATTTTGAAGAAAAGTTGTCATCCTTTTGCGGCCGGAAAGTGAAAACAAAAAAGTTTTTCTTGATAGCAATGGCAGTGTTATCTTCGGTAGCGTCAACGCTTTGGAATTATATTTCCTTATGAAATTATTAGAAAAATTTATTATTATCCAGTTACCAACGTTTCCATCTCTAGCCTTGTTTTTTCCACGATACTTTTTTATCCTTTCCGCTTTAATTCTCTGATTTGATTTCAGGGCTACCCTGGTCCAGAAGGCCCAGTTGGACCTGGTGGAGAGAAGGTATGTCTAATACATTGAGCACATGACCAGGCCGTGTGACGGGGGCTCCATAATAATAAAGGATTTAAATTCAGGGCCGTCGAGAAACAGCTCGGGGTGATTCACAAAGCTGGATCCCTTAAGTAAAGGTCATATGGCCACGCCCTTTCGTTTCCATGAGAACTAAGGAAACGCCCTTTTTGTTACAATTATTAAAAAAATTTTTACGGATTTTTACAAAAATGTGCAAAAATATTTTACACGAATCAAGGACATGTTTTCCCTGCGATAAACTTACAGGCGTTGATTCCAAGTAAGTAGCTTTTTTGAATTAAAAATAGATCTTATTACATTAATACGAGCCTCATCGGAGCATGGGCCCCATACCTTTTGCCCCTCTTAACCCCCTCTCTCTCTTGACGCCCCTGTTTATAGTGTGTGAGAAATTACGTTATAGAGAGCTTAGCAATTGATATATGCTGCATGCCATATTTCTACTCTGTATATGACATTGAAGCAATAAAGCACCATCCGGACACGTTTTTTTGGGGTTGATTTTCATACCGTACATGTTCAGTTCTTTTCAGTTGGCATTTTGAATGAGATGTTTAAAGTATGCCAAATTTCAAGCAAACACACTTCTATTTATTACAAGAATAAGTTAATAATATTTCAGCTGAACGCTAGCTAGATCATTATCATTGATTACTCTATTATTGTACGTTCGGAAAAAAGCCAAAAGGCCTTTAGAATGTCAAGCCTAATTTTCAAGTGACTTTTTAAATAATTATTCTCGTTTAGGGTGACAGAGGATATCGTGGACAAAATGGCGCTAAAGGAATAAGGGTGTGTTGATATACAGTTTCTTTCCCATTAATAATAAAAGGTGTATTAATAAAGATTTTGTAATGAAACGATCAAACTGATGCAGGGACCGCCCACCAGTCTAAAAGTGGAGAGGTTAAACTGGGTGTGCCCGAAAAGTTTTTGAGGCCATGCCCCCTAGAACGCTGGAAACGCCCTTTTAGAAAATACTTGCTCATTTCTACTCAATTTTTATAAACAGTCTGGTTCAGAGAAGATATCAATAACTATAAAGATAGATAAAATTAGCTTGAGGGTAACAAAACACCAAGCTAACCAAGTTAGAAAATATATCATATCGTTAAACAAGATGAAACATCTAAAGTCCACGATAGGAGCCTGTTGTTACTCCGGGTATCAACCTGAATTTTGAACAAAGACCGCTCATTTTTGCGACATGGCCTCAAAACGGGGGTAAGCGTTGCAGCACTTCGAACAAATGCTGGTTCGTCTCCGTTTTAATTTGCTACGAGAAGGGCGATTTAACTTTTGATAATCGGAAATAAGGCTCGATTCTGCATGCCTTAGAAGCCCTTTGTTCTGATTCCCAACTTTGGTAATCACTGAAACTAAGGTATTTGTAAGCAAATTTCAGCATCGAGGGTTTTTGTCATCAAAATAATAGATTTAGGTGAAATTGAGGCATTTGTGCACCGCGAACCATCATTCTCATATCTTAAAGTTTAACAACAATAAACATCCCGATCTTTCTTACCCGATTTCATTTCGTAAGCAACATAAGTCTCTTGAGTCTTCAATTGTGGCAAAGCCTAAAGTTATTATCTTTCTAAAGTTTTATGCTCTTATCACTCATTGTATTTCGAAATGGCATTTCTATTTACCACTAATAGTATTGAGGTATATAATGTTTTGTTTCTAGTTTAACCTCAATAACACTGTCTTCCTATATCTTGCTTCCCTGGATTGTGATTTAATTGTTGTGAAACAATTTTCTCTCGTTCTTATCGCTCTAAGAGCAAACCACAATTCAGCGGCCACCTTCTTCAGATGCAATGAATGCCTGTTCATTTAATCTTAAATTTTTCTCACAAGCGTTTAACTTTGCAAATTAATTTCGTGGTTTTCATGTAAATCCTATAATTGCTACATGTGATCAATTGGGAATAGTATTCTGTTTCTCTCTTTTGTTGGGAAGTTTTGAAATTGTCAACTAGCCAATGTGAAATTTGGAAATAACCCCTTATTTTCGTGCTCGATACACTTTGTATTTCCTTGATTCATTTTCAAGGCAGGCTGTCCCCTCAGTGTTATTTTCACTTAAGTCGTATTCATGCTTTAAGTGACGTCCCATGGCTCAAGCGTCTTTGTTGCAATCAGCCAATCATATAGGGGATAGTTTTTCTTCAAGGAACTACAGTTTCTCGCCTGCACAGTGCAGTTCTCTTTCAGCTCCCGCTCTCATTACTTTATCAAACGATGCCTTTGCAACTTTTTATCCTCTTTGCCGACAGGATTTGAAATTACAATATCAGCACAGTCTGTCTTTCAATTCAGAAGAAAATGCACATGAATGCAGTTTTCCAGTTTCCAACTTTTACGGCTTTCATCCGCCTGTCTAAGCCCTTGAAGAGCGTGAGAACATAGCTAAACTGTTTAACGTACCTACTCGAATAAATCAGACAAGACCCCAAACAAGCCGAAGTGCAAGCGAGGCACAAAAAGAACTTGATATTGTAGTTTTAAGGACAGTCAGTAATAGTGCAGAGACATTGTCACAAGCCACTCGGTATATTTTCGAAAAGCTAGGTGTCTTGAAATGTTTCCCAAACCATGATACGTTTCTTATTATTTCTAGGGACCAATTGGATCTCCTGGACTTCCAGGTACATCAGGAATTCCGGTAAGCACCTAGTTTATTTTGTCCTTTTTTGATTATGGCATTTCACGCTTAGACCCAATTTGTTGTGTGACTTCTCTATCATTGCGTGATTCGCATATCAGTAGAGTCTCACGTATGCCGCAATTTGTCATACCCTTGACCTTACTTTCAAAGTTTTTCTTTGCTGGAAATAATTTCACGCAATGACTGTTCATTCACCACCACACGTGAGCCGTTGTGGACATTTTCATAATTCGCTGATAAGTTTAGCGTGTAACCGTCCTGTTGATTTTGCTGTACCTCAAAAGCTAGTGTCTTTTGTTTACGATACACCAAAAGCTGTGCGATATAGCGACTCACTTTTAAACTCTCATTTACTGTACGAAGAAGAAGGCCAAAAGATAGCAATTTAAGGAATTCTATCAATGACCACCCTAATCGCACCTCTTTTAGTCAGCGTCACACAAAAAATAGAGTAAAAGTTATCATTTATTGCGGTCTTGAGAGTCTGTAGTTGTCCTAAAAACTTAGATAAAACAGAGAAGATCTGAAAGCAGCTAATGTATAAAAGAAATGTTTAGAGAAAAGAATAATGATGTCTTTCTTGCTTGGGAGTTTATGATATGGAAACGGAAATGAAATATGGAAATGAAGTATGGACATGGAAATGAAATATGGAAATGAAGTATGGACATGGAAATGAAATATGGAACTAAGATGAATATTCGCCGGTTTCTCTCAATATGGCGTTGCTCTAGTTTACTAATTCGCATGTTTTGCCCTCAATGCAGGGTTGGTAGATTCTTTTGGGGCTTCAAGCCAAATCAATGTTGGAAAAAAGCCAAATTAAGCCAAAATGTAAACCAGGCAGCAAAACAATAGAACATTTCAAGTTGTAAACGAGGCTAGAAGTAAATTTTTTGTTCAATCCATAGGGTGCTTGACCCCCTTTAACCCTTACGTATTTCTCTACCCACGGCTTAAACTTTCCACTCTTGTGAAAATGCTGAGGAATTCTTTGACTGACTGGTGGAACACTTTCATTGTATTAATAGAACTCTAACACATGATGTACATGTAAAGGAAGCATTTTTTAGTAAAATTAAAATAAAGCAACAGGAGAGCAAAAAGAAAATTTTAGGCTTAGCCGTTTTTGCTATCAGAATATTTACCCTTCCCTCAACATTTTATCATCGGATTTAGATAAAGTACAAAGTTAGTCCATATGACACAACCCCCTCCCCCTCCCCCTTCCCCTCCAAGTCCCCATCCCCTCTTTTCGCATCGCGGTCACCAAACCCTGCTTCAACAGACAGAAACATAGATATGACAGAAAGAATAAAGAACAAAGCAAAAACCGCGTAACAATCGGACAAGGTGGATAAAATCGCAGATGTTCAACAAAGTGTCAAAATCACAGTAAAATATATGCATTAACTGCTTGAATTATCAATTTCTGTTAGAATGATGAACAAAGAAGAAAGGTAGGAAATAAGTACTTATGTCTGTACTTGTGGGAAAAAGCCAAAAATTAAGCCAAAAAGTGACTTTAAGCCAAAAGGAATTTCTGAAGCCAAACAGGTTCGAAAAAAGCCAAATTTCTGGAATTTGGCTTAAAAAAAGTCAATATTCCAAACCTTGCTCAATGGTAGGATCTTTCGGTTTTTAGTCACGGATGCTTTATTGTACTTCGACTCTCAAGCAAACGTGTTTATGAATTGTGACACAGACGAAACAATTAACAAAAACTCTCTTCAACTTTGTTTTTGTTTTCCCAATTGAATTATCTTTAGCCAAGAAAACTTGATCCCAGGCTCTGGGAGTGGCAAAAGGATTAGGGATTTACTTTAAATGGTTCGGCATAATTAGCAACAGGCGTCTGTAAAGCCAAGGGTATAAATTGGGCGATCGGGTCCTTCTGCTGGCTTATGTTCAGAATAAATCTTTATGACCCGTTCTCTCATTTCCATTGGATTTTTCTCTATCTTATTACCGAACAGGACAAATAGACTTACCGACATTTCCACTAATCAATTTTTGTCTTTCAAATATGACACTAATGTTTTCTTGGATTTTTATCCCCAACGCTTACAGAGCTAAAATCATAACACACAAATATGTGAAGTAGTTATAGTTGAGTAAACCAATTAAGCAAGAAAATGTTATCAATCCAAGTTATATGAAGCCAAGCCATTACAATCTGTTTACCAGAGACAGAAATTCTAGTTTTACTGGAATTTGTAACAAAATTTTATCAGTATCACAGAATAAACGAACATGCTTTTGAAAGTATGAAATGAACCAATACCCTTCTAGCTTAGGTAGTATTGTGAAAATTTCAGTTTGTGCAAATGAGGAACTCTGAAAGATTTTTCGTTTAAGGGTCAATTGCACTCTTTTTTTAAAAAAAGAACCAGTAAACTGAAGTTCAGACGGGCTGTTCTGAATTTTTTTCTGAAAATCTGAAGTGAGATTATTCCCAATTTGCTCCTAAATTATTGGGGTGTAAACAGTACAATTGCTAGCTATTGCGCTCTAGGGTCTCATTTGCCAACAAAGTCACTGAGACAACTACAATTTGCCTTCAAAATTACGTTTTGCTGTAGCTCATCCTCAGCTTGTTATTGACCAATTTTCAGGCTTGTATTCTTACAAAGTTTCTCTAATTTTAGAAGAGCGCAGTAACGAAAAGTAGATATTTTATAGAGCGTAGTAATGACAATTTTTGAATGGCTGTCTATCCCTACTGGAATGTTGCTGTAGTTGCCAAGTCGCATTGCTATAATTTGTCTCAGGCTTACTGACCTTCCTTTGACTTTGACTACTTTTTGTTGAAAACCGCATGGTACCACCCTATCCCCGGGGCCTAGTGTCATGAATAAAACGAGAGTATTTTATAGCCACTGTTCTTTCATAGCCTACTGTGGTTTCTTGTCGTAAGTCCCGCTTTTGTGACTGGAAAGGAAAACACTGCCTTTTCCTGTTAAATGAATATTATTCCTTATTCAACTTGAAATTCATAACCTAGTAGGATTGTCTTAAGGAAGCCTATGAGGATGCCACTTCCTTTATTACAAAAACCTGCTTTAATCAGGATCCTAAAAGCGCGAAACCGGTTTGTAAAAACCAGTCGACGCCAGACAGGCAAAGCGGAGGAGGAGTACAGCAATCCGGTTTTCTGTTTTTGTCAGCAAAATTAATTTTAAGTTATAAATGGCGTAACCAATTACTGAATATGCCGAAGAAACAAATACAATTGATAAAATTTTCCCAAAGCTGTAAATATAAAAAATTGCAAATAATATTTCTGACGACAAAGGGTTAATCAGTTAGAAACAGATAATTTCTTCCTTTTCAGACTCGATCGTTGCAACAAACCACTTCCCTCCCTCCCCCCCCCAATATTTATAGTAAGCATGAATAGAACTGAATCAGTTGATAGAAAATTTCATGATTCTATAAAAGCAAATTCTCAATTAACAAAGCTGAAGCTGCCACATAAGCATATTTTTTACGTTTGTGTGGAAATTTTGATAGTCATAGCTGCTATTTTGGAATATGTATTTATTAAAGACGATTTTTTGTGGCAGAGGAGCTTCTTCATTCATAAATCCGAGACAATCTAGTCTAAATCTAAAGCACACGGTCATACCCTCTGCCCCATGCAAACGAAGCGTAGTGATTGTATTTTTATCTAATAATTGAGGCAACATTGTTTATTATTTTGCCTTTTCGGTTTTAGGGTTTACCTGGCCGAGAAGGTCGCATTGGAGAGCCTGGTATCCCAGGATGCAACGGAACCAAGGTATTTGAAGTCACTACTCAAAGTTTCCAGCTCATTTTCTTTTATTATTCGACGTTTATGTTCTGAATAGTGTACTTTGTTCTTTGTTCTTTTGATGGAAAGTACTTTGTTATGCTATGCTTTCGGTGTTACATAATGAAATCTCCTTATAGCATACATCGAGTTCACCTTTTCCCTCTCAAATGACATGTTATGCTTAATTCTTAATAAGATAAAGATGGTTTTTCAATAACTGAATATTCTATTATCATTAACCAGGTCTGTTGGTTTGCTTAAACTTTTTTTGTCAAGAGTAAGCTATTTTTTATAACGAGGAATAGTATGATATCATCTGTTTAATCGACAAACCAATGTCTTTACCAGCCATGAATAGTATGATCGATAAACCAAACGAAATCTGGTGTTGTGATTGTGTAACGCCCTGATGCTCAATCTTATCATTTGTTTGATAATGGTCAATAGGAATTATGATAACATTTATTTGGTAGGGTGACCTCGGTCTCAGAGGAAAAGACGGACGTCCAGGCAGCGCAGGACCAAGGGTAAGCGCGTTTAAGGGGGTGATTTTGTTTGTTTACGTATCGTGACAATGTAGCATTAATAATTCTTAAAAGTTTCCTTGCAAAATATATCATATTGTTGATAGTAAGAAATTTTGTTGTTTTTCTAAGACTTCTGTATAATTATGTTGTATTTTGTCTACTTATTTGCAAAGGGTAAAAGGTTAGATTTAAGAAACCCTGGTCAGCGTTGGTTACAAAATAAACCAGCTTCTTATTTCAAAAGCAAGGGTGATAATTTATAATATATATGTAATAGTCAATAATTGTTAAGCAAGTCAACATGCTAATTTTCTGGCGCCTTCAAATATTTTCTCATCGTCACTACCAAATCGCTCATTGGCTTTAATTTATTAAAATGTATTAGAAAGAACATTTTGCCTATTTAGTTTCGCGTAATATTTTTCAATCTTTCTTTTCAAACATCGCATGTTGAAAGATTTTCCAAGCTTTTTGTAACCAAGAGACAGTTCTTTATTCCCTAATCAATGTGATTATTGTGTTATGATAACTGTTTTGTTCGCTGAATTGCAGGGTCTTCAAGGGCCAGGTGGTCTCAAGGTAAGTCTTGAGTTTTTTGTAGCCAGATTACACTGAGCTTTAAGGGACATACTTTAGGCACTACCATCTTGAAGTAGAGGCAGAACCTCTGGCTGACAGGCGAAGATAAATTTTACAGTAGCTAATATTTGTATATCTTATGAAATTTCAAGCAATAGCCAACATGTGTTTTTCTAGTAGTATCAAAAAGCTGTTACTAAAAGCTGGTAACAGTGTGATATTATTAAAAGTGGTTCTTGGAGGTTTTCAACTGCCCCCCTCAGTCGTCTGGCACCAATTAATTCTCTTTCTAATAATCTTTAAATGGAATGCCCCCAAAGAAACTGTGTTTCTCAAGTTTTTTCTTCCTGTGCTGATATTGTCCGGATCTAATACCATCCGGGTCTGATACTGTCTGGATTTAGTAGCATCCGGATTCATAATCGTCTGGAATTGAATTTTAGGGAGAACCTGGAGAAAGTGGGGCAACACAAGAAGGAGCAAAGGTCAGTCTTTTGCGTAATACTTTTCAAAACGTAGCTTTCAATGCAAACGGATGGTCAGGGCGATCGCCATGATCTCGTGTAATTCTGTCAATTGAGAGTTGCAGTAGTTTCTCGATAATTTGACTTTCATCTGACCTCTACCTTCCTAGCCAAGGCTATGTGCTAATTCTAGTTCCCTACCGAGTAGTTAGAGCATTTTTAAATCATGTGCCATCAAGACAATAAATTCTTCACAGAATACTGCATCTTTCTTGTCATGTTCGGTGACAGACAAGCAGTTGGGAAAACGTAATAATGATAACTAGTAGTACAAGCAGTAATAACTAAAACTAACAGTATAAACTAGAGCAACAAGAAGTCTTTTGAAGTGGAACCCGCTTTGTGCTGATGTTCCACTGTATGTTAAACACCTTAAAGTGGTCGATTGATCTTATATTCCATTATGTAATCTTATTCTTACTGATTATCTACTTGAAAACCTTAAATCACGCTTCAAATTGTCTGTATCGCCACCTTTACCCTAATTGACTTTGTATTATCTATATATTCTTCCCACACCCAATCAAGATTAATTTCTCTTTAGGGAGACAAAGGAGAAAGGGGGCCTCAAGGATCAAAGGTGAGAAAAGAGTTATAAACTTTGACAAAAAACGAGATTTTTTTATTTCGATTGCATATAGGCCATTTAGTCTACTTGTTTTGTTCATGAAATATTTTTTGGCGAAAATTCAATTGATAAGTGCAAGTGAACTTTACATTGGTGAGACTATAATTTGTCGGGTTGGAGTAACTTTCAAATGTTTCAAATGTCCTGGAACTCTTATATATAAAAATATCAAAAAAGTGACGAACGTTTGGTCAACAATTTGTAGCCGGCAACCCTTTCATTAACAATGTGGTTACAGTGCCAACACGTATAGCAACAAATATCTTGCTTTTATTAAGGGTTTATCTGGTCATCCTGGATTCTACGGAGCCAAAGGAACAAAAGGCGTCAAAGGTGACAAGGTCAGAAAACGGTTTTTTTGTCTCAATGCTTATTTGTAGCTTTGATAATGAAACTCTGGGTTTTCGGTTTTGAAAATGTGATTTTTGATCCTTATTAGCAATCTTTACCATGTTGTTTCAAACTTTACTCCACAATCTTTGCACCCTTACATTTGTGAAATACGGTCCATGTCAAGGAGATATTTTTGCATTTCAGGGTAATCAAGGAAGAACTGGCCCAAAAGGAGAAAAGGTATGTCTGTTTTGTTTCTTGCCTTCATTGTTTGACAAAGATTATGCATCATTGATTCCGCGATCAATGATAGCATTAAGTAATTTTTATCATCAACTCCACAGAATAAATCGTATTTGATGATCATAAATGTCAAATTTACTTATAGTTTAAACTCTGTTGTTTTTCTGACTTTTAGTTTTATTTTCTCATTTTTCCAATTTCAGGGTCTTGACAAAATAAAGCTTACGGGACCCCCAGGAGACAGGGTAAGTTTTTTGCCAAGGGGCAATAGTTTTAAAAAAAGCAGTGTTCTGGTTAATACCTAGTACTCTTTGTTACGACAATCTTCCTTTGAACTTTTTCTTTAAACGTCACATTACTTTGTAGCCAAAATAGACTTCTTTGCTCAATTGTCTCTGCAATTCTTGTTTGTTCATTCTCAAGGGAGTTAAAGGAGAGCAAGGTCCCCCAGGACGTGATTGCGACTTTGTAACAAGACCAAGCACAAGTAATGGCACAACTGTCAATGTTTTGCAGGTAAATTGATTTTTCTGTCTTAGCCTTATTAATTTAAACGTGCAGGGTTTTTTCATTTGTGTTCTTTACTGTAGATTTAAAATAGCGTGCACTTTTTATCAACATGTTGATAAGACAAAGTGGTCGAAAGACTTTCAAGAAACTGTTCAGTGTTCACCCTTCCTTTGGTCTAGTAGCAAAAACTTTCCAAACCTAAAACAAAAACAACGAAACCAAGGTGTGGACCTTTACTTAGCAAAAATTGTTTTTTCTAATGAATCTACTCTTTGTTTATTTAGGATTCTGTTATATTTTTGGTGTTTAATTTCTCCTGTTTTTTCTTCAATTATTCAGGGCCCTAAAGGAAAAACAGGACCACAAGTAAGTATAATAAGCTTCTTGCTGTTGACGCTCCAGGTGGAAGTTCTACTCATTTTAAGAAAAGTGGGTTATTTGAATGTAGTTTCACGATTGATCATTAATTGAACCCACTCAAGGTTCTTTCATGCTTTCATGTCAAGATAATTTTCCAAAATATTACGTGTCAAGATAATGCTTTCATGTCAAGATAATTATCTGGTTTAGAATTTGGTAAAAATTTTAACCGATCTCTCTGACTGATAAGAATATCTAAAACTTTTTTTGATTAGAAGCATGTATTTTTTGAAACGTTCAAATTTAGCAGCTTGTAAGGACATTATAGATCTTGGAACTTAACTTCTTTATTTTAATTTTATCTCTTTACTACAGTTTTAAGTTAAAATAACCAAAAAACTTGAGTTATTTGGTCGTTTTATAATTCCAAAGATAAATCTGTAAATAATTTCTTATCAGTAATGTTACGTTCCTTTTTTACAGATATGGGCCTGACCTGTTTAGTCAGCGGCCTGTCTGGTCAGTTTTTCCCATAATTTAGAAAATATTTCGAAGATTTAAACTATTTTATCTTTTGTTAAAGATTGCTATAATTTTGCTAGGGCGATCAAGGCGAACCTGGACCAAAAGGAGAACCTGGAACTGGAGGAAGGACTGTAAGTATTTACCCTCTAAGGAGGTACAAACCTAAGTCCATTTTCTTAGTAAGGGTTGCAGTTTTGAGGCCATTTTCGAAGAAGGCGTTCAGATTTGAGACCACACTTTTAGAAGGAGGCACAGTTTTCAGTCCACCCTTTAAGGAGGCGTTAAAAATTTGTGTCCGTGCTTTTAGAAGACAGTACTCTTAGAAGACAGTACAGTTTTGAGGCCACCCTGTCAAAATTAGGCATTCTTAAAGTTATCATTTCAATTCCCTTATATATCTATTCCGATATACTTTCAAATCAAATTGTTCCACATATTTTGTTCTGACTGTTATTTTGAGATAAAGGTATTTGGTTTTCATATGTTATGTAATTAATTGCTTTTATGCAGAACTATAGTGTGTACAGCTGAAGAAGCCGGTCCTTGAAGATAGTTAATAAATTTAATCAAAGCACTTGATATGAAATAGTAGATCCGTGGCTGATTCAAGTTTACTAAGATAAGGAAATCATGAGACCGAGTAATTGGAACTTGGCTACAGCAAAAGAATGGCTTCAACGTATCATTGCTATAAGATCACTCGTAAAAGTTTATCTGCAAGAGTCCGAATATCTGCGACCGCTCCAGTATTTCAAAGCTTCAAGAGGATTTTTTTAAAATTCGCACTCAGCCTTCACCGCTCAATTTCGGTATCTCTGCTACTTATTACTATATATAGGCTCAAGCTTTAGGCCGGGGTGGGGTTTGAGTTAGATGTAGTTGTAACAACATCTGTGTTTAAGATTGCAGTTTCAGAATTTGTCGGGTTTCTTATATTTGGTGATATTTGTTAACAGTTTTTATTTCTTTCTTCTGTACTCTCATCTGAACTTTCGAATGAATATAATTCGAATGAATTTAATCACATCATGATTGAATTATCAGCTTCATTTTAGTTTGATACAAGTCAACCACAGTTATTCGAATAGTATTTATTAGTTTCAGATCAAATTGCAGTATTTGACACCATTGTTGGCTATGTTTTATTTTTGTCTCTAGGGACCCCCAGGTGATCGTGGTCTAAAAGGTGATCGTGGAATTAAAGGCGATGAAGGTCCCGAGGTAGGATCCCAAGCACGATTAATCACTCGCAAACATCGAATCAGCTGTCTTTTCTTTAAGGCTTCTGTTGGGTAGCCCATCTTTATTAATAACACCACTCTATGCAATAAGCTCTGTAATGTAAATTTTCGTTTGATGCTGCTTTGTGATTATTCTAGCAGTATTTTGCAAGCTATAAGAGCAGTCTAGTGTCACTCATTTTGTCTTTGCCAGTACACCCAAATGCCATCAGGGTATATCATGTTGGTATATCAGGGTATATAATTGTAATATGTTTTGTTATGATTTAATCGTATGTGACTTGCACTCTTTTTTCATTCCCCAACGACTGCCTATTTTGAAATACTACATTCAGAAACGATGCTTGTTTTGAACTTACAGGGTCCGATTGGCGAACCAGGCGACAGAGGTTTGAAAGGAGACAAGGTTCGTATAAACTTCCTCGTTTCCTAAGTCATTCTGCCAATTCTAAATTTAGATAGAACTGGCTCCTGGAAGTGTGCAAGTTTCACGAATTTAGCAATCATTGCGTTAACATCATTAAGTTTAGAACTTCATTGCATTTTTAGATCTAAAATATATTATAAACCTTGAGAAATTTTGAATTTTTGCCTTCTTAGTTAACATCTTCTGATAATTTTGGTTGTTGTGAAAGATATAATAAAACGATTCTAATAAGAGTGAAATTTTGATGCTTAAATTGAACTTGCAATTTCAATGAGTATTATTTTAGTTGTTGAATCCTTAGAAGGTATATATTAGATGGAATATAAAGTCGTGCCCTTAAGTTAAAGTGATAATAACTATAGCACTTGATCGACAGGGTGATCGAGGATCCCAAGGTGCAATTGGTCAACAAGGAAGACCCGGAAGTGACGTGAGCTTTTAACTTTTTGCGTGTTTTCCACATCTTTTACAGCACATTATTTTGAAAGTTTCCAAGCAAATTTTCATATCTCAATATGTTTTCATTATTTAAATTTATTCAATATGTTTAAACATAACAATTTTATTTGTACTGTCATGCAATTGGTGAAATTTAATTCTGACGTGTTCATAATGTGTGTTTTTCTTGTAGGGACAAGACGGTGATACGGGCCTAAGAGGTCCCGCCGGAGCGAAGGGAGATCGAGTACGTATTACTTTTGTGTGCCCTTTCGATACCGTAAAGGAGAGGGAAATTCTAGGACTCCCGTTTTTCTGACGTTCAAATCTAGGCTACGCCCTTCCCCTTTGTACATCAAATAGGTTATTAGTGTATGTTATTATACATTAAGGAACTAAGAAACTGTTTTCCTTCTTAGCTTAAGACGTTTCTTATCTCATGTGCTTTTCTTTGGCTAAAAGCTTCTTAAAAGTTTCTTAAATTTCCCATGGTCGGGTGCCATGTTTTTTAAAAAGAGGTACTCGAGTGTATGATTTACCATACAAGTTTCTTGAAAGTAGGTAGGGCCTTGCTGCTTGCTGTTTTGTTTAAAGGCAGAATATAAATGGTTTTTAATGTACCGAAAAGAGAGCTGTTTATATTCAATGCCTTTACAGTGAGAGAAAAGATCGTGCTTTCTCTATAAATCCCATTCGAATTGTTGTCATATGAAGCCTTATTTACGGCAATTACACATAAGAAACTTTATTTCAACTTCTGAAGCAAATTTGAAAATCACCAAAGGGACCTTTGAAGAACCAAATGGCCCTACCCAGATTGCACGAGTTAAAAAGAGACAACATAAAGCGTCAGGTTTTCTTTTAAGTTTTTGTTAGTTATGTTTTGAAGAAGCTTAAAAGAATATATCGCACAGCATCAGTAAAGGGCTTAGTGGACCAGACAGAAGTTTATCAGACGTCGGTCAATGACAACTCTGATTCGGTTAGGTAATAGCTATCGTTTGCTTGACAGGGACTATCAATAAAGGGAGACCAAGGACCTGCCGGTGATCGTGGTGAGAAAGGCGACAAAGGTGATCTTGGTCTCAAAGGAGAGACTGGTCCAAGAGGTGATACTGGATCTGCGGGACGTGACGGAGCTGCTGGACCTAAAGGTGAAAAAGGTGAAGTAGGCCCACTGGGACCACAAGGACTGCGGGGAATGAATGGTAAGTTTTGAACGATTTCTAGCAGATCTCACCTTCCTTTTGTGTAAACAATATGATAGCAAGGTTTTATATCTCGGATGGGGGTTTGACTCGAACTTTTTATTTAGGGTTGTCCATCCGCAATTATCAAAATTCATCAAAAGTATCAAAAACAGATTCAACAGACCCATAATTATCAGCTAAAAAGTTTTGATGAAACCCAAAATATCAAAATACATTTTGCTGACCACATACCAAACTACTAGTCATGAAAACTCGCTCTGTTTCTTTAATTACTATCAGTTTAAAAAACATCTGTTTGGTGACGTCAGACGTTAGAAGAGAGCTACACAATAGTATACATTCTGATCAACTGATGCATAAGGTTTAGCATCTTATGAAAGATATTTAGTCTTTTAGTAATGTTTTACGTTTAGTGTTATATGTATTCAAAATTATCGTGTCACAAGGAAAATTCTTACCAATAATTATCAGAAGATCCCCCCGGTTTAGTTAGTCCAATTGACCCCCTTTTCATTTGAGTATATAATTGGGTTGATTTTTCCCAATACCCATGCATAATTTTTAGTTTTTCTTTCAAAGTAATGTTAAATTCAATGCGAATTCTATGTTTTAGCTTGAGAACATTTGGACATAAAACATTTTTCAAGCTCTCTTTTTCAGAATTAAGTATAAAATTGCTTTAAACTCTGTTTCAATGATGCAAGTTCTCTAAAACGTTATATGCCAACGGGTTTCCAAATCGTATGTATTTCTGTTATCCTTCTCAGCTTCATGGCAAAAACAGTTATAAACCGTTTGTCCTCTCCCCAGGTGAACCTGGAATGGAGGGAAGCAAAGGACTCCTTGGAAGAGATGGAAGACAGGGCCCAAAAGGATCCAAAGGAAGGACTGGTCTTTCAATTTTTGGAAAAGATGGAATGGATGGAGAGCCGGGTCCTCCAGGTCCTTCAGGAGATAAGGGTGTCCGTGGATACCCCGGGCTGCAAGGTATTTAAGCATTTGGCTAGTTTTCAAAATTTTTCTACCTTCCCCAAATCCTTTGAGTGTCAAACGAATATCGATTTTCATGGCTCATTTAATCTGTTAAAACTCCGTGTTATACTGTTAAAAGTTCGAATCATCCAAGTGTTAAAAATGAAATCTATCTATCAACTTCTAAGTAAGAATTGTCCTTGTTTTATAAATTTTCAATGTCGATATAAAGGGAACAGGTTTTAGGGAGGAATACGTCCTTATGCTAAGATTACCAAATAATTGCTTAGGGTGACAAATGCAGATGTAGTGTGAATAGTATTACAAAGAAAATTAATTTTTTTAGCAGCTAAAGAAACCTTTCTATTCGCAATTGCTAGTCTTTTTTCTGGTTTCATCATCACAGTCATAATCAATCATACTTAATCATAATCAATCATAATCAGTCGTATCAATCATGATCGTTGTAGTCACCAATCAAACAATCATTATCACTAATCATAAATGATCATCCCAAAACATTATCCATAACATCCGTCATCGCTATGATCATTGTAAACATCACCAGCACAATCACCTTTATAACAACCGGCATCATAGGCTAACATAAAACCTCTAGCTGAAAATGCTACGTCATCAAGGCTTTTCAAAATGTTTATCCTTTACAAGGACCCCCTGGAGTTGTTGTCTCAGAAAACGGTGAGACCGGTCCTCAAGGTGACTCAGGACCGCCGGGGCCAAAAGGAATCAAAGGTATCCAAGGGCCATCAGGATTGAGAGGACCGAGAGGACTCAAGGGTGACAAGTGTACCGCCTGCCCACCTGCGCCAAAGGGAGAGAAAGGGACTACAGGTTTCCGTGGATTGGATGGAGGGGCAGGTGAGCCAGGTCTGTCAGGAGCAAAGGGGGATAAGGGAGAGCAGGGAAATGACGGTGCTAAAGGTGCTACAGGTCTGCGTGGTATCAAGGTTAGTGACAAATTACTATACTTGCGATCATTTTTCGTAGTTCGTAACGTTGCCAATTATGCTCGTAATTCTCCTCTAGTATTTATTTAGCTTATATAATTCTTCAAACTTACTCTCGTATGCACTTGACAGCATTGAAAAAATCTGAATTTAAGTCAATATTAGGGAACTACGCTTCATAGCAATTACGGAACATAGCATAAATGGCACCTCACTACTATTTTTAACAAAGCTTGATTTTGGTAAAGGTTAACACAATATCTGTTTTTCTACAAATTGTATTTCACATGACATATAGAAATTGTTAAGTGCTACTTTCATAAACGCCTGCCTTCTTGATTTTTTACAAGATTTTGTCGAGCTAGGATCTTCTCTTAAATCTGAGTAAGCAAAGCGATTAGTTCTCCATACTCATAAAAAACACGTTTGCAGTAATGGATGTGTTGCTCGGATTTAAGGCTTTTTCCAAACTACAATATTTGGTCTTGCAAATTCAACAATGATGCTACATATCGGAACATATGATCTCTGAAAAACAGGCACAAGTGTCGTTAAATTTAAACAGAAATTACATTAAAAACCTTTTCTAACCAGTTAAAACCAGAAATAAAAAGTGCATAAGTGCATGTCTGCAGATGAAAAATTAAGGTTTTTCTTTTTTTTCACAGGGAGAAAGCGGACCCCGTGGACCCTCGGGAGTGAAAGGTAGCAAAGGTGAAAAGGGAGAAAGCCTAAGCATTAAAGGTGATAGGGGTCAGAAAGGTTTACCCGGACCTAATGGATCACCAGGTGCGCTTGGATTTCAAGGACCAGCAGGACCTCGTGGACAACCAGGTGCTCGAGGTGACCCTGGTGCCAACGGACTACCAGTAAGTCGTTTTAGCGTCTACTTGAAAAAAGAACAGCCCAATTGTTCAATCCGTTTTTCTCGTAAATTTTAAAAGCAACACATTTGCAATAATAGTTTTCCACTTCTAAGGATTTTTATTTATTTATGTTAGGGTGGACGCGGACCTAAAGGAGACCAGGGACCCTCAGGTGAAGATGGTTTGACTGGAGACAAGGGGGAGAAAGGAAGTCCCGGGAGGGGAATTGATGGAAGAAAGGGTGATAAAGGAACTAAGGGTGAAGTTGGGGCAGCTGGACAAACGGGCCCAGAGGGACCAACAGGACCAAAAGGCAAGTATTCTTCATTATCTATAACCGGTTTGTTTTCTACAAAAAGCTTCTGATGTGGACAACATTGTACTTTTGAATTACCCTAACTCAGGGAATGGATGTCAGTTCGTCCTTTAAGACGAGACTGAAAATAAATTCATTTTTATACCGCTAGCCGTGGAACTTCCGAAACTACTAGAGTTTTCTAATAAAATTAATTTATTTTTTATTCAGACCTGGCTGACATTTGTATGCTTTACGGTTCATTCGTATACTTCAGATTTTCTCTAATACATTGTTCATCTCCGAAGTCTTTCAATACCGTACTAAAAACTGTTCTGTTAACTCCTAAAAATCTTTCACGTTTTAGGTGAATCTTGGGCGGCACGGCTAAGTGATATCGGTTATCTGGAGGAAGGTTTACGTGGAGACAAAGGAGACAGAGGAGCAGCTGGGCAAAGGGGAGAGCCTGGCTCTGAAGGCCCAAAGGGAGAACGGGGCTTCAAGGGAGACAAAGGAGGAAAGGGTGCTCCTGGAACCACAATGAAAGACTTCGTTTCTAGAGGGGACCCAGGTAATAATGTTCTCATTATGTGGGGGCTACCTCACAAAATATGCTTGCCAATGCAGAAATGATAAACTGCTCTTTATTCTGGAAACTTCTCGGTAAAGGTTGTCGGAAAGCGTAGCATCCAATTTATCATGTTCTTCAAAGTATTTGAGTCTGTCATGTCTTGAAAACGATTCCTGGCAAAATTTTAAATCGTAAGTATAAAAACATTGAAATTTGCATTTACATAAGATCAAGAACAATTGCTTAATACTTTGCTGTGATATTCCAGGTGCGACAGGAGAGAAGGGTGATGCTGGAAAATCTGGTCAGAAAGGAGACCTGGGACCTGCTGGTATAATAGGAGCTGTCGGACCAAAGGGTGACCAAGGTCCATCTGGTGAAAGTGCTGGAAAAGGTGACAAGGGTGAGAAAGGAGCCCTCGGTCAACTTGGCCCTATAGGTGCTAATGGACCCCTTGGACAAAAAGGAGACAGAGGTAATTGATTTTGTATCTTTAATGTCACCCAGATGTAGGTTATTTGAAACATACCTTAATAATTGTATGGAAATACAGGGATATATAAATGCAGGATTTTCAACCTTCTGTATAACCTTCTGTAAAACAAGCTCGTAAAAGTTCAGTCTACTCACAACCTTTAAAGTTGATTTCTTACTTTCTGTTCTCATGACATTGTGTTTTTATTAAAGCCGAGAAAGGAGAACCAGGACCTCCCGGTGCTATTGGACAAAAAGGTGACCGTGGTGAGCCAGGGGTTGGATTACCTGGAAAACTTGGACAAACCGGACTGAAAGGTATTTTGCTACTCATTAAGCATCCGTTCGCTTACTCGTTATCCATTTATGTTTTACGCTGCCTTACATTACCGTATTTCCTCTGATAAACGCCACCCTCTGATAAACGCCGCCCTCTTTTGAACGCTGCACGTTCAGCCAACCATTTAGAAAAAACGTCGCCCTCTAATAAACGCCGCTCTCTGAAAGCGGCGTTCATTAGTAAACACACGAAACAAGAAGTAAGGAATCCTTTACACGCTTAGTATTCGAAAGCTATGAAAGTTTTTCGATAATGGGTTGTTTAAAGGTGATTTTTTCAAGGCAATTGGTTTTCTAGACAACTTTAAATCAAGTGTCTAAGTAATGATTGGTCAGAAGCTGACAGTAGAATTAATTTCTAGGTAAGGACGGACCAAAAGGAGAAAAAGGTGAAGCCGGACCTGCTGGCTTAATTGGCTCCAAGGGTAGCAAAGGTGCTGAAGGACAGGCTCTTCGAGGAGAAAGAGGGCCAGAAGGACCCCCTGGTCCTGCAGGTCCTGCAGGGTTAGCCGGATTCAAAGGCAGCAAGGGAGTGCCTGGCGCAGTTGGTCTTCAGGGACCTTCTGGTGATGATGGAGATCAAGGTCCTCTTGGACCAAGGGGTGACAAAGGAGACCGAGGTATTTAAGAGCTCCTGGTTTGTTGTTGCTGTCTCTCATTATTTTTTACCCAAGTAGGTCAAGATAAGGCTAAGTCAAGGCTGGTTATATTTAAAGTGTGAAAAGCATATCGCCGTGTGCTCGGTTCCATTAAGTTTGTACAAAGCAAAATATATTTCCCGTGTTCAGATATTTTGCATTCAATTAAGGTTGCATTCCATATTAATTCTAGCTCTAAATAGTGTGATTCGGACACAAGACTATTAAGTCTTTTTCTTCTGATGATGTCACCGTCATATCTCGGCACAGTCAGCTTCACAAGATAAGATTTATATGTATGTTACAGTATGAATTTTCGACCTGTAAATCATATCTTTATATTTACCTTTCATTGTATAATACAAATTATTTTTGGATCTGCATTGGTAAAGCTCGTGGCCTTCCCGGGTCAGCACTAATAGTAGTTCTGTCGCGTGACGTGATGGCTCTAAGCAAGTTCTGCCCGTAAACGTCAGTGCACTCAATTGATGCCTTCCAAATAAGAACCCACCATACCCTTCACCCCCATCCCCAACTTAGTACCTCAGTTTACATGAGTACCAACGGGGCCATCTGACGACTGGATTTGCAATAGATACCAATAGACTTCATTTTTTTCTAAGGTGCACTTGGTCTGAAGGGAGAACAGGGTCCAGCTGGCATTGGAGGCAAAGGTGACAAAGGACAGAAGGGAGACCCGGGAATCCGTGGACAGCAGGGAGCAACAAGTGACGTTGTAGGTCCAAAGGGAACTCGTGGTTTGCCTGGTGCAGATGGTCCGCAGGGAGTCAGAGGTAAGCCTATTTACGGCACCGAGCATTATCTGACAGACCTGTGAAACAGTAGTTTTTATCATAGCTGCTTCAAATGCTCTAGTTCCATTAGACCATTGAAGTTTTAGCATCATTACAAATCTCATCGCAACATTCATTGTACCTAAGGTGTAAAAGGTGAACGTGGACCAACATGTGAGAAAGGTGAATCTGGCAAAGATGGACAAAAGGGAGAAACTGGATTAACAGGGCCAGTGGGTAGACCTGGTCCAAGCGGTATAAAGGGTGACAAGGGATTCATTGGTCCACGTGGTGTACAAGGTCTTCAGGGAGATAACGGTCCTAAAGGAGAGAAAGGTGCGGAAGGAACAAAAGGTGATATTGGACCCGCGGGACTTCCAGGCATCAGAGGTGAGAGAAATGCTTTGGTATTGAAGGACTTTAAGCAGCTATTTATCAAAGTTTATTTAGTTCTTTTCTGGGTATTTGAAAATAAGCTTTTTCGCAGGCTTGATTTATCAAATATTATTATTTCGTAGACAGGCTTTTTCAAAGATTATACAGGCTTTTTCGTGTGTTTCAATACATTAGATTTTAATGATGTTGTCATCATTCTAAATACTTGCATTCACTTTGTGTTGAAATGTACTTCAGTTGGATGAGTAAAGCCGAAGGCTAATCTTACTTTTTTACTATTCAGAGGCAAGCCTTTCGGATTAGTTTTTTAATGAACCCGAACAGCAACCAGAGTTTCAGAAATATTTGGAGGATTTTTGGAATGAATTGTGTTCATTTATTACATATCTTGATAATGCAGCCTGTTTAAAGCAGCAAGACTGAAATTGTGAAATTTTCAAACAGGTTTACCAGGAAGCGAAGGACAAAAAGGTGACCCAGGATTTGCTGGAGCACCCGGAGAGAAAGGAGACAAGGGAGACCAGGGTAATCCTGGTCCGAACGGAGCTAAAGGGAACCAAGGGAAGGAGCAAAAGGGAGAAAGAGGGGAGAAAGGTGTGTATTCATTTAAGTTGTATTTATAGCTTGGTAAGTATTGTGTATGGATTTGTATTTTTAAAGGTTTCTTCGCCTAGGGTTATGTCATCTAGACCTTTCCCTCTCTTTAACACATTGCCACTTTGCTTGAGTAGCCCACCTATCGTTAGAAAACTTTAAATGGGCTGTTTTTTGACAAAAATCATGCCTTCCGTTAATTGCTCTCTCCCTAGGTGAAAAAGGTATTCCAGGATTGAAAGGAACCCCAGGAAAGGACTATGCGCTGACAGAAGCAGAGTTGATAAAACTTGGTTTATTGGAAATGAAAGGAGAAAAAGGAAGAATAGGCCCCATGGGTGCTAAGGGTGACAGAGGAGACACAGGCGAGAAGGGCAGCAAGGGTGATGTTGGTAAGATTCGACCAAAAGTTCCTTATTTTGCTAAATGTTTTCTTAGAATTGAGATCAGCGGGATTATTTCTGTTTTTGATTCATTTTTAACATAATTTTGTCGATATTAATTGACGTTTTGAAATTATGTTGAAATAGCCAGTTGCGTTTTAATCAATAATTCGCTTAACCTTTTTTAGAATTTCAGACAACATTCCTCTCTTTTTGAGCCAAATAAATCGAGATTTGTTAGATGTTAAATTTCAAGTTATTCAATATCATTCTCATGTATTTTATCTTGTTAAGGTATCCAAGGTCCCGTTGGTCCTGCGGGTGACGCAGGGCGCGTAGGTGTACGAGGAGAAAAAGGTGACATTGGTCCTGAAGGAGGCGAGGGTCCAGTTGGCTCACCGGGACTGCCAGGACCTCCTGGAAAGGATGGTGAACCGGGTCCAAATGGAAGAGCAGGTGTTGCAGGAAACAAAGGAGAAGTTGGGCCACCTGGTAAAGATGGCTCAAAGGGTACCAAAGGAGAAACTGGACCAAGAGGTTGGTGCCCTTTATTCAAAAGAATGATTACATAACCTGGGTTTTCCAATAGGCTGGAAAATGCCTACTAAACGTGACTGTTGAAAAACGTTCGATTACGAATGAAAAGTCTAATCAAAACAACTCTGCTGCAAAATCAATGTCTGAGTGAGCTAATAATTTGTTTATCTCATACGTAGAAGAGACCCGTAAGAGCTAAACTACTAAATTTGGTTCAAAATCTACGGATGTTGTTTCATGTAGCCAATGTCAGTTAACCCGCACCTCAAGAATACCGCTAACATATATTCGAGTTTTATTGTTTTTGATTTGCGCATTACAGACCTTCAGCAAATCCCACATATCGTTATTATGCTTTAATGCTTTCATAGGTGAAGTTGGACCTCCATGCACTGGCACTAGCGGATCTCGTGGGCTTAGAGGCGAAAAGGGTAATTCAGGGCCATCAGGACTCCAAGGTTTACAAGGAAAGAAAGGAGAACCGGCTGCAGGTCTTAGAGGTGATCCAGGTCCACAAGGACCTAAAGGTGAACGGGGAGATAGTGGACCCAGAGGGCCGGCTGGTATCTCTGGTGACATGGGATTGCTAGGACCAGCTGGAGATAAAGGAAACCAGGGACAGAGAGGAGAGCCTGGACGTGAAGGTCAAAAAGGGCAGAAAGGAGCACCAGCTTCAATTACAGGTAATTTGGTTGTCGTTAAAGATGTGTCCCGAAGTGCCACAATAAAAATTCAGACTTAACAGCGCCAAGGTTGTCGGATTCAATCAATAGCTGTTACAAAATCAACAATTTTACCTATGCGAGAGATTTCATTCTGACTGTGGCTCAGCAAATGAACTGAAATGCTCACGCTTTAATTTGCCTTTTATGTTCTATATCTCCGCTCCACTAATCTAAATATGTTAATGCAAATCTTCCAATAACTTTTCATACCAGTACTTAAAGAAATATTTTTTGACAATCTTCCAAATCTTGTTTGTTTACAGGACCTACAGGACCTAAGGGAGAGAAGGGTCTGCCTGGTCTAAGAGGATTTGAAGGGAACATAGGACCAGCTGGAGAAAGAGGATTCCAAGGACCACCCGGACCACAAGGGCCAAAAGGTGAACGTGGCAATGTAGGCATCAATGGAATTAAAGGTAATGAAAACTCAGTACTGCATATCATTTTTTACATTTAAAAGCAGTAGTTCATTGCAAACAACGATTATGGTAAGCTAATAAACAGTCGCTTTTGTGTCAAGAACCACTGGCGAGATTGTTAGCAACTTCTCTTTCAAATAGTGACATCTTGTTGTGTAGCACGCGCCTGTTCTCTATTTTCCAATGCTATCTCCGGGCATTGACCACCCTGCAGGCTACATCTTGCCAGACTTTCTATCTAGACCGGCCCTCCCTCAATCGATAGTAGATAAGGGAGATAAATAAGGTGGCTTAAAAAGGCTGCTTAAGACTACCTTATTGCTTTTACTTCATTTTTCATCGTTTTTCAAAAGGACAGCGGAAATAACTTTCGCAGTAATTGGAATTTTGCAAGAGCCACTGATAGGGAACTTGTTGAGGCCCTATCTTTGTGACATTGAAATATTGGATACCCCTCTAAAAGACAAAAAAAGAAATTTCAATTCGTGATAATATGTAATATGTACTCTTTTCCGTTATTTAAAGTATTTAGAATATGTCGTGTTACACCGATATTTCCAGGCAGTTTTTATGGTAAAGCAATTTAAATTCGAAAGCATTGCGACGTGATGAAGCAATGAACTCTTGTTTATTTCAGGTGTTACTGGTCCAAAAGGAAACATAGGCCCACGTGGTGATGCAGGCCCAAGTGGATTGCCAGGTCCGAAAGGACAACTCGGAAGACCGGGCCCAAGTGGATCCGCAGCTTTCGGATTTTACCTCACAAGACACAGTCAGACTACAGAGGTAACCTTTAATCTAGGTTTCCATTTCCCCTCGTTTACTGAGGAATGTCGCCTGGTCATATTTTAATGGCCTATGGACAGTTATACTTTTATCTTAGCTAAAAGGAAGTCTCTTGCTAGGTTTTAAACTAGTAAAATGAAAACTAGCTTGTTTCCCAACCCCCACTACTGAAACATCGTACTTTTTTACCCATAATGCATCACAAAATTTGGCATGATTTTCCTAATAGCTACTTTTTAAAACGTCGATATTTTCAATGAAGCAAAAAATGTAATTGTGTATCAAACAACCTTTTATATGTTATCATTGTAGCTATATCGCAAAAGATCCTTTTCCATTCTTAGGTTCCATCCTGTCCATTTGGAATGGAAAAAATTTGGGACGGATACAGTTTACTTTATGTCCAAGGAAACGGACGTGCAGAGGGACAAGATTTGGGAAAACCAGGCTCTTGCCTAAGGAAGTTTAACACAATGCCTTTCTTGTACTGCAACATCAAGAACCAATGCAAAGTAGCTTCAAGAAATGACTATAGTTTCTGGCTTAGTACCAATGAACCAGTGCCAATGATGACAGCATCAGGACCAGCCGTCGAGAAGTACATCAGCCGGTACGTGAATTAAGATAGTTTAGTTGCGCCATAAATAGCGTAGCTCGGAGGGAATGTTCATAGGTGGAGGGAAACGTGGGTACGATCTGAAAACTCTTTTATCAAGATCTAAATATTCAACTAGAATCATCAAGATGTACAGAATATCGTTTGACTTAGGAAAAATGAAAAATTCCAGTACATTCTTATCGTGGGAGGTAGGGTAATGTGTACAAGACTATGCGCATTTATGGGTGCCAATTTTGAAATTAATCTTGTTGATACGTTGCTGAGAATGAATTGTGAGCAAGGAATCGCCAATTAGCAGGAGATTCAGAGGAAAAGTTAATTTGTTTAATTTTTGGTGTATATATTCCTTGATCTATGCGAATATTGATTACAACGCATTTTCTATATTCAACAGTTGTGCAGTTTGTGAGGCCCCAGCCCATGTTATCGCAGTTCACAGTCAAAGCCTACAGCCCCCAGCATGCCCACGTGGCTGGGTCAGCCTGTGGTATGGATACAGTTTCTTAATGGTGAGTAGGCGCTCTTAGTTTTGGCTATGATTATGATTGTTCCTTTTTATTATTCTATGTTTATTTGCCAGTTTCAATATCTTCAACATTGGTTTCATTTTTTCTTTGGTTGACTTTTTCTTAAAATGTCTGCTAAGGTAAAACGGTGGTTATTGACAGATTAAATTGCTTTGACGGTTGAGCGTCTTTGAAAAGAAATATGAACACACTTATTATCGCTAAAAATGCTTTGCTCATCAATAGGAGTCATAAACCAATAGTTGCTGCGGCATTGCTGTATAGAGTATTCAAAACCCTTATGACCTCTTCTGTTCTTTTTCTCACAGTACAACAGCGCAGGAGCTGAAGGTGACGGCCAGCATCTCGGCTCCGCAGGGTCTTGTCTTGAAGACTTCAGGGCCCACCCTTACGTCGAGTGTCATGGTGATGGTAAATGCTATTTTTACGGCTCAACTTACAGTTTCTGGCTCGCTACAATCGAAGATCAAAATCAATTCAGAAGACCCCAGGAAGACACAATAAAAGCAGACAATCTTAGGCGCAGAGTGAGCCGTTGTCAAGTTTGCATGAAGCAACCATCAAACGGTGGACCATAAGTGACAGCTCAGTCATGTTGCGTTATTCGGACACGACAGGTTAGGCACATCAAAAATATGGGCCTTCAAATTTAATTCGGATAATGACGGTTGTTAGCGAATTTAATGAAAATGAAAACCTATTTCTATATATTTTCTAATGTAAACCAGAACTATGACATATTTTTAAAGGTTGTTCGAGCGTATTGCTGTTCAGTAAAGTTTTGTATCAATTTCGACGTCTATTAAGATTGGACAAATTTACTTTCCTATTCTATTTCATTTATGCAAGACAACGAAAAAGCAGGTTTTTAGGAAGTGAAAGGGTATTTATTGTGTAAACATTGCTGTACTGTTGATGAAGAATTGTAACACGCTTCAAGCTTCAGCTTGCTGTCTGCTCCATCGTGATTGAGAATGTTTGTGTTAACACATGGAGATAAGAGCTCTGTATAGAAAGAGCATTCAAATACGACAACATTCCCTTTGGTCCAGATGCAACGCTTTGAAAAGACACGTTGTACCATTGACCTGTAAACAGACGGCAGTGTATTTAATGCCAGGTAGTGGCATGCAGAGATTTAATCGTGCTAGTTGCAGCTCGTTACAGCAACCTTTATCCGTCGTCCAAAAACGTCGTAGCTATGACCAGCGATCACCAAACCTCAGATTGATTTTGCTTCCCTTCTCTGGTATAATCACAATAACCTGTTTCTGGTGTCTTGAATCTGCCAGTATCAAGGTCACGAGTTCCAGTAACTATTATAAAGAAAGCCTTGTCTTGTTAACTACCATTCCCGCCCCCTCTCACCCCATTCTGATGTGCGCAAATTAGCGATTCAACAGCTCGGGTCCATTTAAATGTCCGTTGAACCGATCACGCAAGCTTGCTCCAATATCTTATCATAAGTTGATCATTTTTTGACTTCATATAAATTGTAACTAGGCCTAAGCTTTCGAGAATTTTTAATATAGATAGTGGAATGTACGGTTTTGCTGTCTATTATATAATCACGTTCGTAGACTTCAGTTCGCATTGTTGTATCTAAACTAGAAATGTTGAATTATTATGTTTTCAATTGATCTGTTTTGTATCAATGGTACCTTGTCGCTAATGTTATAACAATGGATATCTCTTTTAGTCCCTTATTTGGATTTATAGTGGGTTGTGTTTTCTTCAGGCAAAGCAGCTCGGATTTGTTGTATATCGGTATAAATAAAATGGCTTACTATTGTTTGAAAATTCTTACGAGGTTGAGTGAAATTGCTTAGAAATTTCATTTTCCTTAAGCATTAGACTTTCCTATTTGAAGGAAAAGCCACCAAAGATTCATTTATTGCCACGAAAATTGAATTTCAAACAACATGACTGAAAATGTGACTTCAAACAACAAACTGACCCTGCTTTATGACATTTTATCTTTACAAACTAATTATCGCTGGAGAAATTTTCAAGAAATTTACACCGAAAGATCTACCTTGATGCGGTTATGTTAAATATTTTCTTTATAAGGCTGGATTTTCAGTTTTCGAACCTTTAGTGTCCATTCACCTTTTTTCAGATGCTAATATTTCAACCTAGAGAACATTTAAAAATATCAAGTTTTTTAAGCTGTTTACAAGCGATGTTGATGGTCATCTATTCAAAAACTATGACAACGTTTTTGAAAAGCAAGATATTTTGTAAAAATTTTGATTGTACATTAGTAAAAACATAGCTCGTTCGAAAAAATGACGGAAAAATTGTAGTGCAAAGACAAACAGTTTCTCGGGAGTGTAAAGGACAAAAAACGTGAAATTCAAGGGAAAATAAGTTTTTGTTTCTGACTCAAAGTGAAGCAAAGGCTTTCAACGAACAAAAAAGAATGCTGTCGAGAAAAACGTTACAATTGAGAAATGAATCTTTTCCTAAGAAGAACGTAAAGTTTTGTCTATTCTATTGACACTGATAAAATTTTCATTCATTTACCAACTAATAATCCACACAATTATTTTACAAATCGTTGAACAAAAAGATAATTCATCTCTATCTAGAACTTGTTGCTTTTTGCTCCTTACTTTCTTCACTTTTCTTATTTTTTTCTTATTCACGATTTTTGCCTTGTACTTTCTACGGTTTCGTCACGTACTTACTGCGCAATCATGTTTTTATCCGATCGAGTTTAATACATATATATATACCGTAAATCCTTGCATAGCCCCCCTGGATTCTTATGAATTCGGCCGTTTTTGGATGGGAGATTTTTCGAAGGGTGTTTAAACGAGTTAGGACTTAAACAATTATCTGAAAGGCGCCAAACAAATAGTTCGTTTTCAAAGAATTTTTCATTTTTTTCAAATTCACCTTAGAAACGAAGCACACTGCAAATCGATGTTGTCAAAAAAGCTATTGAAAACATTCCGTATTTTAGTTTTTCATTTTCCCGCACACATGTCATGTATCATGGACTAAAAGCATAAATCATAAAAATTTTGGGGCTAATTGAAAATTCTTAGTTCCACTGTAGAAGCTAGCAAGAAAGGGCCTGAGAGAGATCAGAGAGAGACTAAATAGAAAAGAAAAATTAGTACTGCGAAATTCAAGGGGAACTTCATAATTACATATAAATTATTCACATACATAGAAAAACGTCAAAGAAATATACATATAATATCTTACTACAATTTTATTTTGCTGCCACTTTATTTTTCTGAAAAGAGCAGAAGGATTTTCGATTGACTTCCAATTGGTAACATCTTTTGATAACTCGTGAGTTTAGTATGGACTATACGTAATTTGGATTCGCAGAAACCTTTTAAAAACTCTCTTTTTTATAAGAACACACTTTTTAAACGAAAATTGAGGGTCGATTTGTCATAATAATAACAAACATGGCCAGCCACAGATAGAAAAGTAGCAGGGAAAATCAACATGAAAAATGTCAACAAACGGGTTCAATTTTATTAGCCCAGTAACAGTGATACTGGAAACGTCATGCAAAACAATTCATAGGTTGTAGTTTTACAAAATTAATTTTGATCTAAGAACGAAATTGAGAACATTCAAGCCGCAAATGATCCAAAAAAGAGGAACATCTAGCCTCGGAAAAATTATCTAGTTCTTATAAAAAAGAGTGTAACAGAGCCAATTTCAAATCACACAGACAAGATATTTAAGATACTACTGGTATAAGTTTGAAGGGGCGATATAGAAATATTGACGAATTTTGAGGAGAAAAAAAGTTGGTACGAGAAATCTGTTCAAGTCCTTGAAAAATCTCAGTACCAAAGGAACTTTATTTGAAAGAGTGCCTGAAAGATCCTTGCAACCAATAAAAATATGTTTATTGACAATACATGCTGAAAAATTGTTCTTTAAAGACAGTTACTAACGAACTCAGTTGACGACTTCCTGACTGTCCTGTTGTGTATCGTAAGTATTACTTGGTGTAAAAATTATGTTTGCTCTTTTGTAGACCAACTGCACGGTCACGAATGACAGGATTAGAACAAGCACTCCACACCCAAACACTGTGTACTGCAAAGATAGTTTATAGCGGTAAACAAAAAGATTTAAAAAACAACAATTTTACATATATATAAACAAAGACACTAAATGATATAAGTGAGTTTTAATCATATCAGCAAGGAAAGAGATCGCAATAAGATCGGGGGAAATATGGCAATTTGTCTTATTCTATCGCAATTCTTTTTTGTATAAACAAAATCAGAGACCTAGGCATAAATAAAAATGGATTATAATTGTCAATTTTAACATGATAGCTGACAGTTTTTGACACTGTCAAAGCAAAGACGCTACTTGCGAACGAAATAAAGGAAACATATTTCTCAACAATGTTATTATTTTCGTAACTCGCCAAGATTTAGCTTATAATAGCTAAGTATTGAAAACCCAAATTTGTATCTGAAAACCCAGCAACCCCCACCCATCTCCTAAATCAACCCGCTAAGGCCATTCACCTTGTATTTTCAATCTTGGTGAAGGTACAACTAACACAAAAAGTAGTTGGGATGCTGGGTGGTGTATAATTTCCCTTCATTTTCCTATTTCAAGTAGATCGTCTCTCTTCTCCCCTTAAGCAATGTTTGAAAGGCATATCTCGCTAATCGTCTGAATGACACACTTTATCGGTTCCCACTTTCATATTTCATCAATAACAAGACGAAATCCGACATTGTAAAGGAAGGGAGAAGAAAGAATCTGGGTAGGAAAGATGCCGAGAGGATCCAACACTTTTAGAGGATATGGTAATCATTTGTTTGTTGTCATCCACTAAATACAGTTCCATAATAAATCCAAAATGATAAATTTTAGCAAAATACCAACCAAATCTGCAAGTTTTACAAGAATAGAAGAAAAATGGAGATGAATAAACATAAATTCTTACTTCCATTGCAGGTCCAGAAACTAAGAACATCCTCACCCCGAAGTCAGCGTTCCACCTGGGTGATTACGGTAAGTTAATAAAATATTTGCATCGATAATGAAAGTTGAAAACATCAAAGTTTTTTTAAAAATCAATATACGTTTAAGGATACTACAAGATTTAACTTTCGATCAATTACATGCTTAAGTTTACTTTGGATGGGATAGATAATCAATGGAATAGATCTATAGCCAGCCTAATTTAGTGCCTATCCACAGGCGGGCAGAAATTTTCTTTCCATTGCAATCCATTGCAATGTTTCCATACGGTACAACCCTTGTCCCCACGGGCACAACCTTCAGAATAAAGTTTACTTACATGCTCTCTGCCCACGTAGAGAATTCGGTCGATTTATAGTCTTTGATTTCAAAGGCTGGTGAAACAGCTGGAGTCTTGTGCACTGCAAATTCAACGCAAATTGCCTGCGAATTCAGTGGGCCTTTCATACCGTATTTTGACACAGCAGTTGGAAGCTACAGGGGAAGCGATACAGATATCGTTGAACAATCATTATTGACAAAGTAAAAATAACATGAAAAGAAAAAAATTAAAGACATTCAGGTAGTTTTTACCTGACTACAATATTTCAATTTTTCAGGATTGGATGTTGCAGTGCGAAGCATAGGAATAGGTCAGAAGGCAGAATTAATTGTGAATGACATTCAAATCTTTAAAAAGCAAAAAGGTTTGACTATAAATTTGAGGTATGAAGTATGAATTGAGGAATAAGAGCCTAGCAAGCATTGCAGATGTTTTGAAATGCATAACTTACATTGTTCCTAGTGTCCGAGCAATTTCCGTCGTATTTTGTCCAGTTACCAGTATAATAGCCGAGCAGAAGGTAGATTATGTCCGTTATAGGGTTTGTAAATTGTGCAACACTGATGTAGCGAGAGAAGGGCTTTTTGGCTGGAAAGAAAAAGACAAGCAAGCCAGTTAATAAAGAATTTGCAAGTCAGTAGTCTTACAGTATGCCTTTTTCCATGATTTTAGCAATTTTTCCACAGTGTTCTTTACTTTAACAAAATACACCAACTGCGCATGCATTTTACCAACAACGGCCCTTTTAAAAAGGTTCAAATCATAGATTGGCAAAAGTACACGGTTTGGAAACTAAACATACCAAAATCTTTATAAGCAAGCGAGCAGCTTGTTCTGTTATGTATACTGAGATCAAAATCTTCTCAAAACAGAATAGAATCTTTAGCCATAGAATAGGATTCTCCTAGTGAACTTAAATCAAACACTCAAGGCTATTGATGAAACTTACGCAGAGTACTTTTAGAATTCACTGGAAGGATTTCTCGGAAAACGGGACAGCTAGCCGATATTAAGAAACACGATATCAGGTCTGCAATCTAGAGGCAAAAGGGAACAATTCATATAACAAGTAACGACAATGAAATCTGAAAAACCCTGCCTTTTGTTACGAGTTATTTCGCAAGTCTATAGAAAAACATTTGTTAGGGAAATATAATATAAACAGCAAGATCGCAAAAGTCTAAAGAAGAAATTTTGGAGACATGTTATCATGATCAAAATAATATTTTTTACTAACTAAAAGAAGGAGGAATTCCTGGAATATATTCATATAAAACAACAGTTTGAAGTGACATAATGAATTTCTGTGTCACATCATCGAGTTAGAAAAGTCTTCGAGTTAATCCTCACCAACCCATCTTGAATTGAACAAAAACAAACAATTAGGAAGCAAAGTCGGGTTTTCAACACGAAATGGCACAAAGGAATTTGTTTGTGTGATTTCATTTTTCCAGTATATCAATACATCATGGTACATAAATCTCACTAAACGGTGAAGGGGGTTTGTCGAAAAAACAAAGCCATTTAGTTCTAGCAGCAACCCAGTAACCTACTACAATCACTTTGACATCAACGTTGTTTCGTGTTATAAGGCCTAAATTTACCTGTTGCGCAGAAACGTTCATTGGTGCAGGAGGCTCCTTCCCATCGGTAGCAAGCTTGTACACAGCAGTGGCGACAGCTTTTGCTAAATTAGCGAGCTCCTGTCAAGGAATGTGCAAAGAATGAGAGCGAGGATCAAACTAAATTTACTGACGTACCATGGTACTGTGGAACATGACCGCGTTGCAAACAAATTTTAGTTTCTAAAATCAATTATACATGCCCATGACAAAGCACGGATAAAATGCAAGAAGTAATTCAAGACTAACAAAATATGCATTTGTAAGCAAAAATAAGTTAATGCCAGCGAAACTGTCCCAAAAAACAATGATCTCCGTTTAACAACTAAGCAAATCATGATGGACATTTAAAAAAACACCAAATTTTTGTTGGCTAATATCAAAGGAAATAAACAGTTTTTAAGTCAAAGCAATCTCGACCTTTTGAGATTCAGAGAAGAAGAAGTAAAAAGCAACAAAATTGGGGAATTCTTGCCCGTATAAATTTCAGCAAAGAAATTAAATTAGATCCTCAGACACTATCAAACTTTCTGGCCATTCATAACTGAGACAGCTATACGCATAATCTTTACCAATTTTCTTTTCTTAAAAATTATTTGACTTCCCTACCTCACTTTCATTCTTTCGAGTTGAGAGGTATGTTTTTCCATCGCGATTAATGACATCAAATTTGACTCCGATATTTTCTGCATCATCGTATCGACTATTGTAATACCTTAAACAAGCGAGAAACATCATGCGTTAAGTATGCTCTTTTCAAATGATAATATACAGAAAATACGTAACCAGCTGAATGTTGCCATAACAGCGCTAGAGAATAAAAAACCGCTTGAAAAAAAGGGGAAACAGTTGGAAGAAAAGACCTGCCTCATTTATCGAAAGCCAATATAAAGTTCTAACCAGCTTAACAGTTGAGGGGATATATCACTTCCTTCTTTTGGACATTATAAGCTGGAAATAAATCATCTGTTTTCAGGATCGGAAAACCAATGGCAACTTGCAGAAGACAACAATTTGTGAATGAAAAAAAGGGTTATACGAAAGACAGATCAACAAATTTGATCGTCAACACTCACATGTTATGGAATTCTTTTTTGTGATCTGCCAATACAATTCCAGGAATCTTCTTCTTCAGTTTCTTTGAGCGAAGAAACCTTTGAAATGATGCGGGGGGTAGGGGGTCTGATGGGTCAGCTTTGTTGATTTCAATACTTCCAGACTTGCCCGCCCCCATCAGGTAGGATTCCATTTTTTCAACCTAGAATTTCACAGTTTGAAAATTATTCATTATTTCAATAAATATTCACTCTTCAAAATTACATTTTATTTTCTAATAACATGATATTTCAAAGACGAGATTATTGGAGCCAAATAGCATACCTATCCGATGGCCATTACAGAAAACAAAAACAGCAATAGGGCAACATGAGTAATAAGACATGCAAGAGACACTTGAGCAAGATATTACTACAAGTTGAACCAGGCGTTCTGTCTTTAAATTAACTTAACAGTTTAAGTTCAATATTACTGAGTTCACCGCCAAACGAAATTTTTCATCTCGATATAAAAAAGCTTGAAAATGTTTTTGTCTTGAGGTAAAGATCATTCATAAGTTTGGAGCACATCATTAACACCAGCAAGAAAACTGTTCTCTGCAAAAATTGCAATGTAGCAAGAAGTGTTCCGTATCTTCTATGTGTCTTTGAAATTGTATTGAAATTTGTGAAAATTGAGTTTGCTCAGCACAACCCTCGAGTTTGATATGCAATCCCTTTTGAATTTTGTATACCATATACGAATTTTCCAAGGGGGAAGGGCGACTTGTAAGTGAGTGATTTTTTTAAAAAGTCCAGGTAAAAGTTTATGCCCTGACTAAAAGATCAAGTTTATTCCACTGAGATAATAAGTTAGGATTTCTCTATTTCTACTCCTATTTGTTCTACTACTACCTGGTATCTAAATATTCAACTTGTTGAAAACTATAGCAAAAAACTGATTGCGTAATCTTCAAAATCAAAAAAATAGTTGTCATGAAACATAAAAAACAATCACTGATTATACCTCCTTTTTAACATCAGGATCTCCGGAGACAGAAACGGGATCACTATGCATCCAAACTGTGTTATTTGCCATCTCTCCAACTTGACTGATTTCCAAAAAGTATCCAATATTCGACAAATTCATCTTTGAAACAGTGTTATTGCTGTCCTTCTGCGAGGAAACGATTCACGAAATGAAGAGCACATGGTGCATAAAAACTATTGGATAATATTCTATGTAGATAAAAAAATAGTAAATGACGGCAAGGAGAGTGTATCATAAGGGTCCTGAAGGCGATCGTGCGAAATATGTATTGGTCATCTTAGAAACTGTCAATATCAACACATTCCATTGCCTTTAAATCGGAGAGTCACGTGTTGAATATCGCAACAATGTTTCACTTTGCTAAATACAAGGTCGTATATTAATAAGAATTATCTGTCTTTACTTTACCTCAATATACAACACGCTGAACTACAATATTAAGCTACAAGAAGTATAGCAACGTTCTCAGCCCTCTGGTATCTAATGAACAAATAAAATGTGGTAATAAATGCGTTACAAAGCGATATTAATTCACTTGCATCAAAAGAATCTTACCGGCTTTTCATTTGAGTAAGGAAAATCGCCATTTTCCATATCCCATACCATCCGAGAGGAGCCAATATAATCCCAAATTTCCTACGATGAAAAGAAGACATTAGGCGAGCCACAACTTAAAACGGCAACTTGCTCCTTCCGGGTTGTTTCTCATAGCTTTGGTGCTTACTCAAACTGACAGATAAGTGTATGCATATACGATTACAAAAATACATTGAGTAAATGACTCTTTCAACAAAACTCTTCAAAGTCTTAAGCTTTGCTAGAATAGATCAATCGTCATGAAAACCCTAATATTTGTTTTCCACTTTTTGTGCTTTCCCATCAAACCAATTCAATGTTGACACATAAAAGAGTAGCGTTAACAACACCTCTTTACCTCATAAGTCAGTATATGGTGCAAAATGTAATTAAAGTAAAAGCTCTGACTTGCATAGGCAAAACGAGCTTAGAAAAAAAGAATGCTAAAGAAGTTGCATAACGTTGCGAAATGAAAATGAAAATCAAGAACGACAAAGGAGCCCTGAAAACAAGACAAACATTATGCTTTACCTACCCCGTTGAACAAAATAAACATGACTGGTTTCATTTTGTGGCCTGTCAATGTTCCAGCTTTCTGTAAAAAAAGTTACTTTTCAGTTGAAATTTGCTTCAAGTTGACTTCTTGATAATATCACGTGTGATTTACAGCGTGGTGTGCCCGATATCCATAGTGGAGTTGGGAGATATGGTCTGGCAATATTACAGTCACAAGTATTGCAATGTTATTGCTTAGAAAGGTAATTAATGTTAAAATTCCAGAGCATTTCGTCAAGCTACCATTATTGAAAATGTGAATCTGATGTTTTTATCCTTCAGGCAAGGTCTTTCGAATGTTTTCAAAGTCATGAAGATTTATATCAATTTTTTCCCTGGCAATTTTTACCAAAAAAGTACGATTGAAAAATTATACATAGACCTCTTACAGATATCTTGATGCGATAAAGATTCATAGTGCGCAAAGGTAGGTGTAGACAGGGATCTGCGGCATTTCAAATTCTACTGCTAGGCATTGTACGAAAATTTGATAGAAACTGGCTCCTTCAGGTCGAATGCATAATGGAGAATATTTGATCTTCTTCTGATCAATTAATACATTGGTTAGCTTGGTAAAAAATATCTGAAGTGCAATGATCCTTTTTGAAGCTGCACAATAACTAGCCTGCGCGCAGACTGCACAGGCTACACCAATTACAGCTGTGGGCATTCAAAACTATGAATAGGCCAATAGAGTTATGATAGGCAGTATATAGATTGGTACAAAGGTACTTTTATAACCTTATCAATTAAACTGATAAAGCATTATGTAAATGCGTAAGAACAAAAGTGAAAGAATAGATAGGTTGCTTAAAGATTTTTGAGCTTATCCTTGAGTAGAACTTGGCTCTTCCAACAAGACCTGTTTATTTCAACTGAAAGCTGCTTACGATTTTTCTTTTGAGTTCTCCAAGAGCATATGCCGCTCCAAGGAGGGTCACAATACCAGATACGTCATTGTTTGCACCAGGTGCCAGATCGTGGAAGAACCCAGAGCTGTCCATCTTTAAAAAGTTAGTTCAAAATGCAAAATTTAAAATGAGAATTACAAAACTAGACAGACATTGATTACATTGATGTGTGTCAATCAATACCAGATCCGTAACTACACAAGATAAAAACTGAGGGCTTCATGCAATTTAGGGCACCTGAGCGCGAAAAATAAGGGTCCCTGGTCAAAAAAGGGCCCCTAACATAACTTAATGTCTATGTTTTAAGACTTCGCTCAAGTCCACCTTGCTCTCAACAACTTTTAAAGTTCTTTAACTGAAGCAAATGACTTGGCTCCCCCAATTTACAGGGAAAGGTATCATTTTTACTCATTGCTATTATGTTTAACATGCTAAACAGCTTTTGATGATACCTTCTAGCTGTTTCAGCTTTATTCCAAGAGCCTCAGCTGCCTCTGTTACACAACTAGAAGAATGGTTCTTAATAATGGATGGTTTATGATTAACGAAGCACCAATCAAATCGAACCTTCCATGCAAGTGATACACATTCTAACGATACCAACTTTTTTCTATGAATGAAATATCTGCTCACGTGTCATGATAATTTATAATAATTGACCACACCTCTTCTATGTAATGCCACTCACCCTTGATGAGACGATGATAACTTCTTTTTCCGCCAGAGGTTTGGTGAGGGGGTACAGAGTGCCCCAAACATTCCAGTCTCCAAGAGGATCACAAAATGAATCTAAAATTAAAGTTGTTGTTCAAATTGATAAGCAAATCAAATAGCCAAGTGGGTAGCCGCAAAATATCAGTAGAGGTATTTCTTGAAATATTGTCATATGGGGATTTTTCCATGCGCATCTACTTTGACGGGAACCTAAAGATTATGAATTATCAATGAACATTTGAAGTTGCTCGTACTGCGTTCAATATTGCAGCAAAACAACAATATGGCAGCATATCCTTGTTTCAGTCAACAGGTAACAAAGATGTCAGGAAATCAAAATGTTTCTACATCAATCGCGATTACGGATTTTGTAGAGGCATCTGACTTTTCCATTACGCTCAAATTTTGTTGATTCGCACATACATCCAAACCTCCATATTAAAGACCTGTGAGTCTAGAGTTACTGTCAATTGTAGGAGGATGTCACAATTGTTTTAGGGGCTACATTTTCCGAGGCCTTCATTCGTTAACTCATTCATTCATTCATTCATTCATTCATTCATTCATTCATTCATTCATTCATTCATTCATTCATTCATTCATTCATTCATTCATTCATTTATTCATTCATTCATTCATTCATTCATTCATTCATTATTTAAGCATGTAAGACCACTCAGCAATGCTGGTTTACAAGGGGCCATGCATTTTCTTGCTTTTATCTGTCCGTTGTTTGGGATGTCCGGAATCGAGAGTTGTTGCTTGATAGATGTATACTTTGCCACTATCTCAACCATATGAAAACTGGAGCCGAATAAATCTCATCAAATGATAGAATCTGCTTATAATTTTCTTTGAGGGGAATGAAATCTATTTTAAGCAAAATATTAGAACGACCCTGGCGAATCGCAGGCCTAACAGTACAACAAACCAACAGAGTTTTCCGCACCATTCTAAACAGCTTTTCAGCTTGAAACAAATACATATATAAAAACAAATCTTATTTCACTTTAATCATGTGGAATGGAAGCTTGTTAGAAAAAATGAGATTTTTCTTTTTCATGTTTTTAAGAGCATTAGACTGATAGGTTTCTAAAAAGATTACGGTATGGGTAATACTTTTTTTACATTAACCCTAATTCTATGAGTTCAAAACGGATGCAAGGATGACATTTGCGGTACCTTTGTGTGTATTCTGACGGCAATCCTATTTGAATATATGAAAAATACCATTGGAAACATTGTCTATCGGAGTTGAAAAGAGTCCTTAAGAAAATTAAAAATCAAAAAACACTGGCTCTTCTCTGAATCTGTGCCAAACTCTTTTTACCAAACTCTTTAACGCTGATGTTTTCGCTGTAGGTCGCTTCATACTTTAAGAAAGGACGCATGTTCTGTTAGCGGAGGTCGGAAAGGTAAAAACACGCTTCGTGGTGAAGAGATATTTCGCATCTTAAACTCATAAAACGAACACAGTCCTTTAATCCATAGTGAGACAAACAATTCCAGGGCCTCAATTAACAAACTTACTGGATGGAACATGTCTTTTAGTCCCTAAGCTGCCCCCATGTTTTCTGTTTGGAATGGCATGCTTTTTTAATCATTTATCACAATAAAGAATCATTTTCGCAAAGATTTTAGAAACGTGCCCCTTCCCATTGAGGTCTTTGAAATAGCACACAGATGCCTTTTTATTATTTCAAAATGCAAAGACCCCTAAGCTCCCCACCCCACAGACCGTAAGACGTTTTCATATCGACTGACTGAAATCCGTAATTACTATAAGTATCTGTAAAAAGGGGCCCTTTAGCGTATAAAACAGGTCTCACTTTTTCTATGCAAGAAAGAAACAAACTTTCTTTGCAGCAAGGTGACGTTCTTATATCAGTGAACCGCAAAGACACTACAACCCCCCAGATATACAATTCGTTCCCCGGAATCCTCTCCTAAGCGAACAAGTAAGAACTGCTATCAATTTCATACTTATCGTGCTTTGCAGGAATACGGGGGCATCTGACTTTCTTTTACAAGTAGGAGTGTCTTTTGCAGCAAACATGAAATCTTTTAGTTCAACTGCACACAATGGATATTCAGAATTTGAGTTGTGCTTCTCTATACACTGGGGAGAACAAAATCCGTGAATAGCGATGAAAAAGTATCGAACATTCTCAATGAAACAGATAATTTTTATTTAATAAATGGGAATTCTAAAAAGTGAGTGCATAGGAAGAAAAATTACCCTATAGATGTCTATGTTTGCAGGTTGACAACGAAGAATTCAAGTATAATGTTAGAAAGCCATTCAAGTATAATGTTATATTTGGAAATGATTTGAAAAGAGAGGGCAATGTAACTAAATAGCGAGAAACTCTTAAAAAAAAATTTAACTGATCCGAAAATTGTTGACATTCACTTGCCTGATATCAAGATAAAATAAGAGAACTAAGATGGTCTAACTAAAACCCCCCGATTTACTTCCCTTTTCGCATCCTAATTCTAGGTGGAACAGGTTCTGTCGTCTACACGACAACCACCACCTTTGGTTGTAAAACACGACCACCTTTGACAAGAGCAAGCCTTGAAGAGGCGAATGAGCCGTTAAACCCCTTCCACCGAGAATCGGGATGCGAAAAGGGAAGTAAATCGAGGGGTTTTAATTAGACTATCTCAGTTCTCTTATTTTATCTTGCTGATATAAATATATAAAGCAAACAGGTAAGAAATACTGCATGCATGGAGAAACAAATAGATAACTACCCGCATTGTTTCATTGATTTCTTCTTCAGAACCCAAGGCAAATATTGGAAGATCATAATAAACCATTGACATTGAATTTCCCTGGAAAGCAAGCATTAGAGAAATAATAATTAGTTTCAAATTTTGGAATAATTTTGCTCTTGAGAGACTAAACTGACTTCAAAATGGTTTAAATTGATTACTGTCAACAAATTTTTTTGTCACTTTTGGCAAACAAACACAAAAGGAGGTAGAAGTTTTTCATTTCCTATGGTTTTCAACCCAATGGCGTAGCAATGGTGGTAAGATTTTGGAGTAGCAAAAGCTAATAAATTGTGGGAAGAATTGGTTCCCCACCCTTTGGAAGGCTGGGAAACGCCCTTTCTCAAAAATATTTATGGCCATTATGAGTGCAGCCACCCCTTGCCCCCATACTAGGCTACTGTTCAGCATTGTAACAGGGTAAAATTCACATCACTTAGATAATATATACATCAATTATAAGTTAAACCAGTGACAGGGAGTTCTCCAAAATTGCTTCGGATTTCGGAAATATATACCTGTCAATGTCTATGCAGCAAAAGTAAACAAACCTTTTTATTCCATTGAACTTTTTTGCAGCTTGAATATTCCTTGTTATCTGAATACATGCCTAAAATGATAAAATGCCTAATAATAACAGGAATTATGGTTTAAAATCATACCAGGTACCAGATAAGTCATTAACAACAAAAAGACTTGCCAACTCTGCATGGAATCAGTACTTAAATATCAAAACAGTATCAAATAGTTGTACAACCCTTCTCAATGTGCTAATGAAATGCACAAGAGCAAATACCAGAATGGCAAAAGACCTTGGAGATAAATTTATTGGTACAAGAATGCCAGGCTTCAAAATTGATAGATCCAACAAATGAGTTGGATGTAATGAATAATTTTATGCTTTTTTCTTGTAATCTTAAATTTGTGTTTGCGTAGATTTTGTAACAACATCAAAGTCAAAATGCAGAATAATTTGATAACATTTTTGAAATGACATACCGTATTTATCAAGAGGACAAGCAGGATCAGGTGAAAATCCTTAAAGAAAAAGTTCTTAATTCTAAATGCATGTTAATTTATAATTATTTGTTGATACAAAAAAACTTTTATTCAACCTGTGTCAAAGATTTTACAACTAGAAACGGTACAACAATAAATAATTTGGCAGCAACACGATGGAGCATAAAGAAAAAAGAATTTTATGAATCAATGAACAGTTATTTTAAGGATCTGAGTATCACCTAAATGATATTTCAGTTCAACTATTAAAGGCAGTCTGTCCTCTCATTAATTGGCTAATATGAACAATAGGTTCTCATGCCTTAACAGATTTGGCTGGCCTAGCTACGGTAGTAGAGGGCATTTTAAACTGTGAGCAAAAAGCTATTGGGAATGGCAATATGATAATGGAAGCATTTCCTTTCGCTGTTGACATATCTGTTGCAAAAACCAAACAGGGAACAAATTTTTCTAGCCACTGCTTCACTTCAACAAGAACACAGCCATTTGATTCAAAAGCTCTGGAATCCATGTTGTCTCTGATTGGTTTAAATCATTTAATTATTGATCAAGTTCAACAGTGCGTGAATTTCACTCCTGTGAAAATAAAGTTAAGCACAATAGGGGACAGACTGCCATTAAAGCTTCTTATTAGCAGTTTACTCTTCCCTGTCATTAGGAAATTCCTTGCCAGCCATACTTTTTCTTGGAAGGGCACAACATTTAAAACTGACATGTAATATATCGCAATCATTCATCCTTCCAACTAAAAGCTGGTTTTTAATAAATCGACAAACAATGGATCATCAGATTAAAATGAGGGACATATTTGCAAGAGTTATAAGAATGTAAATATCTGAAACACGAACAGGATAACACATTCTTGGTAATACTTTTTATATAATTTCAACTTCAAAGCAAATCTTTAAATATAAAGTTGAAAAATTTTTAAGCTTTAAAATGAAACTGAACAAAGTAAAGTTCTGCAAACAATCTTTTGGTGGTACAAAACTTGAAAATGGCTGTGAAAAAAGCAAACATTCGAGTACATTAAAGCTTTTTGGCTGGCACTCTTCAGAGTTTAAAATGTCAGAACATAGATCAAAAACTCTGCGCTAGGAAATTTATATACCCAGTTGTGGATCAAAATAGGCCAATCAGAACAAGAGCACACGACTGTTGAGGTTGACCAATCAGTGCTGCTTGCCTATTGAGAATATTACCAATGGAGTCCTAAGATGAAAACAAACTCCCTTTTGCCCACACAATAGCGCTTTTTTGTGCTTATGTAGATTGATTCCAAAACTGCTAGATGGAAGGACAATCGGGCTTTACCATCAAAGTAAAGTTCTCAAATACCGGCAAGTGGTGTTTTTCCAAGGTGTCCAGTGCTTATAACTAATGCTCCATTGATTTTCTTTGATGCTACAAGGCGATCCATCGTATCTCTAAAAAAACATAAACCAGACTATTAAGATCTCTCTTTTTATAAAAGTTGCCTGATGAAGGTATTAAGGGTGAAACTTGGAGTAGCAACTTAGAACTGTCCAGTTCTGTACACTAAAAGCATGTACAGCATCAGGAACTTTTTGACAGCCTGGTAAACAGAAATTAATATTATGTCTTTTGATGAAAAAAATAAATAAATTGATTGATAAATTGAATGATAAATGATAATGAGGAATAATAAATTAAGGAAATAGGGATAGGATGAGAATACCAACAAAATTATTCTCAACAAAATTAAATAAAAATAAAAATATAGAATAAAATAGTACAGAACGCAAACCTATATACAGGTTCACAACCATAACAAATAGACTCGTATCTTTACATATAACTCATCTGATTTCCTAAAATTTGTCACACAAAAAATATCAAGGTGAAGCACTCTATACATACAAAGGTTTATTTCCTTATTAAGCAGAATAATATTAAAAATTAAACAAAACATAAAATACTTTATAATACATATTTTTGTTTCAGTACTTAAAACAGGTTTCCTTAGATATCACTTTATTCAAAAACCTTTAAATAGACAAAAACATCATATTTGACTGCAAAAACTTTTACTTAGGAATTCAAAACATGAGAAAACAGAATATCAATAGAACATTTTGGCAAAAGATCATACAATGCTGAAACCAATGCTGAAATAATTTTAGTTTGGGTTAAGATGTTACTCAAAATGCTTCATTTATGTACTCTCAATGTCCCAAAAGCCTCATGGGTTGGCCAACTCCTTTGGTGGTGCATCATAAATGCATTGATACCAGTCTTAATAAGGATTTATATAGGACTAAAATCATAGAAAAAATATTTGACTTACTTTGTAAACATACTGGATGATATGAGTGGTATGTATGGCTTATGAGAACCAACATTTAGAAGCCATTCTAGATGTTCTGATTTTGCTATCAGGTGTAGCACACCAACATTTCCATTCATAGAAGCTAAAATGGATGCAAAAACATAACCAATTCAAAATCAAGGCTATCACTTGCTGAAAATATGTCAACAAGATAATAAGGAATTCTTTGCTAAAATAGTTTAAAATGCTATTAGTATTTAAATCAATAATTTAATTGAAATTTGAAATGTTTCAAAAAATTTTCATCAGAAATATATTTCTTCCTTTATTTTGACAAAAAAGTTTCACAATTATTTTTTCTTCCATTGAGAACTGTCCAAATTGGATTTTTTATGTGCAGATAGGCAGCTTCTATTTTTAATATTGATGCAATGCATCAGCAATTAATAAAGAGCCTTAGACATGATAAGAAGCTAATTTGTATTATAAAAATATATCAAATCAACATGTTATAATTTTTTCAGAACTGACTACAAGTATTTTATGCTTTACGAGAACATTTCTTGTGCAAAGAAGTTTTTGTCATATCTTTTGGCATATTGTGGTTCAAAATAAGAAATTTTTTTCCAAAAAATAATTGTGCTACAGATCATAAATTCTATTTGGCAACCTTAGCAATGTTTGGTACATCAACAATGTACATAAATAATTATGAGATGGGCATAACTTTGCCAGAGTAAAAGGACTGCTGTTTATTCTTTGTCAAAACAGGCAATATAAGCCAACATAAAAAGTTAAAACCAAATTGAATATTTGTCTACAAAAAAAGTTTTACTTACATGTACATCCTATTGAATGTGTTGCATTTGTTAGTAACACACAAGGGAAAAAGCTCTTGAAAGTTTTATATATTTTTGATTGTAATTTGTCCCCTGCAAAAACGAAGGCAAGTTTCATTGCAACACACTACATTCAAAGAACTTAGTATGCCTTTGGAATGTGGATCAAGACTTTAAGTAGCTACTAAAGTAATATAACAGGAATAACATGTTTCTAGCAGACTTGCCAACAGGATAGGTGTCACCCACCTCTTGACAATATAAATGATTATACAAGGGGCAAAATTTATGCCAAAATGTACAAAGGTACATGTAACTCTGAGAAGCCTCTACCTCTGACCTAGAGATGCATCCCTCTCGCATTTCTCCCACAACTGAGGTGGAGTTTTTGGGTAGAGAGTTTTTCAACAGCTGAATAACGTAATGTCACGTGTGGATTTGATTTTCAGAAGGCTGTTTAATTACAGAGATTGATTTGTAACCTTGAATTCATAGAGAAATCTTTCTTCTAACTTTCTTGTTCATAAAATTCCCCAGTAAATTCTCATCATAAACAAGGCAACATTTTAGTTTACAAATGTTTGGATGGGAATGTCCTTCGTGTACGGGTTCTAGAACATGGTCCTTACTGAAAATGTATCTCTATTGGCAAAGAAGCAGCCATGTATTGAAATAACTTCTATCTATCATTGCAATAAGAAATTGAAACAGCTTTGGTGGTACTTTAGAACTTAATTTTGATTGACAATTCCTATTCCGGGGCTTGACCGTATACTAGGGTCCCCTATACTGGGGGAAATGTTACCAATATGGTGGTGCAAGATTGGCATTGAAAAGTGATGTTATCTTTTAACATTTTCTTTAATCAGATAATTCTTGACAGAATTAGGGTCAAGGAAAACATATAATTTAATATATTTGTTATTTTTATGCCTGAAAACATCTTTTGAAATTGTCAAAAATGCTTAGAGAGAGGCTAGCATAAAAACAAAACACTGGTCGTTGATTTAACCTTCAATAAATATTATATAGGTAGCTTAGATGATAAGGCCACAGCAAAATTCTGATAATACCTTTTATCAAACAAGCTATTCCTGAATTTGACACGACAAAAAAACAGTTATTAAATCTTGATGATTATATAGTGCTAATATTAAAATACGATACATCAAGCTTCATTCAGTTCATTCATTCATTTATCAATTAATCCTAAATCCAATCTACAAGTGATTACATAAGAAACATCATTTAATACAAACTACATGCAATTTTACATTGATTATAAGATACACAAAAAAGGCAAGAACATATTACAAGATTGTATTTAGGATTAACTGACTAAGAGGAACTCTCTAAATAGATATACTAATCGAGAGATATACTAATCAAAATAGATATACAAGCATGTTGTTGGCTTAGACATTCATATGAAACCATGCACAAACAATGGTCAGTGTCTGTCTGAAAGGTACAGCATTTTATTAGAAACCAATTAATCTTTACTTCCCTCGAAAAACAGTCGGCCTTTCGAAAAAGGCCGCATCCATCTTCCGCCGATCAGATCAAGTTCAGGTTGCCAATCAAAACTTTCCCTTTTGTTTTTTATTGGCAGAAAAATATAGACGTAAAAAGCTACATCATCATCTCAAAGCAAATAAATAAAATCTCGAATTTAAGCTTTTCATACAAACCTTTTACTGAAGAATACAGAATCGATACCAGTAAAATTTGGAATATAAACTTCCTGCCCGCCATATTGATGTTTCGTCTGAAAAATATTTAGCCTCTTTTTCGCTCTGTAGCCTCACAAAATGTGAGCGGGAAAATGGCGGAAAATACAGAAACAGCTCTACAGGTATCTTACTTGAGTTAAATCAACAAAATCGTCAGAATATCGGTTCTAGAAAATTAGTTTAGGAAAAAAACTAAAATCTAAATCATCTTTCTTTGTTGAAAAGAGCTGAGAATTCTTTTTCAAAAAAGCATTTGTACACGAACTATGTCAATTTTCCTGGCCACTCTTGGAAAATGCACACCCTGTTATATGAATTCTACGCGACATATTGAAATCACATTTCCCTATTAGAGAGAAAATTTTGTTTTCATGCTATATATTTGGTGAAAGGAGTTTTTACTACTAAAAATATGGATGAAATATGAGCAACCCAGAGTGGAATCTGTGTTTCTTGCCAGCAGACAAAATGCATAGCACAAAGACTTTGCAATTTTTGATAGAAACGAATTTTGCCATATGCAACACTTGTTATCTGAGTTAGCTGAGATGAAAGTAGGGGAAACCATAGGTCATGCAAAAACATCAAACTTTTAATCTTGCCCCAGTTTGCCAACACAGAGGATTTCAAGCCCATTCCTAAGGAATTCCTTAGACTGTTTATCTTTCTATCTTTAAAAATTGGCTATCCAAAGTAAAAAAATGTTGAACAGCTTCATTGATCCTGGCTTGATCCAAAGTCCATCCAATGTTTTCTCTAATGTAGACAAAAAATGTCATGTTATCAATATTTAAACAATGTAAACTATCAGATTAAATCCTTCCTAATACTATCCTACCTACCTACCTAATCAACACATACCATCTAAAAGTGTTTCAGAATGAACATAGAGTTGTGTGAATCTGCATAAAACACACATTTTCTTCTCTGCTGTATATTTTACCAATTTTCCCCATTTTTTAAATTTCATGGCTTAAGCCAATGCAAAACATTTTCATTTCAGTTATTTTCAAGATTGGATGCAAAACAATCTTTGGATGGACTTGATAAAAATTTTTTCAAAGGTTTAAAAAAGGAGCTTCAACCAGGAGACTCAGTTGAATTCTATGGTGAAGAAGGTTGTGGAAAAACGGAAGTACTCATTCACTTTTGTATCAACTGCATCTTGCCAAAAAAATGGAATTCTCTAGATTTATTTGGCAAAGAAGCAAAGGTTGTGTTTATTGATACTGCCTACAAATTTCCATTGTGGCGGCTCATCGGTGTGCTGGAAAAACGGGTTAGATATGAAGCTTTCAATAAATCTATATTTATCAGCACAGCAGATATGAATGAAATAATGAGAACTTGTCTGCAAAGACTGTTTTTAGTCCGCTGCTCCTCAAGTTTGAACCTCATCAAAACTTTATCACACCTTGAAAAATTATTTCATGAAAATGCAGACATATGTTTATTGGTGGTGGATACAATTTCAGAGTTTTATTGGATGGACAGGACAATCAATGGTACTACCAGGTACCAACAAGAAGGACTTCAGCGAAGTATAATAAACAAAATTAAGAAGCTTCAAGAAGAATTTCACTTGCTTGTTTTTGTAGCCAAATCTGCTATAATGAGCCAAACAGTGTCCAGCAATAAAACACATAAAGATTCTTGGGACCCTTCTGACTACCTCAGTCCTGAATGGAACAAATTTCTCACTTATAAATTCGTTTTAGAGAAAGGACTCACAGATTTGTGTGATAAAAACTCAAGCTTTTTTATTGCATCTTTAACTAATAAACCCAATCCATACAGTTGCAAGTTTATTGTTACAGATTCTGGTATTCAATTTGTTTAAGAGCAATCTTGTGATTTTTTTTGGAACTATCTTTTTCCATGGAATGAAAAAACATTTGTTTGATTTTAAACTCTGTCCTCAAACTCTTTTCCCATGATTTCAGAATTTTTGGAATGAGTTTTTTCTGTATTTGATGCAAATATAAGTTATTTACAAATAATAATCAAAAACAAAGCAACAAAACAGCATTAAGCTGAGTGACTCTAATGAAGCCCCATATGCCAGGACAAAATTAGTATTTATTAAATTCATTTTGTTTTAAAATTCTATTTCACTACATTAGATTCTCATCATTTTGTTACTTTGTTCCTGGCTATTATCTGTATTTTTACTAATCGCAAGATTTACAGAATCTGGTGGACAGCATATCCTGCGTTTCTTTCTTATTACACACAAGTTTTTTTGCTTTTATAGATCCATCCATAATATTCTCAACACACTCCCAGTTTTTGAAACTTCTTTTATTTTGAAACAAACTGCTGTGAATCAACTTTTGCAGTTAGCTAACCAATCAAAAAGTGATATATAGTTGAAACCAAAAGCAACCAGCTCCCCTTATTTCTCTGAAGAAAATTATAAGAAAAATGTATTATATAGGAGAGGTGTAAAAAGAGACTTTCTGTGAACAATTTTTTTCAATCAAAATTGATCTTCTAAAGAATTCCAACAAGATACTGATATTAATTGTTCAATCAAATATAATTATATCTACTGTCTTTGTAATATATAGTCCAATGTTTGATCATTTTATCAAATAATTTATCAATTTCCTGTTACTAGTTTATCATATATGTATAAACAAAGCAATTTACAACTTTTAAAATGGGTATAAGGAATTGGTAAGACCACAGTACAGCAAGTGTCGAAGTGTGTATAAAGTGAAGATATTGTCTTTAGTAAGAAGTTATTTTCAGAAAGCTTTGGGATTGTAAAACATATGGTAACTGGGCCAGGGGTACTACCAGCAGGTTAGCTTAAAATTTTAAGCATGCATTAGCTTGATAAATCCAGTTCTTGTCCTTAGATATGTTTAAATTAGAAAACTGTGGTGTTCCATTTTTTCCTGAATGCTGCTATCTCAGAGAAATTTTAACAGGCAATAGTTGATGGTGGATTATTAGAATTCGTCAATAATTAGAGTAATTTCTTCTTTTGTTTAAAGGTAATATATTATATTCTATGTTTGCCCCATTATTAATAAGCATGACATACTTTATTAGCGTCCTTTTTAGTTATAAATAGGAATAAACAGCTTAAAATGTTACATTGCAAAATCACAGCACACTGCCTGTAATCACAAGTTAAGGTGAAGTCTCTTCATTAGGTGGACTAAAAGCAGGTTATTTGACAACTGTACTTATCTTTTAGCCAGCAACTTGCAAAATCAGTTTTAAAAATAAAAAGACTTCCCGAAGGGTTAATTTGAGTGTAAAGATGTTAGTGCTATTTTACGAGGGTCTTATAGTTTACTGCCTCCAAGATTTTGGCAGAAATTAGTTGTCATAGATTATTAGAATTTTTGATTTGTAGTATAAGATAGAAAAGGAAAGTTTGATTAGTTGTTAAGATGGCAAAAATTAATTTAGTAATAAAGCAAACGATTTTGATGAAAAGTAATCAGTTAGTTATCTCACGAAGCTATTAATTTGAAATGTTACGGATAATCAAACTTTAGTTATAAGACATGCATAATTACAAAATTTTGACACAAACAGTTAATGGTTCAACAAGAGTCACTGGTTGCTGGTTTCTTACTGATCTGGCTAACTATTCTCACTATTCTGTTTGGGAGTAGGTTGAACAGAGAAAACATACTCCTGAATATGCGTCTTAAATCTGAATGCAAGTATGTGCCAAGATCAATCAAACGAAGAATAATTTTTGATCAGGTGCCAAAAAAATCAACATAAAAGTTAGCAGAAAATCGTTACGACTCATTTTGTTAGTATAGATTGTTCGATATCTCTTTGAAGATATTTTAGAAAGAAACAAAACTTTTGTTAGTTTTGCAGAGGTCGTTTTAAATTCAGATTTCAATGAAATAATTCTTAAAAGTATATATTTTTTTACATTTTTAGACTTGATTAGTCATGGGACATCTGTCTCAGAATTAGGTGTTACCAGTGTGAATGGAGTCACCTAGCATAGGCAGTATCATCATCAATAGAAAAGGACGTTTTCTTGATATGTAACCATACTCTCTGCATATACTGAGATCTATGCCCCAACTCTCCCTTGGCTCGACCCAAGTAAGATAAAGAGCTGTTTCTCTGCTCCACCATAGAAAAGGTTATGACTTTAGTGCAATGACTAAGGGCTCATCTTAAACATACAGAAATACTAGAAATGACATAGCCAAGATCATGACTAGCATAAGGAGACTAGGAGGCGCTGACGAAGACATACCACCACAGGTGTATGGTTTGGAATTATTACATACACAATTCGAGGGTAACTTTGGCTTTTTTACAAATGTGATACGCTCATCTACGCCAGTTCTTATTGGGTCAATGTAGTCTATATATTCTGCAACAAGCCTCACGGCGTCTTCACCTGGATGCAATTTGATTCGATGCTTGACAAACATTTGAAAGTTGTCTCCACCTCTTCGCATCCATGTAGACATGATAATCTAAAGAGATATGGCAATTTATGTATGTTGCATTTGCTGATTAAAGCTCCCAATAAATTTAAAAGTACTTTTAAACAATATGCATTCTGTTATTGCATGAAAAATAGCTCGTCCTCAGGACGTTTTATCTACACGCAAGAATGCTTTTCACACTTAATCATGGTGATCAAGTGAAATTTTATCAGAGTTAATTTGACGAGGGATGTTGTAGAATTTGATTTTGCTAGGGGTTCTTATTTCAGCAACTTTTCTTGTCCATTTCCTGCCAAGAACTTTAAGCTGCTTGTACTTGAGTCTAGCAAGCTATATCAAAGGTTAGGTTTTTTGTATGGGTTAGGTAAAGCAACTTGTGCCGATGCACCAACAGCCCAACGTTGCTTCCTGTGATGAGGGAATCAAGACCTGTTACGATGTTAAGATTTTGTGTCTCTACAAAAGTAGCTCTTTAGCACTGGTGTTTAAGATTTCTGTAAGAAATTTTTAGCACTGAAATTAGGAATGGCTTAGTATAATGTCAAGACTTATCCAGCCCTGCTCCATATCTAGACCTGTTTTAACTTTGATATTAACTTTTTTCTTGAGTCACTTTATATTTGAAACTGTCCTTTCCAAGTTTTTCACAATTGTAAAAGAAAACGGTTAACGCTCACAAGGATAGGAATAAAGTAGCTGACGAAGAGGAACTGAGACATTACCTTGTATACCGTGTTGTTTTCTATTGGAACGTAGGCTGGTACCCTGCATTTAGAACACCTAACTGTTGCCTTGACGACACGCTTGCCAACTGGTTGATCAAGGTCATATTGCACGCGAATACCTACGAAACGAAAATGGAATTGAGAAATAAATCATAAATAGAAAATAAAAATGAGTTTATTGAACGTGCTTTTATCAATGTAGTCTATTTGATATGCTTTTTTTATCTCAATTGTCTTTGCTAGCTGCATAAACACAGTACTATTGCATCATACAGCAATTTTAATGCTATCTTGCCCCATCTCCTGGTAAAAGCAGGGAATCTTTGTCTGGTCATTATAGAATTTAACTCAAGATAAAAGTGACATACAATATTCCAAAACCTGACAAAAAATATTAGCTGCCCTCATTTACAAGTTGTCCTTGAATCACAAAAGTTGACAAGAGAGTGTAGCCCTTGGCTTATATTCAGCGATCTTCCTCCCACTTTCAAGAAAAAAGACAAAGTCCCTAGTGTTTGTCAAAGTATTTTAGAAATTAGCGTACTGCGTATTCATATGATTCATGTTCCCCTTTTTTTAGCCTTGCCGTAGTAAAAAAATGTTCGCCCTTATCTTATACTGAAGATGACTCTAGGTAGAGTCAAAACGTTTATTATAATGGACTTTTCTATTTAACGGATTAGTAACAAAGGATTGCCGAATGTAATGGATTTGTCTATTTATCGGATTAAGAAGTTGTCGAATTGATTCACATTATGTCTTTTTTGTCGTGGTACTCTTTATAAATTTTATTACCAAGCTGCGGTTCCCAAAGTCTCGATGTATTTTAGAAAGTTCAGGATTCTGCCTTATCTTTGGTAAACATTCCATTAAGTTATCTTTTCTCCTCTTTCACATATAATATCTTCCCTTCTGTTTCTTTTGTAGTTGATATATACCGACTCAGAATTAAAATATTAATATAATGAAAATATCCAGACTTCTTATAATATAAACCCTAAAATGAGCCTTTCAGAAGAATATATTTCTACTATAATTTCTACGACAGAGATAATTTTCACTTAATTTTAATTCACTTAGTTTCAATAACTGCAATTCGTAAAATTAAACGGTGAAGGAATTTCCAAACAACATCCTTTCACATTCGTCGTGGTCTACAATGAAATATAACATACTTGGGACCTTAAGCTTCTCTTAGTCTTTCAATATATTCTATACCTATATTCCGACAGGCCTGGTTTTTTCAATTCACTGAAAACAACACTGGTCCATCTTGCTGGATACCGAATAGCGTTTAGATATTCCTTGAAATCCCCAGAGAAATAGAATAGAACGTACCGGAAACTTGTAAAAACTGTCCTGTTGGTGCGGTTGGGTTGTACCCAGCAACACTGTGTTCCAAGGCTTCCATTAAATGTATTCCTTTCAGCTCGATGATGTCAGCTTGGTTGCCAAATGGAAGAACAGTGATAATATCTTTGTATGTCAGTGAATCTAGGAAGGAAGCAAAGTAAAATCTTTGAAAATCCTTTAAGATTCATCAATCTTAAGTATATTATAAGCATCAGTAAAATATATTTTTATAAGCACTTGTAAATCTTACCCAATAACAGACGTATTCTACTAAACGGACATCGCCCCCAACAAATATCTCCATGTAACAGACATATTCCTCCAACAAACATCTCTATCTAGCAGACATATTCCAACAGCAGACATATTCCAGTAAAGGACTTCTTTAGTGACTGTAGTCATGTCCTCCTTTGTATCTTCGTACCCACAATAACATAATCAGCATCACTTTTGTAGTGACCCCTCGTTTTATATGTATATTTCTTATATGGATTTATATTTACATGTATTGTAATTAATCTGTAAATTCAACAAACGCAAAGATCACGTAACATCGTCTCTTGCTGGCCCCTTTTGTCTGCACGTTGAATCAATTACAAGTCAATATAGAAACCAATTTATAGCAACAAGCGCTCCTATATTTCTTCCAATCTCCTACTTGCGGGCGCCTCCATATCACGGAGACATCCCAATCACGGACACCTCCAAACAACAAGCAATAACTCTGGCTCAAGATGTGCCTACGACATGGATGTTTCATTGTGCTATCACATTGCTGAATCAAAGTACTTCAAGCATTATGCCGTTCTTTACCATCGTTCTACACCAAATAACTTTTTAGACTAATATCTTCTCACTTAAGCTATTGCTGTTACCGTTAAGAATGAAGAATTTTTTCGCAACAGTTGTAGAATTTTATAGTAACCAAAATTTATGAACATCGTTGTGATCGCAACGAAGTCAATCAAGTCGATTCAAACAATAGGTGACTCCTTTCTGGATGACGTTTGCATCCATAACGTAAATTGCAGCGTTAATGCAAGAATATTCACGGTATTTGTAATTGTAAAGCAAAAACAAGAACCATTCACATACATAGTTTGTCTTGTAAAGTCAGTGTCAACAACATATCAGCAATTATAAACAAGCCTCGATTTTAGAAATTGTTCGACATACCATTTATCTTCTTGTCTATAGAACTTCGAATGCCTCCAGATACCCACATTGCAATTGACACATCCGCCCAAGACTTTTCGTCTGGGTGTTTTTGGTACATGTGGACAAATGCATCAGTTATGAGGTTGCCAATGTTACATTCCTGCAGTCGACATGTTTCGCGCTGCCCATCAAGGAACACGTGGGTTCTACCAAGAGGAATCTGAAAGCAATACAGATACGCTTCGCTGATGATGTTATGCCAAAGGTGATACATGTGATGATTTTTTGGTAAAACATTGTAAACAGAGCAATAAGGCTTAAGGTAACAGTAAAAAGAAAGAAGAAAAACATGTTTTTAAACAAAACATAAAATCTTTGATTCTAGCTGTAGATTGTGTGGAACAATTATTGCACATTTAGGCTTTTATAACTAACTACATTTCATATTCATTGTATATGAGCGGCTTTTTAGTTTGTATGTAGATCGATTCCAAAACTGCTAGATGGGAAGACGACCGGGCTCTGCCAACTATCTGAAACATGTCGTCATTATCTAAAAGATGTTGACCGCCAATGTGTAGACAGAAGAAGTTCGTTTTCTCTCTTAGACTCCATGGGTAGTTTTTCTTTACGTGCGCAGCACTGATTGCACAGCACTGATTGCACAACTATACCGGTCCTGTGCTTGCGTTTTTCTGATTGGCTTATTTCGATCCATGTACTTTTCATCGGGTTCTTTCGGACCCTTATTCTGACGTCTTATGCTCTGAGGAGTGTCCGACGAAAAGTCTTTTAGCAAATATGACATAAAGTGTTTGCTCTTTTCAAAGCCATTTTCAAGTTCTGTACAGCCATAAAACTGTTTTATTACTTTTCATTTCCACACCAGTAAGGGTAATCTTTCTACGAAGACTAACTGTGTGTATTTTTTTTCCATTCTTTGTCCCTCTATTCCTGCCGCATGACACTTAAGAGCCACCATCCTTACTTTAAAGAGAAAACAATTTTTCTTACCTTTGAGTAATTTGAAACAGGACCACGTCGTTTTTTTACTTCGTTCAGAACCTCTTCATCTTCTTTGATAGAACCGTTTAAGAGAACAGGGTTGCCACCATAGCTGGTAATTTCTCCACTACTATCAAAACTTACATTGAGGTACCCCAAATACTTTCCAAATGTGTATCCCTGAACAACCAAAACTTGCTTGGAGGGTCTCTCTGTCGGGTTTACCACTAAAGGGTATTGTCCATATGGTTGCTCATTGGACGGTGCTTTGCCTGCATCATGTGAAAATAAACAAAACAGACTTAAGTCAGTTGTCAAAAAAAGACTGATTTCAAGCCTAAGGTGGTATTGGTGCAAGGCCCAAGTCCAGGGAGAGCTGGTTTCTGTAACACGATCAACATAAGATATCAATATCATTAGGACACGGTCGACTACTGCTTGCAAGGCTCGCCAAACTAAGCATGGTGACAAACGGATTGTTATCATGTCTCATAACATTCTTGTTATCATGCAGTATACCGAACAATTTTTGCAGTGGAAACATATTCAGATCATTGGCTTCATTAATAATAATGCTTATTGGAAGAGAGGTTTTATTCAAGGATTGGGATAAGAATGTTGTACTGATCCAAGTATAATTTTTCTGACAAGATTTTCGCATATAAAAATGAATATAAATTTCATTCTAGAATATAAAAATGTGTTTCCTTTTGAGTTGATATTTTCGATTCCCCCGAAGAGTAATTAATTTCCGCCTACTTTGGAAAATAGCCAAATATTGATACACAATGAAAGTTATCTTAAAATACAAACCTGTATACAGAAATGTGTTTGTATGACCACCGATAACTATGTCTATGTCGGGCACACTTTTAGCGATTTCAATATCCATCTCGATCCCTGAATGGCCAAGTGCAATGAACTTATTCACTCCCTGCGTTTTCAGGAAACTCACTTGGGCCCTCACAGCATTAACCTCGTCTTGAAATTTAACTTTGTCACCTGGATACGAGAGCCTGCCAATAAAAACACATTGGTTAGTTTGTTGTACTTTATATGTTTGTGTGATCGTTTAAATTATATCGTGAAAAATGAAGGTCCTGCGGGTTTGCAAAGCACGAAGAGGCTGAAGAAGATTTTATCTTTAAGACCAGATGTTCAGTCAATGTACGATGATACTGGGCTTTAGAGGGAAAGGAAATTTTGTTAGATTTTCTTGAAAGCTTGCATCATCAATATCTGGCAATAAGTGTCATAAGAGAATAAAGGGAAAATGTCTTCCTAAGACATCAAGTTAGGTGGCATCACAGCATTCCTAGTTAACTGTGTAGGACCTCCTCCAGGCCTACGAGTCACTGCATGATATAAAAAAGAAGCTGACAAACAGAAATTAATCTGCTTTCAAAAAACTTCCTTTAAACGTTACAAAATGAACAAGTGTCAGATATGAATGTCAAGATATCCTAAGCTTTCCAATTCTAGTGATGCGTTAATAGCAAAAAATATTTTAATGGTGAAATTGAAAATGAAGAAGATCAATTTGCCTTAGACAGGGTCATGATTCATACGTCATACCCCAACGCCTCAATTTTAGTGGTTTCGGCCACAGGAAAATAAAACTGTGTCATTAGCGCTGCATCACACTTCACAATGACAAAAAACAAAAAAACTATTATGAGTCTTATTTTAAAATTAGGTAAATACGAGAAAAAAATTACAAACCAAGTAGTTTCTTTTGTTATATATCCAACAAAACCAATCTTTTCTCCAGCAACGTTTACAATCATGCTTCTGTTGAAAAGTTTCTCTGCCCTTGGCCATTTTGGTTCTCGTGAAACATCCAGATTCGAAGAAACCACGGAGAATTTTAACCCGCGGAGAAATTCAACCAGCTTTGTCGGACCCATGTCGAATTCATGGTTACCTATTGTCTGTTAACAAAAAAGAGAAGAAAACACACTTAAAAGAGGGACACAGTCAGAATTGTTCAATGAAGCAAAAAACACGATAAGGGAGATGTAGGCGAAAGCAACAGATTGAGCTTAATGAAAGGAGCCTGCAAGGCCTCTTCAGTAACTTTATTGAGAGGAATTAGAAGTTAATATACCATTATAGTCATTTTAACTCTGGTTTTGTTATTGCCAGTATACAAGTTTGTATAAATCGCATGATATGGACCTTTATTATAGGAGACGTAGAAAAAGGCTCAATGAGAACTTGAATAGAAACCAAATTTTCATAATATAGTGACTAGGATATCAAATGTTTGCGTAGAAGCTGTAGCGAAAACGTTCCCAGCAATGTCAGCCCATTTTCCTCAGGAAACTAAGAAATATACGACAAGTTTTAGGAATACCAACGTCTATCGCATTTATTCAAGTTTACCAACATTATTTCGAAGCTTAAAATGTAAACTGGTGACAGGGTTGGGATTCCGTTTAATGGTGCTTACAGTTTGAAATGTCTGCTACTCGAAATTTTGCGGTAGGTGTTCCTCAAAACAAACTGAAGATAGCTGCAACCAAAACGCGAATGAATATTTTCAACTACAAGGAAAACAAGCTTTGATAAAAGCCCTGTCAATGCAATTACATTCGCACATCTTTAAGAGGTATGCATTCAAAAAACAGACAGTCATCAAAGTTACAAAATTAGTCTTATTTTTTCCTCAATGACGAAAATCCAGAGTATAAATAACATGTGAATTTTTTAGTGGAAATCGTCTGCTTGAAGTGATAGCTCTTAATCTAATTGAAGTAAATAATGAACAAGACATTTAGATTAAGAAAACTGCCGACAATTATACTCTCGTTTAGTTAGTTATACTGAAAGTGAATAATTAATATCCTGTTTCTAATAGAAGTCAGTCTCAACAAAAAGCATTGATAATAAATTTTTCTCCAGTCGCGTCTGGCACTTATAAGATGGAAAATTAAACAAAAAAGGAATTAGCAGTGAGAATCGTAGCCAAATAAACGTCATATTGGACAATTGTTTACTCTACGGAAAAGCCAAGCCAACTGGAAATAAAAGTGGTTTTGAACCTGTCAACAATTACAGCTGCTTTAAGAAACATCAAAAAATCTTACAGAAAAAAAGCCTAGAAAACTTCAAACAAATGCATGAAACAGTAAAAAAGGAGTCAAAACCTTGCCACATACGAATCAAATTTGCAGTGTCTTGCTTAGTGCATGTCCTTTATGCAAACAACTAAACTTAACCGAAAATGATTTGCCTTTTACCCCTGAATGTAGGCCTCTTCAGGCCATTAGTGACGCGTTGCTTGGGGCTCTTTTTCTTAAAATGACAAGAAACGATTTAAATTTGGAATTCGCCATTTTAGAACAGAAGACTGTGATACAACAATTCGATTTACGACCTCGTTTTGGAAATTTTTCCAAACTTAATTATACGACTTTTTTAAGCTCAGATTTGGTTTTATCGTCATAATTTTAGGCGGGATGCCATTTTTCATATTGTTTGAGCTTGTATTTTGGATTTTACCGAGAAATGCAGTTTGAAAACTTGTAAGGAATTTGACCGCAAAAATCGTTCCGGGGGAAATTTTACCCTCCTAGTTGCCAATCATGGTCAAATCCCTCATAAAGTTTTTATCTTTATGTCGTCATAAAATCAATATCGTGAGCAATATCATAATAAAAACTTACAAGTAGACTAAAATCATTGCTGTCAATCCAAATCTGAGGTCAAAACTTTTGTACAAAAGAATTTGAAGAATTTTTTCAAAATGAGGCCGTGAGACGAATTGGTGTATTGCTGGGGCTTGGGATGGGGGTGCAGTGGAGGGGCGGCCGCCCAAGTGGGCTGAGCCCCCTTGATAATGCCAAAACATAACCAATTTCTACTTTTGCTATTTCTTTAACAACATTATGTGCAAGAGCCTTTCTTATAGCATTGCACCACTGCTTGTGGATGGGGGTCGATACAATCTTCGCTGTCCGGAAAGAAGCAGAGTATGACGGCAAATAACTGCAAATGCAAGTCAAAAAACCAAGAGTTTATGACCGATAGATTTGCACCCGCTGTGATGTTACAAATTTTGAATTCGATGGTAAGGAAAATTTCATTTGGTCTAATTTTTGGTTAGCAAAACATGTTTTAGAAAACCGAAGGGTTGAACAAAATTTTTCAACTGGCATAAATTAGGGTAACCTGTTGGTGAATTCGTAAGTGTCAAAGTTGGGTTTACGAAATACAGCTGCTTATGTAAGAGAGTCCGATACGAGAATTATTCAAACACGAGAATTTTGTTGTTTAAAATACGACACGGATCGCTTAGCAACAGCAAACACACGTACTCAAAGTTTACAAGGCTATTTAAGCCTGCAACAGCTAATGTTAATATTTGTTTGCGAACGGCCGTTGAAATTGCAATCACAACTAAACTGAAATTTACTCAGTGATGGCTGAGGTATTTAGAAGTTGAGACCCAAAGACCGATGAATCTTGATTCTATTCTTTTAAACTTGACTATGTCTATCATGGAATTAACCGAAAGGATTAAGTTAGTAAATAAAAATTGAGAGTACTATAATAATAATTAAATCTTTGCATAAATGAGAATATCACGCGACATGCTCTTTCCATTCAGGGATCTGTTGCAAAGCTTTGCTAAACGACCATTTAGAAACACTCTGCGTGCTAACTTGCGCATGTAAAGTCACTGTCAAAGCTTTCATGGCCTAAACTCTATGGCCTACATCTTGCCAAATGGTTTTTTTACAGGCCAGAGAATTGCGAACAGTTTCAGATACAGTAGACTCCGGTTATAGTCACACCAAATGTTACTTGCTTGTGACTGTAAACGGAGTGTAACTGTTAAGGGCGTCAAATTGAAGAGTTTGCATATTTGGGTCTAAGTCTTAGGTGACTGTAACCAGCAGTGGGACTTTATGCGGAGTGACTATAAGCGGAGTCAACTGTACGATTTTCCGAGCACTGGGGATACCCCTTCGCTACAATTTCAGTAAAGGTTCCGTCGGCCCTTCATTTTACTAGATGCCTATTTGTTTTTGGAGCATTTAAGGCCCGGATAAAACATCCGTAAAACATTGTCAAACATTTTTGTACCAACATTGTTGAAAGATGCTTTATGACCTGGCCAAACTAATGAAACAAATGTTAAAACATCTGTGATGGTCAAGCGCTGCCGCACAGCTTCTTACAGTTACTGCGTTATATTTGCTAGATTTAGACCTACTGCGCTTGCGTTAGTAAAACAAATGTTTTAAGGGGTGGCCACAAACGAACGCAACATTGCTTATTTAACATGAGAACAAAAGAGATGTTTTACGAAATGTTTGATGGAAATCAAATTTTGCAAAACATCGTAAAACATCGTAAAACATCATAAAATGTGGTGGCCAAACGAATAAAACATGTTTTATGCAACAATGTTGTTTTATGCCGATGTTTTATTCGTTTGGCCAAGGCTTGAGTAAGTTCATCGGTTGTTGTTGGGGAGACAGCGGCGTTTCTTCGGTAGGGATGGAATGAAGAGAGCCAAGCCAAGAAAAACCAAGAAAAGCAAGGCAAGAATCTTTGTTTGAAGCATTCACTCGCTTCTAGGATCTGCAAGTGCTATACAATTCAGGATAACTGGTTTTTAAAGATATGATGCGAGATATAATGCGGCGTTAGAAATTAAATTCTAAAATGAGAATTCTGTGTACCTTAGAGAAATTGTCTGTGTTTGTTTTCAATACTTACTCGGTCAATATTTAGGTTCTGTTTTAGGCTTGCTGCAAATAAAATAAACACCAGTTATTAAATGTGATTGATCTGTTGGTTTTTCACGGGAAATTTTTGCTCTTTGTCTACATCTATGCGCAAGGATAACCTACCAATTAAAGCGAAAGATACCATACGCCAGTTATGGGACAGCTTAGGAACATAGGATAAGCTTTCACTTGGATATCCAGCGTGTTTCGAGATCGTAAGGACTCCATTCTCTCTAAAAGTGGAAGGGGTGAAAACAAAGCTAGTATATGAAATGCAGGCAGTATTTCTTTTTTGCATAATATCGACCTTTGCAGCATTTTAAAAGGATTTCAAGCAAAAAGGGTAATGTAAGGTTAAGTAAAACAGATAATTTGAAGAAATATGAAGGTTACTTACTGTAAAAATATAAGTGGGAGAAGGTAGAGGAGAGAGCTAAGGGAGGGTAAGAGGTAGGAAGGGAGAGTTTATAGCGTGGTTGTATAAGGAAAATGTTCATTGTGCAAACTGCAGCTGCCCAAGCCCCTTGTTTTTGAGTTCACTGGGATCTTTTATGCTTGAACATCAATCCGAGGGTGACAATTTTAGCTAATTATAACTATGAAAAATATCACCGTTTAATCACATGTTTCTATTTGAAGCACGAACAACATCTTGAGCTGGTATAACGATATAGCTTGAAAAGTGTAGTTTTTTACATCCTTGAACCAAATTGCAAAACTGTAGTAAATGTTTCTGACAATTTCTCCTCTCTCGATTTTCAAATGGCATGTGTTGCATGCTACAAATGTTTCTGGTGTCAAAGTTCTTCAAAGGCCTTATCATTTTTGCTCGCTTCTTCTAGTTGGTAAATTAAACAGTTGTTTCCATGAACGGTCTGGAAAATGAAGATAAGTCGTGTTGTAAAAAACAGAAACTTGCGTGCAAGCTTTTCCATTTCCTTTTCAAGAGTATTGTGGTGCATTTCAATATTTGTATGAAGATACTGTTTTTTTGCTGCTCGCCAGATAAATCTTCTCTGGATTTTGAATGAGCCCCTTTTTAAAAACTTTAAGGGGGTTTAAGCAGCCAAGACCCCCTCCGCATCTTTTGGACATTTTCAGATGAGGTATAAATTTTCTATAGTTAATACGAAAAGCTTCGCTCTGTGATGGGCTAGAGCCGCCTCGTGATTTCAGCACTGAGATAATGGAGTCAAAAACAGAGAAGTCGTAGTACCATAAAAAGCACATTTTCATTTGTGAATGACCTTCAGAGGTTTTTTTGCTTACAAGGGAATTTTAAACCAAATAGGTTATGGATAAAACAGGTAAAGAGAAACACAGTGCGCCATTGCACGTATTTTGTAGGTGGCCTGACGTCTTATATTTTCCTTCACAGAAGAGCCGAAGTCTGTATTTCTACTTCAAAATAGTAAATACTAAATCTAGTTTTCGAATTCCTGGTATTCCTGCTATTTGAAAAAAGATTTGTTTGGATGTCAAAGACCACACTTGAGTGCCAATTTCCCGAAGGCCTCGATTTCAAACCAAAAAGTGTTTTGATCGAGCGGTCCTTCGTTAAAATAAAGCAAGGACAAAACTGTTACAATAACAACTGAGGTATGATGCTCAAGATAAGATGGAGGTATGATGTTGTTACGTATGATGCTCAAGCAGAAAGGGTTTTTGAACTGATAAGAATTGTTCATGAGCACCTTTAAAAGCTTCCAGCTTTGTACCCTGTCAGCATTCGAGAAAAAAATTGCATCTTAACTTCATCTTTCTAGCGTTAACAATTCTGTAAGAACTGTTTACTGCAATGCTTTGCAATGCAATGTTTACTGCAACTCGAGCATTAATAGCGAGGTGTGCATCATTCTTTCCAAACAGCGTACGAGGTATTTCTAAACAATAAGACTTTTTGGCGATTTACAGGGATTTTCTCGAAAACAAAAGTATTTTTCCAAAACCATACGAGATTTTCCTGGAGTGATAACGCCCCCGTTTAAAACCCTACCGAAGTTTGAGATTAACCTTTCTTACGGTAGTTGTGATTATGGGTGTAGCAACTGGAGTTTGCAAAGACTCTGTGCATATATTGGAGGGAGCCAGTAACTGTATGCCTCATACAGGATACTAAATACAACCATACTTAACACGGTCGACGCAGTTGTAACTCAAGCGAATAGCCACTCATCCGACAGCTTGAACCGTCGGTAAATTAAATGAATGCAAAATCATTAGTGTTTAAACGATATTCACTCTACATTGAACGATGATGCCCATCAGAGATCGAGAGGGCATCATCTTGAGCATAAATAAAGCAATTCGCAGACATTTTCTACAACCATCAAGATTTAGCAATAGCGTATTGCGGTTTTTTTGAATAGGATTTCAAGCTGTTTTTATGGAAAATATGGTTGCTTTGTTAGCGCACTTCAGGGGCGCAGGCAGCCCTTGTTACATCAAGATTAAATACTTGTTCAATTCAATTGATGTGTTTGCTTCTGCTTTGCTGCACGAAACAAGATTAATTTAGGGAAGGATAAACGACAACTCCGAAATCTGCTTTAAAACTTTCTTATTTGTTTAGAAATTATCTCGAGTTTGATTAATAGTTAAAGGCTACCCAAATTATGAAAGTAACATCGATCTAATAGTTTTCGCGGACAAAAGGGATGTTAAAAATTATGGAAGTCTTCCTGGATGATACATGAGATTTCAAAATTCATTAGGGAAATAAGCGTTGGGATTCCTTCTCTAAGAAATTAAAATCTTTCCAAAAAGTTAAAACGTAGATTGCTGATGGCTGTAGTAATTTGTTTGTTCGAGAACAATCGTTGTCAGTTTTAGAAGGGTTGTAAAAAATAAATTTTCCAGCAAGAAAAGTATCGAATAATTGTAAAGTTGGTAACAGAAATAGAATGGATAATAAATGGAGTGAATCTCCCCTACTATTTTCTAGATTTACCATAATCTAACCCCAAAATAGATACCCTGTTGCAACCCTTGGGGGTTGCTGCGTCCCTTTAGGGACATGATATATCGACCTCAATGTTCTAATACGATTGTAGCTTTTTTGTTAAAACATGACTGCAAAACGTGAATAAACTTTGAGCAGAGCTTTGCATGCGCACTGATATGTGCTGCAGTGAGGTCTGCCGTTTTAGCTGACGAATGACTTTTAGTTGAGAACCTACAAACCAGCTGACTGCAGCTCTGCAAAAGCTCGGATTTTAGTCAAAACACGAATTTCAGAATCCACTGTCATAAAGGTTCACAAATATTTGGTCAAGCGAAGTATCTTGCTTTCTCCGTATTCTGAGACTAATATCTAAGAATCGCGTTGGAATGACCGTTTACAGCTCTTTGCGTGACACCACAATTATGCAACAATGCAACCATGAATTGTTATATTTCATTTATCACAGTGCCATGGTCTACAAAACCAATTGTTATTATTTTCGCTCTCCTTTCGCTGAAAAGGCTGTAACGAAGGCCTTTACAACGAAGTAACGTGTAAACTGTTTGCACAAACCCTGAAAGGTTTACTTCCACAAACAACAAGGCATGGCAGAAATACACGTAGTTCGATTTCAGTTTGCTTAAAGAAAATATTCTAGGTTTCTGCAAATCGGAACTCGATCATATTTTAAAAGATTGAAAAGAATTTAAAGAATCCTTACCATAACATCATAGCCAAGCTTGTTCATAAAAAATGCCGACGCCTGCCCTTCGTAAACGTTAAACCATATCGTTCCCTGGAACTGGTCACCGGCATCAAGAAGCAAAACATTGCGGTGGGTGTTTCGAACTTTTTTAATTAGCGTCTGCCTTCTCGCAACACCACCAAAACATTGATTTCTCGATGCATCGTTAGCTGTGCAATCTCCACCATATTTATTTGTCTGTTCGATTCTAGCGTGCACATCATTCGTGTGTAGTATCGTCAGTTCAAAACAATCCCCAAGAATCCACAGAGCAAAGTGAATCACAAACGAGAGGGCAAACTGTTTCGTGTTAAGAGTCATTTTTGCAAGATTGACTAGTGAGCGATTTTCGCGAGTCTTCAGCTGGGTTCCGCGGTTGAAATCGAATATGCATACATTGGTGTTACAAGGTTGCCTCCACAACTCATACGCAGAGGTTCTCAATGATTGTCGGTATGTACGAGCTGCCGCGTTAGATCAGGAGGGTTGAACAATGCATTCAAAGATCCTTATACATTCTTTCGATCCAGCCTGCATTTTTTCTGCATTGTGTTCAAAGCCCTGCCACCAACAAGCTTTGGAGAGTATCTGTGAATCTTTAATTGCAAAAAAATTTACTTGTCCAATTTCAGCAGACCATTGGTTGGTTTCTTTCTCGCTTGCAGGTCTTAAAATTGCTCTATCAAACCTTGCTATGAAGTGGTTTCCGCATGTATGAAACTGTGCAGTTAAATTGTCTCGTGATAAAGTTGCCATGGTGATTAAACATCTCGAATTATCCGATGGGCGACAAGCAAACTAACGCAACAAGTTTCTACTTAATGAAAATCAAAAGTTCCAATATTTTCACGGTGATGGGACTTTTTTCCTGAAAATGCTGTACCTTCTTTAATTCTGTGTTTTCTTAAAATCCTAAAAAATTTCAGCACTCGTCAATTTTTAGCATAGGCTACATAAAATGACAAACGTTGCCCGTCATAATCCAAAACTTTAGCAATTTACATGTCGTTCTAACAGCATAGAACCGATACTTTCTTCCCCCTTAATATTGTCACAGCGGCAGTGGTAGACAAAGTCACAATTTAGACAAGCAGTCTACTATGGCATCCCAGCTTAAAATCTTTTACTGGCGAGAAATGTCCAGCATTTGACTATGTGTTACGGCGTCAACCACAAGAGGTTAAATTAACAAGAAGATTAGCCAAACTTCCAATCACACCCATGGCCTAGTTGAAGATGAGAGCATTATTTCTAGAATCAACGTTATAAATAATTAAGCTGGAAATTCGCATGGAGTGAGAAGCTTGTAATTCTTTTCGATACGAAAGAGCAACCGTGATTACCGACTTAGCAATGCTCAACTGTCTAATAGGCGAGCTTATCAATACGGCACAAAGCGGTGTTTTTAAGAAATGGAATTTTAAATCATACTTATAATTGACACTTGCTGAAATAAAGCCATTTCCAGTTCATACCCTTTGATTTCATTTTGCAAGATTGTTCAAGCAACAGCATATTTTTGTTCTTGATAATATAGAATCCATTTTTGGATTCAAACGGTTGCACACACATAACCTAGTGTTCCCTAACGTCAAAGTGCAGACAAGAGGAACAAGGCCTGAAATGGGAATAAACCTTGGAAAAGACTTAGCGAAGGATAGTTGAAACTATTGCAACCAGCTCTGAAATACACCCGCAACTTTTTTAAACCTTGATTTTCTCCAACCAAAGTGGTCGAGCTTGCAAAGGATAGATTTATGATGATGATAAAGTTATTATCATGATGATGACGAATCTATGTAGTTTTCAACGCGATAATGACTCAGAATTTTAGCATAAAGGTGCTCCCCCGTTACGCTGAAGTTTACTTCCTCGAGATGATGAACTATAAAATTTTAATGAAGAAATCAATTTATATTAGCATTGTTGACTGGGTAAAAATCGTAAATAGCCGCCAGATGGCAAGCCATTGAGACAAAATGTTGTTTTGTCAAATCTGAACAAATAGAGCCGAAAATTGTGTCTACCATTTCTCAAATAAGACGGGAGAAATGCTTGGCTCAGCTGTTTTCTATTTATTCTGGAAAAATATTAAAAATAGCACTATAATTGAATACATGTGCTAGGTAATGAATTTAATGTACGTCCTCCAGTTCTGCTTCAAAAGCCAATGCTTTAGAAACTTTCCTAGGCCTTAAACCTTTCAGTAGTTTCTGTTAAGTTTCTTCAATACTTTTTATTTATAGGTTTTAAAGCAAATATAAATGTATAACACTCCTAACATCTCATGCTAAAGGGTTAATTCTGGTAAACATTGCACTATGTAAGGGATACGTAATAACATCATTCCTTTCTTTAGAGTAGCTTGAAACATTGCAAGATCATTTGCCATTATAATTGAATCTAATTCGCTCAAGACATTCAACCATTATGTCTTTTAGGAGCTGTTTCAATGAAATTCTGTTTATGGGGGCAAAATAGCCTTGGAGCAGGTTTCGAAGGCAAGACGTCTATTGTTCGTTTTTCCACAATTTGTAACATTTTTCATTGCATTCCGACATAAGTGACGTCAGGGATAAAAAAGTAATTTCTACATAGATGTTTCGAATCATATTTTCAAAATTTGAATCTTTGTTTCTGGAAGGTTTCTAACATTGACTTCAATTAGAAACACTCAGGAGCACTTAGGGTCTCAAAGAAGGGTGCAGGGCCAAGAGGCAGTAGATGCCCAGCCCTGTCTGTTAAAGCATCCCAGTTGTTCATAGCACTACATACTAATTTTAAGTTTGTAGCTATAAAGTAGTTTGTCGGTATAGAATTACCTGGGCAAAACGATATGGTATAGGTATACTGAAGCTCATTATTGAAAATCAAAGACATATTATTTCATAAGATTTTTAATGTTGAATATGATATCAGCATTTCTGAATATTGTTTTATAGAGATACCAACTATAGAGAAAAGTGGCATTTTTGTTACTGGTTTGACTCGAAATTTGCTTGGTTGCTGAAAATTAACACATAACTGTAACACTGTAACACAAAAATTTACCAAATTTATCATGGTTATGAATTAGGAGTCGATGGTGATACTCTATGTGCTTCATTTTAGAATAACAACAGTGCTTCATGAAATGCAAGTTTTAAGGGTATTTTAAAGGTTTCATTATCATGTTTTGGCCATTCATATAACGCCAGTTTCTTGCTTTCCGAGTTCCAGTAAATGAATAGCAAACCTGTTTTGCTGATTATCTGTGAAACAATTAAGAAATTATTTGTGTTTATCAGTTGTCAGTTTAGGCCACCAAATTTTTGGGGTATGTTTTCCACGATCCTCTGCTCTGCCTATCGAATGAATCCATTCTTTGCTAACTAGTTAAATTTCTAAAGCATCATGAGTCTGTATGACGTCACAAAAGTCAATTCCTACGTCATAACGTTATCTTTAACTCTTATATTCTTTAACATTATAGAGGGCAAGACTACTCGTTCATTATAGACAGGCATGCTCCTGACTCAGTCTTTTTAAAGTCAGTTTCTCACATTTGATTTCATCTTTTTGAAAGGTATATGATTTAAATGCTTTGGTATATGACATAGAATTTAACATTTTTCGTGAAGAAAATTCAAAATGTTAACATAAATTTATATAGGTTTCAACAATGCAATTTTCCTTGACGTGTAAGTGTATTTTATATAATTGTTTCTGGGTAGTTTATTCTTATCATATGCTATTCAGCATAACAGGAGCAGCATGACGTGCTCAAAATTGGGGCTTGTAATCTGATTTTGTTTACGTTAAATACTAATCCCTTCAACTATCCAAGTTAATACTTTGGGAAACAGCAGATTCTTTGAAACAGTAACTCAAGACTGGAGGTCAAGTTCAAAGAATTGAAGATGAGACAGTTTAACTTAGATCGGAGGTTTTAAGACGAGATTTTGTGATGAACTGATGTACTGATGTAAGGCCTGTATTCTGACGAGAGTGTTGTTAGGCCTTAAGAAATTGTCATGCTTTAATAGAGGATCTGTTTATAATCTTAATAGTTTCTTTCAAATTCCGTCTTGAAAGCTTTTCCCTCCTCCCGACATACAAAAGTTCTTACCCACACCAGCACTTGTAAGAATTATGCGAATCGTATTTTGTCATTGTTTGGGAGTAATAGCCCCTATCCCCAATTAGTGCTGCCACTGGGTTTGTCCAGCTGTATGCTAGCTGATAGCAGCTGATAAGTGCTTCAATGGCTCGAAAGGACTATCTTTAATTTTGGTTGTTCTTCAGCTTTAAAAAGCATTATATATGGATTTAATCTGGCTGTTATAAATTACTATATCTACTGATTATTTACAAAATGTTATTGTCCTAAGATTCTTTTATCATCATTTTTTATTCTTAGAGTTTATTTGTATGTAGCCGAGAACGTGATTGTTCAAACTCAACTGTACTGCAGCTGCAAACACCTCAATCATCTAATTTAGTTTAACAGATTATAGATCTTGAAGCTCAAATTACACCTTTGCAGGCCCCACGCCACGAATCTGAGAGTGGGGGGGGGCAAGGCTAGCAAAAGTGTGGGGGGCTAAGGCTTCTTTCCTCATTTACTTCAGCTTTAAAACTACTCGCTTCGCAAACAAGTGGGAGGGGGTATGGTCACCCCGGCCCCCCCGGTGGCGTGGGCCCTGCTTTACTTTATGAAGTCATTTTCTTATTCTTACCCCAAAGAAAGCCTTTCTTACTGGAGGTGGATATGCAGGAACAAAGCGTCAGGAGAATATCTTTTTGCAAAATTCGCATTATATGTTCATAGTTCAAACCGACTGACCATTGTACTTAAAAGCCAAGGAGGGAATGTAAAATGCCTTAAATTGTGATGTTGTTAAAAAAGAATACATTCGATGGAGAATATGTTGACTGCTTATAGCAGATTTCAGATGGCAATGCCGAGATACTTTCGATTTATGTTGTTTTACGAGAGTTTTAGACTCGAGTTTTAGACAGTTTTCATCTATAATAGGGGCATGCATCGAATTTGGGAGAAAAGATATGACAATATTTCTCTTGTGTAACAATTTTTTTGTATTTTGTTTCGGATGATATGACTGATAGTACAATTCTTTAAAAACATTACCACTTCTTACCTGAGCCCCTCGTGATTTGAGTAGTGGGTTGTAAATATCTCAAGTGATCAATGGGGACATCATCAGGGGCTGGGTGTTTCCAAAAAGGAATCAATAAGAGAGGACACTATTGTGGAGGCGTTACATCGTAAAGAGCGAGAGGCAAAGACAACGCACTCAATACATTGTGTGCTCTTTAATTGCACTAAAACTAAATCTCAATTAATTACAAACAGTTGCTTATACGTTAACACTTGAACATTACATTGCTTTATAGGTTACAAGTGAAACGACATTTGATTACATTCAGGTGTCCTATTACATCTATCAGGGGGAAGGGCCCCCAGTACCGAACTTGATGTTCCAAACTTGTTCCAAACCAGTACCAAACTTGATGTGGTGTTTTCCCAAAGACCACGGTTCTTAGGCACAAATCTGGCCACCGACATTGTCCGGTTCTCGCTATTCTAGAGAAGACACAAATCTTTATGAAAAAACGGTTCCCATCCATTATATTTTCTCCAACGAATTAATCTTATATATATCACATATATAAACCAATTAGTTCTTAATAGTCTTCTGAAAAGGCTCAAGAGCATGGACCGATTTCCGAGGTCACTGTGACTTCTGCATCAACAAAGACCCTGGGGAGAAGCATCGTGGCAACGGAGGTAAAAAGCAACACGAGTGAGAAGAAAGTTGATCAGGCTTTAAACATTAATTAGGCAAAAACAAATGACTCAAAAATACTGAGATGGGAAAGAGCTGAGGGCCAATAACTTCCAGGATGTACTTTGAACCATACAAAAATTGCTTCGATCTGGCCTTGGTTTTTAGCATGTTTAGCCAAGCTCCGCGGTCCTTGGGCTATCTTAATATTGTAACCTTGTAATCTGAAATCTTACTTTTGACAGAACCCCATCTACCTATATCTTTATTAAATCTGTCTTCTTTTCGTCATGTTTTTGTGCCCCCTTTTGCAATAAACGCTTTCTCCCTTCAACAGATGTTTTGTACGTTTCTGTTTAGTGCCATTGTTTGCAAAATCAAGTTTGTTCATTATTGCAAAGCGTTCAACTCAATAAATACACATTTTCAACTGTATCCTTTTATCAAAGGAATTTCTGTTGACCAACATCCGTATGTCTTCTCTTGTCGTAATCACTAATTGCATCAACCAAGATGTATCGCTTGCTTAAACAAACGTCCAAAAAATCACCATAAAACACTTTATCTGAATAAATATTGAAGGTATGCGAGTGAATCTACCTTTACATGTAAATGTTGTTTAGCAAAAATCTATGCAAATTCGACTTAGTTTGCTAATATCAAAAGTCAACATAAAAAATCTCAATAGAATATGCTGAAACCTCTTAAGTTTGTTTGCAATCGAAATTAGCCATGGCTTGTGCTTGTGTAATTTGACCACATCTGCTAGTCGTCTGTGCAAAAATTCTTGTTTTTCATGTACAACAATGATCTGCAATGCTTGCCAAAAATACTTGGAACATCCAGCAATTTGCGTGGTATTTTATACCTTTCATTTCTTTTCAGAAAAAAATTACCACATTCATCCTCTTCCCCTTAGAGCAATGTTGATAGTTGAGGCAAATATCACACAAGGAACACAAAAGCAGTTTCCAGATCTTTGGGAAATGGTGGAATTGTGATTTGATGCCAGTGTTGTGATTTTTGGCAAGCATTGTGATGAAGAGGGAAGGTATCATTCTTTGCAATGAGAAAATAGAACGAATTCATCATTACAAATTAATATTAACAGAAGGTTTTTGAGTAGCAAAGGTAATACTTCAGAATAGCCAACAGCTCTGCCAACTTGTAATGCCGTATTGTTTGTAATGTCTGCAGATATTTACGTAAATTGCTCTAAAAATGTGCATCTAGGATTTTCTTTCAGGTTGAAGACTTTCAGGTTGAAGCAAAGCATTAACAAGTGCAAAATCATAAATGGAAAGTGGTGATTTACAAAGGTTAGAGAAAATCAATCTGAATATTCCAACTTCGTATTTTTCCAGCGTGTGAGTAATTTGCGAAGAGGGGGCTTTTCTGTTTCAAATAAATGTTCCTAATAACCAAATTAACATAAGTTATGTTTTTTATGCTGAAGGTTTTCCTGAAGATGGAGATGATTATCATGACACATCTTTGTAAAGAATAGATGTGAAAGCTTAAAACTGTTGTCAGTAATTGGAAATGATACAGTACAAGACATAAAAACGGAAATGGGAAGCACATAAAGGAACAGGAGGAAGAAATCTGTACCTATTTGTACCTATTTATATACGTATAATATTTATATTTATATTCTATGTGTACCTATCTAAGCTATGTGTACCTCTTTATTAACAAAATATACTCTTTATTAAAAGAAACAGGAAAAAGGTAGTAAATTCTAAAATGTAGGAATACGAAAACAAGTCAAGGTTAAGATAAGAAACTTGATAAACAAAAACGGAGCAAGTAATTGTAATCCTTGCCTGAAATGATGTCCATTCTAGTGCTTATCCATGAAATTTATAGACTTGTAGAAATATCGACCAAAGAGTGAGGAATTAAAAGGGAGTGGCATTCACTGAGTAGAGGATAAGCCTTCTCCAAGGAAGTGTTTAAGGTCGAGGGTGGATAGCTTTAGTTCACATAAAAGATGAAATAGTATTTTAAAGGGTCATTTCTACCCATGAGCCTTTGCGCAACATGAGCCTTTAATGAGAAACCTTGGCAGTCAGAATAATGGCGGCTGCAGCTAATTTCTATAGGTCATATATCCCTGTGCATACAGACGGCAAAGACGAAGAGCCTCTTACCGAAGAGATACAGCTTAATTCATTAGGAATAGAACTGTTCTGAGTTCACTAAAAGATTTCCACAAGATGGTACTGTGATCTTAGATATCACAACTAAAAGTAGTTGGTGAAAGTATTAGGGGAAAATATAAAGCAATTTCTGCTCGTTAGGCTCATCTGTACCATGTTTTTGTGAAGAATGCTTTTTGAAAGAATTTGTAGACAAGTTCACATTTGTGTGGAATCACCAATTTCCGCTTTGGTTTCGTCTTTGTCTTGTGAAACTTCTTTGCCTATTAATGGAAGAAAAATGACCCAGAAGTAACCGAAAAGAGAGACAGCAGTTTTTGCATTTGGATCTGTTTTGGTATGTGGATCTCAGGCAGTTTATGACTCATTGGTGAAGACATTAGTGGTATATGATTTTAATGTCTAAAAAAGGACACGAGGCATGGGCAAGTTGTTATATGTTCAAATCAGCGCTCTGTAAACCGGTTTTTCAATCATAAATGTGACACATAACCCGTTGTTGACCTGGACAATATAATGACAGGGTATTTTTAGCCATCCATACAAGGTCGAATGTCACAGATACAAAAAGGATTAGAGCTCAACACCAACGGTTGGTTTCCTAACAGCGCAAATCAAATCCCTCAAAACGTTCTTAACTATAAAAAACCTGGAGGAGCAACAACAACAAAATACACTGATTCTATTGATCATTTATTCAATTTAATAAATGCACAAATTCGATTCCCCTCAACAAATGATTGCCACCCTACTAATGCATCTTGTACTAGACACGTTTGGCAACATTGCCTCAAAGCAATCTTCTCGTATGTTCCAACTGATTGGCTTCTAAGTTCCAATAAACGTAGGTTCTATGGTTGGAAAAACTTGTGCTAGGGGGTGATGGGACATTACGCCAAGAACTGCGTAATTACTAAGACAATTAACATGTTCACACTCAATACTTACAGGGGAACTTCGCAACAGTTGCTATATCATACAAAGTCAATCTTCTTCCTATAAACGTTCAATTTGAAATTCACTAACTTATCGAGAAATCATCCTTTTAGCTTCGCCTTTTGTGCCGAAGCAGTTCCATATTTCTCCATTAATTCCGCTTGGGATTGTGGACTTGCCGCTTGGTATTTTGTAAATTCCATTGTGAATTCACCTTTCCCCTAAGAATGAGAATGGGTCACTTGATACAAGGAATCGACATTATCAATGTCAAGAGAATACAGCTGCCAACAAATAAGGCCTTTCACAAATTCTATCGACTGTAGTTACCCAACACATACATTGAAGATGAACAGTTAACTTAGGCCCAAAGAAACTCCAACAAAGTTTATATAACGTTCTGATAACGTTGTTTAGATTAACATAGGATAATAGGTGTGAATCAAAATTAGTAGAATATAAAGGTAAAGGTCATATGATAATAACTTTGAAGGATGAATTTTTGAAAACGACAAAAAAGAACATGATAAGTCTAGCGAAATAAAATAATGTAAATCCTTTTATTATTTATTCTTTAGAAACAGGAAACATAACGGAACTTTGTAGAGCATTTTCTAAGACGTTTTAAAAATTTTAAAAAAAATTGCTGAAAATGCAACAACCTAGTTTTGCGTTCACTCGTGAAATAACAATCTAATGTTTTCTAATAAACTGTGAGCAAAAACGAGTCAAATCATGTCGTTGCAAACTTAAAGCAGGTTTATATTGCTAGCGTCTCGTAACGATAGAATCAGTGAACGCTTGCTATTCAAAAGTGACCGGCCCAATTCCCGACGAATTCTGTTGTCATCTTGCGGTAACCCATGCAGAAATCTATATGGTTAATGGGCAAGAGCTAATCTTTGCAGTTGAAAATGAATGGAATCTTGGAGGTCATATTTTCATTTTTTGTATCAGACTTCGAAGGTTTCAAAACTTCAAACATGTGTTGACAAAAGGTTTGGAAAGTTAAGTAAAAATTTTGACAAAAGGCTTAAAGAGCAAAAATAAGAGGACAGATATTGATGCCAGTATAAAAATGTTATGCCAAATTTCAGCAAAAAAAACATCTGTAGGAGAACCAACACGCTGAAATTCCTATTTCTTTAAACATTACCTGTGTCATGGATCTCAGCTCATTTGAATATCCAAACATGTCGTTGAGAGGAACCTGGAAATAATGATCAAAGAAATAAAGAATAGATCGAGAAAATAGCAAAAATGTGAAACATTTTGAGAACAAATTCAAAAAAGAAGAAGAGGCATTTGAGAAATTATGCAATCTTGTCATAAATAGGAAAATTTAAAAAGAGCAAATAATCTTAAGATAACCCAATAGGATGAAATATCTTTCATTAAGCAAACCATTTCGCTGCAACCAAATTATTTTTCCTTAAAAAGCTTAAAGCCGGTTATCCGGTATGGCAATAAATAAAATCTTTGTCTATTAAGGACATCGGTACTGTGCTTCAACTTTATCTGTCACCACGATTAAAGTTTAAATTAGAGGAAACAAAACGCTATAAAAAGCACAAGAATAATGGTTTGTAATAAGATTGCCTGGCGATCTGTTAGCAGATGCGATTAACTGAACGATTTTCAGATGAAATCTCTGTTTTGACGTAGTAGAAGTTCAAACACGGATTTCAGAGATCAGGTCTCCATGGATCTTATAATCAAAGAGCTTATCTACTAGGACGTACAAAGCTCTTTAGAAGTGAACGAAGGAGCGAGAAAGTTAAATAGAGGCGGGATGAAGTGGAAGTTATTACGTGCTACCTGAAATCTTACTGCCTCATACATATGTTTCTTGAATATCTCAATACACAAAAATAACGCAGATATTATTAAAAGAGGCGAAAAGATTCTAGAAACGGGAGGGGATGGCTAAAATTGGCCCCGGTGCCACTTCTAGGCTTAAAAAAATTCTAAAAACATGAGGGATGGCCCAACTAGGCCTCACTGCCACTTATAGGTCTAAAAATTTATCGCTATTGTTTATGTTTTTCAGATGATTTACTTGCGAAAACATAGAATAACGAAATTAGATAAAGAATAATGCTTAAATGAAATAATCAGATCAAATTTGAACCCTGCTTTTGATCAGTTTTAACGCTTAGAGCATTTTTGACTTGCTGGCCTTGCAATCGCCCGTACGACGTGTTTATGTCATATTGGCCATCTTAGATTATTTGCAAAGATATCTAAGGACTGGCGGAATTACACTAAATGAAATAAATTCTTACCTCGCAATAAATTGTTGCATAATCTTCCACTGAATCTGTTCCGGTGATCAACCCTTTACGCTTGTTTATGCTTCCCATTATAGCACCCTAGGCAAAAATTGGACCCTCAAATCAGAAATTATAGTTCTAGTTGATGTTTTAGTTGCTGTTCTAGGTGCAAAATTTTGTAAACATTGTCAAATAGTGATAGTTTTTAATAATACTTTAATAATACCTAGTGAAACTAAAAGCAATTGACTGTCTGTTTTACTAATTTCAGCCTACACTACTAATAGTTTTATCTTTAGTGATCACATCTGTGATAACATTTCGCAGCACTTCCAAGGGTTACGCATTTCCCTATACCTAATACTAAGAGAAGAGCCGCGATGCGGAGACAGTGAAGAAGCAATGCGAAAGATGAAATTGGGGAGAGGGCAGGAAAAGAGAAAAGAAACGATGCAGAAAGGAAAAGTTTGGAAAGATGGTGCTATGGGAAATGGTAAACACACCGTCTAGCTGTGGAAAGATTTTCTTGGTATATGCTCACCAATGTTCACCAATCAACTATGGAGCCGCCTCGTTATTAACGAGGTAACCAGAATAGAAGCGAGGCTTTCCAACTTAACATCAATGCTCAGTGAGTAATGAAGGACCATGTCTACCGATCATTAGCAACCCAAGACTCTGCACAAGCAAACGACTAAGCCAGAAATAAATCAAATCAACTGAATCTTCCCTAGGATTATCGCAATATCACGAGGATTGTTTTAATCTGTCTGTAAGACCTTGAGGACCAAGGGGCAGCCACTTGGGTGTGCAGTTGGTAACCAGATTAATCCTGGTAACGGCGATAAAGCATATCAATTTTCTTATGCTTTGATTGACTCGTGAGAAAATCTAACACACATAATCAATAGAAACTGATAGCAAATTCATTACCCTTTGCGACTCTCGAGCAAACAATAAACTGAAATGTTGCATCATTAAATAGAGTATTATTACAAGGAGCCTGATACCAAAGTTCTTTTTTCAATTTCACAAACAGTTGGTATTTAGAACAGGCCTAAGTTACAGACAAGTTAGAAGAGCATCACAGATAGGCTTGAAATTCCGATCTTGTCATGCTATACTCTAAAAATTGTTCATAAACAAAGCAAATAACTTTTTCATGAAGCTTTTCCCCCCTAAAACCTAGAAATATTACCAATAAATTCTTGGATCTAATGATACGTCGCCAACTAGAAATAAATAAAACTGCTGACTAAGCGCTTCTAACTTGTTCACGTGTCTTAGTCTGAATGAGAATTCAAATAGATGGAAATCTTAGAGACTGCGCTAATGACGAAAATTGTCTAGAAACAAGGACCAAGGCGAGAGATGAAATTACTCCAGCCAATCATAATTCGATAATGGAATCACGTGCTTCAATGGATCCAATGATAGCTAGGAAACACCTGGCTTGTCTAGGGAATGACTTCTTAATAAAGAGAAAATATCTCTCGCAAATCGACGCAAATTCTAAAGTTGAGCGGATTTCTTATGCGTTTCTGAAAGATGAAGATATGCAAGCCGTTTTCAGTAGAACTCACGTGGTTGAAAAAATATTTGCCAATCTATATCGCGTTGTTAATAGAAGCAATGAGAGACATGTTGCGACTTGCTTACGAACAGAAAGCCGCTCTAAGCTGATCTTAAACAACGAGCTCCGGCGAAACACAAAAGAGGTCGGCGACGGCAGCTAAACCTGACTCACCTGAAATTCTTGCGGTGCATTCACTTCAACTAACATTATTGGCTCCAGGACTATGGGGCGTGCTTTTTCAAGTGCTAGAAGTTTAAATATCGAGATTAAAGGGGATACATTTACCAATTGAAGTGTTGAGCTTTAATGTGTGATTTTCGTATGCATGGCATCTGCATAAGACACGCATGAAAGCTTGTAAAGATAAAATGAAAAAAACGAGCATCAGAAAGACATCACATTGTATTGAATTGCATTGTAGAGATGCTCTTTGACCATATTGGTTAGAGAAATTTGTGTTTTAAGGCCACTAAAAGCTTCATCGTTTTTATCATTACAAACTGTAATGGATTGTACTGTACTGTACTGTACTGTACTGTACCGTACTGTACTGTACTGTACTGTACTGTACTGTACTGTACTGTACTGTACTGTACTGTACTGTACTGTACTGTACTGTACTGTACTGTACTGTACTGTACTGTACTGTACTGTACTGTACTGTACTGTACTGTACTGTACTGTACTGTACTGTACTGTACTGTACTGTATTTGTATCTGTATCTGTACTAAAAACTTGATCGTTACTTCAATAGTAAACTGAACTGGAGTATTGTTATCATTGCAAATCATTTTATTGTAATGGATTGCATTGTATTGTATTATATTGCTTTGTATTGTATTTATCGTATTGATTGTATTGTATGGTATACAATGATTTGAAATGATAATAATAGTGCAGTTAAGTTTACAATAGTAATAACGATGAGGTTTTCAGTGACGTTGAAAGCACTGATGACTCTGATGGCCAAAGAGCATTTCCAAGAAACACGGAAGAAGAAAGTTGTTTATAGACGATTCCTCTTGTGTATTACTTGTCTTACTTAATAATTACCTTGCTTAACTGCTCCTATGGCTGCGAGTCTAAATGCCAGCTCACTTGAATCGACAGCGTGAGCGGCGCCTGTAAAAATCAATATCTTTAGCATATGAGCTGAATAGTATAAAATGAACACAGAACAATTGTAGCACTAAAGCCTTTAAAGAATAGTCAACATTTCTCTTGATATATCGAAAAAGCGCATTGGTCATGGCCCGAACTTCGATATATTCAAGAACAATTAATGAAATGTGAGATCTCTTGGTTGATTCCTAAATTGCATGGCTTGATACTTTCAAAGACTTTAAAACGTCGATTGCAAAAAATCTCAAAGTAAACGCAATGGACTTTTCTTAACAGTTTAACGACTGGCCTTTTATAGAAGCTGAGACGATAACCTATCAGATTGGATGGGATAAACCTTTCTGCAAAATTCTAACAATATTTTTTGATATCTAATGCTTTGACTAATGTACCAGAACAAAGTTTGTGCCATTTTCAATGTTTGCGGTACCAAAGAGTTCTTTGGCTAACCGTGTATTTTTAAAACAAAAAATAGGTAGAACTTTGAGCAATCAGTAGATCGTATACTAACCATCTTCTAAGGTAAACTTCATACCACACATTCTATGACCGGTTAAAAACCCACGTTCGCAGGCTTCGTAGAAACCCTAAAATTACCAATATGTTTATCAGCATTTCCAGCTTACTTTGTTTTTAAAGTCGATAATTCTCTGGGAAATAGTCTACAAATGGACAGACAGTTAAGGCCGTCATTCTCAATACAGTATCCAATCAAGTCATTGGGTGATATAAAGCTATAAATTTCAATTTGTCTATCTAACGTGACATGATAATTGCCCTAAAAGTTTCAAAAGTTCTTAAGCTGTGAAAAAGGAGAGGGAAGCTCAGCTCACTAGCTTCAGTAAAGTCGCTTGTTTGATATGTCTTATCCCGAAGAATTCAAATAGCAACAAACAACATTGTTACATTTTCAAACAATATTGGAATTTATGTTTCAACTTCCCAGTTCCTCTTTACATTGAAAAAAAGTTGGTAAGGTTCAATCTGTGTGCAATCTGTGCGTAATCTATGCGTAATTTGTGCGTGATCTGCGCGTAATCGGTGCATAATCTGTACTTAATATTTGCGTAACCTATGCACAACTGAAATGTCCTTACAAAATTACTGGAATGAAAAGTTTATTGTGGCTTAGAAAATACCTAATGTTCCTTGGGAAAGGACGAGTTCTATTTGGAAGGGTATGATAACCTCAAAAGGCTTTCTACACAAATTCTCTTCTATTGTTTCACAAAGCACTGGATTGAGCCCAGATTTCACCTGTTACACCTTATCAAGATAATTCCATCTTTTTTAATGACATCGTAAGACAATGTCTTGATAAATTTTATGTTGCTTAACATGCAAGGTAAGCAGTTAATAAACTACAAAGAGAAACATGATTGTTTAAATAATAACTCTGAACAGGCTATTGTAACCAACCTTCTCGATAGCAGGGATAAATGATTTTGGGATATTCATCCCAACTGTTGCGTCTACGAATTCCAGATGAGTGAGGGATTCAACTGGAAGCACCTGGGATAAATTAGCCAAAGTTTAAACTTATGGTAAATTGTATACGCGAAATCATATAAGTGAAGAAGCCCTATTAAATATAGTTTAATGCAACAAAGACAGCAAAGTGGGATTTAGAAACTTTTTGTTAATCACATAACGGCACAAAATGCATTGTCATGTTTGAACATTCAACAACAGTCTTAATGTGGATCCGTTTGGCAGCTTTAGATTCTATTTCAAAGATACAATCGCTGCAAAAAGCCTCGAAAGAACACCAATGTCTGCTTTCAATATCCAACGCCCTTCCCCTTGCAAAAATGTTAGTTTTATATAAAAAAAAGGAGGTTGTGGATTACATTCTTTGAGACTTGTATGATATTGTCTAGACTATCAAAAATTCGGGAAAAGAAATTAAATATAGAAAAACACAGCGCAAATAGCTGGGTTTTTCAAGTAATTTTGGATGGCATTGTAAATGAATCCAGTTTGTAGAGAGCATGTTTTCAAAGAATAGTCTTTTACATCCCCTAAAACAAATCATGACAAATGAAGCTATCGTGTATCCAAGATCGCAGTCGTAGTCTCGTTGGTAACATTATAGATACATAACAATAATGTTGCCACTGAACTAGAGGTACAATTTTCTTCCGAAAAATAATTTCGTTTATCCCTTCAATGTATAATGAATCTAAGACAATGTTTGAAATCTTCTAAACCAATTTTAGCACAAAACTCAGGAATCTGCTGAAATTGTAGCAGTTCGTAACAGATTAGGCCCTGAGTTGTCGGAGTAGAAGCTTCGATATACCCACCTTTCAGCGCTGGCGCCATCTATGATAAGACCTAACTAAGATCCTGGCGGAAACATAAAGTTTTGCAAAATAAAAAATCTTCCACACTGAGAGTTTAGCCAATGCTAGTCAAGGTACGCCCTCTACCTGAAAGCTATTCGATTTTGCACCAGTTTTCATTGTTATGTATCACTGAAAAGCCACTTAAACTAAAGCTATCCGAAAAGCCAGTACAGTTTCACTTGAATTTCAGTTAAGATCAATTGAGGGCAAGCAGGTGACATGACAAAAGGGACAGCGGGAGCTACATTCTCATCTTATCTGTGATCTTGTTGAAGACTTTCGTTAAGGTTTAACTGAGCAACACATACCAATGTGATACAGTGTGGTTTAAGTGGTTTTAGTGCAGCGAGAAAGCTATCTCAAAGGAATTAAGATAACTGCTAACTGCTTAACTTCTCTGTCAGCCTTGGATACAAATTTCGTTTGGTTTCATGAAACCGTTATATAACACGAAGGAGCCAAATATCATGTCTAAACAGAAGAGAAATGACCATATTGGTCAACTATGCTGAAAGGGTAGGACAGTCAGCGCACGAAGGCACTTTCTATAGAGATGGAATCAAAACCTCGTCATGAAAAGGCGTTTTAGCTTGGTATTTAGATGTATGGTTTTGCTAATCTAAGCAACAGTAGCCTCTCTTGTTTAGAAGAAGTAAAAAAATACACTTCTCGTTTATAAGGCTCGTGGAAAGAAAATGGCAACACACAAGGTAGAAGAAGACTCAATAGTGCCAACACTGAGAAAGTTTTTGAAATCCGACAGAACTTCTAGATTCCGAAACCGAAATGTAGAACGGCAGTTTAAGGACCAGCTTTGAATATTGCCAGAAATTACTGAAACCGTTTAATGGCAGTTTAACGACTGGAATTTTTCAGGAGATTGAGCACTCCAAGCGAGTTTTTGAAACCGGTTTGCCTTTATGTTGCATTTGAAACCGGACTGTCGTTAATAGTTCACGTCAGATTAGTAATGTATGTATTTATGTGTAATTTTGCCATCCAAATAAATTACAATTTAAAATTAAGAAAAGGGATTTGATCTAATTACAGATATAGAAAATGTACAGGTGGAAGCTAAAAACGTGGTCTAAAAACACCCCAGGCTAAGGATTGCAGAGATAGCAATTAAAATGTTAATACAACCTTGTTTCCCTAATGGTCCTTCAAGTTGGCTACATAAACTAAACTGCAGTCACCTAGCTTGCTACAAAAACCAAAGTGCAGCTGTAAATTGTGTAAAATTTTATTTTTGTATAAGACTTTTGAATAAATTTTTTATAGTTGGCCTTAATTAGCTTACCGCTATTGTCTTTTTTTCAAATTTTAATAAATTGTTTATTATTTATTACTTTTAATATTATTATCATAAACCGTTTCTTTACAAAGTTAAAGGGGAAAGTTTCAAAGTTGTTGAAGTGTCAACAAAATTCTTTGATATTTAAAGCCGTGGGACTTATCAGAAGATATTTACAGTGGCGGCAAAGAATCAATAGCCTAAGGTAGCCCCTAAAAAGATTTTGAACACACGGGAAATTTTTCACAAAGGAACCAAGATCACAGTGATGACGCTACACAAGTTTCTAGGATATTTTATGACCTCACTAGATGAAAACTTTCAAGTTATCAGTTCAAGTCTTTTTAGAGAATATTTTGTAATTAACTTTCCTCGTTTCTATCTTATCAATATATGTACTCAAATTGCAAACTTAAAAATGTTCGCAAGAAAAATTAGATTATAAATCAGGGGGTAAGAAAAAAGCGGCATACGAAGGATGGTCCATCTCGATGACTGACATCGAGTGCAACGAATGTAATGAACTTTCTAGGGGTTTAAAAATTTTACGAATTGAAATGTCTTTTATATATGTTACACCACCAATATGACACCAGTTTGTTGCAAGAAAATTATCTTGCTTGTTGCTTGGCGTTAGTGTATCTACAACTTTGTTTGACAATCAAAAAGCTGATAAAACAAACTTCTTAACACGAGCCAGTCACATATCCGCATAGTCTAACATCCACCCTCTCTCTTATTAAAAGCTGGTGCATATGTAGCATAATTACAAAGATACTGAAAATTAACCTGGGGAAAGGTAGTTCAAGATAAAAATGGAGAACTCTTCGGAATATTAGCTTGATAAAGTACATATTGTCTAAGAGACAGAGAAAGGGACAGTTTTTCCTTTTCATCTGCCAAATATCATACTTTATTCGTTGTTTACTGGCAGCAATAACGATACTTCAGAAACAGAAACAGCCCCCCTAATACCTACTATGATAGGTACTTTCGAAGCTGGAAGCAACAACGAACTAAAAAGCAATAAAAAACTTCTGAAATACAGACAACAGCTATGCGTTTATCAACCACACTCTCATTTAAAGAAATAAACATACCTCTAACTTTCCAATGACACGACCAAACTGACCCGAGCCTCCTGTCTGCTTTTTATGTTGGTAATCAAAACTAAAAGGAGAAAAAACAAGGTAAAACAGAACAGTAACAATTGAAAAGTGCCATGGGAAATCAATGCTATCATTAGCAAAGGAACTGACAAAAAACAAGGATATTAGACAACGCTGCTCAGGTTCAAGATTGTAGGTTAATGAATTTCATGCTAAAAATCTGGTTGAGCGTAAGGTATATATTTAAGGTATATATATACGTAAGGTTGAAGCACCTTCAGTGTCAATGGCAGGCATATATTTAGACAATGAAGAAAATATAAGGGAAAAGATGAACTCCTACAAAGTTTGTGTGAGACAGAGAAAAAAACTTATATTCACTATATAGTAAAACCCTAACAGAAAACAGTAGCAACAGCAACAACAGCAAGGCAGCAACAACAGCAAGACAGCAACAACAGCAAGGCAGCAACAACATAAAGGCAGCAACAACAACAAGGCAGCAACAAGAACTAATTAAATTGTAAAGGTGATATGCGAAAGCAAAAAGCAAAAAACGATGAAATACCTTGCGGGTGCAGTTATAGTTTCACGGAAGGCAACCTTTGGCTTCCCAGTAAGGACAGGGCAGTTGTATTCCGATTTCATTCGCTAAAACATGGAACAAAACATATTAGCAATGGCCGTCCAGTGCTTCATTACCGAGGTTATAAGCACGCAGACATGTCTTTATTAAGCCTTAAATCACATATCAGCTCAGCCAGCATGGACATTTAGCGGAAGGCAAAGAAAAAAACTTACTTCAGTGTAAATATCCAGGTGAAGCTCACCCATTCCAGAAATTATAGTCTGCAAAAAATCATACAGATACCAAATGTCTAGAAAATATTTCAACTTGTCAGTTATGCAGTATTTCACAATGCTTAACAAGAATTCATATTCTTTTCATTTCTCCTTATATCTTATTCTGAATATGACAAAAACATGCTAATGTGCAAAGCGTTCTCTTGCTAAAGTATTTCTACAGTACAGATACCAATATTTGCTATTATTGTCAATTGAATTCTCATTGGCGACATTAATAAAATCACTCAGATTTGTTCCTCTACTTTCTTGTTACGTAGCTGTGTCTTCTTTAATGCTAAAGTATTTCTACAGTCAAATACGAATCTTTATAATTCGAATCTTGTCAATCGAATTTTCTATCAATATTTCATCTTTACTGATGATATTAATAAAATCATTGTGACTTATCTCTTTTACTCTCTTGTCAAATAACCTAGTCTTATACGATGCTGAATCGTTTCCAATAAAAATAATGAAAATGACTACACGATGTAGCAACTTACCTCTTTACTTTCTTTATCGATATGCACTTTAAATGTTGGGTCTTCTCGGGTAAAACGATTGATAGCTTTCGAAAAATTTTCAACATCAGTCTAAAAAATGGTAATAAACGATCTATGGTCAAAGCTTTTAAAGCAAGTCATAATGTTTATGATTTACAATTTTCTGCTTTGATATTTAATTTCAATAGTAGAATTAAACAGAAAAAACACAGTAAGAGAGCATCGGCTTTATAAAAACTGGGATCAGCCGACGACAAAGAAAGCTTAACAATTACTAAGACAAAATGAAGGATATGTTGCTAGAAGGAAGGCACATGAAAATTACTTTGATAAATTTTTACGCATTGACACACAATTGAATAACTAAATGCTGCTTTGGACAACCATAGTAAAATACAGGGTAACACAGGTGACAAAGGGTAAAATACCTTGTTCTTTGGTTCGACAGCTAACGAAATGACCGGGTCCGGTACGAATATTGATTCCTATAAGAAGAAAGGTCACGTTCAAATGTTTAATATCAGGCGGTGCAGGTCTAAGGATAGAAGCTGGAAGCAAGTTAAAAATTACATAGCAGGGATTGATAAGGGTCCGCAGCGCCGCTCGCAGGAGATGGTTGGCCAAAGCTAGTAACAAGAAATCAGGAAATTTTTAGAAGAAAATTATTGTAATCAATGTACATCTTGATCACAATTTAATCCCATTATGCCTGATCTTCAAGGCGTGTAAGGGAATGATCCGAGTTACGAATATTTGACTTTTCCGGGTTACGAGTTTTGGCTCGAATAAGGTAGGAAAATCCAACAGGGATGGAAAATAAACCCAACTTAGTGAATGTCCAAGTTATCTACGGCACGACTCAACAGGATTGAACTCTATGGGGTCAACATGATTCTAAAAATTATAAGAATTGGTTGCACGTGGGTAATTGAACGTCAACTTACGATGATTGGTACAGTAGAGTAGCCAAAGGATTTCAAGAAATTTCGTTTACTGCTTAGGGAATAGATTCTTTATAAACGGCAAGGAATCCTTAAGGAAATTAAGTTGTTAATTAGACTTAAAGCGCCCTTGAACTGAAAAATGTACGGTACAATTAACAGAGAAAAGGTGGAAAAAAGGTTTTAACTGAGGTGAAGTGCTGTGAAAATAGAACAGAGAGGCCATCGTGAAAACTGTCTCAAAAAATAGCAACAAGTATAAAGAGGTTACCGTTCGGCATCAACAAGGGGCATCGACAAAGGGCATTGACAAGAGGCCTAACAAGTACACTGGGTGCCAGACTCGCTTTATATAAAATAAGGGAGTCTGGTTCAGTGAGCCCGGATCTCGTTCCGGTGGACTTATTCGAAAGAACTTTACTCAATTTAACAGACTGGAAACTAGGCCTGTAAACCAGATTGACGGATAAATATAATCAGTGAAGTTTTGGGAAATCTTAAAGCAAATATATTTTATATAGTTCTGTGAAGTCACCATTATTAATACAGTGATAATAGACTTTTCTGTCTAAAGATTACAATCAAATCATCAGATGCAAAATGCTATTTGGCAACAAAAACATGTGCGAAGCATGAAATTAAAGTTAGCACAATGCAGTTATAAAATGTTAATCATTAATAAATTTCCTAAAAATATCAAAATACGTTTTTTGTAATTATCCTCATAAATTGTGTGTACTTTCAAAGTCTACTTCCTCATTGTGAAGGCAGAGCGCTTGGACACCGCGGCGGTTAGAATCATCACGTTGGAAGTTCACCACTGCAAATATGGCCAATACGACAAGCGAAGCCCCGTTGCCGGGGCGAAATATTAGCCACAACTGGTTTACGTGTGTTTGTTGTTGTTTGTTCTCGGCACCTTGCGGTGTTTCTTATTTACTACATTTCACTACAAGGCCTAGTTTCTTTGCAGTGAGAGGCACTGCCTGAAATATAAGAGAATTGCCGAATTGGCAATATGGCAAAGGTGTCTCTTCTGTCTACAAACAATGCTTTCAATGCTGCCAACTGTTCTGTGTTAAGTACCACAACATGCGAAAAATATTCTTTGAGTTCAGTTAAACAGCGTCTTCAAACTCAATCGTTACGGTCGCCAGCATTAATTTATGTTGTGTTCTGTTCAACGTTTTACACCAGAGCTACGTTTATTGTTTGGATGTGACCTTCGAACGTTCAGAAATCTATACACTTGCTCCTGATTGGTTAATATCGGCACACCAGAAAGGGGAAAGGGGTGCACTGAACCAGACTCTATCTTATTCTACATAGAGTGAGTCTGGTACCTAGGGTACCTATCAAGCTACTCTGAGCTCCCCTGAGCTCCCCTTTAGCTCTACACACCTGGGTTTTATGCCAGTTTTATGATACAAATCAGTTCCTGAGTATCAGAAGACTAAAAATCTTGGAAATAAACAGACTGCATGAATCAATATGATGGAGTAAATTAACCGTTATTCCCTAAACCGAACATCAACATTTTCAAGCTAACTGAGCAAAAAACACATAAAAGCATACCATAGACAGCGAAGATGCGCCTTCAGAAACAAACGTATCTCCCGATGAACATTCAACACCAAACAAGGCACATATGTCACCTGCATAAGCATCTTGTATATCCTGGAAAAACGACGATACTTGTGTACAAGAAAAACCATTGAATTGAATTGAATAAATGGAAGCAGAACCGATGAATTTGAATGTGCCACACTCGTTCAGAAAATGGGCTTTTTCCAGCGATTTGATTTATATATTCATGTACAAAATAACAGCTATTTTTCATTAAAGCTACAACAGCAGAAAATATTATTGAAAATATAAAAGAATTCGCAAAAACTGAACCAATGTATCGAGAACAAACCTGCATCTGGTCAGCGTGCATTTGAATTACCCGAGGAACTTTCACTCGCCTGCCTGTCCTCGTGTTCACTATAAACTGGCCTCTTTTCAGCTGTCCTTGGTAAATTCGCATATAAGTTAGCTGACCATATTTACCAGCCTAAACAGAGACAATATCGAGAGAAAAGGTTGAAAAGAATGATGGAGAACGTTATCGTGAAGGCACTCTAAGAGACTGAGAAAAGTTAGGTTAGTATTGGAAAAAAATGAATTGGAAGCACGAAGCTCCAAATAGGAAACACTGTAAGAATCATGGTGACGTTTTTGTCACTCGGTAGAGCCCTTAAAGCTCTAAATAAAGATAGAATTATACGGGGAACTACATTCTTGCGTCTTTGGTGTCCTATCTAGAAAATCTCCATAATCTAGAGAACTATCGTCTTTTTCATTCTGAAGGGGTGTGATTTAATAAGGGCGTGGCATGCCTTGAAGAGCGGCTGGCGAATGGTACAAGGGTGCTGGCGAATGGTACAAGGGTGCTCTCAGATCAAGTAGCAATTACATACCCTCTTAGCAAGTCGATAAATCAAACAGTATAAGGTGAAAACTGGATCCAATAGTAATCAATTTTTGAAACTTTAGTCCAAAGAATAAACAGAAGATCTTATTTTACTCTACAACGAACAATCTTCCATAATAATTTGACGACAACGGATTAAAAATGAACTTGAAAGTACTTACCTCCAGTTTGAAAGCGAGGCTTAATAATGGCTTGGCATCGTTTCTTGCAGGATCTAGAAGAACCTTTTCTTCGTCTCTGCAAAATTTGACCGGATAAGATTCAAATTACTTTAATAAAATAAAAACGTTTGAAAAAGTAGAGGGCCCGTAATCGGCCGACAATTGATGTATAAATAAAGAAAATAATGAAACATGAACCTTGACTTGATAACTACAAACTGTTAACGATAAACTTCAAACAAAAATGTTAACTGTTAATATCGTACAGTTTTTCTATGCAGTATAAAACGTGCGTCATGGAAAAAGTAAACAAACAAATTAATCACATCTAACAAGCAACATAAACAAATGATCTATTTACAGAATAATTGATTGATTGAAGAAGCACAAAGAGAGAAAAATTATGAAAAATGGAATAATTACGAATACAAATCATACTTTTCTATATCAAGGGCATAATTGTTCACTTCTGTTGGATTTGGGAGGTAATCTACCACTGCATCCAAAAGAGGCTGTAAGAAAATGGCAAAAACATGGAACTACGTGGTATATTCGTCTCAATTTTAATATATACTCCATACTTTAATGCTTTCTTTACTACATACTTATCGATTCAAGTTTATTATTTTTATGTGATATTAATAATATTGTATACATGATGATATATTACATAAGCATAACATAATATACACATATATTATATAGATAGTGTGTATATATTAAATAATAATACTTCCTATAACATTGTATATATCATGGGGTAAGGGGTCCTTGTCGGAGCACACAAGAATGAGCGGTAAAAAATGAAAATGCAATGCACTACCACTAACACACTCACACACCACGTAAATTTTGTTATCTGTTTTTAGGTTAATGGGATTTGCTACTTATTGTGACTTTCATTCACTGCATCTTATCGAAAACTACGTCCAACACACTCAAGTAAATTAAATTTTTATCAGAATTGAATTGACATGTATGACTTGAATTGTATGACTTGATGGTTAAAGCAAGGTCAGTATAACTCCCATCACATAACTTCCTTCGATTAACCACAACTGCGAACCTTATTCGGTCAACGCTTCGTTGCCACATTCAATAGATCATGAAGAAATTCCAGAAGGCCTTTGCGGAAGAAATCTTTAATCTACGTGATTCTAATCACGAGAGTGAAACTTAGTATCAGCCGGTGATTATCTTGTGCTCAGAGCAAATGCAAGGGCCAGAACAAGCAATTCATACGTGCTCAACTTAAGTAACTGGACTGGTTCAAAAGGATCTTAGTTCTAGCCAATAATGAACCGAGAGCACAGTCTTTGGTCTACAGAAATCATGATCAAACTGACGTCATCAGCTATGATACTGGTAACTTGAAATACCTTGAGACATATACTATGACATCATCCTACATGCAGCCTAGTAACAAACTGAGATAGATTTGAGTTTGACAACATTTTCAGGGGTCCACGTGACATGGGCCTAATTATTTCCGCTAACTATTACCTGAACACCTTTATTCTTCAATGCCGTTCCTAGCAGCACTGGTGTAAAAGTTCTTTGGATAACAGAGCGTCTGATGGCAGCCTGTTGGTAAAACAAATACTACATAAACAAAGCTTAGATAAGATAGCACAAAAAGCGGACCCATATTATTTTGCACTGCATTACGGCATGCATGGTACTTGTATGTGACGATTTGGTTCTGCTTTTTTTCTAGCTTAGAAATATTACTTCTGAGTGCAAGAAGACTCGAAGATAAAGTGATGAAATAATGTCATTGAAAAATGTTGTAGCTTAAACACAGTGGGACCTAGAAAGTGCTTATTGCATTATTTTATGTTGCAAAATTGCATAATTATCAGCTCAAAAATTTTTTCCATTGTAATCAATGGAACTTGGAATGTTTTAGATAAACCACTTTTAGTTGATCGGCTTAACATATTTGAATCGATCGGCTTAGTTTATACAATACTTGCTTTAAAAGAGGGAGCATCGAAAGACGATATCGTAAAATGCAACAATGCAGAATGATACAAGAGATGACATGTAAACCGTATCTATCACACATAGTATCTTACACGTTTTGATCAATGCTGAAACAACATCTACGTGCAAATACAGGTCAGCACAATACAAAGGAATATGGGTACGCTGTTTCCAAGCACTATTCAATAACCGGCGATCATAGAAGGAAGAATGGTATAAAAGCTATCATTGGCAGGCTAAACATTGGCAGGCTAAACATTGGCAGGATAAATTTAGTTCAAAATGTGGTACCAAAGCATAAGAATGTTTTTTTGTAGCCCTTGTAGAAAAAGTGAACCAGTTAAAAGAGTCTAAGTTGTTACGAAATGTATACAGCTCTTAATGTCCCAAAAATCATGAAATTATCACCTTCAATTCTTCCTCCGTTGGTTCCCTTTCTTCAAGGAAAATTTCACCGAGTGTTTCGTCCACATTTGCCACTGTTTCTGCAAGCAGAAAAAAAGACTTGAATAAAAAGTCTTGAAAGGTAAATCCATGACACGAGAGCAATCTGCTAACTGCCCTGTACACTGAAAATTAACTGAAACATACTTAAAATCCCTACGCAAGTAAGCAACGAATACTTGTAACACAAATCTTAAAATACCGAAATCCTCAAAATGCCCCCCCTCCCTCGAACAAGCCATCACCCTGGAAGTTAAAATTGAAATGAGCTCCACCTAAAAATAAGCCCAAGCCTAACAAGCCAATTTTGGGGGCTCAATCGAGATACAGTAGAAAAATCCACCAGTTTAGTATTTGATTAATAACATATTCAGCGGAGAATGAAAAGACCAGAAAAGGGGCATTGATATCAATATTTGGACTAGAATATTCTTTGTGCCTTTATATATATTTTGGTATCTTATTTGCGGAAGATTAATTAAGTATAATTGCAGATGAAATTAAATTGAAAACTGATAAGAAGCTATCAAATGAGCTATTTGTATGGCAGCGCTGAGATCATTTGTAGACCCCCCCCCCCTTGAATTAGCCCCATCTAACACTAGCAAGCCCAAAGAAAGCGAACTCGAGGATTTACGATAATAATCTTCCTACCAGTTTCTAATTCTGAGCACGAGTTAGGCGTATATTAAAGCGCTAAACTATAATCAGCTAATCAAATACGAGGAAGCCTACTCATTGGTCAAATAATCCGACTGAATATGTCATATTTCTCTTTAAGAGGCGGCCTACTGAGGCTTTAAGAGTATTCCTTTTTTCACTGAATGCTGCAACAAAATTCTTCCCAACTTTATACCGCAAAACAAAGGCAGAGCTTAGAGGAGTTGACTATATTGTGTTTGGAATCAATAAGTGCAGCGAAATTATCACTGCACAATAAAACTTCCTTGCAACATTTGATTACTAGGTGTTGTGTTCTTAACTTAAAAATGCAGGGTTATAGGCCATTTTATGCTAGCAAAATGAAATGCTGCACAAAGCAAAATGAGTGCTGGAAGTACCATGAGGTACTGAAGCAACATTGAGAGCAAAAACAATGGTTTATCGGAAATCTGAATAAACAGACAAAAAGAATCGAACGCGAATAACATACCGATTAGCTCAGCTCTTTTATCTTCGCATTCAGCTCTCATATTGGCAGGCACTTCATCCTTTCTTATGTTCAGTCTAAAAAGATTAATGAGGTTTTGGAACACATGACTGCAGTCAGACTTAAAATACAACAGACATTTAAATGAAAGCCAACAGACATTTAAAAAGTGTTGGTAAAAATGTAAGAAGCAGGATAATTTGATAAATGATTTTCCTTCACCAATCAAATCTCAGTACACTTTGTTATCAATATCATAGCTAGCTTTCAGTGCAATAGAAAAGTAAAGACAAGCAAATTTTTTCCGATTTTTTCGTAACGTTGGCTTTGAGGCTGCTTATGTAAATGTAAAAAGTGAGAAAGGGCCTAATAAACGTTTTAGGTTTGTAACTGGATTGGTAAAAGTACTGTTTCAACTCGCAGTGTTGAAATTAAAGCAATTCACGCCAACTGATGAAATAATCGAGAAACTGAATAATTCTCTTTGGTCCTGGAAGACCTCGGACTTTTTGCTGATTGTAGACCGATCAATAAGGTAAACGTACCCAAAGCTTCCGTCAAAGTACACAGCCTCTCTTTTTATTAAGTCCACAATGCCTTTGTGGGCTGACTCGAGGCCAATGGGTAATTGTAGCAAGGCAGCATTATGACGTAACTTCGTTCTGGAAAAGAGCATGGAAGAAGAATCGTTATTAAAGTGTTGAAAGTTTACTTTGTGCCTTCCATAAATATACGAGCACCAGTTTTGAATATTTTAAATGTGATGTAGATAGGAAATCTTAAGAAAAAAGCACCCCTAACAAAAAAAATCTTATGTTTCATGGCGTTGTTTGCAAAAAGGTTTTATTACAATTGTTGATGAATTTATATTACCGCATTCTATCCAGCGTGAATGAGCACGATTTTCAAGGTTTTTGCTTCAATATCGTGTTTTATTCTATGACTGTTGAAACAATACTTACGAAAAATAAGGACCTCCTCAAGTCGTTTCTCAACGCCTGTGAAACTGTATATCATAAATACAAAGAATGATTTGTTCATTATTTCTTGTAAGCCTATCAGCGAAACTTGAAGCTAGCTTTACATCAGCTGAAGCAATCCTTATCTTACCTCATTTGTAAAAGAACTCTCGATGTATCGGCACCTAATCTGGAATAAAAATAGGCAGAAATTTCAGGTAATATTGGCCTTCAGAGCGTTTTGTTATTCAGACGAATTCTCTAAAGTACCACAGTACTAGACGAAGATCCTATTTCAACAAAGCAGCATGCTTGGAGAATTTCGTTTGCTGAATGATACAAAAATGTTTGATATTTGAGACAGTGGGCTTGTTGGCAAGAGTTCTCTCAGCAATGGTATCTGATAATCTACTGCTAGAAAAATTCTAGTTAAATTTTCTCAAAAAGAAAACGATTCTCAAAATACATTTCTTTGAAAAAGGCGAACAAATTTACACTGGCTTAAGCCGATGGCTTTGGCAAGTAAAACAAGGGCTACGGTTTCTTCTTACATATATGCTTGATTCATTGTACTTATACGTCAGTTGATTATAACTTTAAGTAAATAAAATAAGGCTGGTGTCGATTGATTCTACATAAGCTCGCTGTAGACATAATAGCATTGAGATCTGGAAATCCAATTAACCACTACGAAATCGGGCTTGCTAACCAAACAAATACATACCTGTCTACTTTATTAATAAATGCAAGGCACGGAACACTATATCGTTTCATTTGCCGGTTGACTGTCAAGGTTTGGCTCTGAAAAACAACAGAAGAACAAATTTCTCATGTATTTCAATCACACATTCTGACTGAAAAATATTGCATTTCTACCTCTAAGCCTATTAAGAGGTACCTTTAACAGGATACTGACAGGCAGAATACGGGATCTTTGCTCATTTTAACTGTCAGATGGCAACGTTGAAGGCTGATCTTAATAACCATTGCCCAAAGAAATAAACCTGCCACAATATTAAAAACAACGAAACAAAATTACCTTGGCTTAAAATGTCTTTGGTTACTGTGACATTGAGCAAGAAACTTGACAAATTAAGCAAATTTTCAAGCAGACAACTGCTAGGTTCTTAGAGATAATTGAAACATCTTGATACTGGTGGACTTAAAAACAGAGGCTGGCTTAAATAAATGGTCATAACTTTTTGTCATAAAGTCGGTTAACACACAACAGAAAATAAAGGCAATGCATTTAAGAACCTCCCCTGCAGTTTTGGTAAACTGATCTTTACAAAAATGAGATAGCTTAGCTTGCTAACACAAAGCAGGGTTATGTAAATGAAGCTAATAAGTTCTTTATAGAGAAAGATACCAATTCTACAAAATTAAGGTTTTTCGTTCTCTTTTAATAGTTTGAGCGAACTGGGCCTTTTAAAACTAATCTGAAGTAAGTAGAAAGACGAAAAGAATTATGCAAAGCATGTCAATTGGCTATCAACAAACATAAATAAAAGGTGACCGTCCTAAGGAGAAATATGCAATTGAGGAAACTGTAGTCAAGATCTCTACCATCATTGGATTTCAGGACATACTCACATTTGGCCATTCTGATTAATATTTAAATATGCAGAAAACACATTTTGGAATACCTGAACTCCTCCAACAGAACAGAGTACCAAAACAGCTCCATCCAGAACTCTTAGCGCTCTCTCTACTTCGACAGTGAAATCAATATGTCCTGCAAAAAGATTCCTGGCATGAAATGATATACATTGGTATTGGTTTAATTTTAAGTTTTGAGAGGCAAAAACTGTAGGAGAAGATACAGATTCATTTTGGGTTGTCATTCGAAAAAAACAACAATTTGCAATCATAAATCAGTATTCGGTAATTTCCTCTACCAATCAGCAATTGCAAATATTTTTAAAAACATCTTTCTGCTTTGGATCAAATTTTGTCCTTCGTGTTTGGGCCTATACAAACCAGGAATACCAACATACACCCTTTGGAAAATACGCAACGCATATCAACAGCTTGACCCTAACATCTTATGGGATGGCATTGGAAATGTTTTCAAGGAAGAACAATATAACAAAACGGTTGAAAATACTATGGTATAATTGAAGTTTTATCTTGTCATTTTTCCAAAAATAGACCTTTGCATTCTATGAACTTTAACTTGCTACTGAAACTTTTTGATTGCATAAAAACATTTGGACACAAACCAGGCTGTAAATTAATCTTTATGCTCAAAATTGGAAAGTAACTATTACCTACCGGGTGTGTCTATAAGATTAATATTTATATCTTTCCAAGTTGTAAATGTAGCTGCAGACTGAAAGGGCATTGAAATCGGAAATAACATATCAAATAGCAATCAAAATAAAGTATGAGCAAGAGGTGAATTTGAATCCTAGGGATGGCCATAGCGGTATACATGGAACTGTTATTGCAATGTATAATCATAACCTTACACACAAGAGCTTTGCATATGCATTGAATAATTAACAATCACAAACACTTTGACAAATAGTATTCCATTTTGAATAATTTCTACTTTCAATACGAATTTGGTAGATGACAAGCTATCAACTTCCAACATTAGTGTTAGCCACTTCTCTTAAGGTCATACAGTCACATAAAATTTAGACCCAAATGCACAAAATTGTTCAATATAGCTGCTTAGAGTAAAACTCCTTTCTTTTATATAACTTTTCAAGCAACATTTGGTGTGATAGTAACTGGAGTTTACTGCAATTCACAAGAAATGTCATTGATCCCAAAGCCATTAGCTACTGAATGGAAAATCATTCTTGAAGCTACCTGAATGGTTATTCCTCGCTGCCTTTCAAGTTCCATAAAGTCCATGGTTGCTCCTACTTGATCTTTGCCTCTAACCTTTGATTCAGAAAGTTAGAAAGGTGAACGATATAAAAAAACAGACATGAAAGGTGAGACATTTCAAAAGACCTGCTTTGAAGATATGTATCTTGTGCTGAAAGAAATTAGCACTGCTTTATATATTGGAATGGATATTCAGAATATGATTTAATCAATTACCAAATAAGTTTCTGGTACCACAAAATTAAAGATGGCATGAAATAGCTTTACTTTCAGTCATACCCTGCAGAGTGTCAGACAAAGAGAATTTCAGTAATTATGCTACGTTTCTACTATTTTGTGCCCATCTAAATTTTTCTGTCTGATAGGCAGATCTGATTGAAGAGTATATGCATATGAAAAAATCTGATTGCATTTCAGAACTTCAAGACCATAAAATATAAGAAAAATCATTATTAATACAATTTCTTGGGGTGAATTTCAATACTTAAGAGCCTATTCATGCACAAAACTTTACCGTGTTGGAATATATCATAAAAACTTGCCACACATTTGTATCTCCTACCAAAAAGAATTTTTTCAAATATTTTTGATCTTTTTTGTAAAGCCTGATTATTTTGCCTGAACATAACTTATTATTGAGAACAGTTTATCCTTCCAACAGGCATTAATTTAACGTGCCTACAGGCACTAGCGTGCCTTGTCAACCAAAATAGGTGCTTGTTAGTTTTAATGGCGTGCCTTGAATTTTTATGCAGCTCGAACATTAAATGTTTCATGGTTATAATTGCTGATGAATTTCATCCTGTTGCAGAAATTGCAAAAAAAAACAGTAAAATAGAAAAACAAATTTAGAATATACAAACTGACCTTCAAAAACAAAGTTTCAGTTGTACAACATGCATAGTTATAAGGTTATACTGCGATACCCAACAGCAGCTTGGGCACAAGTACCAAAGTCTAAAAATAGCTTTTTGTCATGTTTTAAAGATTCAGCTTGTCAAACTACGCCAGAAATCAATGATGTTTTAGTATTCTTTACTCAGTTTTGCAAGATCTTTCTGATAAAATCATCAGATTTGAAAAATTCGCAGGTCAATATTTTGCTGACTGTGCATTTTTCACGCTTTCTGAAACATTACTTCTGGTTATTTGCTGGAGTGTACCAGACTTAAGATGATTAGTGGCCTTTACTTTCATGACTTAAACTTAAAAAATTTTGGTTTGATAGAAGGTTATGCAAAATTCCCTGTCTGTTATGTAGGGGTATAAACGAAATTATGGACTTGCTGTCACATTTAGATTAGCCGTGCTCGTCCAAAAGACCTTTGAATTAATCCATGCTTTCTAATGAGCATATCAGTTATTATTTGAACTGGTAAAGGAAAGGAAATAAAATGATTTTTATACCTCGTGCATTTCATGGATCCTTCCAGTATAAAACAGGACTCTTTCCGTCAGTGTAGTTTTTCCTGAGTCAATATGGGCAGATATCCCAATGTTTCTTATATTTCTAACATCTACCTGCAAATCATAGTTAAGTTTTTAGTCATAACTAAAGATATATATATTTATATAGACAAAAAAGTTGAAAATCATTCATGCCGCTTTAAGAAGAGAAAGGAGCAGTCTGGATGAGAAAATATTATAAAAAATGTTAATGATACAAAAAGTGTGTCTATATCTAATAAGAGTGTCTATGGAATTTACTGTTTACTGCTCTGTCATTAAGTGCTCAGTGCTGTATAGACAGAATTGTACATGCTTTTAATGTACAGAACAGGATAGTTCTAAGTTGCTTCTCTGAGCTTCATGCTATTATAATCATCAGGAAAATGCAAAAACTACACATTGTATGGGTGTAATTCAATTGGTTGTCTCTGGAGTAATTGTGTACTTCAATGCTCTTAATTAAGGGGGCAAGCTAGACACTAAAAAATTATATTGATGTTGGTATTTAGAGTTTTTAGGACTAAATAATGACAACAATTAATGAAGGCAAGTATTTCCTCTCAACATTATTTAGATTTGTTACAATAGCAGTCCTGGTAATATGAAATTTGTGAGCATGCTGGTAATCACACGCCTTGAAAAGTTTAGGTGTGCGATGACATGCAATCCATAAAATGGAGACTTTACAATTCTTATGAAGACCAGATATCATCTTTGTATTAGAAGGTGTGTATCACTGTTTGAAAAAGCGCAAGAGGTTTTCATAAAACCAAAAAGTTTTTATGGAATTTTAGAAGATGTTTCTTGAAAACAAAATTAACAAAAAGGATACAGGTTTTTAGGCCCTGTTGCTATTCCTCTGTTTCCGTATGAGAACGGATCAGAGTGAATCTGTTTTAGATTTTGAGTTCCATTTATATGCTCAAAAACAGATTCATTTGATACAAAACAGAAGTTATTCAAGAACGCTGTTCAAAATGGAGTCATCCAAAAATGGAACCACTTGAATATGCATGGTTTTATTGGAAACAGTGAAGACCGAGGCTTTCAAAAACAGACACAATTCAATTTCGGTTTCGAAAAAAGCTCAAGCAAAGGATATGAGAACAGATAAATATGGAGAAATTGAAACACCTACGTTATGGTTTTAACCAAAACAGAGTGGCCTGTGGTTATATGTTCAAGAAAATACAAAAAGAACGGAGAGAGAGAACAGAGACATACAAAAACAGAGTGCTGGAAATAAAAAATGCCATCAATAAAACCCACACAAAAGAAATTAAAAGAAACGAAAGAGGAAAAAGAATAGTAATTCAAAAGGAGGAACTATGCATGCGATAGAAAGCAAGCCTCGGGGTTTTAGGCATGTGTGGAGGCGATCGCACAACTAATATTACCAGGACTGCAATAGGAATCTGTTTTTAAGTGACCATTTGATAGTAAGGGCTTCTATAAATCAGAATGATACAGTTAATGAAAGTGTCAACAGGATAGATATAATGGTATTGCTACCAAAGAATATTAAAAAACTGGACTTTTTTTGAAATTGTAGCAGCAAAATGTTGCTTGATGCAGTGAGCATTAGGATATTTGATACTAGAGTTTGTTACAAAACGAATCAAATAATTTATTGCACTGAGGTAAAAATATGTGCTTAAATCTCACTGACACAAGTGGTGGAAGAAATTTGAAATTAGGTGTTGTATTATTTCTTAACAGAATGAATTTTATTCATGATCTGCTTCATTAAAATAATATGTTTAAAATTTTCCAAAAATATAATTTAACAACACAAAATGTACTAAATTTTAACTTACTACATTTGAACTGCAACATCTACAGGCTTGATAAAGCTAAAAAGACAAAAACAACAAGATACTCATTACAACGACACTGAAATTTTTTAGCATGAAAACCTGAGCCTGATCCTGAAAACAAACATTTCGGATGAAATCGTGTGCGGAATTTGAAGCAAAGGCTTTCAAAGAGACCTTGCATTCTTTGTTTTTTTCTTTTATCAGAAGTCAGAAGTTTAAATGTGAAATATTTACAGGAAACATGACCAGATAAAGAGAATCTACAGCAGATTCTTAATAATGCCCAGGGGGAATGAAGGATAAAAATTACTGGTGGAATAAACTTTTCAGTCTGGCTCATCTCCTCCCAAAGTCATATAGACTTTTCACCATTATAGTTTAGTCCTAGACAGACTGGTTCGAAATATCGGGCCAGTTTGCAAAGTATCACCAATTTGACAAGATCTTTGGTGAGCAAAAATCATTTTAAATTACCAGATGTACAAGCATCATTAATTTTTAAAATATATAATTTAATAGGTCTTTAGCTTTTAGTGCCGCCACAGGCGAGCAATCCTCTGGTTGGAATTGCCATGCTCTGCATACTGGATATTAGGGGAAGGTTTGACAACCAATACACCCCCTAATTTGCGCCCCTGATATTAGGTAGGCTCGAATGTAAAAGCCGAAATATTTTTTTAGCTTAAAAATATTTAGTCAAAAACATTTGGTATGGCGAGCAATAAACAAGAAAAGCAAAAAGAAGCTATGATCACGGACGGACAAGGATGCTAGATCATGTCTACATGACTCACCTAGGTGATGTTTAATGTATTCATCAAAAAAGCAAAGGCTAGATGATAATTACTGAAATTTATACTGCATTTCTTCATAAAAAAGTAAATTAATATAGTGTTCAATGATAAACTTTTAGGCCTAGCATAAAATTTGCAATCCAACTTACCGGAATCCCTATTTTGTGAAGACCAGTTTGATGGATCCTTGCTCGGTCAAGCAAAGGTAAAACACTCCGAATTTTTACTTGAGACATTTTATATCTAAAATTATTTTTCACGCTAAAATATATTAAAAGTTATGCATTTTATCATGCTCACTTTTTCGACCACATGAAAGTTATGTCATCTAGAGGTAGCCTCTTTCGGACAAATGTAATACTCAAATCGAGGCCATGACCGGATCGAAAGCATGGTCAAAAAGTTTTTAATGTTTTATCTTTTTAAAAAAAATAGACTTTAACACAAAAACAATAAAAGGTAGCAAGAACTACAAGTATAACAGAATAACAAGCTATGGAAGATGGCAATACAATAAGATTTCGTCAAAAATCAGATATTTGTTTTGTTTAGAGAAGAATTGAGAGAGCATTGTTAAAAACCTATCGTTCAATGTGAACATTATTATTTTATCCACTTTGATTCGAAAGAGCCTAAAGATTTTGAGATTTATTGACACAAAAATGGTACTATCCAGGCTTGATATATCATCAAAGTGATGTAAAAGGTAAAACAGTTAAAACAGTTTAAATATTAAAAGTTATTGGTGAATATTAAACTTTAGAATAAACTGCCATCTGTGGATGTGTGATATACATTTCCTGATTTTATTAATTGCTTGATTAAAATTTTTCAATGAATTTTCTAGCATACACAACATAATTGGATGAATTTTCTTCAGATCGTAACAGAATTGATCCTTTGAATCAGATGGTGGAGAGGGTCAAAGTCTTAATATCGGGACTATAAGGATGATATCAGGACGATTAAAGCATTTGAAGTCATGTTTTTCAATAAAGTTTAACCAATTCTGACATTTCTCCAGAATTATGAGAAAAATTCCATCAATTTTGTTCAATGTTGGTAGTTTCTTGACCCCGCCATTTTATTTGCATTTTGGTGTCAAGCACATGGAGTAGTTGCTGGTTGTTGTTGCAAAGGCGCGTTTATACAATTTTGAATCAGGAATGGCAATCGTGGTAAGTTTTCACAACAATGACTTTTCCGTTAGTGCAGCTAGAATTTCCTTTAGTTATATGCTTCCAGCAAACAGTGAATATGACTGTAGTTTTAATTTAAGTAAACAAACTTGTTGACGAAAAAGGGTGAAAAAATACTTTCAAACAACCAATGTTAGCTTAGCCTACCTGTGTCAAACAGAAACACTGGCTTCCCTGAATCTAACTGCCTTCATTTGATATTCAGTATAAAATTCTCTCTCATTTTACAGTTTATGGTTCATAGTTTTGTTGGTGTTAACGTATTTACGTATGGCCAAGATAAACAAATCGTTTGTTGTCACTGGAACTCTTTTAGTTAGATGATATAAGCAACAGCACTTACTACTTGCCAAAGTGACCTAGAACTGACGAGCTTACAACTGTGTTCAGCGTTCACTGGCGCTAGTGGTAATCGGTCCCCTTAAATCAGTTCTGATGTTGTCTTTATCTCTCCATGCAATTAGTAAGCCCTGTGGGCGTTAGATCAAACTGAGAATATTAAGTTACTCAAATAAAGGAGCTCAGGGCGAATCAGGTGTAAAGAATTGGTTGCAAGGGCAATAAGTCTTGCCAGCCACTGGATGTTGACACCTAGAGCAGAGGTGGATCCAGAGCAAACTTGAAGGAAGGGCAGTTGGTAGTGGGGGCACTGAAAATTTTAAAAAATTGATGTCAAAAGTACGCTGTATGCAAAAATTTCAGAACCATTTCTGGAATAAACAACATAACTTTGAGGTAATCCTTGAAGCAAATTAACCTATCGGTCTCAGAAACTTTTTCACCTGATTCTCACCCTTCAAGAGGGGTGCACAATTTCCAAAAAGGGGCACCAGACTTGCTTCAACTCGTTAAGGGAGGGGCAACTGCTCCTTAACTCCACCACTGACCCAGAGAGAAACTTTATTTCATCTTTACCTGGGTTGTCTTAAGGAAACATCAATGCTGTTCTGCACTCTGAAAAGCAAACAGATAATTAAGAGGCAAATCTTTAAAAACAGCTTTCTGTTTACATTTTTTTACATAGCATCCATACTGGTTAAAAACCTCTTTAGCACAAGTATTTTATCTTTTGCTACATATTGACAAAGAAGCATTTCTAAGAAGCAAATAATTAAATGACAGGTCAAGGTGAAACCCCACAACATTACTGGAGTATTCCCTTTGTAATGTTTCCCTGCCAGTACATGGCTCCATTATTTCCCTGCACAAACTCTGTTATTTCATGTTTCAACTTAGCTTTCTTGAGTAGCAAATGCTTGAAATTGAGTATCCATCTTTGTCTAGATCCTCCTCTTTCAATTCTTATCGTTTCTGTATGATCTTCCATCATTCTTTTCTGAGACATGTGCAAGTGTTTTCTATTGAAAAAAGTATATACATTTCACAAAATTCATTTTCAATGCTTCATATATAAGGTACAGCCTGGTGGCCCAAAAAAGTCTCAAATAGAATAAAGGAAAGCTTTACCTATCCAGTATTTTTCATAAGTCTCCTGTTAACTTAGGGTATATTCAATATGAATAGATACAATTTTTTAGGTAACCAAGGATTGAAAATATAGTTGATGAAATGGAATCAAGAAATGAAGAGAATCATTCCACCCCAATAAAGAATGAACAAAAAGGTGAAAGACATGGTAAGTAACTTTTGAAAGTTTAACATGCTAAAGACTTATTTGTCATTGAATATGAATTTTACTTTTTCCTTCTTAAATTATCTAAAAAGGGATAAACACATTAGCAAAATAATTTGTGGTTGGTATTTTACAATTTGCAGATAGGCAGCTACTGCCCCTAAGTTTGATGTGCTGTCTCAAAACAATAAAAGGGCAGCTTTTTTGACAAACAGCCAATGAATTCGCTGTCAGGGATAATAATTTACTCTGTGCTCCATCAGCTCAAAAAAGATTACTCCATCTTGCAATTTAACTCAAAAAGTAGTGTTCATCAAATTTTCATAAATCATCAATGAATCATTTTAAAGAGTAAAGAAAGGTAGTCATTTCTTAAATTTCTTGAAATGTACAGTGTCATTATAGAATCCACAATTTTGTCAGATGCACCCTTGCCTACACTTTCAATATCATATGTCTATAGATTAAAAAGAAATTAAAGGAATTATTTTTCAGATTTTATATAATTTCTAGAATGTTAATTAATTATAGAAAACTATAATGGTACATTTTTTGTAGGACTTACACAAAAACATATCCAAATCAATCTGTCCAAAGAATACTTTGCTTCATTGGTGAATTCTGATGATATTGCTTTTGAGTCAGAAAGGAACATGGAATTTCCATTTTATCCTGAAGAGGCACCTTCAAACCAAGATATGGAAGGTCGAATTGGCAAAGAAAGTGACAATGAATCAGGGATTACACCAATAATACAAGATGAATCGCCCATCAAAGGAATCATGAAATTAAACAGTAGTGAGGTATGCTTGTTGAAATCTTGTTGCTGAATTGTTATTTTCCAAAGAAGGTCTCAGTATACTCCAATAGTTAGGAAAATACATTTGTTTTCCCATGTATAAATTCAACCCCAAGAGCTGATTAAATTTTAGGCCAGTCTGTTTTTTCCCTTTTGTATCAAGCTTTTGAAAGGTAATTGTTTTCCAACCTTTTGAATAATACCCTTGTGGAGAAGCTAATGCACTCTACAAATTAAAATGCTTTATTTAACTGTAAATTTTCTTTTATCAAACACAAATGATTAGTATGCTAACCAGATTACACATCTCTGTATTGCTGTGGTTTCTCTAGAGCTTAGAAATATTTCAATACAGTTGATGTTAGCTAGCTGTGAGAAAAGCTAAAAATGATCTGGTGTCAATGTTTAAGGGCATAAGTGGTTCTCGCCCTGTTTTGACAAATAACAATACTGCTTGTGAAATTGTGAAACATTGAGGGTGGTGTGCCAGAGTTGTTGAGTTTAGGTCCCCTTTTGTTTTTGTTAAATATAGGTGAAGTACTGCCAGCTTTTAGAATATTGTAACACAATGAATGTAACAAATATTGCAAATTACTGTACTACGTTATAAACAATGTTTTTTGCAGAGGCCAAGGAAGGAAGAAGAGACCACCAAAAGAGCTAGCTATTCACCCATGAGAAATACAAGTTCACCAGGGAGTAAAAGCCCAAAAAGCCTAAAGAAGGTATGATGTGGGAACTTCTTTTTACTGAATAGTCAACACATTTACATATTTGAAGTTCCATTTCTTAATAGACTTGGGACAAAATAAGTTGACTTGGTCAGGCTAAGTCTTTTACTTTTGTTTATCTTGGTAAAACGTCACTTGACAAGTATGTGCTCTTTCATCTCTCTTTCTCTTCACTTTGTTTTACACCTTTCATCTTTTCTTCATCTCTCCTTTATGTTGCCTTAAACAGTCTTTCTTTCATCAGGTTAGAATTAGCGAGCCAGGAAAAAGTTCAACTAGCAAAACAGCACAAAGTATAACAGAAATCGAAGGCATTAGAACCCAGCTAAAACATATGATTGAGTTGACAAAACTTCAAAGCACTTCGGAAACACCGCACGGAAAGATCCAAGGTATACCCATCGTTACAACCATCTTGAATGATGTAGAGATGAGTTTTCGCATAACATACTTTTTAGAATGACTAATTGCTGTTTAAGCTAGAATCAGAATTTTTCCCTTGCCAATCATGCAAATTAAAGCAAACAATCTTATTTTGTCCAAGGTTTCCGATCCCCTTGTTGTTAAAAAAGTTGATTCCCGTATACGACCCACCCGTAGCGTATGTAGGAGGAAGTGCCTGTTTGAGATGACACAAACCAAGGCAGACAGGTAGATGGTTTCATAGCAGTCAAAGTTGCCACTGGGTACGCATTCGCTTTTTGCTGAACAAAGGGTCACAACTCACAACTTGATGTATGCTTTTATACGTTTGCCTGAACTTTATGTATTTTCAAATAGTGTGTATACGTGAAAGAGCTGCATAGTGAAATCGTTTTACATCTAATGTCGATGGATGTATGTGTATGGGAGGAGAAGGAGAGATAGAGAGACGTAGAGTGAGAAGCGGAGAGGGAGAGGAGGAGGGGAAGAAGAGGAGGTGGAGAAGAGGAAGGGAAGAGGAGGAGGAAGAGAAGAGGAGGTGGAGAAGAGGAGGGGGAGAAAAGGAAGGGAAGAGGAGGAGGAAGAGAAGAGGAGGTGGAGAAGAGGAGGGGGAGAAAAGGAGGTGGAGAAGAGGAGGGGGAGAAAAGGAGGGGGAGAAGAGGAGGGGGAGAAAAGGAGGGGGAGAAGAGGAGAGGGGGAAAAGAGGAGGGGGAAAAGAGGAGGGGGAGAAGAGGAGGGGGAGAAGAGGAGGTGGAGAAGAGGAAGGGAAGAGGAGGAGGAAGAGAAGAGGAGCGGGAGAAGAGGAGGTGGAGAAGAGGAGGGGGAGAAGAGGAGGGGGAGAAGAGGAGAGGGGGAAAAGAGGAGGGGGAAAAGAGGAGGGGGAGAAGAGGAGGGGGAGAAGAGGAGGTGGAGAAGAGGAAGGGAAGAGGAGGAGGAAGAGAAGAGGAGCGGGAGAAGAGGAGGTGGAGAAGAGGAGGGGGAGAAAAGGAGGGGGAGAAGAGGAGAGGGGGAAAAGAGGAGGGGGAAAAGAGGAGGGGGAGAGGAGGAGGGGGAGAAGAGGAGGTGGAGAAGAGGAAGGGAAGAGGAGGAGGAAAAGAAGAGGAGGTGGAGAAGAGGAGGGGGAGAAAAGGAGGTGGAGAAGAGGAGGGGGAGAAAAGGAGGGGGAGAAGAGGAGAGGGGGAAAAGAGGAGGGGGAAAAGAGGAGGGGGAGAAGAGGAGGGGGAGAAGAGGAGGGGGAGAAGAGGAAGGGAAGAGGAGGAGGAAGAGAAGAGGAGGTGGAGAAGAGGAGGGGGAGAAAAGGAGGTGGAGAAGAGGAGGGGGAGAAAAGGAGGGGGAGAAGAGGAGAGGGGGAAAAGAGGAGGGGGAAAAGAGGAGGGGGAGAAGAGGAGGGGGAGAAGAGGAGGTGGAGAAGAGGAAGGGAAGAGGAGGAGGAAGAGAAGAGGAGCGGGAGAAGAGGAGGTGGAGAAGAGGAGGGGGAGAAGAGGAGGGGGAGAAGAGGAGAGGGGGAAAAGAGGAGGGGGAAAAGAGGAGGGGGAGAAGAGGAGGGGGAGAAGAGGAGGTGGAGAAGAGGAAGGGAAGAGGAGGAGGAAGAGAAGAGGAGCGGGAGAAGAGGAGGTGGAGAAGAGGAGGGGGAGAAAAGGAGGGGGAGAAGAGGAGAGGGGGAAAAGAGGAGGGGGAAAAGAGGAGGGGGAGAGGAGGAGGGGAAGAAGAGGAGGTGGAGAAGAGGAAGGGAAGAGGAGGAGGAAAAGAAGAGGAGGTGGAGAAGAGGAGGGGGAGAAAAGGAGGTGGAGAAGAGGAGAGGGGGAAAAGAGGAGGGGGAAAAGAGGAGGTGGAGAAGAGGAAGGGAAGAGGAGGAGGAAAAGAAGAGGAGGTGGAGAAGAGGAGGGGGAGAAAAGGAGGGGGAGAAGAGGAGAGGGGGAAAAGAGGAGGGGGAAAAGAGGAGGGGGAGAAAAGGAGGGGGAGAAGAGGAGGTGGAGAAGAGGAAGGGAAGAGGAGGAGGAAGAGAAGAGGAGCGGGAGAAGAGGAGGTGGAGAAGAGGAGGGGGAGAAAAGGAGGGGGAGAAGAGGAGAGGGGGAAAAGAGGAGGGGGAAAAGAGGAGGGGGAGAGGAGGAGGGGAAGAAGAGGAGGTGGAGAAGAGGAAGGGAAGAGGAGGAGGAAAAGAAGAGGAGGTGGAGAAGAGGAGGGGGAGAAAAGGAGGTGGAGAAGAGGAGGGGGAGAAAAGGAGGGGGAGAAGAGGAGAGGGGGAAAAGAGGAGGGGGAAAAGAGGAGGGGGAGAAGAGGAGGGGGAGAAGAGGAGGTGGAGAAGAGGAAGGGAAGAGGAGGAGGAAGAGAAGAGGAGCGGGAGAAGAGGAGGTGGAGAAGAGGAGGGGGAGAAGAGGAGGGGGAGAAGAGGAGAGGGGGAAAAGAGGAGGGGGAAAAGAGGAGGGGGAGAAGAGGAGGGGGAGAAGAGGAGGTGGAGAAGAGGAAGGGAAGAGGAGGAGGAAGAGAAGAGGAGCGGGAGAAGAGGAGGTGGAGAAGAGGAGGGGGAGAAAAGGAGGGGGAGAAGAGGAGAGGGGGAAAAGAGGAGGGGGAAAAGAGGAGGGGGAGAAGAGGAGGGGGAGAAGAGGAGGTGGAGAAGAGGAAGGGAAGAGGAGGAGGAAGAGAAGAGGAGCGGGAGAAGAGGAGGTGGAGAAGAGGAGGGGGAGAAGAGGAGGGGGAGAAGAGGAGAGGGGGAAAAGAGGAGGGGGAAAAGAGGAGGGGGAGAAGAGGAGGGGGAGAAGAGGAGGTGGAGAAGAGGAAGGGAAGAGGAGGAGGAAGAGAAGAGGAGCGGGAGAAGAGGAGGTGGAGAAGAGGAGGGGGAGAAGAGGAGGGGGAGAAGAGGAGAGGGGGAAAAGAGGAGGGGGAAAAGAGGAGGGGGAGAAGAGGAGGGGGAGAAGAGGAGGTGGAGAAGAGGAGCGGGAGAAGAGGAGGTGGAGAAGAGGAGAGGGGGAAAAGAGGAGGGGGAAAAGAGGAGGGGGAGAAGAGGAGGGGGAGAAGAGGAGGTGGAGAAGAGGAAGGGAAGAGGAGGAGGAAGAGAAGAGGAGCGGGAGAAGAGGAGGAAGAGAAGAGGAGCGGGAGAAGAGGAGGTGGAGAAGAGGAGGGGGAGAAAAGGAGGGGGAGAAGAGGAGAGGGGGAAAAGAGGAGGGGGAAAAGAGGAGGGGGAGAAGAGGAGGGGGAGAAGAGGAGGTGGAGAAGAGGAAGGGAAGAGGAGGAGGAAGAGAAGAGGAGCGGGAGAAGAGGAGGTGGAGAAGAGGAGGGGGAGAAGAGGAGGGGGAGAAGAGGAGAGGGGGAAAAGAGGAGGGGGAGAAGAGGAGGGGGAGAAGAGGAGGAGAAGAAGAGGTGGGGGAGGAATTTCAAAGTATGGATCAATTCCAAATTCATAGAAATTGCTTTTTAGGCAATTGCTTTTCTTCATTTATGTTGTTACACTGACGAAGCCCATGTCAGTACTAACGCACACCAAAAGCTTAGATATGCTTATAAAATTGCCTTCTTCAAAAAATCAGTGTATTATTTATCATCAGTGCCAAGCTATGAATCAGCTATCAATCGTCACAACCTTATTATCTTAATTTTACTTTTTCATATTTCCAGGAATCTTGCCAGAAGAACGCCCTGAAAACCAAGTTGATGCCTCCAACGTGTTCGACGAGGCGAGGAAGTCCTTCGACAGTATGACGTCACTCAGGGAACTGTTAGCTCATACCTCTCCTCCGCTGCTGGTAATTATTATTTAAAAGTAAAGCAAATAGGAAAAACCTTTTTTCAGTTTCGTAACTTCTAGTTTTTGCTTTGGTAAATATTTTCACTGAAATAACTTATAATTTAATGTCCACTGAAATAACTTAAAAAGTAATGAGAAATTTTGTTCCAAGGTTTACCACCATATCGATCTTGTAGTTTGTAAAATTTATGACTCTTTGTTTGTTTTTTACAAAGGAATTTCTGGAGTTAATCTTAAGTTCATCTATAGTTTGCTTTATAATTTCGTTTGACTCTATGTAAAGAAAGCGACTGCTTGTCCCAAGAATACTTGAAATTTGTTTGATATGATTGAACTTTGCAAGAAGTGCATATTTCTTGGATTCTACGAATGAGTAGAATGCCACAACAGAAGAAAACTTGTTTCTTGTCTACATTTTCGTGTATTGTTTGCATTGTCTACTTGTCTACATTTACAATTCAAATATTTAAAATACTGGTATTTTCTAGTTCTTTTTCAGATTTGGCTCCCCGGCTATTGCCAGTCCGATTTTCAGAGTTTCTCGATTACCCTGCTTGTCCATCTGCATCTTTCCATGACGGTAACATCAATCTCTTATTTTATTCCAGATGGATGAGCATGGGATAATGCGTGGACCGGAAAGGCAGCAAATTCCACGTGTAGAGAGAACGACACATGAATATGTCTCTCCCCAAACTGACCGTTCACTTTCTATTGAGAATTCTATTTTAAAGGAGAATTTAGAGCGAGAAAAGCAAAGGCGAAAGGTTTTTAATCTTCTTAATGTTTCATAAACGGTTGATAGAATTTAGATAATGTAAGGCCCACAGTTATTCTTGATCTTTTGATAATTCTAGTTTTAGCTTGTTCACTTTATTTAATCGAATGAAACAGAAATGTAAATTCATAAAAAATAACGATAATATAGTTAGCAAATTAATCTAGTACCAGAATGAAAATATAATAGTTTGATTGTTAAAAACACGACTTTTCGAGCATGTACTCGTTGTCGTTTCTTTTCTAGCCACTTGATAACGAGTACATGCTCGAAACGTCGTGTTTTTAACAATCAAACTATTATATTTTCATTCTGGTACTAAATTAATTTGCTAACTATATTATCGTTATTCTGGATGAAGTACCACACGCAACGTGCATATTTTATGTAAGTACATCAACGACAATTTGTGAAAGCATTTTTGATCTGTTATTATTTTAATCCTATCATTATCCTGAAAATTGATATCAACCTCATCAAGAAACAACCCTTTTCTGTTTCAAGGCCCTAATCACAGGAAATTGCCCGCCTCCTTTAATGACTTTATTCCTAATCGTAAGAGCAAGCCCAGCCCTAATCGTTTATATTTCATTTCTCTGTCTCTACCTTAATCCTATCAAAGTATATATCCTAACTTCACCCGTATTTTATCTTTAATACAAACCCTGCTTGTTGTTGGTATCCTAACGTTTGTGTTGGTGTCTGATCAATTTAATTGTGATTCGGAATTACTGTTATGTGTCATATACTCCAATATTCATTACGGTATTCAGTTGAGAAATTTTCGTACTATTTGCTGGCAAAACCATTGTAAGATGGCTACCGATCGGATGCTTCAATGCTGACCTTATTTCAAATAGTTGACAATTCTTTATTAGTATTTTTTATTAGTATCCCTATTCACCATTCGATAAAATATTTTACTTTTTTCCAGCATTGCGAAGTTCAAATTCAAAATTTACAGAAAAAGGTATTCGATTTTTGCTTAATGTATAATAACGAGCCATATTTATTCAAATCCTGGGGAGATGATTAAGCAGACCTATTGTTTGCATTATTATCTCTCAGCATATCCGATAGATATCAACCTTCCGCTTCTTTAACAAAGTGTTTACTTCCGCTTCTTAAGAATTCCAGAATCTGTTAACTCTGACTGTCTCGATCTGAATACCTGAAATTGGAAAAAGTCTTGGTGTTCAGTATGTTTGACGATCAAATCACTGAAACCAGCAAATTTTGAAAACTATGATATCCAGAAACCAAAAATGGTTTACATGTTTACACGTGCATAACAAGATTCTAATCTCGGGAGCTGTAGCCTCGGATACGTCCGTCATTCTTGATTCATACTTCTTGAAATCTTCGACCCCCCTGTTTTATTTCCAATCTTTCCTATGTAATCTTAGGCTGGGGGTTAATCACTGCCAATGACATTTTTAACGATTATCAGTTGAAAACCTGTAGTTTGTTCTTTTTATTACCTAGGAAGCTTAATTAGCCTCTTCAACGCCTATTGCTCGTCTCTCCTTGTTAATTAACCCCATATGCATTGTGACACTTCTCCTCTCGTTGCCATTAGTAACAGCCTGCAAAAGTATTCGCTTATCTAAATATCATCGCCACAACTTGCAATTTGATTGAAGAATTCTCCACTTTTAGCCTTTAGTTCTTCTCAGGTCTGTCTTCCCAAAGCCTATCTCTTCTGTATGATATAAACCCTCATGTTATCGATATTCCTTTACACAAAGCCCTCCTTTCTGCTCTGTACCGTCATTATGTAAGTTTTCTCGTTTATCCAGCCCTTATGTCTGGCTACAGTGCTCCGTCTCTATTATATTTATAAATGCTAAAAATATCATTGCTTTTTGCTCAATTGATGAATGTATTTTTCCAGGTTTTGGAAATGCAGCAGCAGCTGGCGGTTGCAGTCGCAACGGATAGAAAAAAGGCGATCATGATTGAGCAACTCGATAAGGTATGCCTGCTACCTAATCTAACAAACTATTTTATGTGCGAGTCCTTGAAGTCTTATGTGTAATGCTATGCTGCTTCATTGAAGCTGTCTTAGGCCATTGGCCTATTATGCCTGATATTCAATGTATAAGTTTGGCCTGTGTTGCAGCTGACATATATGTAATACCTTGACCTTGAAAATGCTCTGGGGGTTTCGTACATGTCAAACCAGTTGATAGGAGCAATATATAAATATGGTCTTGATGAAATTTGAAATACTTCCCAGCTCTTATAAGTCGAACTCTTGCATTGGAAAAATGAGAAAAAGTATCATGAATAAAATTGTACTGGTCTATTGAAGTAATCATTATTTTGCTGGTACAATTTTCTTTTAAATATCTTACTTTTCTGATGATTTATTATACCTCAGCATATGTGGTCTCTCGAGTTCAGGGACTTCAGCTTAAAGGAGTTTCTCTTTATTTTCTTGCTTATAGCACCGCTATAGAGCCGTCCAAAATCGTTAGAACACCTAAAAGTTTGAGCCTATTTTTTATAGTTTTCTTTTCTTGTTCCAAATACTAACACTTCCGCTCCACATCCCACAGCTGAATGCTCATAGTTTTTCTGGGCCTCTTTCAAATCGCATTGCAAAAAATTTTTTCTATGCTATTTTAAGGAAAGCAACGCTGTTTCAAAGGGGACAGGGGTGATTAAATTCAACTTTGAACATTTTAATATGTGTCCCAACTCATTTAACAGCGACTTTTATGCAATCGAATGAACTATGTAAAACATTTCAAAATATACACTCTTTAAGAAACTGCAATTAGCTTTTGGTTTTTCTTATTAATGGGCATAATTATCACCTATTGCATTCCATTATTCAATGTTCTCATTATCATTATGACTTTTATCAAGTGACATGTCATTTCGTTTATCATCAGACCCTTGCTAACATAGTGGCTGGATGGAAGAAACAAGATTCTGAAAAGATCAAAACAATTCAGAAAGTGCGCGAAGAAAATTCGATTTTACGAAAGTCTCAAAACAAACAACAAGAGGTATGAAACTATTAACACCTCAAAACTCTGATACAACATTATATTGGCGAGGGACAAAAACAACATACTGATCTCTGTTTTTTTAGTGTGCTCTGTCCAGTTAGGGATTTCTATGTTTAAGAACGAGCTTTCTTTTTTCGTAAGGCAATGCTAGTTCCCCTTTTCGGGATATATCGATTTTTAATGTTGTTTACGTGTCATATGCACAGAGAGATGTCAACGAAGTTTGTAAAGTAAGTGGTTTTTGAAAAATCAGTTAGACCCCCTGGCGATTTATAATGCTTTTCCGAACCACATTTTGAGACACATAGGGGTCCATCTCACCTAGGCTGATTCAAATCTCAGTAGTCACGTTTTGTTGCCGGAGAAGCACTACTACATCCTAGAATTGGCTATAAAGAGAGAAATGAAGCGTATAAAAAAAATTTCAAATACTTTTATATACAAGCTTACAAGTTAAAGCTTACCTAAACTGTAGACTGTTACTGGATTTGAACTAAATCAGTTTTATTCTTTGAATTTTGTGAATTTCTTTCGTTTTATTTGTAAGCTACTTGAGCAGTTTGAAAAAGAATTGGCCCAAGCCGTGGAATCATTAACCAAAGAACAAGCGAGAACCAAGGCTGCTGAGCGAGAAAAGCAAGACGAGGTAAGGCATGCCAAATTGCTTGGAAACAGGTTGATGGGGGAGTAATTGAAGATCAATGGAGCCAGTGTTGCTGCTTGATGGAAGTTCAAGTAACACTGCATGTCAGTCGCTGATTGGGTTTTTTCAATTAAGTACCCCGTTACTTCTTTGATCCTCTCTACCTTTTGCACGCCAATTTTCTGTAGCATTTGCACTCACGGTAAAGATATCTATTGGGCGAGAAAGGATCTGTGATGGTTGAAGTATGGCGCTGTGTTTGATTGGTTTGGCAGCAACAGATTGAAGGAGACCAATAAGATTGGCTGAATCATGATTCTTTTTATCAGATATTATTGCTTATTGTTTCTGACCGTTTTAATTTCAATTAATCCTTGACTTAAGTGACTAATTCAAAGGCTTTTTTGTATTTTTACCATTCCTTTATCCATTGTCCAAAGTTGTAAAGAACAGTTTTACTCAAAAATTTTGCTAGATAATGCAGACACACATAATGGTTTACATGATTTAATTATTCGAAATTAATTTCATACAGATCCAAAGATATCAAGAACTGAGAGAAGAGGCTTACAAAAAACTTCAGAATGAACAAGATGTTTTGAAAAAGTTAAATCAAGACAGGGAACGGGTAATCACCGAGAAGAGTGAATTGAACAAACAGTTAAATGATCTTGAAGAACAAGTTGAGGAGGTACTCACTGACTCTTAATAGTCATTAGTATAGCGATAAAAGCAATGATTTACTTCTCTTAAAGCTTGAGACCAATCTATGGAAAAGTGAATAATGACATTCTTTTTTCATTCTTTAAAGAAAAGGACCATTTTTGTCTTACTCTATTTATGAGTTTATTCAAGCTGTCATTCTAAATTTCCCTAAAAATTGGCCAACTCTCATTTGATAAATATCATCTTTAAGGCTAAAATTCTCACACTTATGTGCTCAGTTATTTTGAACATGTAGTTAATGTCTGTGTTCAGGGTAGTAGTAAAGTTAGATTTTTAGAGTCTGCTTCTCTGAGCTTTAAGGGGTCATGAAGGCTGGTTGCTCACTTCAGTAATCTGTTGGCAAAATCAAAGCTGATTTCGAACAATTGCTTCACAGTTTCTTACCTATTTTTCAAGGATCGCAGCTCGTGGATAAAAGAGAGACAGGACCTAACGAAAGCTGCCAAAGATGTCGAAGAACGATTGCAAGAAGAAATTGAGAAACTCAAGGTATTTAGATATGTAATCTGCGTTTTGTTTTCTCCAATACATATTGCTAATAATTGAAGAAACGGCCGTGGGTGCTGCCACCAGTGTCATGATTAGATCTTGGAATATCATCCACTAACGTCGTTATTTCGCCTCATTGCTCAAAGGATACAAGTATTAATGGTAGAATTGTGTAAGGCCATTTTTTGACAAATAAGAACAGGCTTGATTGGTGTCGTTTTATAATTGCCTTAGCTATGTATCAGGAGGGGCCATACTGATTCAGCAATCATTATCTCTGGTAATTCTCACATATCACTCTTGTTTTTTGCCAAACATATCACTACTTTCACAATATTTCTTATTCTTACGTTTTCGCATAAAGACGTGTTTTCGAGTTTTCTTCTGTTGTAAAAGTGGTTTTCCATGCTTATTGTGTCTGGCCGTTCCTATTGTTTGTCATATTCTGTTTACGAATCACGAAAGAGGTTATAAGCCAGAAGGTGTTCAAGCTTTTGCCAGTAAGAAAGAAGATACATTTTCGAAACAAAATAAACGAACAAAGAAGCATTGTCGTTAATTTTTTAAATACTCTTGCACTATTTTCTGTTCTTTAAACAGTTTAATCCAAGCTATCAGCAAATGCTTACCAAAATATGCACAATATATGTTTCGAATTTTAATTGAACCATTTGCTAAACAATATTACGCAATGTTTTTTTCTATAAAAGTTCTATTCCTACTATAAATTAAGCATTGAGGAAAGTTGCTCGTGACCAGCAACAATTTTAAGCTTTCTACTTCAGAGAAAAATTTCTATCCGAAGCAAGTAAGGGTGACGAGAATTTCGCTAGTGGGTTTCAATTACTTGGCCAGAATGAAAATTTTTCTGCGAAAGTGGGCTTGTCCACAATGCTAAGCTTGTTCCCTGTTGATATGAAGTATTAAATTGATAACACTAAATCATTATTTTCAATGTCTGTAGACATAACATTGTTTTTAACATGATTCAGCAAAGCAATGTTTTTAACATGATTAATCTCATTGTGTCTTATTCCTCTAATTTCCACATTGCACTTCTATTTCAAATATGGCTATTGTTGTTGAAAAATTTGCTACCCTACGCTGTCTTAACCTTAAAGGTATTTAATTTTGTCGATGCGATGCTACCCCAGAAGTGCCAGAAAGAGTTTCTTTTGTTTTTTTGTATGAGCTCTCTAAGCCGTGAGATTTTCGAAAATCCACGTTATGATGCATGTTCCTTTTCATATTCTCGGGGTTTTAGTAATGCGAATAACAGGCAATCTAAACCAATTTTTCTGGTCCTTCTAAAGTTGAAACATTGAGCAACTTTAGCTCTGATTGAATTTTGTACAGAGATTCTAGCATCAACACATAAATTTTCTTTCTTGATTTGTAGATAGATTGTCTGTTTGTTTTCCTTGTCGTCCGCTAACTTCCTTTACTTTCATTAATCTTTTATCACAACCTCAAAGTAGTAGTTTCAGTAGTGCTAAGCATGAACAAAGAACATTCTGCCGCAGAATGTATATATACCTGTAAATGTATTGTCCATGAGACTTTTAATGTCAAACAATAAAATAAGGTATAACATTTACAAACTTTTTGAAAGCCTTTGATACATCTAATTCCTTGTTTATACTTCAATAGGAAACTGTATCATCCGCCCAGACTGAATTACAGGTTGTGTATTCATAATGTTTATTTATTATGCCCTCAACAATCTGTATTCTTTTCCATGATCTGGCAGATTACTTTGTTTTAGCTTCGATTGAATTTTTTGCGCTACATTTCTATTTCATTCACCATAAGTTTCGCTAATTAAACCTCTTTGTGTGTTGTTCCAAGATAAACCACTAGCCAGGCAGTTTGCGTTTTTATGAAATCTGGATTACTTCACTCAAGCTTCGATTGAATAAGTTTATAACTTTTAGGTTAGAAATTGTGCCCATTTTAGATCATGACGCTCAACAGTCCAATTCCAGGGTGGAGGGTAGTAGTGGTATATTCAGTATGCATTCTTAGAAATCTTGCAAAATCCATGTGAAAATATTTTTTAATGTCATTGAAAACTAATTTTTGCTTTAAAGACAGTCTGTCATCCCTTTGTCATGTTCCTTTAGAAAGTCTAGGTGTATTGCAGGGAAACATTTGATTTTGAAAAAATGCCGTCTTTATGGGCATTTCCAGACGAAGGTATCAAATGTCTCAAGTTTGATAGCAAGTCTCTCATGCCTTGTCTGCTTCAGTCTTTTCAGGCCCTTTATTTGGATGTCCAAGTAAATAGTTACTGTCGACTATTTGCTTCTGATGGAGTCGATTTGATTTTTCGATGCTTTCTACAGCTTATTTTTTTTCCGTTTTTTCACCTCTTGCTTGTCAATGATTTTGTCTTCTATTGTAGACGTCAAATGCGAATGCTTCAACATTAGAAAATGACGTAAAAAATCTGCAAATAGATCTTGAAACTGCATTGAGAGAAAAGGTATGTCAATTTCTGTTTGTTGTTTAAATACTTGCAAAATGTTCCAAAACGCCTTCTTTTTGCCTACTTTTGAGACTCTTACGTCTCTTGAAGCAGGCTTTAGCTGTCTTTGGCAACGAGGCCTGGAGAAGCTTGCTTTGGAATCGAGGTGTGTGTTTCTGTTAGTTCTTCTAAGGTAGGTGTTTCTGTTTAGTTAAAGTGCCTTTATTCTTGAATACAAAGTATAATGTATTTAGCCTTGTATGCTTAATGTCACTTATCTATTGGGTTGAAACATTGTGCATTTTCTGCTTCCAATAAAGTACAAAGTCGTTTTATGAACTCTTTCAGAGAAAAAATTCGTGACTGACTTAGATCGGCCTAAGTCACATATATTATAGACCAGGGCTCTTAAGAATTTCGCGTGCTGTGCCAAAAAAAACACGTGGATTTTCTTCGGGGGCCCCTGAGTTTTCAGCTTTTACATAGCTTGTGTTAATAAAGCTGTTCAAATTGAAATGCAGATCCAATACGTACCATATTAAGTTAGAGATAAGATAGGCAGGCCTATTATTTCGTATTAGATTCAATATTTATAGAATCTATTCAGCGTGCTTTTTTCATGAAATGACTCTTGGGAAGATAAGGGATAATAAGGAGGGAGGGAGGCCAATGATATAATTGAAGGACATGGTGCTGGGTGGAGGCTGGCGAGATTTGCTCAATGTGCAACATACGACGGATTCTCAGGCCCAATGCAAGAGGCATAGATTTCACGAGCGCAGGGAGATAGGGCTTAAAGCCTCAAACTGTACCGAAGTATAAAAAGCCAAAAAAAAGTTTACACTAATTTTGTAACTGTACATTTTTTGTAACTGTACCAGGATGAGTCAGACGATCGTTTTTTGCCCCCAGAAGTTAATCTTTGTTAGGTCGACTTGAAGCGCTTGAAGTCAGATCCAGGGACTTCGAAACGTATTTGTAAGAAAGGCCAAAATGTGATGATTTTGAATCGAATTCCAAATTTCCAAAGTGAAAGCCAAAAAAAATCATTCGGCCAGCCGGAAGAAATCTTTTTGTGGGCCAAATGTTAAGAATGGCTGATATAGAGAGATTGGTGCAAGTTATTTTAGCAAAACGACAATTAAAAAGATCCACGGCATTAGACATGGTTAGAATATCAGTCTTAATGCAGTAGAGTGTTGTGTCCAACATATGTTTTGTAGATGACAAACTGAGGCACACTGATTCACTCTGATTCACTCTTTAACCAGTTGTTCACTCTGATTTTCATTTTCTATTCAGTTTAGTAGTAGCATACGGAATAAACGCATATTCAAAAAATACTAGTTGAGTGCTCTGTTTGTACAATTCACGAGAAAGCAGTACGTGAATGGGGAATTTAATTAAGTATTTGATGTATCTATGTATAAAAAATCCGTGCCTAAAACTGTTGAATCCGAGCTAATGCTAGTTAGAAACCAGGCGTGTATATATTTTGGTAATGTACGGAACAGTAGTATAGATATTATGGTGCTCTTTGGAACAGTAGTATAGAAACCAATTGAGATTGGTTAAAAAAATTATATTTTAGTTTCTTATTTTACAAGTTAAATAGTTGAATTTAGGCTGGTAACAGGGAGGTGGTCATGAACCAGAATGACAGAGATTTCTTTAGATGTTGACAGTAAAAAAAGCAAGGGAAGTACCTTGTCTTAAAGGGCTGTCCCATTAACAAGCAACATTTCCTATTAAATTGCAATTGTGGTAACGGTTTATTGGGTCAAGGCCAATTAGCAAATTGCAAAGCTTTGTCACACTTGAAAAAGAATTGGCAAATATGGTCCCTTAATCGAAAGAGCTTCCCTTTGCATAATAGGGACTGCCTTTTTAAGGTGTTGATACTGCGGTTCAGAAGTACGATCAAATATTGTTAGATATTATAATTTAAACATTCTTATCGATTTGCTTTTATTGGAACGAGTGACTGAATATTTGTCAAGGGTAGAGAAATCGGTTTGATTCGTGTGGTATTTCTCCGTCAATGAGACTAAACCCGTCTTACTATATATATTTTTTATCTTTAGAATTATGTAATCAATAGCTTCTGGATCTTCATTTTCTGACAGAGTTCTTTTTTTAACTGTATCATCTCTTCAAACAACCTGTTTGTAAACTGCTTTGAAACAGCTATACACCTGCCAGCTCGTTTCTTCTTTCAAAATTGCTTTGTTCGTTTGTATGCTCTGTAGTTTGGTTAAGATAAGAGGGAAATATAAATCGCTGCACGTGGAGCCCTCAGTTCGTGGATTTCAGGACAGAATTGGAGTAGAATTTTCTGGTGTGTATAACCATTGAAAACATGGATCTTCAATGCATACCTATTGGTTTTGTTGCTGAAATTACGCCTTCCTTGAAAGCGAACTATCACGCATGCTCTATTGCCACTTTGTTGCTGACCATTCCAACAGCATTGCTCAACGTTTCACTAATCATTGCATTGATAAAGTCCAATGTCAAGGCGGACCTTTCCTATATGTTCCTGTTGAATCTCGCCGTAACTGATCTCATTGGGTCAGTCGTTGTGATGCCAGCTTTTTTCGTTGCATTTAATTTCATAGCGAATTCGCGAAATCCTTGCTATTTTCTCAAATTCATATCCCCAGTTGCATACATTTTAGGACTGGCTTCGTTTGTGACTGTATTGCTTATGTCCATTGAAAGATACATCAAGATATTCCATCCGTTTGTTTATAGCGCAAGAGTGACTCCTCGCAAAACGGCAATTGCCATAATGTTTGCTTGGCTCTATTCTGCCATCCCTGTTCTTCAGCTAGCATTTGAGGAAGAGAAACTTTTGACAAATGGACTCATTTTTGTTTCCTTTCTTGTTGGTGCGCCTGCCAATATATATTGTTATTTTAGAATCATTTGGCATGCTCGTAGCATCCGGCGGCAAATCACCTCAGAAGCTGCTCGATTCGGACGCACAAAAATCTCGGTGGGCGAGAAAAATGTTGCTAAAATTGGTGGATTGATACTTATTTCTATAACTGTGTGTTACATCCCGTTTATTTTTCTAAGCGTATTAGCATCATTTGAAATTTATACACTGGACGACAGTAAACTCTTTTGTTGGGGACTCGCGTTGTCCCAATCAAATTGTTTGCTAAACCCCGTTATTTCATGCATTTTCAACCCACTTGTTAAGCAGAAAGTGTTACGAATGTGGAGATGCAGATTTTTCCTGAACAATACATAGCAAAATACTCAATGAACGACGTTTCGAGCTGATGCAAGTGTGCAGGGTAAAGTTGGTTCACATTCTATTCATATTCTTGTGCAAAGGAAGAAATCTCATATTCTCGTAAGAATGGATCACGATCAAGTCGAATGATAATATTGATAATGAAAAATAGCTAATGTTTAAAGTGCCTATGCAGCGAAATTTGTCATTCCAATATTTTAAAAGAAATCTATAGAACCCTTCACCCTTGTTCTTATACAAAAAAACAGAATTCCGATAAGTTAAATGGTTCTTTTTTATTGAGTGTCAAAGTATGCACATTTTGCAGTTGCATTGCGAAATTTTATTTTCCGTTGTGACGTCACAATGATGAGTCGAGGCGAAACCATTTAGTCAGGCCTGTTAAGTCAGTAATCCGGTCGAATTGTGATACTAGCATGAAACTTTGCAATCAGGGGCAGTTCCATGCGCTGAAAAAGATAGGATATGGACCCCAACTGAAAATTTCCCCCTTCAACTATTTTTAACTGGGGTAATGTGCCCCAAGACTCTAGAGGCGATATTACGATATCTCTGCTGTAAGTAAGTACAATAACATGAAACTTTGTAGCAAGTGACAATCTGATTTTATATTCATATTTCATATTTGATTTGTGTAAGGAGGGTTGCCCTTCAACGGAAGTTGTTTTTCAAGGGGCCCTCCAATAAATACTAATAACAATATACAATTAAAATACTAGAAAATAAAAAACCATAATATTAAAAACCTATTTACAATTACATGGTATTATAAAAGGAAACTAGTCAACCCTGTGTTGATTTTTTGAAACCACCCAGGGAGGTTGCCGTCTCGGACGCAGCAGGAAGGCTATCGCACACTTCAATTTTAATTGTGTTCATAGTTTAGCTCCCCGGAAAGAAAAGCATTTTTGTCCATTTGCTGACCTTTTCTTTGGCAACCTTAAATCAGTCTCAGTGTTTCGGAGGCTGCGGGAGAAGCATGCTGAGTTTTTGGTGAAGAGGTTAGACAAGTATGGGGGAGCCTACCCTGGGAACCAGACTCACTATATATAAAATAAAATAGAGATACGCTAAACTTTCCAAAAAGGGGCAGTTTGATACGCTAAAAAAGATAGTATATGGAACCCGACTGAAAATTTCCCCCTTGTTCTCTTAGTCTCACTTTGGTACAATAACATGAAACTCTGAAACAAAAGACAGTTTGACAGGCAAAAAAGGATAGGATATGGACGCAAAATAAAAAATGAACCCATGTGCTGTTTTTAGACTTGAATAAAGGATGTTCATAATTTTTTGGGTGGGGCTCCTCATTCAAGATGCCATTGGTGATAAATAGAAAACTGCTCGTTTGTCATTCCAAAATGATACGTAACCGAAGACATGCCTTGGGTTTTAACACACAGCCATATGTATGCAACTGTTCTCTAAATGCATCCTAAATTATTTACAACTCCGTAGTCCGTTGGCAGCAGGGTCCACGCTACGAATTTGAAAGTTGGGGAGGGGGGGGACAAGGCTAGCAAAAGTACGGGGCCAAGACTTCTTTTCCTTTTCATGCTGGTATCACAATTCGCACACTTCAATTCTAATACTGTGCTTAGAGCTCAGGGTATGACTATTTGAGGACTGGGTTCCAGTTCCCAATTCTAAAAATAGCATCAAGGGGTACAATTTTCATAAAACTGTTTAGTTGTTTAAAAAAGTAGAGAAAGCTACATTTAATATTCATGTAAAAGAGAGTTATCATTGATAGAAGAAAGTCTAACTAGAGACATGGGCACCAGTACCTTATTCTAAAAATAACACCAAGGGGGAAGTTTCTTTTTCATTTTCTCTTGATGTATTTTAATATCTTATAATGCACATACTGAAACTCCTCCCTTTCGCACTTCATTTATTCTTTTACCACAAGCTTGGTTGCAGTATCTTAAAATAAATAATTGTGTCAATTTAGAATTTTCATTGGATCTGTTCTCTTCTGTTTCGTTGATCATAACTCTCTTTGCTTCAGCAGCTATGTTGTTCCTATTAGAAAGGAGTTTTTTGAGTTTCTCTGACACCTTTTGCTATCCTTTGCATTTTCAATTCCATCTTTTAAAATGCCCTTTTGTCTTTTTTTCTGGTGTTGTTTGCTTTATGGTTGATCTCTATAAACACTGACCAAACTTCTTTCTTCTTTGTTCTCTTACTTAATTGCTTTCATCCGTGCCTTGTTCCTTTTTTCATAAAATCAATGAGCTCAATAGAGGAATCATTGTGTACAGCACCGGTATCTCTAATTGTTCCGTTTGGGCCCTGCTTATTAGCAGCATATAAGATGTTTCATGTTGATACTTCAGCACATTTATTTACATCTGATGTATGGTGTCAGGGTCAAGGTTTTTTAAAGCTCGTGACTCAGTGATCCTAGGGGACAGTTTGATCTTCCCTCTTTTCCTAATGGCATATACCATATAATGGTCACTTGTCGATCCCTTTATCACTCCACTTTTTCTGATGAACTCTTCCTTTGTTGTAATGAGATTGTCGAACAGTAATGCTGTGCTTTCAGTTTCTAAATTAGGATCCTTTATTAGTGACTGCACTGAACAAGGATTTTTAACTGTTTCTTGGTTAGGGCAAACATTCTCAGGCAACATTAGAAATATCATCAAGAGATAGATTTTCAATGAATGCAATGTTGCGACTAAATCTGCCATTTTCTTTGTACCAGCCTGTCTAGGCTCCATTTAGGCCCTTCAGCGATCAGGTATTTCTCTAGATATCCATTGTTCCTATAATTACCACCAGAAACCACTTTAGCATAATATGTTCCGCAGCCCCTCCAAGCTTCTAGTAAGTTGCCAACCAGAACTATTTCTCATATGTTATGTGTGATGCATTGAATACATAGTTTGGGACACAATATTGATTTGTGGTTGTGCTTCTGGGCAGGGCCGCCGAGAGGCGGCCTGGGCCCTGGGGCAAAGTCCCGGTTGGGGCCCTAGAGTCGGATACAAAATTTTTTCGAGACCACGCCCTTTTTAAAATGGGAACGCCCATTATTTCCAAACGTTTGCGCACGTTATAGAATATGGGTAAAATATCATAAAATGTAATAAAAAGCATTAATTCTAAAGGTAAGCGATTTAAATACGCTCTTTGACCACACCCTTTTAGCTGATTAAAGAGGACTTCAAATGTGTTCCTTCAATTCTGACTGTTTTTTTCTGGTGAGCCACGCAATATAAAAATTTAAAATGAAAGCAAACTTTTATTCTACGCACTTTTATTTAAAAAATCTCATGGAACTATGCTTTTCAGTTCTTTCGTCCTTCAAAAGTTAATGTTTCTTGCTTTTTCAGTTGCAAACTGATCAATGATATTGTCGTAATCAATTTTTCTTGCTAGTTTGTGCTCGATCGAATGCGTCATGAGGCTTGATAGTCTGTATTGAGTCATTGTTGAACGTAAGCGGTTCTTTATTAATGCTAGTTTGCTGAAAGGGGCCCCAAAAATATAATATAGCTTTATGCAACGAGTCCAAATGAAAACATAACTCACTTGAACGGGCCATAGATTAAAACAAGATTATATGGGTTACCTAATTTTTATCAGGGCTCGCTTCCATCAATAAGTACGATTTTGCGAAACTCAGGGAAACTCAGCTTAAAAGATGAATCCGTAAAATATGTGATCTAAGGTTTATTCAGCTTTTCTCGGGGCACCAGACTCAATAAATGAATCTGATAGGCCTCAAATTCAAACAAGACTCAGTGTACGGGCCCAATGAAATTACTGCCATCATTTTCGATATTAACAAATATATCTTTGAATGCATTTTCAGTTTCTCAAAAAAAGGCATTTTAAAAAATTTTCAGAATAATTTGAGGGCCCCTTACAGGCCGAGGCCCTGGGACAAATTGCCCCCCCTGCCCCCCATCTCTGTGCCACTGCTTCTGGGCACATATTGCCAAGCGAATATGGAGCATTGTTTATCACTTATGTTTTGCTCATTATGTTAAAATTCTTGGCAGTGTTCACTTTATTAGGATGAGTTGCTACCTCAGCTATTTGTAAAATTTAAATAAATACTACTTTTAATCAGAGAATCAGAGGCTGTTAGTCCTGCTAAAGAACAGTAGCAAAAAATGTGATGTCCATCACTATCATTGGTCTAAAATGACACTTTTCTATATCTTTCATAGAATAGCCAGCCAAATTATTTGGCGCCCAACAAAGGATTTGATCGGATCTGCGATAGACACTATCATATAGCATCTACTCTGGAAAACGAGCGTATTTGCGATTTGTTGTTAGTACTGCCAACTTGATATACTTTGTATTGAGTCGTAATTAATCAAATTAAGCTCTATTTAAAAAGAAGCTTGTAGAACAGATTTGGTTCTTCTTCAATTGTGAACAAGATACCATTATCTCCAGTTGCAACGCTTCATGAAGCAAAAATGGACAGATTACGTAGCTAATGGTCGAAAATACTTTCTATAGTGACTGGCATATCTTATTTTGAGACTTTATTTGCAAGAACACAGTACTTGTATAGGAAACAGCTGTCTTTATTGACCAGTATTTCAAGAATAATAAAGAGTCGTCTTAATCAACATATACAATTGCTGATTGAGAATACATGCACTTTTTTAATTAGAAAATTCCAAATGAGATGCCGCCAACATCACAAATTTGCATGTTTAGATTTGTAGTGCTGTTAATACGTTGAAAGCTGTTGACGACAATAAGTTTTTGTTTAAACATTGAAAAGCATAGGTTGAAGACTTTTGAAGTAAGCAATTATTTTGTCCTTAAAAGATAACAATAGCTGGTATTATTTACTTTGGAAGTAAACGATTTTTCCAGATCACGATTCAATTGGTCGATGTTGATTGACATGTTTAGCTGACCAATCATATTCCGTGCAAGATTATATATGGTACCCGCGTGATGGACATAAATTTGATTGCACGAGTTTCTCACAGTCGTTATCTTGAATGCCATAAATAAAGGTTAATTTCTACAGAATCACTGGAACAAAAATTTGTGATTCTTTTTAAATCGTTATTGCTTTTTAAAAAGCTCTTTTTTCGATGATTTGACTGTCAAGATTACTGCGTTGATTGCCTTGGCTTTGTTTGTACAAATACTTGAATGCACCTATCTTTGAAAAGACTACCGTGCAACTATCGGTTCATCGATTTCAGAATACTATCAAAGCAAAGTGCTATACTGTGTATTATGATAGAAAACATGGGTTTTCAATGTGTATGGAGTCTTTTCGTTATCAAAACCACGTCTGCTTTGAAAGCGAACTATCACGCATGCTCTATTGCCACTTTGTTGCTGACCATTCCAACAGCATTGCTCAACGCTTCACTAATCATTGCATTGATAAAGTCCAATGTCAAGGCGGACCTTTCCTATATGTTCCTGTTGAATCTCGCCGTAACTGATCTCATTGGGTCAGTCGTTGTGATGCCAGCTTTTTTCGTTGCATTTAATTTCATAGCGAATTCGCGAAATCCTTGCTATTTTCTCAAATTCATATCCCCAGTTGCATACATTTTAGGACTGGCTTCGTTTGTGACTGTATTGCTTATGTCCATTGAAAGATACATCAAGATATTCCATCCGTTTGTTTATAGCGCAAGAGTGACTCCTCGCAAAACTGCAATTGCCATAATGTTTGCTTGGCTCTATTCTGCCATCCCTGTTCTTCAGCTAGCATTTGAGGAAGAGAAACTTTTGACAAATGGACTCATTTTTGTTTCCTTTCTTGTTGGTGCGCCTGCCAATATATTTTGTTATTTTAGAATCATTTGGCATGCTCGTAGCATCCGGCGGCAAATCACCTCAGAAGCTGCTCGATTCGGACGCACAAGAATCTCGGCGGGCGAGAAAAATGTTGCTAAAATTGGTGGATTGATACTTATTTCTATAACTGTGTGTTACATCCCGTTTATTTTTCTAAGCGTATTAGCATCATTTGAAATTTATACACTGGACGACAGTAAACTCTTTTGTTGGGGACTCGCGTTGTCCCAATCAAATTGTTTGCTAAACCCCGTTATTTCATGCATTTTCAACCCACTTGTTAAGCAGAAAGTGTTACGAATGTGGAGATGCAGATTTTTCCTGAACAATACATAGCAAAATACTCAATGAACGACGTTGCGAGCTGATGCAAGTGTGCAGGGTAAAGTTGGTTCACATTCTATTCATATTCTTGTGCAAAGGAAGAAATCTCATATTCTCGTAAGAATGGATCACGATCAAGTCGAATGATAATATTGATAATGAAAAATAGCTAATGTTTAAAGTGCCTATGCAGCGAAATTTGTCATTCCAATATTTTAAAAGAAATCTATAGAACCCTTCACCCTTGTTCTTATACAAAAAAACAGAATTCCGATAAGTTAAATGGTTCTTTTTTATTGAGTGTCAAAGTATGCACATTTTGCAGTTGCATTGCGAAATTTTATTTTCCGTTGTGACGTCACAATGATGAGTCGAGGCGAAACCATTTAGTCAGGCCTGTTAAGTCAGTAATCCGGTCGAATTGTGATACTAGCATGAAACTTTGCAATCAGGGGCAGTTCCATGCGCTGAAAAAGATAGGATATGGACCCCAACTGAAAATTTCCCCCTTCAACTATTTTTAACTGGGGTAATGTGCCCCAAGACTCTAGAGGCGATATTACGATATCTCTGCTGTAAGTAAGTACAATAACATGAAACTTTGTAGCAAGTGACAATCTGATTTTATATTCATATTTCATATTTGATTTGTGTGAGGAGGGTTGCCCTTCAACGGAAGTTGTTTTTCAAGGGGCCCTCCAATAAATACTAATAACAATATTCAATTAAAATACTAGAAAATAAAAAACCATAATATTAAAAACCTATTTACAATTACATGGTATTATAAAAGGAAACTAGTCAACCCTGTGTTGATTTTTTGAAACCACCCAGGGAGGATGCCGTCTCGGACGCAGCAGGAAGGCTATCGCACACTTCAATTATAATTGTGTTCATAGTTTAGCTCCCCGGAAAGAAAAGCATTTTTGTCCATTTGCTGACCTTTTCTTTGGCAACCTTAAATCAGTCTCAGTGTTTCGGAGGCTGCGGGAGAAGCATGCTGAGTTTTTGGTGAAGAGGTTAGACAAGTATGGGGGAGCCTACCCTGGGAACCAGACTCACTATATATAAAATAAAATAGAGATACGCTAAACTTTCCAAAAAGGGGCAGTTTGATACGCTAAAAAAGATAGTATATGGAACCCGACTGAAAATTTCCCCCTTGTTCTCTTAGTCTCACTTTGGTACAATAACATGAAACTCTGAAACAAAAGACAGTTTGACAGGCAAAAAAGGATAGGATATGGACGCAAAATAAAAAATGAACCCATGTGCTGTTTTTAGACTTGAATAAAGGATGTTCATAATTTTTTGGGTGGGGCTCCTCATTCAAGATGCCATTGGTGATAAATAGAAAACTGCTCGTTTGTCATGCCAAAATGATACGTAACCAAAGACACGCCTTGGGTTTTAACACACAGGCATATGTATGCAACTGTTCTCTAAATGCATCCTAAATTATTTACAACTCCGTAGTCCGTTGGCAGCAGGGTCCACGCTACGAATTTGAAAGTTGGGGAGGGGGGGGACAAGGCTAGCAAAAGTACGGGGCCAAGACTTCTTTTCCTTTTCATGCTGGTATCACAATTCGCACACTTCAATTCTAATACTGTGCTTAGAGCCCAGGGTATGACTATTTGAGGACTGGGTTCCAGTTCCCAATTCTAAAAATAGCATCAAGGGGTACAATTTTCATAAAACTGTTTAGTTGTTTAAAAGAGTAGAGAAAGCTACATTTAATATTCATGTAAAAGAGAGTTATCATTGATAGAAGAAAGTCTAACTAGAGACATGGGCACCAGTACCTTATTCTAAAAATAACACCAAGGGGGAAGTTTCTTTTTCATTTTCTCTTGATGTATTTTAATATCTTATAATGCACATACTGAAACTCCTCCCTTTCGCACTTCATTTATTCTTTTACCACAAGCTTGGTTGCAGTATCTTAAAATAAATAATTGTGTCAATTTAGAATTTTAATTGGATCTGTTCTCTTCTGTTTCGTTGATCATAACTCTCTTTGCTTCAGCAGCTATGTTATTCCTATTAGAAAGGAGTTTTTTGAGTTTCTCTGACATCTTTTGCTATCCTTTGCATTTTCAATTCCATCTTTTAAAATGCCCTTTTGTCTTTTTTTCTGGTGTTGTTTGCTTTATGGTTGATCTCTATAAACACTGACCAAACTTCTTTCTTCTTTGTTCTCTTACTTAATTGCTTTCATCCTTGCCTTGCTTCTTTTTTCATAAAATCAATGAGCTCAATAGAGGAATCATTGTGTACAGCACCGGTATCTCTAATTGTTCCGTTTGGGCCCTGCTTATCAGCAGCATATAAGATGTTTCATGTTGATACTTCAGCACATTTATTAACATCTGATGTATGGTGTCAAGGTCAAGGTTTTTTAAAGCTCGTGACTCAGTGATCCTAGGGGACAGTTTGATCTTCCCGCTTTTCCTAATGGCATATACCATATAATGGTCACTTGTCGATCCCTTTATTACTCCACTTTTTCTGATGAACTCTTCCTTTGTTGTAATGAGATTGTCGAACAGTAATGCTGTGCTTTCAGTTTCTAAAATAGGATCCTTTATTAGTGACTGCACTGAACAAGGATTTTTAACTGATTCTTGGTTAGGGCAAACTTTCTCAGGCAACATTAGAAATATCATCAAGAGATAGATTTTTAATGAATGCAATGTTGCGACTAAATCTGCCATTTTCTTTGTACCAGCCTGTCTAGGCTCCATTTAGGCCCTTCAGCGATCAGGTATTTCCCTAGATATCCATTGTTCCTATAATTACCACCAGAAACCACTTTAGCATAATATGTTCCGCAGCCCCTCCAAGCTTCTAGTAATTTGCCAACCAGAACTATTTCTCATATGTTATGTGTGATGCATTGAGTACATAGTTTGGGACACAATATTGATTTCTGGTTGTGCTTCTGGGCACATATTGCCAAGCATTGTTTATCACTTATGTTTTGCTCATTATGTTAAAATTCTTGGCAGTGTTCACTTTATTAGGATGAGTTGCTACCTCAGCTATTTGTAAAATTTAAATAAATACTACTTTTAATCAGAGAATCAGAGGCTGTTAGTCCTGCTAAAGAACAGTAGCAAACAATGTGATGTCCATCACTAGCATTGGTCTAAAATGACACTTTTCTATATCTTTCATAGAATAGCCAGCCAAATTATTTGGCGCCCAACAAAGGATTTGATCGGATCTGCGATAGACACTATCATATAGCACTACTCTAGAAAACGAGCGTATTTGCGATTTGTTGTTAGTACTGCCAACTTGATATACTTTGTATTGAGTCGTAATTAATCAAATTAAGCTCTATTTAAAAAGAAGCTTGTAGAACAGATTTGGTTCTTCTTCAATTGTGAACAAGATACCATTATCTCCAGTTGCAACGCTTCATGAAGCAAAAATGGACAGATTGCGTAGCTAATGGTCGAAAATACTTTCTATAGTGACTGGCATATCTTATTTTGAGACTTTATTTGCAAGAACACAGTACTTGTATAGGAAACAGCTGTCTTTATTGACCAGTATTTCAAGAATAATAAAGAGTCGTCTTAATCAACATATACAATTGCTGATTGAGAATACATGCACTTTTTTAATTAGAAAATTCCGAATGAGATGCCGCCAACTTCACAAATTTGCATGTTTAGATTTGTAGTGCTGTTAATACGTTGAAAGCTGTTGACGACAATTAGCTTTTGTTTAAACATTGAAAAGCATAGGTTGAAGACTTTTGAAGTAAGCAATTATTTTGTCCTTAAAAGGTAACAATAGCTGGTATTATTTACTTTGGAAGTAAACCATTTTTCCAGATCACGATTCAATTGGTCGATGTTGATTGACATGTTTAGCTGACCAATCATATTCCGTGCAAGATTATATATGGTACCCGCGTGATGGACATAAATTTGATTGCACGAGTTTCTCACAGTCGTTATCTTGAATGCCATAAATAAAGGTTAATTTCTACAGAATCACTGGAACAAAAATTTGTGATTCTTTTTAAATCGTTATTGCTTTTTAAAAAGCTCTTTTTTCGATGATTTGACTGTCAAGATTACTGCGTTGATTGCCTTGGCTTTGTTTGTACAAATACTTGAATGCACATATCGTTGAAAAGACTACCGTGCAACTATCGGTTCATCGATTTCAGAATACTATCAAAGCAAAGTGCTATACTTTGTATTATGATAGAAAACATGGGTTTTCAATGTGTATGGAGTCTTTTCGTTATCAAAACCACGTCTGCTTTGAAAGCGAACTATCACGCATGCTCTATTGCCACTTTGTTGCTGACCATTCCAACAGCATTGCTCAACGTTTCACTAATCATTGCATTGATTAAGTCCAATGTCAAAGCGGACCTTTCCTATATGTTCCTGTTGAATCTCGCCGTAACTGATCTCATTGGGTCAGTCGTTTTGATGCCAGCTTTTTTCGTTGCATTTAATTTCATAGCGAATTCGCGAAATCCTTGCTATTTTCTCAAATTCATATCCCCAGTTGCATACATTTTAGGACTGGCTTCGTTTGTGACTGTATTGCTTATGTCCATTGTGTAGCGTTAACGCTAATAAAAGACACTGGTTTATACGCCTGTATTCATCATATTCTGAATCACGACTAACTTACATTGTTAATTACAATTACTTATAATACACGAATCTGGTTACAATCAATCAACAACAACAGAGTACAAAGCATAGTGACAGCAGTACATTACAAACATGATACAGAGATGATGACATATAGATTGATTACAGGCTAGTACATTACACCTTCCCCTCCCTTACAATGTTGAGTGTAGCAAAGGTTGGTCTGTGTTAATGTGCAACAACCTCTCCGTAACGTTGGGGGGGATTAATGACCTGACGAAGGTGAGGTGGTCTGGCAGTACCCCTTTGAACAACTCCTTGCATCTCTTCATGCTGGACAACTGGAAAACCCTCCCTAGGAATTATCCCTGGAGTTTCAGGGACTGGATGGAATGGTTGACCCTGGCCCAGGGGCAAAGGGCAAGCCTTGAGTTGATTGTGATGGGCTACAAGAAATTTGCCATTGCTTGACCTGATGTTATAGTTAACCCCACGTCGAGTGCAGATTTGGTATGGCCCAACCCATTTCCTACCAAACTTCCAGCTTTTGGGGCGCCATAGCCAAACCGTTTGTCCAATATCAAAAGGTTGCCATTCTTTGAGGGTCTTGTTGTTATAATGCATACTCTGTCTAGATCTAGCTATTTCTAAGTTTTTCTGAGCTATCTGATTGGCATTCTGAATAGCCTTGCGTAAGGACTGACTATAATCAGATTGGCTTGATGGATTCTGCAGAGGTACACTTAACTCAATTTCAATGGGCATGCGTGCTGGGTGCCCAAAAACTAACTCATAAGGAGAGAAACCTGTTGATTCATGTATACTTGTGTTATAGGCAAAGACGGCCTGGTCTAACCATTGGTCCCAGTCACCACTATGGTCTGATACAAAATTACTAAGTATGTCCTGCAGGGTGCGATTTTGCCTTTCAACCAACCCATCACCCTGCGGATGATAGGCTGTTGTTCGTGACTTCTTAACCCCCATGATATTATAAATTTCATGCATTAATGTACTGTCAAAATTCCGTCCTTGGTCTGAGTGGATGACCGTCGGTGGACCAAACCTGGAGAAAACGCGAGAGACAAGTGTATTGGCTACAGTGGCGGCTTTTTGATCCTTTGTTGGGAATGCCTCACACCATTTGGTGAAGTGGTCCATCATGACAAGAATATGTTTGTTACCCCTAGCAGTTTCAGAGATAGGTCCCATATAATCTATTGCCCAAAAAACAAATGGCTCACTGACTTGAATGGGTTGCAAAGGAGCTCGTGTCTGTTTGGAATCATGTTTTCCTTGGCTACAAGCTGGACAATTTTGAACAAAGTTGGTAATAGAATCAATCATTTTAGGCCAGAAAAATCGTTCCTTACACCGCATTATAGTGCGCCTAATGCCCATATGTCCACCAGATGGGCCACAATGAAGACTTTGGAGAATATTAGGGATTAAACTATCAGGTATAACCACAAGTTCCCTAGAAAACCCATGCTTAGATACCAAGGCCCTTACCAGCAGCCCATTACTGACATACAGTTGATCCCAGCAACTCCAAAAAGATGAAAGATTGGGGTTCCTTTTCCACACAAATGAAGGGGGTTTTGGAAAACCTTGTTCCTTAATTTCAATAACCTTCAATATATGCGGGTCAGCACGCTGAGCTTGATGCAGATTTGCATCTGGTAATAAATTCACTAAACAACTTACAGCAGGGTTGGTTTGACTATTTTGGTAATGATTTAAACGAGAGAGAGAGCATCTGCATTTTGGTTGGAGCTACCAGGTCTGTGGCTTATTGTAAAATCAAATTCTTGGAGATCCATGAGCCACCTGGCAATACGACCCTTAGGTTCTACAGTATGCAACCATTTAAGGGCCTGATTGTCAGTGATAATCTGGAATGCATGGCCTACAAGATAAACACGAAAGTGTTGAGTGGCAAAGACAATAGCCAGGGCTTCCTTTTCCATGGTGGAATAATTTTGCTCTCGAGGAGATAGGGTCCGACTGGCATAAGATACAACCCTTTCATGGCCATTATCATCTAATTGCGCTAATACAGCACCAAGGCCAACATTTGATGCATCAGTTTGCAAAATAAAAGGTCGATCAAACTGAGGGTACGCCAAGATGGGAGCAGAACATAAGAGTGCTCTTAGTGTTTCAAAAGCAGTCTGGTGCTGTTCTGTCCACTTAAACGGGATACCTTTCTTGGTAAGTTCAGTCAAAGGGGCTGCCATGGTTGCAAATTGAGGGATGAAACGCCTATAATACCCTGCTAGTCCTAAGAATGATCTAAGCTTGTCCAGGTCAGTTGGTGGGGGTAAATCCTGCACAGCCTTAATTTTAGATGGATCAGTATGAACCCCTTTACTTGAGACACAGTGACCTAAATAAATGACCTGATCGGCACCAAAAGAGCATTTAGAAGCCTTGACACGCAGCCCATTTTCACGAAAGCGTTGCAAAACAGATGTTAAACGTTCACAGTGTTGTTCAATGGTATCAGAAAAAATGATTACGTCATCAAAATAACAAAGGCATATATCATAGGTTAAACCTGATAAGATAATGCCAACGGCCCTAGAAAATGTTGCTGGAGCTGTTGATAATCCATATGGCATACGAAGGAATTCAAATAGGCCACCAGGGGTAATAAAAGCTGTTTTTTCTCTATCTTCTGAGGTCATACTTACATGCCAGTAACCGCTGCGGAGATCAAGAGTACTAAAGAGCTTGTTGTTATTTAGAGAATCAAGAAGGTCATCTACTCTAGGCAAGGGGTGAGCATCTTGCTTGGTGACAAGGTTTAGCTTGCGGTAATCAACACAAAATCTATAGGACCCATCCTTCTTTTTAACAAGGACGACCGGAGACGCCCAAGGGCTAGTGCTTGGTTGTATAACCCCTTTTTCTAACATTTCATTAACCTGTTTATGAATTTCTCCTCTATAATGATAAGGCAACCGTCGTGGATGCTGCTTTATTGGCAAAGAGTCACCAGTATTTATACTATGAGATAATACCGAGGTATGGCCTAAACCATCATTAAAAACATCTGGAAAAGAAAGCAATGTCTCAAGAATCTGTTTCTGATCTGACTTACTAAGATTAGGACTAATAGCTGCATGTAACTCAGACAAGGTAACTGAATCAAACTTATTGTTTTGAACACTAGCACACATGTTGTGTATAGGTGGACTAGATGAGGCTGAGGGTATAACTGGCCAAAACCTAGCTATTTTTTGTCCTGCATGAAGTTCAACAGAAGATTTGGACGGATTGAGAATTCTCACTGGTATCATCCGCTCAGAGGCTTGACTAATACTGTATGCAGTAATATAAGATAATTCAGAATCTCCACTGAGGCTACAGACCATGCCTATTTGTTCTTTACAACTCTTGGGGATTTGAGCTTGTATAACACTTTCTGTTCTACCTGGGATGGATATATCAGTGCTTAAGGTCACAAAGACAGGCCCATAGTCTGATGATTGGACAAAAACAGGTATATCTTCCTTACAAGATGAATTGACAGGGGCAGAAAGACCTGGGGGTGGAGGTTGGACAGGAAGAGACAAAGGGGTCAAAGGTGTGCTGCCATGGGGCCCAACAAGGCAATAGGAATCCCCTATAACAGTCAACTGCAAAGAATAAAAGGTTAAAAAATCCCAACCAAGTACACATTGCAGAGGGGCAAGCACATTATCACATACCAAGAACTCTCCTACATACAAAAATTGGCTTCCCGGAAAAGACAAAGAAATATCTGCTGAACCTGAAGAATTTAGCGGCTGTCCTGTAATAGAAACACAACTGTTGGATATGCTTCGAAGTGGAGGAGGGGCTTTGTTTTGGTGTGCACAGCGTGCAGAAATACGCTGAAAGACACTTGAACTAAGCAGGGATTTCATGGAACCAGTATCAATTAAAACTGGAACCTGCACACCTTCAAGCTCACAAAATAGCAGGGGTTGGCGAGGGGCTAAGGGTTTCAAACGAAAGTTCGAAGCAGAACCAACAGCAAAAACAGAGGGGTGCTCGTCGTCCCAGCCCCTTAACGAGGCACCCCCTGGAAGTTTAAAGACGCCTTACTACCATTTATATAATGAGGCCTAGCTGAATTAACAAATTGTTGATTGTCCGGAAATGGAGAGGGCCTAGGCCCGTTACCTTCCTGGGTGAATCGGCCCTTGTTGTTTGCACAGATACTTTCGTTGTGTCCCCATCCAGAACAAAGTGAGCATTGGCGATTTCCCTTTCCAGAACGTCTTCGGCGTGGACAGTGCCGTCTCATGTGGCCCACTTCATGGCACTCGAAACAACGAATTTCTGGCCGACTGCTACTCCTTGATTCACCGATAGCTGCGATCAATTGGTTCTGGCCTTCCACAACTTGGGTCAACAACATTTGTAGGTCATCGCGTGACTTGCATTGCGGCTCATCGCAAGGAAACTGTGGAGGCACGGCATGGGTGGTAGTAGCACATGCAGGATTGCCGGAGGGCAAAACTTGAAGCGATCGAAACCGTTTCGAAAACGCCAACATTTCGTCCAATCCTGGGGTAGGATGGGATTCCAAGAGCTTCAGCTGGACAACATTAGGTAGGCCTTTGAAGAACTGGCGTCGCAAAAGGGCATCAAAGGCATCTTCGGATAAATCCGGTTCAGCGAGGTGGAGGGCATCTTTAAGCCGCCACAAGTAAAGGGTGGGGTCCTCTGTTGGTCGTAAACGGTGCTCTTCAAACTCTCGATAATACTGTTCCCGGTTTACTGCAGGGGCAAAACAGTTCTTCAGGCCGTCGACCAAATCTTGGTACGTGGTGCGATCACCAGCGTCCAGTGACTCGAAATAGGATGCGGCCGGTCCTTGTAGAAAAGCGGGCAGTTTGCACAAGCGGGTTTCCTCATTCCACGAGTTGGCTTGAGCACAGCGCTCAAAATGGCGAAACCACGAAAGGAAATCGCCAGAGCTGAATCGTTCCGGAATAATGTTGGTCGCCATTCCTGTCACCAAAATGTAGCGTTAACGCTAATAAAAGACACTGGTTTATACGCCTGTATTCATCATATTCTGAATCACGACTAACTTACATTGTTAATTACAATTACTTATAATACACGAATCTGGTTACAATCAATCAACAACAACAGAGTACAAAGCATAGTGACAGCAGTACATTACAAACATGATACAGAGATGATGACATATAGATTGATTACAGGCTAGTACATTACAATTGAAAGATACATCAAGATATTCCATCCGTTTGTTTATAGCGCAAGAGTGACTCTTCGCAAAACTGCAATTGCCATAATGTTTGCTTGGCTCTATTCTGCCATTCCTGTTCTTCAGCTAGCATTTGAGGAAGAGAAACTTTTGACAAATGGACTCATTTTTGTTTCCTTTCTTGTTGGTGCGCCTGCCAATATATTTTGTTATTTTAGAATCATTTGGCATGCTCGTAGCATCCGGCGGCAAATCACCTCAGAAGCTGCTCGATTCGGACGCACAAGAATCTCGGCGGGCGAGAAAAATGTTGCTAAAATTGGTGGATTGTTACTTATTTCTATAATTGTGTCTTATTTGCCGATAGTTGTTCTCCATGTATTGGCGACCCATGAAATTTATTCATCGGAGCATTACATTTTTTTCAGTTGGGGACTCGCGTTGTCCCAAGCATATTGTTTGCTAAACCCCGTTATTTCATGCATTTTCAACCCACGAGTAAAAAAGAAAGTTTTAGAAATTTGGAGATGCAGATTTTGCCTGAACAATACATAGCAAAATACTCGATAAACGATGTAGCCAGCTGAGACAAGTGTAGTGGATATTGTTATTAGTTAGACGTACATGTTGCAAATCTTCCGCTGGTTCTAATCTACTACTGTGCAGAAACACAACAATCAAGAGAGGTCATCTTTATAATTCTTTTAACTTATTTTAAATTCTAATTACGTCTAAACATCATACCATCTCAAATCCAACTAACTCAACACTCGACAAAACCTGTAGTATAATTAAAAGTAATAATCATTACAATGAATATGCGTAAGTACATTGTGCTTAATTAATCTCTAATGTAAAATGATGTTTCCCCTGTCTTTTTGTTATCATCAAAAGTGCAAAAGGTTATATAAATTACTAGGCAACCAAACAGAAAGTCTCAAAAAACAAACAATATTTGAAGTTAATACGACGCGCTTTTTCGCACAGTACAAGCCCAAGTGTCTCCATAATGTTATACTTATATTCTAGTAAGTTGCCAATCAGGACTATTTAGCATCTATTTCGTGCGATGCATTCAATGTGCGATGCATTCAATGTGCGATGCATTTAATGTGCGATGCATTCAATGTGCGATGCATTCAATGTGCGATGCATTCAATGTGCGATGCATTCAATGTGCGATGCATTCAATGTGCGATGCATTCAATGTGCGATGCATTCAATGTGCGATGCATTCAATGTGCGATGCATTCAATGTGCGATGCATTCAAAATGTTTCACACTTAAGTTACATAGACAGCATAGCTTGGTGGACAATGTTGTCAGAGGATATCGGACCGACGTTCCTGGCACATATCGCCAAGGGAAAATCGAGAATTATAAAAGTTCATAGAATTAATGCATCATGATTTATGATTAAATTTTTCGACACGTGATATGATTCGTTACGTTAGGATGTTCAATATAGAAAAATTGCTACTTTTTATCAGAGATTTCTAGTCCAAAAACGAAGTCACTAATCTTGCCAAAAGTGAAAATGAAGAATGACGCATCCATCAAGAGTCCATGTGGTCATCATAAACGTCACAGTCATTTATTCATTATGGCATAGCCAGTCAAATTATCTGGCGCCCAAAGTAGGATTTGATTAGGGGTCTGAGAACAGCTAATCATGCTAAGAAAGAGATTATAAGGCTATTTCTCAGCCTAGGCCCCGATCCCATCTTATTCAGTATATCAAAATGCGTATCTGTACAGATTTTCATGCTTTTATCACAATTTGCGCAAGTGCTTCATGTCAGAGGCGTTGCCTACTCCACTAAATAGCCTAGATCTCCTTCTATTTTATATAAAATCCGAATTAAACCAACGAAGCTGCACATTTAGATTTGTAAGATTTACTGATGCTTTTAACGATAATTACGTGATTTAAACATTTCTTTTCCAAAAGTCCTGATAAAGTAGATATTTCCTTATTGAAAGTAACAAAATATCGGTAACGACTTGTCTCTGGATTGGATGTTGATTGACAGGTTTATAATGGCCAATCAGAATGGTCGTAGTACACGTGTTGCTGCTCATAGTGTCCAATCACTAACAAATTTTCCTCAATACTCACACGATGTTATGCAAAATAGTTCCTATGAGCTGCTTATAGAAGTTGTCTTGGCTTTTATTGTCTTTTAAATGCTTAGTTGCCACAAACGGATGCCATTCATTCCAGATAATATCTTCTGGTTCTCCAGAAATCAATAGATTGCAAATTCTGATTACTGGAATGCGTTAGTGTTCTTTGTTTCTGTATATAATAAGTGTTTCTTTACAGTAAGATAAATGTAAAATTGATAGTCTCAAGTGCATATTATATGTCCATCCAAAATTGTACTTCAGCAAAACATTCTTGTAAAGTAAATTTTAATCTGTTTTTGTTACATAGTATAATATTTCCACCTTGAGGAACAGTTGAGCTTTTCCTGATAACATGGTGTCTAGGATGCCACCAACATATTAAATCTTATGGATGTTTACAACTTTCTTGTTCTTGAGCTCTCTAAACATCATAGGTTCTAAGCCACTTAACAGAAGTTTTTGTGTTGTCAGCTCATTCTTGATGTCCAAGGTGTGGAAACATTATCACTGTACAGACATAGAAATAGTAATATACTCTCGATGTACCAGACTATCGAATTTAACTTCAGAATTACCGGAAATGTATACTTTAGCACTTTATGTTAAAATGTTAGCAATGGACAGTACATTCTTAAAGAAAATCTTTCTAAAGATTTGTCCCAATATCTAACGCAACTTGTTGATGGGTAAATATTTCCTTAGCTTAAATCGCTTTGAAGCAAATATGATATTGTTATGAATTGACAAGTCACAGCCTAAAATAATGTTTTTTGATCAAGTCTAAAATTAAAAATCTAATATCAAATGAAGTATTGATCATTGTTATTTATTATGTAGAACAGACCTAGAAACTGGCTGAGAAGTTATTAGATTTTTAATAGATAAAAAGGGATTATCAACAGGTGATCGATGCATCCAGTTGCGTTGATAAGCAGCGTTATAAATCAAATATTTTGCTTTCGTTGAATAAACGAGAGTTCCACTGCCTTGATAGTTCGCCGCTTTGATTAAAATAATCTTTTATTCTAAAATGAACCATGGACATCTGAAAAAAAAACAATAAAGGCCGACCTCCACTGCAGTTTTTTTGCTGGATAGCGTGCGCGCGATGATTCTCCTGACCCCATTAGCTGCTCGCTGATTGTTCGCGCAAAATCACTTTGGGAGAAGGATCACAGCTTACTGCCAATGTGACCGAAGTATGTTTCTGCGACCAAAGCTATCTCAAAAACGCACGCGCACAATGCGTGGCACCAAGCGCGCGAACAGAAAGACTGAAGAGGACGTCGGCCTTAAGACAGTCTTTTTGTTCGTCGGATGTTGATTGAAATATGGAGTCAGTAGATACGAATCAGTTGATTCATTGACATCTTAAAATTAAAAAATTGAAGACCTTATGTAAGTGTATGATGTAAACAAAGATGTTATTGTTTTGTCCTTTTCGAGATCCGTTATCCATAACCGCTTTACTTTTGCAGTCTTAATACCAGTAAGAAACCATGATTCCATTCTTTAGAATAGCTTTAAAGGCATTATGCCCCGCCAGTCAACTATTAAGAGTTAACAACTGGCTCTGCAGCACGTTTATGATTGAGAACACATCGAGGGTCCGTCTTACGTTGCCGATTGGATATGTAACAATAGAACTATTGTATACCCGAAACAACGGGAATTTAAATGGCCATCAAATTTGAGTCGGAAAATAGGGCCGTTAACACGCCGCATCTATCGGGAGTTTAAAATGGTGCTTAATAATGCGCAAATATATGAAGCTTCAAACTGGCATCAATACATGTGAAAAAAGTGCGTACCGCTTCACCGGGAAAATGCCGGGGAAACGTTCTCCGTATGAACAGGCCCTAACAATCTAAATTGTTTTTAACGTATCTTGCGCTGTTCAAAAAACACTGTAAGTAATTTCATTATAAAAGTATTGTAGTACAGGATACACAATATGTTTTCGGGGAAGCAGTAATCGTCATTTTTGGAGTCGGAAATTGGGAATTGGTAAATTATTGTGAGAGGAATTCGGGAATCGATAAACCGAATTGATTCGGGAGTGGATGGTTGTGAATTGGGCGAGAATCATAGCGGGAATTCGGGAATCAGGGGACCTATTGAGAATCCTCTGATTTAATTTTGAAATTTGGTTATATTACATCAACAATAAAACTTCTAATTATTTTTGATCATATATCTGTTTTTAATCGACATTTGTTTTTGTTTTGTTTGTTTATTTTGTAATCCTATTTTAAATTGAATATAATTTTATGCTACAATACCGTAACTTATCAAATTCGATTATTTACATCCTTCTAACTTGGCTTAGAATGACGACAATTTAGCTTAATTCTATCGTAAATACAGTGTTTTATATTCATTTTGATTGGATGCAGCTGATCATACATTGATGAAAAATATTTCTTGTCGATAAGAATATATATATTGCATCAATCATCACACGTGTATGTGTAAAAGACTCTTGGCATTTGCCTGTTGGGGAACTTTATTCCAAAGTGTCACATTCTGCTTGAATATCCACGGAGATATGCGTTTTATCCAGTAATCGATAAAAAGCCGGTTTGTTTACAATTTGGAGATACCTTTGAGCATGGAGTGGGTCTGTAGTGAAATACTATTAAGCAATATTTCGTCTTACAAAGCGAATTGTATTGCCTGTGCCACATTCAGCATTGTCTTCTCAGTACCAACTGTTTTATTGAATGTTGCTCTAATCATCGCTATACTCAAATCAAGTGAGCGGAAGGAGCCGTACCAGATGCTGGTACAGAATTTAGCATTCACCGATCTTCTAACAGGAGTCATATCCATGCCAAATAATTCTGCTGTGTTCATTTACGTTGCCAGCTCGAAAACCCCATGTTCCTTTGCTGTTGTTACTATGGCTATACAGTATTTTCTTGGAGTAGTATCTTTGTTTATTGTAGCAACCATTGCCCTGGAAAGATACGTCTTTGTTTTCAAGCCCTACATGCACAGCTCCCTATTAACATCACGTGCAATGGCTGTTATATCAATTTTAGTATGGCTGATAGCCATAGCCGTCCTGTTTGTATCTCGTTTTATCAAAAATATTAAGCTGTTATTGGCAATGCATGTGTGTATCTGGTGTGTTCTGTCAGTCCTGATCATTCTCTGCTATACCAAGATACTGCTTCGAGCTCGCAAAGTCCGTCGACAAATCGAAGCAGAAGCTGAGCGATTCGGACATCAAAGATTAACTGACAAGGACAGAAGCCTTCTTCTCATCGGAGGCTTCATAATAATCTCCTTCTTCGTTTGTTACGCACCGTTTTTTTCGAAATATTTCTTTATCATTTTCGAAGTTGAAGGCCACGTCCTTAAATACTCAATTTGCTGGGAATGGCTGTTGGTGATGTTAAACTCCTTGGTCAATCCGGTGATATCATGCATATTTCATTCCCCGATCAGACGTACCATTTTAAGTTTTTTGGTCTGTGGACGAAATTGCAAATGCTGAATGGAAAACAGCTGCTGGCTCTTGTTGCGTTTTCTAGATGGCATCTCTATGTTTCTACCAGTTCTTACCTTTCAAGTGGCTGTTGAATGTAATTTTGATTGTAACTTCTCCGGGAATATTTTCAGAAGTCCTATAGCTATGGCAGTTTGATGTCGCACACATCGTGATTTTCTTTTCCCACATTTTTTTAACTTTTTTGCAAGACAAATTATTTCTGCAAGCTACTCTACACATAATACGAAGTGTCTATAACCATCTAGAGCCAAAACACAAAAGTTGAATCACACATACCACTGCAACCTAAAAGCGAAGAATGACACACGATATCGCTTCGATTTTTTTCGCTTGCTTGGTTAAGCCAATCGAAGCCTACAATTAATCATTGTTGTTAGTTTGAAACCTACCGGAATGTAATACCGTGGATGGTTCGGGCTAAACTAATAGCACAAGAAACCTAGAAAGCGACAACTTGCTTGTTCATTGGTGCGAAGAGCTGTTCACAGGAAAATGTGATAGGGAAAATATTGACCAGAAAACCCACCTTATCAGGCCTAGAAGTTTAATGATTTGAACGCATGTTACAGACTATGTGATATCACAAAGTTTCTATGTGATTTCGTTCAAGAAAAGTTTGTTCCATCTATTAAAAATGCGAAGCTTCTAAAGAACTTTTCTCTCAAGGATCTTCAGAGCACAGTATAATTTCATAGAAATACTAAACGCTCATAGTCATTAAAGACTCATTGCTAACAGCGGGCCTTTGCGAGTGTGGCGCAGTCCAAACAATGGCAGTAAACTTCTAAGGATTAACCAAAATTGATTTCAGACAGTCTAAAAATGCATTATGGGATGCTTAGGTAGCGCAATGGCTCATTGTTAGCAATGAGTCTTTATAAACATCCTGTCAGCAACTTGAATATCTAGATATTCTGCAGAAGAACTACCTACAAATCGAAGTATAACATGAATCTAAATTAAACTCATATTAAATACGAAACGTTTTCTCCGTGATAATCTAGTGTCTACCCTTCTCCTGAACGTACATGGTCATATAGTGACGTGAGATGCTATATGGAGGAAGAATACATACCACAATGTGCTTGGTTTTCTTCCATTAAATTTTTGCGGCCTAATTAAAACAATACCAGCATTTAGCAGAAGGATTCGTTTAAAATTCTTCAATGTGATGGGCAATTGTCCGAATGTTCATAACAATCAGAATAAAAGGTAAAGAGAAGTTGTCTTTGAGTTTCTTTTCAAATGGAACTTATTAGGAAGTCAAGCAAGCAAGAAAGGCTTTTTTTACTTATGAACCATAGTGTTGTTTAAGCCAGCTTTAATGTCGTCATGGCTGTTAAGCCGAAAATCTAACGCAAGCTGCAAAACACATTATGCCTTTTTATGGGTTTTTGAGGTATCATAGCAAAATTACTAGCAGTAGTTATTCAGTCTTTTGTTTGAGGGGCAGGAGATGATGTATTGATATGGAGACTAATTTCTTTGTCTTTCCAATAAGCAAACTTCGTGCCGGCCCTGTATATCTAGTTGGTAGCAGAAATTAAGATAGCGATACCTTATCAGTGTTTTAAAAACTACCTTCGGGTGCTAGGTAGAAACACATACAAATAACATCGCACTACGATTTGCACATCGCACATCGCACAATCACAAGATTTGAAACACATTGCGTTTCACAATGTTACACTTTTGCATAGGGTACCAAAACGCATATTACACCCGGCCCTGTATATCCAGTTGGTAGCAGAAATTAAGGTAGCGATGTCCGGAATACACCTCTGTAGTGTAGCTTTTGCGGTCGTGATAATCAAACAAATGTTCAATGCTATTTGCCACTATCATTGCCTTTTATTCTGCATCCAGCCATTCCTTTTTATCATCAATCGCTGTTAGTATATTGCAGCATAAAATTTGATGCACTTTAAATTCTTTTGAACGCTATTTAGTACTTTTTATTTGGAAGTTTTGTTAGGGTTATATGAGGAAAAGGCACAAAGGAACAGGTACTATTGGCAAATCCAGGATGCTTTAAATTCTTTGAGGACCTTTGACAAATTTGATGGTAGCCACGTGACAAGTTTTTAAAAAAGATTCTCTAATCTTTCAATTGAGGAAAATTTGAGTTTTTTAAGCAAGTTGATGCTGCTTTGTTTTGCATCAAAAAGAAATGCCAATTTTGAATGCAGTAATTGCAGGTGCCTAAATATTATAAAAACAGGTGGGAATTGCAATCGTGCAGTAGACACAAGACAGAAGCAAGCACAGTAAACATGTTTACGCACAGTGAGCATCATAGAATTTCATTTTAATTATCCAAAGAGGGTTTTGGTACTGTATCATTGACTGTTTTCTATTCCATTTTAAAACGAGGCATATTTAGTATGGAGTTGATATGTAATGGTCTAGGTTTAGCCATAACAAACAAATCGTCATACATAGCGAACAATTATGCCTGCGCTGCGTTCAACCTTACTTTTGCAATACCTACCATTTTATTGAATGTTGCTCTTATTTTTGCTGTTCTAAAGTCAGATGAGCGGAAAGAGCCGTGCCAGATCCTGATACTGAATTTGGCATTCACAGATGTTAGTACTGGGATATTTTCGATGCCAAGTCAATTCACTGAATTCTTTTACGTTGCCAACTTAAAAGACCCTTGTTCGTTTGCCGACATTACCATGGCTCTGAGGTATTTCCTTGGAATAGCTTCATTTTTTACCATTACAGCAATTGCAGTGGAGAGATACATCTTTGTTTTCAATCCGTACTTTCACACAAATCGATTGACAACACGTCTATTGGCCATGGTGGTGATGACAATATGGCTACTCTCTACAGCTATCGTCATTGTGTTTTTCTTTGTTGGATACAGCATGACACTATATGTAATAAACATATTTTTTGGTCTGCTTTCTTTTGCTGCGATGATATTCTGTTACAGTAAGATATTCATACGAGCACGGAGTATACGTCGAAAAATCGAGGCAGAAGCTGAGCGATACGGTCATAACAGGATGAGTGAAAAGGACAAAAACCTTTTGTTTCTTGGTGGCCTGATAATCATTTCTTTTTTTGTCTGCTATTCTCCCTATTTTGCGAGAATATCATTCGAAATTTTCGCCTTTACAAGCCATGTCCTTGATTACACTCTTTGCTGGGAATGGTTTTTTGCGATGCTCAACTCCCTGATCAACCCTGTAATATCTTGCACATTCAACCCTGTTGCGAAAGGACGGGTGATGAATATATTACACTGTGGATGCAATTGCAGACATTGAATAGTGCGGAGCATTGCAATGGAAAAAAGCATATAAATTGCTGAATGTTCATATCAGCTTTGCGGATGAAGAAGATTTTCTGCGGTGAAAATTACGTCATTGAATTCCATGCCGCCATTACTGTGGGACAGCAAATCATCATTCAACAGTGCACAATAAAGGAATTTGCCTTAGCTATGACCATATGTGTTGTATCGACCTGAAAGGCTTTATTACACATTACAAGTACCGCCGGTGCGAATTTTCACTCGCTTTGTGTGCAAGAAGACAATTGCTCTAATTTTCACGAATTTTACGCACAATAATGCGCTAAAAACTTGGAACCATATATCTACAATCACAGACTTAATGACTGGAGTATCAGCTTTATTGTTTCTCTACACAGCTGTTCGAGCAAGTAAAATTCAGAGTCAGATCCTTTGAGGTTGGATGTTTTATTTATGTTTGTGCGACTGTTCAATTCTTAAAGTCGTTTTGTAAATAATTTCCTTACGTGTCATGACCTGAATTTTGATGCAATTTTCTCACGGTTGTCTTGGTAGAACATGCACTTCACACTACTGTTCCCATTATAAAAAAGTATTCTGTTGTCGTATTGTCGTGTTTTATATAGATGTCCGTGTATATAAACATATTTATTTTATGTATAGCATATGAACATATTGCTAATATAAACGCGAGCCAATATTATTTGATAAGCAAACTACCTCTAAAGCTTGTTTTGTTTTGGCCAGGGTTGGCCCTTGAGACGAGCGCCAAAAGTCTTAACGTGTTATGTTCTACACAAAGGTTACCCAAAATTTCTAACTAAGGATAGAATGAATTTGCATGCATCTAATAGGATATTTGCAGGCTCTTTTCATCATAAGAATTTTTCGCCATTAAATTGCTATTCGTTGAATGTTCTTGCCTATCTACTTTCATACGAAAGATGACCAAAATATTTCTCAGGAACCCATGAAGTATCAAGGAAGCCGAGAGAGATTTACTGACCAGGAGTGCTCACTAATGCCTTGGCACCTCGTGCTCCTGATTTAAGTGGATACCATAGAGGTTATGTTCAGTCGGTGTGCTTTGCAACTAGTATAGTTGGAGGAAGTCCTAACGTTTTGTTGAGCAAAGCTCGAAAATAAACTTTTTGCTCTCCGTTTCTTGCAACACTCCATATTCTGAACATCTTGTTCATATGCTATTTTTTTAAAGCTTTAATTGGCAATCATTCAAGGTTTTCATGTGTTTTATATCACCACTGGAAATTTCTACCGCATATAACAAGCTGACACAGAGTTGCTCTTAAACTTAGATATAGGCGTAAATATGTTTTTGCATTTCATGCAATATTATAGTCTTCGTTGGAGTTAGCGTTCTTGAAGTTGGGTACTTTCATGCTCCCCAGTTGCTGTCATTTAATTTTCACACTGCGAAATTTGTGGGCGAAAAGTAGTTTTTTATATTCAAGCAAGACACTTCTGCTTTATAGTGAGTTTTCAGACATCCTTTCCATTCGACTTATAAGGCGATTCATAACATAATAAGAAGCTTTTTAGTGCTTGTTTCCACGCATCTTCAGCTACACTCATATTTTGTCGAAACCCCGGTATTTATTTTACACGACAATAGACAGGGTCATTATGTAAACAAAAGAGACACACTGGGAGCCAGGTTTACTGCTCCAACCTTTATAATCCCAGTAGCAGGTTGCAATATTTTATGTTCGCGTTTTCTCTGTTCGGTCGGAATTTGAACCGAATTCGTTGTACAGGATCAACTATTCCTACAGTGCATTGCATGAATTTTAGCTTTGACTGAACCTAGATCTATGAACAATTATTGCAAAAGCAAGTGACAATGACATTGTTTTGGTAGGCATGAGATTAAAAACTTAGTCGAAGCGCATTGATTTGAGACATATTTGGCTGGTGGTTCTGTTAGAGGTGGTGTTGGCGGTGGTAAACTCGCCGCTTAAGCCATTCCACTTTCTTTAATAATTTGGAAGACACCCTAACAAGAAAACAGTACTTTTTTACCAAACAATTGTACATCGCCTGGTGATTAAAAAAAGATTCATAATTCAAAATAAACAACGCAATCTGGAATAATTCTTCTTCGTGAGTTGAATGTATTTTGTTATTCTTCTTAGCGAGTAAGAGATCATCAACATAAAATTGAATTCTCATGGCATTACGAGGAATGTATAGCTTTTCTTGACCCCAAACCTGGTATTTCTTTGCTGGTGTCGATCAGTTTGGCAACACCTTCGCTTTCTCACTTAGTGCTTTTATATTCACTTTCATAGTCATCTTGATCGTAAATTAAATGATTCATTATTTCAGAAGATTCCCATCTCGTTGCTGTTACCTTTTAAGTTGATTTCACGAGCCTTGAATCACGCGTTCCTGAATCACGTATATTGCAAAATGTGCTTTTGTTAACAAACGAGATTTAATATTTGGGTGGTTTCATTATAGTTTACATGTACAAAGCTACATGTTTACACTTATAGGCTATTTTTATTGGCGCAAGTTCAAATATAATCTTGAATTTGCTAGAAAATAAACTAAAATATTTCGTGAAAATTAAGATTAAAGCCAATTTCTTGTTATGGCCGAGCTAATACTATTAGAACCATTTTGAAAGCAGCAGTTCGACAATGTTTTCCTTTTAATCATATTTTAGCTCTGTTTTTAAGGGTATTCTTTGCTATTTTTACATAGAGAGACTGTCTTCGTTTCTGAATCGCTTATCTTCTGATCGCTTAATTACAGTAACGCTTTAATTACAGCTCAATTGGTAACGCTTTATTTAAAGCCTAATTAGTAATGCTTTGTCTACAGCCTAATTAGTAACGTTCAACTGAGTCGGTTCAGAGGAGTTTTATGCAATTTCCACTACTGTTTATACAGATGCAGTCATTTCCGATCTTACGGAGTGTGAGATTGTAATTGAATAGGCTAACGTACCTCGTTATACAGATCTACGTCTGCTAACCCAACTGATGCCTATTTCAGTTCATTTTAATAATGATGGTACTAACTTGTACTGAATTCGGCATTGTTATCTGAAGTATATCATCCTCTATAGAGATTAGTAATGTACCTGATGGGTCTAATGGGGCATGGAGAATTACCAGTTTTATATTGCACCATCTATTCTCTGCGCTTGAAAACAGTTAGCTTGGGTGAGAAGAAGTCGTAGCTTTCCTTGATCTATTGATCAAACAATAGAGTTTAGATAGAAGAAACAGGATCATATTGTCGGCAACCTGATCTTTGTCTAGTTCATGCTATTAAGCTACTTCCATTTGATATCAACACCAATTCCAAACTAACTCACTTGAAGTTTTCTCTAAAGTCTCATCTCTCAAATGGAAAATTTCTTTCCATTATTTCCAACTTCAAATTCAAATTCAAGTAGATTATTTATTATCACAAGAGTGCATTATGCATAATAAAAGATTTCAAGAACTCCTCTGGAAATCTGTGTTGTACAAAATATCACTTCCATGCATAAAAACAATGATGCCAAAGGCGGGTTTTATCAACATCCTTCCGAAACGTCTTAAAGAAGAAATAGGAGAAAAGTACCTCTCAAATCTTTCTGGAATACGATGTTCTTAAAGTGTTATTGTAAGGTATTTTGTTTGGCTGTTATTTAAGCTTAAATCGATACTATGTGTTTTATCTATTATATAGATTAAGAGATAGTATAGTACAGATCCTTTGTCTTTTCAGAAAAAAGTGGTTGGTTTGGAGAATAAATGGTAAAAGTTAGCATATTATTCTTCTTTCGTGTAATTCCTGCAGAACATGTAAATGTTCTTATCTAGCCTTTTACGATTAAAGATTCATGAAAACATCTTGTTCCTTTTCCCAGGCAGGGCCATCTTTCTTTTTAATAGAATCAGGAAAAAGAGCAACAATGCCAAATAAAAGTCTCTTGTAGCTGTAACTAAATCATTGATATTTCCTATTTCTCCCTGCCTGCCCAAGCCTACCATTTTTTGCATTTTAGTCGGCCTTGTTAACTTTCTGTTCTTGTAAATGAAATGCCTTGTAAACTTGCTGCAACCAAACATTTTTGCAGTTTCAGCAAACAAATGAAACGCTAGAACCCAACTTTTTATTGCTTCTCATTCTGTTTCTGGTCGTTTTTGTGTTTTTGACATTGAAACTAAATCATTGATATTTCCTATTTCTCCCTGCCTGCCCAAGCCTACCATTTTTTGCATTTTAGTCGGCCTTGTTAACTTTCTGTTCTTGTAAATAAAATGCCTTGTAAACTTGCTGCAACCAAACTTTCTTGAAGTTTCAGCAAACAAATGAAACGCTAGAACCCAACTTTTTATTGCTTCTCATTCTGTTTCTGGTCGTTTTTGTGTTTTTGACATTGAAACTAAATCATTGATATTTCCTATTTCTCCCTGCCTGCCCAAGCCTACCATTTTTTGCATTTTAGTCGGCCTTGTTAACTTTCTGTTCTTGTAAATAAAATGCCTTGTAAACTTGCTGCAACCAAACATTTTTGCAGTTTCAGCAAACAAATGAAACGCTAGAACCCAACTTTTTATTGCTTCTCATTCTGTTTCTGGTCGTTTTTGTGTTTTTGACATTGAAACTAAATCATTGATATTTCCTATTTCTCCCTGCCTGCCCAAGCCTACCATTTTTTGCATTTTAGTCGGCCTTGTTAACTTTCTGTTCTTGTAAATAAAATGCCTTGTAAACTTGCTGCAACCAAACTTTCTTGAAGTTTCAGCAAACAAATGAAACGCTAGAACCCAACTTTTTATTGCTTCTCATTCTGTTTCTGGTCGTTTTTGTGTTTTTGACATTGAAACTAAATCATTGATATTTCCTATTTCTCCCTGCCTGCCCAAGCCTACCATTTTTTGCATTTTAGTCGGCCTTGTTAACTTTCTGTTCTTGTAAATGAAATGCCTTGTAAACTTGCTGCAACCAAACATTTTTGCAGTTTCAGCAAACAAATGAAACGCTAGAACCCAACTTTTTATTGCTTCTCATTCTGTTTCTGGTCGTTTTTGTGTTTTTGGCATTGAAACTAAATCATTGATATTTTCTATTTCTCCCTGCCTGCCCAAGCCTACCATTTTTTGCATTTTAGTCGGCCTTGTTAACTTTCTGTTCTTGTAAATAAAATGCCTTGTAAACTTGGTGCAACCAATCTTTCTTGCAGTTTCAGCAAACAAATGAAACGCTAGAACCCAACTTTTTATTGCTTCTCGTTCTGTTTCTGGTCGTTTTTGTGTTTTTGGCATTGAAACTAAATCATTGATATTTCCTATTTCTCCCTGCCTGCCCAAGCCTACCATTTTTTGCATTTTAGTCGGCCTTGTTAACTTTCTGTTCTTGTAAATGAAATGCCTTGTAAACTTGCTGCAACCAAACATTTTTGCAGTTTCAGCAAACAAATGAAACGCTAGAACCCAACTTTTTATTGCTTCTCATTCTGTTTCTGGTCGTTTTTGTGTTTTTGGCATTGAAACTAAATCATTGATATTTTCTATTTCTCCCTGCCTGCCCAAGCCTACCATTTTTTGCATTTTAGTCGGCCTTGTTAACTTTCTGTTCTTGTAAATAAAATGCCTTGTAAACTTGGTGCAACCAATCTTTCTTGCAGTTTCAGCAAACAAATGAAACGCTAGAACCCAACTTTTTATTGCTTCTCATTCTGTTTCTGGTCGTTTTTGTGTTTTTGACATTGAAACTAAATCATTGATATTTCCTATTTCTCCCTGCCTGCCCAAGCCTACCATTTTTTGCATTTTAGTCGGCCTTGTTAACTTTCTGTTCTTGTAAATAAAATGCCTTGTAAACTTGGTGCAACCAATCTTTCTTGCAGTTTCAGCAAACAAATGAAACGCTAGAACCCAACTTTTTATTGCTTCTCATTCTGTTTCTGGTCGTTTTTGTGTTTTTGGCATTGAAACTAAATCATTGATATTTTCTATTTCTCCCTGCCTGCCCAAGCCTACCATTTTTTGCATTTTAGTCGGCCTTGTTAACTTTCTGTTCTTGTAAATAAAATGCCTTGTAAACTTGGTGCAACCAATCTTTCTTGCAGTTTCAGCAAACAAATGAAACGCTAGAACCCAACTTTTTATTGCTTCTCATTCTGTTTCTGGTCGTTTTTGTGTTTTTGACATTGAAACTAAATCATTGATATTTCCTATTTCTCCCTGCCTGCCCAAGCCTACCATTTTTTGCATTTTAGTCGGCCTTGTTAACTTTCTGTTCTTGTAAATGAAATGCCTTGTAAACTTGCTGCAACCAAACATTTTTGCAGTTTCAGCAAACAAATGAAACGCTAGAACCCAACTTTTTATTGCTTCTCATTCTGTTTCTGGTCGTTTTTGTGTTTTTGGCATTGAAACTAAATCATTGATATTTTCTATTTCTCCCTGCCTGCCCAAGCCTACCATTTTTTGCATTTTAGTCGGCCTTGTTAACTTTCTGTTCTTGTAAATAAAATGCCTTGTAAACTTGGTGCAACCAATCTTTCTTGCAGTTTCAGCAAACAAATGAAACGCTAGAACCCAACTTTTTATTGCTTCTCATTCTGTTTCTGGTCGTTTTTGTGTTTTTGGCATTGAAACTAAATCATTGATATTTTCTATTTCTCCCTGCCTGCCCAAGCCTATCATTTTTTGCATCTTAGTCGGCCTTGTTAACTTTCTGTTCTTGTAAATGAAATGCCTTGTAAACTTGCTGCAACCAAACATTTTTGCAGTTTCAGCAAACAAATGAAACGCTAGAACCCAACTTTTTATTGCTTCTCATTCTGTTTCTGGTCGTTTTTGTGTTTTTGGCATTGAAACTAAATCATTGATATTTTCTATTTCTCCCTGCCTGCCCAAGCCTATCATTTTTTGCATCTTAGTCGGCCTTGTTAACTTTCTGTTCTTGTAAATGAAATGCCTTGTAAACTTGCTGCAACCAAACATTTTTGCAGTTTCAGCAAACAAATGAAACGCTAGAACCCAACTTTTTATTGCTTCTCGTTCTGTTTCTGGTCGTTTTTGTTCAATCATTAGTTTAATCAATGTTAGAATGCTAGTTTTGGAGCCGCCAATTTGTTATCCATCGTTCTAATACTTTTGTTACGTAACTGTAGACATAAGTGTAGCAGTTGTTTTTGCTATTGAGGTCGCATGACAACAGATCACTTTCTTATTGAAAATTGGCAGAAAGAAGAGCGGGCTTTAATTTTTCATGTGATTTATTTTGAATGTATGTATCCGAAAAGGCAGGTGTTGCGTGTATATGTTTCCTCAAAAATCTGAAGCTCTTGTATTTGCAGAGGAGTTAATTCTTGATAGCTTGCAAAGGTGTTTGATCTCCAAGTATTGTAACGACACACTGCTCTTCGTTAGAGAAGCACTGCCGCGATGGAAATTTCGTGTGGGCACTATGGGCTGGTGATTCGGAATATAACGTCGTTTAAGACAAATCTGCAAGCTTGTTCATTCGTAAATCTCGGATTAGCCTTACCAACTACGCTGATAAATCTAACACTGATTGTAGCGATTGTTACATCAAATGAGTGCAAAAAGCCGTGTCAGGAATTGCTACTTAACCTAGCCTTTACAGACCTTCTAACGGGAGTTACTAGCATGCCTTTTCACTTCATCGAATTTCGTCTCATCGCTTTTCTTAAAGACCCTTGTCAATTCTCCAACGTTGCAATACCACTTGGATATGTTATTGGTATAGCTTCATTTCTAACTGTAACCGTTATTGCAGTTGAGAGATACGTGAAAATATTCTGTCCCTACGTTTACCATACAAGATTTAATCCATGCACTGTCATTGTCTTTTTGTTTGTAATATGGGCCTTTTCCGTCATCTGTGTCGTTCCGACCGCCGTAACCAAAAATGCTTATCCACTCCACTTGTTTGTCGTGTTGGTCGCTGTTTTCGGAAGCTCTGTCAATGTTTATTGTTATTTAAGAATTTTGCTGCGAGCCCGAAAAACACGTCGCCAAATAGAGGCAGAAGTAGCACGATTTGGCCGGAGAGTGCCGAGTCAAAGAGAAAGGAACCTTCTCTTTGTTGGTGGTTTGATAATAATATCACTCTCGTTATCTTATACTCCAATTGTCTTAAGCAAGCTTGCGAAAGTATTAGGTATCCGTGGAGATGCCTGGGACTATGCACTGTGCTGGGAATGGACCCTTGCCATGGCAAATTCGCTTATGAACCCTCTGATATCGTGTGTTTTTAATCCCGTCGTAAGAATGAAAATCGTAAGGATGTGGACATGCAAAGCAAATGGCAACAGAATGTCTCAAAGGGAGGGCAGAGAGAACAATACTACTAGCATTGCTATGCAAAGCTTCCGTTTGAAGAACATGTGATTTTAACTGAGGTCAGATATCGATAATTTTAACATTTATCAGGAAATGTGCTTGATTTCTCTTAAATGGTTATTTTATGCTCGTTCTTTTTTATTTTTTATGTTTTTGGTAATGTTGTGCTTTATATAAGCCATAACTTGCTTCACGCCTACCTTCTATACACTCCGCTTACATATATAATTTCTAGCAAATTCATTTCTTACAAAGAGGTAGCTCATATTTAAGATAATTTCCATTAATTTTCAAAATTAGGACATGAAGCAATACATAAATGCGACTTGGTGGAAGTCTTGAAAATAGAAATTTTTCTTTACTTTGCAACTATTGTAACTTGAAAATGTCTGTGTAGTTGAACTTTCAAAGTATGGTACTAGAATATAAACTTTCAAACAAATACACATAAAAACAGCATGTAAGAGTATTTATCTTTTGACCCACCCTTCAAGAGTGAGACACGCCTTTTTGTCGGCAAAAATTACCTTTTCACCCCTCCAAATAATTTTCTTGGCTTCGTCCAGAGGTTTGTTAATGCTGAAAATTGGGAAGTTTCTACTTTTGCTATTGTTTTTTGCAACATTTTGTGCAAGGGCCCCTCTTGTTATTTTGATAGCACTACACTACTGGCTTCGCCCCTGTTGGTAGGTACTTTGAACAAGCAAAGTAAATGCCCAAACGTGATATAAGGTGAAAGCAAGTACGTCCAGCTTTTAAGTACACCAGTCAGTCAAAACAATCGCAAAAAACGCAAGCTATCTGCCGTTCACATCAGTTAACATCAGTTATTTTTGAATTTTGGCTTCAGAATCGATGGGACAGCTTTGCTGGGTTATTGCTGTTGGTTAAAATTCAAACATTTCTTGTTTTTGCGTGGGATTTACAGCATGGAATGGAGCCTTTGCATTTGCTTTGCTGTGTTGAAGCATAAATAAACAAGTAGTGAACGTGTGAAAGTAGAATTCGATGTCAAAGATTAGCAATCTTGGATTTGTGTTGTATGAGTGTAATAGGACTGGAATCTAATTACTAATTTATGCTAATTATGCTTATAATAATCTTCCTGTTTGTATATATTGTAATCACTGTTTAGAATCATTAGTCAGTTCATAATCTCAATACGTATTGTACGCAATCTCTCGCTGTCGATCTACTCAAACCCCATTGGGGCGGGGGGGGAGGGTAGGGGTTGGGAGAAAGGTTCTAGAGCCGGGTACAAATAGTTAACCAAATCTGTGAATTTCTGAAAGCTGTTGGTCGAAAGTGATGTAGCACCAAGAACATTGCCAAAATATCGCATTAAAATACAATGTCAATTGACATCATCATTTCAGCTCCAAGGACTTTTTGTGTTAAACGATCTTTTATTCAAATTTATTAATTGCAATTTAGTTCAGTTCATTGAATGTAGCAGATTAAAAAGACTGTCGTATATATTCCCGTCTTTTTATTGAATAACATAATGTTTTACTCCATCGTGACATTCAGGGGAAGGGCCCTTTTCATCGCTCCAAATACATATTTTGCTGCTACCTTTTAAATGCGAAGCCATTTCTTCTCAGCCTTCCTATAAATTTTGCGGTATTTTCTTTGTGATAGGCCATTCCTTTCAAAAGGGCCTAGAAAGCCGTGCGGTCCGATCTGGGATCGATCCCGTGTAAACGTCTGCGACATTTTGGGATCGATCCCCAACTGGATCGGTCCCATTTTCCCCGTGTAAACAGGGTCTAAAATAACGAATTCTATTGTCGGCCTGGTGGAGGTAAATCCAACAAATTGAACTAATGAGTTTACTAGTGCCTTTACAGTCTTCGGGTTTGCTCTTATTACAACTGAGGTAATAGTTATTAGATTCCGTTTATGCAGAATCCTGCATTTTCAGACACAAGAAATTCAGAGATAGTAGATGCAGTTTTGTAAGAGTTTTGTAAGAAAAATGTTAGGCGAGACAATGGTATATCGGAAGACGATTATTTCCATCTTGTCACAATTTTAGTTATTTCATACATTTCTATTTTCTCAGTATTTCTGTAGGCACAAAGTTTGAAATGGTTTCACAGATCCTCCAATTTGAACGCATGCACTGCTGAGCAACCTTTCTCTCTAGAAACATGCACCTGTTTGGTGCCCTGACCGACTTTTGCCAGCTCAAACGTGACAGATCCTCTTGTATTTTATACTATATTTAAATTTCCTCAGTCGACCCTTAAAAATTCGGCTTGCAAAATGAGCGAAAATTACAATTTGCTGGATTCAAAATATATCATTTTACACTAAATATTTTACACATTTTACATCTTTCCTAAATAGAGATATCGATTTCAGTTAAAATAGATGTAGCGAAAATCTTTTAAAATTTAAACTGACTACTTAGGGCTGCCTAGCCATAGGACGATTGCCCCCTTGCCAATCCTTGGGCACCCTGCATGCAAATGGTCTCAATAATCAGCTCATTGCTGCTAAAATCAATCAGACGGAACAAAGTTGACAGGAGTAAAAGCTGTTCAAACTGAGCTTTTGTTCAATATGTGCAATTTTCCTTTAAATCAACAATTCGTTTGTTTTCATCAAGAATTTTCTCATCCCCCGGGCATTTGAATATGAAACAGTCTGTTATTTCTGTTTATTGTCTGCAAATATAATCTTATTGTTCAAAAGAACTCAAAAATTTTCCGCGATTAAATAAACGGCTACAATTGCCACCTACATCAGATGCTTGAATGTACCTTGCCACCCACAGGTGGATGTTCCTTGCCACCCACAGTAGATGCTATAACGCTCTAAGGACTTTGTTATCGATCAGAAAATTTATGGAGCTCGAAGCATAAATGTGTAGTTTGGAACGATAGGATGAAATTGCCATGTAGCCAATACGGTATTAAAACTTGGAATATATCAACATTCAAGACAAACAGTCAAGCTTGTGCCTTTATAAATGCTGGCCTGGCATTGCCAACAACGTTACTAAACCTGTTTGTGATTGCTGCTATCCTTGTCTCCAACTTGAAGAGAGAACCATGCTATAAACTGCTCTTAAACCTTGCCATCACTGATTTCCTTGCTGGATTGGTCGTGATGCCGAATCTCTTCGTCGTTTTCAGTTATGTTGCCCAACTAAAAGATCCCTGCAACTTTGCTTTCATCACTGTACCTTTGGGATACATACTTTCCTATGCATCGTTTCTTACAATTGTGTTGATCGCCCTTGAAAGGTACATCAACATTTTTCGCCCGTATTCGCAAAGCACAACCATTAACTCAAAGACGATTAAATTTTCTGTCTCTTGCATATGGTTGCTATCTGTTAGCTTTGTCATACTGCCAGTTATCACTAAAGACTTTGCTGTTTTGCATTGGTTAACTTTTTCTGTTGTGATATTGGGCACCCTCTTAAATACATACTGCTACCTCAGGATACTATTGCAAGCCAGGAAAGTCCGTCGCCAAATAGAGTCAGTTGCTGCTCGGTTTGGTCAGCAAAGAATCGCAGCAAAGAACAGGAGCCTTGTGTTCATTGGCGGCTTGATATTCATTTCAATATCTACCTGCTACTCTCTCGTCGTTGCAAATAGTTTCCGTAGAATCCTTGAAGGAGAAAAGATGGCACCGGAGTACGCTTTGTGTTGGGAATGGACACTAGTAATGATCAATTCCTTAATCAACCCTGTTACATCTTGCGTGTTTAACCCACCTTTGAGAAGAAGGATTGTTAATGTAGCTAATCTTAGGTCACGCGGGCACGGTAGTGTTTTGCAGTAGCACCAGGCATGGCACAAAGACACAAAACACTCTAGTCCACGATTCGATTATTGGTTTGCATGTTTCTGTCATTTTGAAATTTATTTGAATTATCTCATAAATCCACTGCTTTTTAAGCCACTGATATTTCTTGATGAGACAATATAAATGATATCGTTAAATAGTTATATAGTCATACTATTCTTCAGCTTAGCTTTCTTTTCACGTATTAACAAAAGATAGAAACGTCACACGTTGTATCCGGAAACTTGAATAAGTGAACAATTTCTACATATACATGACAATTTAGAGACAACAGTCTCGGTTAGTAACAGCGCTCGAGCATCACATTTGGCTCGCAGGAATTTGCAATGTTTGATATTCGTTTGTCAGTTCTTTATTACATCCTAGTATCTTTACTTTTCGTGACGTAATTAGTTCATAAGCAGTGAACAGCAAGGCCCTTCAAAATCATTATTGACTACAGAACTATTATAATGAGTTTTAGTCGTTGATGTGGCATATTACATCCTTATAAAAACAACAATTATTAAACCACGTTAATCTATGTTGAACAAAATGATTTGTTAATTAGCTAAAATGATCTGTTTATACCAAACTATGATCTGTTTATTCGAAATATAATGACTCTATAATGTTACGCTAATACTTGGTCATATTTTTAATCATTTTAGTTTGGAACTTAGAAATTGAAAGCTTCTTTTGTTATTTTGAAATCGTCTAGAGTTATATTTTAATGTGGTTATGCGTCATATCTAAAATGAAAAACTGCATTTTTCGGAGACTTTTAGCTTCCTCATATTTGATGTCCATTTTCACTCTTTGTTTAAGTAATATTGAACCTGTCAGACTTTTTCGTGAAAATTAGGGACATGTACTGCTAATTTTCATGTTACCTTTCGTTATTGGTAGGGTAATGTTTTACCCCACATATAGGTTCGGAGGAAGGCTAGTTCAACTTCACGAGCTTCGTGATGCTCACTCAATGCTTACATAGTTTAACTGCCACACAATTATATTTCGAAGCAAACTTTAATAAAGACGTGAAAGAGATTAATTTGTATTCATTACAACAAAAAATTCTCCTACTTATGAGTGATATTAATAATCAAAAATCAAAGACATGATCTTATATCAGCATGATTTTTTAAAGCAGGGGTTCGTCAACGGTATATCTAATGTACTACATTTACTTTGCCAATATTCACTTCGCCTATGTTCACTTTATAGACGAACACGCCACTTTACCGGTCTCAGCTTTATGGTTCATACTAATAACAGATGACGTAAAGTTTTGCCACTTCCTAAATTGCTAACAGCTATTTAAACTCGACTCTAATCCATTTCTGGTGTAGCAGCTGATAGTCTCCTGCCTCTTTTCCAAAACTTTTTGAAAGCTGATCTGACATTTTCCAGGCGGTAGAACTTAAAGATTGGATTTATTAAAGAATTTAGTGTCGCCAGGGTCCATGCCCAGTATGTTAAATAGCCTATTAGTCGTTTGTTTCTGCGGCTCGTTACGGCACTCAAACTTGATAGCACTGCGGCAGGGCAAAGGCACAGAATTGTCGAAGTTAGTAGCATTGCAGCACATATTACGCTGTTTTTATCGCGATTTGCCGTGCAACTTAGCCGGTGGTTTGACGTAACTTCTTGAATTTGCCTCTTGTGTCTTCTTATTAGTTTGTATATATTGCCGTAACAGAAGCCGTAGACAGGAAAGACGAGTGCACTCAGGAAAACAACGAATGCGTCGAATGTTATCATGTCCTCGTTTAATGTTGATTCTAACGTCGGGTATAGGGGTAAAGCCCAAATGGTTATAAGCACCGTGTAGATCAAAGTCTGACACTGCAACCTCTGGTGTTTAAATGGATGGCAAAACAACATATAACTATCGATTGCAAGTATTGCTAAGGTTATGACCGACACTACTCCGATAATTAAGGAAACAGGGGTAGTGAAATTTGATAGAAAACAAGGGTCTTTTCCCAGGTAGATCATTAGAAACTCAGCCGCTGCACAGGGGCTCACGAAGCAACCCATCAATAGGTCTGCAATAACCAAGTTTGCAAGCAAACAGCCTGTTGTTGTTGTTTTCATCTTTCTGTGGTCAGACGTAAGAATGATGAAAAGGTTTAAGAAAATTGTAGGTGGGGTTTTCACGATGTTGATTATAGCGCAAGCAAGGATGTTTATGTCCATCAGCGTTGTTTTCTCGTAGTAATAACCAATGTGGCCACAAGAGATATTCATTTTGCTATGAATGTTACAATAGAGATAACAGTAATCAATGTTTACTCCCGATAAATTCAGCCAGTCATCAGATCAAACTCCGAGTTATTTCATGAAATAATCTTTATGTTTTCAAAAGAAGCTTGTCTCCCAAAGACAAATATCTCCTCTCTGCTGTGTCGTACGAAGACTCAATCCTTATTTTAAGATTACTTTTCACCATAAAAAGTAATTTAATTTCATTGAATTAATTCCAGCGCATAGCTCCAGCCTTTAACAATGCGATATTCGTTTGTTCACATATGCCACGGTTTTCTGAATGTGACAGGGTATGAGCGGTCTGAAGCCGAACTCATTGCTAGTTAAAAAGATCTTCTTTGCTTCGCATGCCTTTCTTGCTTTCCCGAAATGTTCTTCTTTTCAGGGCTTTATTTAATCTAGTAGCGATTCAGCGTTAAGATGGTGTGACTGGAAGCAACTGCGTCAAGATAATTTGTATGGTATAATATCTTACTGCTCACGATCAGACACGTCTTCATCCAAGGCTCGCGATCGTGTTAATGACTGGAATTAGCTTTACCATTAAGGTCACAGCAGATATGCATTAATCGCTCTGTTTCCAAAATTTTCAGTGCAAAATTCGTGCTCAGCCTTCTAATTAATATTGTCTATGTAAACAATAGCTTCTCTTCGAATGAACAACCCGCCTGTTTAAACATCTGCTGAAACTATTTTGCTATGTCTTGTAATAAAACGTTTTCCATCAATTGATTATTTGTCAACGAGTTTTTCTATACGCAAAGCCAACAGACCTTCATATACACATGCTAAAGATGAAGGAAGCTTTAAACAGTTGTGTCATAAAGTTCTGGTTATCCCTCTAGGTTCCTTAATTTTTTTCTTTGTGATCCATCTTTCCATGTTTTACTAAATCTTTGTTAAAGAATCCTTTTTGTCTACAAAATTATTTATTCATTTGAAATCCTGTATAAGCCATATCTGAACTCCATGATTTTGTTACTTTGTTTGTAGTTATGAAAAAGTCTTTTGGACCCAACAATGACTAACTGAAAGTTCTCTCGAGAAAAGTGATTTTGCTCTTCATGTCACATTTATGTATCTTTGCTATATTTTTGTGTAGATTTGTTTCTTTAACGTCGTTTCACCTGAGTCTTAAGCCCAATCTCCAGTGAGAAAAAACCTTGCGAAATTTCACTGCGAAATACTTCAAGCGAAAAAAGAATTCAAAGGAAATTAAATATAAAAATCTACAGGTAACTGGCTTATGTCAACTCACCGCTTGAATGCTTTTGCTGACCTCACGACATTGGAATGCAAAGTTTGGAAGCGTGACAAAAGGATATGGAATATGATTGGCTGCCGAAAGATTTCGCAAGCGAAAAGGGAAAAAAGTCAAACTCATTTGAACTTTTTTTTGCAGAGAAATTCTTCGCGAGAAATCCCAGTCCACTGTGCATGCCCATAACGTATTTCGCGCGAACTTTTTCACATTTCGCTGATTTTTTCTCACTGGAGATTGCGCTTTAGAAATAAGCTTGAGGCGACCGATATAAGGCCACGTTGCTTTAACAAGCTGATTTCCCTATTTTTTCCTTTACAACTTAATATATGTGCAACCTTGTTATCATTACCAATGCAAAAGTTTTACATGTTCAAGGAACGTTGATTATAATTTTTGTATCGTTAATTGTATCAAGAAACTTTTATTTCAAACTATGTCCAAGTTCTATTATCTTGTTCTCGGGACCATGCTTGTACTTCGTTCTCAGGACCATCCGATACTTGCAAAGCAAGTCGATCAGTAATTTTTCCTAATCTAAAGGTTGTGACCAAGACTTGGTAGCATAAAGAAGAGAGATCATTGAAATATTCAACTTGAGTCATTAAAAAAACCTAAATGGTTTTTTGCAGGAAAGTCTAAAGGTTGAAGTCACACTGCTTGAGACAAAGATAGACTCTATCCAGACGAAACAAGAATTTGAGCAAAGAGCTTTATTGGAAGAAGAGGTATGTTTAAGCATTGGAATTTGTCACTGATCTAATACGATCTTGCTCTATAAGGTATCGAGCAGTCTGTACTGGTTCAGTTAGCAGTGATCACCTTTTTTAAATGCCGTATCTTTTGCACAACTTGCTACAAAAGAATTTGCGATATCCAGAAATTTTCACTGAAATTTCTAACAAAACTTTCTAATTACGAAGAAATAAACGACTTTACAAGGCAGATGTCTTTTATCGATCAATATTAATATTTTGATTTCAATCTGAACTGAAGCTTTCTCTAAAGTCTGAAATGACTAAAAGCTGAAGCGTTTTCTGGCATTAAGTTTTTTATATTTTTCTTATATTTTTGTTCGCTAACTTAAAGAACTTCTATAAAAGTAAATTTTTCTCGAGTGATTTTTTCATGAAATATGAAATACCGAGCAAGGATCGAAAGAAACGCGGTATGAACTTAAAACTGAGAAGAATTTCTGGAAGTTTCTTTTCAAATTCTATCGCACAGGAGGTCTCTAAACACAGATCTCCCTCTTCGTCATGAACTTCAATCATTTTACCGGAATCGTCGGTTTTGACTTTAAACACATCTAAATCTGAATCTTCATGACCCGGTGGCTATTGTGTTAACTGCATCGCGCCGGCAAAAAAACCTCCTTGGCTTTATCCGCCGAAGAATCGTCTGCATGCCACATTGTTGAAAAACAACCGCTGTTTCAATATTTTTGGTAATTAATTTGAAGAAAGTCAGATAATGGGATATTTGCTTTCAACGTAAATTTTTAATGAGATTCAAGCTGCTAAAATCCTTTTTTCCGAATCTAATCGAAAATGCCAGGATTTGAGATTACCTGAATTTATTCAAGGACTGCAGTAATTGCCAAGGTAAAACCAGATCACTTCAAAAAATGCATTTAGACTCAAAAAAGCCCCATTTTCATTGATCGTAAGACATCAGGCCTGTTTCTCTCATTTTCAAACATTGCTTTTTTAGGGGAATGTTTTGATAGAGGCCTAGCAAGGTCTTGAGATATGATAGTGTATGGCGTCAATTACTTACTATGTAAAAACCACAAGACAGCTCTTTAGCTTAAAAAAGGCAGAAGATTTCGTTTGATATTTTTCCAGCTAGCGTAAAAGCAGTTTAGTTAAAAACAACCATCCTCAACTTTGATCCATTAATGATTCATAGCAAGGGGATAGGAAAAAGCTTGATGTTTTGCCGAAACACACGTTTTTTTCTGAAAAAGTTGCTGCATGCTTAGATGGAATCAATCGTTTAACAAGAACATTGTCCAGCAATATTTCGATCTGGAAGTTTTCATCTCTGGCCTTGCAGAACATCTGGCGTAGTTTCGATAAGGCCAATATCAAGCAGAAGCGTTGTTGGGAACTCCGCTGAACTTCATCACTGATTGCTTCTGGCCCAGCTGTTGTGTTGAGTAAAACGCAACACGGTTGAAAACACAGCTTATTAAAAAAGCTTCCATAAAGCCGAACTATAATCCAGTGAATTCATTGGTCGTTGTATTGGCTCTTGAACTGTGGTGGTACCGTTTCATTCGAACCAAGAATTAATTTTTCCGTCAGTCAGTTTTTACTCTTCTATCTTTTAGGCTATCTGCGTCCATTTCTAGGCCACTAAGCTAAGGAGTTTGTATTGACATCTCTGCTTCTTGAACTTTCGGCACCTTCAATGCTTGCTATTTAGGAAAAGATGTGGCTTGAGGGCCTAGCATAGTTTTAAACGATTGCTCACAAAAATAATGTACAATCATTTAATTTAAAGTCGTTTGAATTGACCCTTCGATACCGTTACAGTTTTATGAAATCGAATGGAAACGCAGCTTCAAAACAATTTATAAATATCAAAGCTTTTTCACCTCGTTCGGTTACAAAATTTATTTATTTCTTAATCTTTCTTTAGTTCAACAAGAAGATCAATATTATTCAAGATGAAATCATGAGAACAGAAACTCAATTAAAAAACGCACACAAAGATCAGGTATCAATTTGTACTGTTTGCTTTTCCAAATATACTTTAGTAGCAAATAGTTTGGTTTGAATTCTGTTTCATAAAGATTGTTCCTATGACTGATCTTGTAAATCAAACAGTAGAAGCAAAAACGAAAAACATTCCCTGTAGTGTACAGTTATGGAGGGGAGTTATTAGAAAATAAAGAAATAGAAACTTTTTTATTGAGGAGTGGATTATTTAAGGCATTTAAGCCTATTTTGTTAGTGGCCCTTCTAAGCACAAACGAAATAGGGAATACAAAACTATGGGCTTATATGCATCAATGTTAGAGACACTTTATGAGCCACGCAGGTGTCAAGATATTTCAGCAATATTTTGTTACAATTTTCAATACTGTTACTTCTAGTCCTGCTAGTACTTGCACCCTGCTAGTTGCTCTTGTGTGAAGAATGAGTCCGTCATTGTATTAATAAAAACTTGAAGCTTATCATTGCTGTTTGTCTTACTTGAAGATTTTTGAATTGAATCAACGCCACAAAGAGGATCTTGAATTGCAGCTGAAAAGATTCCATGAGGTAAGTGGTGCCATTGATAATGGATATTTTAGCGTTTATGGCTTGTCCGCAGTTTATACAAATGCACGATCAATCATTCCAACAGAAAAGGCTGTTATCATCAACGCTAATATGATTTCTTTCTATGCAAATCTTCAAGGTACTATGTCCCGACGCATTTCTCTGGCCATTTAAATTTCCCATTGGTTGGACTACACGATTGACTCATTGTTCGTCTCCAACCGGCTAATTATCAATGTTTCTCGATCATAAACTCTCTGCAAAGCCTATTGTTAACTCTGAACGATTGACTGACGGGATATAGTACTTTGAAATATTGTAAACAAGAATTTGTGATGTGGTTGAATCGATATCTTCTTAAAATACTTTTTGAAAATTTTATTTACTTTTTATCAAAGGGCCCTATGAAAACCAGCTGTAGGGCAATCCTCCTTAAAGGAATCAAAAATGAAGAATCCAAGAAGCAAAACTAAATTGGACACTAATATATAACTTTAAACTTACCATGAACTGTTTTTACTAACACAGCTGAACTTAACACGACTGCTGATTTTTACCCTGGGTATTACTTGAAAGTATCATGTTGTTTAAGCGTACCTAAGAACCCTTTGGTTCTTCTTTGTGTATTTGCTACCTAGCACCCGAAAGTAGTTTTTTGGACACAGAGAAACTATGCTTATCGAGCAGTGCCCTGGTACTTCCTCTCGATGTAGTACCTGGTACCATCTCTCGGGATTCCTATGCCTTGGAATACAGAGAGCTTGCCACTCCCTCGAAGTGAAAGCTCGGTCTTGTCATGGGCTCCAACCACAATCCTTTACATCTGCAGTCAGCAACCCAAACCACTGAGCAATCCTCTCACATGTTGGTTCTTTGCGGGTGGCTAACATATCTAGTTTTGGATCTCATGCAAGTTGTGTAGTTCACACGGTTCTGCTTCACTGTCATTTCATCATTGCATTTTATATCTCCACTGATATACAACATTGTTCTTTGTCAATACTTCCACTGCTCTTTAAACATGCTTTCGCCCACTGCTCTTGAAACATCCCTTCACCCAATGCTCTTGAAACATGCTTTCACAGTCAATGCCCACGTTTTGCAGCATCAAGTGTATCTAAGCCTTAATTGTATCATGGTAACTTATGGTTATTGATATTCCTACAGCAAGGGTCACATTAATATTCCTTAGTTGCATATAATTCTAATTGCACTGAGCCTGTTCGTTTATTTTTGCAGGAAATCAATAAACGAGAAAATCAAACAGAGATGCTTAAGAGAGATTTCGAGACGAGGTAAGAATTTCTGAGTTTATCCACCATCTTCATTGATGACAAAAGTCCTAAATCAATTTACGTTATCACTGCTAAAGCCATACTATGAACAACAATGGGGGTTCAACTCTTTTGAGTAAAGAACAAGACGGTTGTAACTTAAATCGTGCCATCTGCTATTACATAATCATTTGTGTCACTAGTCCACGGATACTGGAATTCTCAAGAAGTCTCAGCCTAGTGAAACCTGTATAAAAAAGTATGAATTTCAACAATTTTAGCGAAATCAAACTATAATAAGGCCCTTCCTTCTATCATTTCACTTGCAGTCATTACCACTGCTGAATGACGTTTCAGAATTCCTCCTTATTTGAATAGCTAGATGCTTTCAGCTTTGTGACTAAGACCCTTCTACAGACGTTTATAATAACATAATAATAATAATAATAATAATAATCAATTTATTTACAGTAGGCGGGTATAGTTTAGCTGTTTATGTACAGTTTGTGTACAAGCTAATTTAGGCCAACTTTACAAAAATTTAGAATAAAAAGCAATTAAGAATGAATAATTAATAATTACATATACAAAACAATTAATTAATTAATGCAGAAATGAAATTGAAGATAAAAAAAATTAAATTTGTTAAAAGATGTTTTGAAATTTAAAATGATTCACTAGTTACTAAATTTATCGATTTAACGAGTCATAATCCCTTTTTTGTGACCAGGCTTTCTGAAGCAGAAGACGAAATCCACGAGCTCCGAGACTCAAAAGCAAAACTAGAAGCCCAAAGGTTGGTTTTTCTCCTTACTTAATTGGAGGATTACTTATGACGTATAGTAAAATGTATTAAAAATTAAAAGTAAAATAATTATTCTTGCTTCACATTGTTCTCACAGATTTGATACTGAGATCACATATCGCAATATTACATTTAATATATTCATTCAATTATCTAAATTTGATTTGGCTTTTGCATACGTCACTTCGCAAAGCCCATCGAAGTCGCGTGGTTTTGATAGTAACTAGCAAGCAAAGCAAAAACTCTTGTTAATTTCAAACTGTCTAACTGTGATTTGGTGACAGGGATGGGATCATGTAACCATCGCCCTTTCTTTAGCGAGCTTAAGCCGCGTAATGAAAATTATTAGTCATTTGTAGATGGTTGAACAACCACTGTGAGTATCAAATTCGGCGATAATGGTGTGCCTGGAGAGGATTTACAATAAGCTCTTTGACATGAAGATATCCTTAAATTAATAACAGCTTTATGACACCCTGCGTGCAGACTCGGCTCCTCTGTTTCCTTTTACCTACCTTTCTTTTGAGTTGAATTAAAAATTCATTGATTGGCTCCCAGTGTTTTAGCCCCCAGGATAGAGTCTTGTTTAATTCAAACAAAAGGCTCATACCCATTTCGTATACCCCTGCCGTAGAGGGCAAAGAAATGCCACAGTTTACCTACTTAGAGCTAAAATTGGAATCGCACTCTGTTTGAGCTTAGCTTATGCTATCTTTTTCTTATTCTGTTTCCAGAAAAGAATTAACTCGACGTTTACATTCACTTATGCAGCAGCATATCCAAGAAGCAGTCTCATTGGTGAGCGTCACCGGTGGCTTGCAGACGCCTTCAGCCCACCATGTATGTAACTAATTACGACAGTATCGTTAATGTAGGCATGCTTTACAAGATATAACAAGGCTTGATTCAAAGCAAGATATTCTAGATGTGTATTCAGCATACGGTGCAATCTTTGCTTTTGTAATATGCTTTGCAAACAGTGCAGGTAAGTCGAGAATACTCATCTTTAGGAACTTGAAAGTTGTTTGTTTTGCTACGAGCCCGGTGATCGTAGCGCTATTATGATAATTTCTAATCATGCAGTCGGTTGTCATTACCATATTTTCAATTCAGTGACTTTAAGAGAAAACATTTGTGTTTCAGATTACAGAGGCTGTAGACCAGTATGGCTTTAAAGACAACCTCGTGATGCATTCACTCCATAATGAGAAACCTATGGACTATAGTCCACTGTCTTCCACTGTGACTGAACCAAAAGAAGTAGCCAAACTTCGAGACAGTGTTAGCAGCATACATTCAAAAGATTACCTCCCTTCTTCGGGTATGGGTAGGTTTTACGGCGACAGCTCAAAGTTGTCTCAAAATATGCCTGATTCGGCAAGTTTGACCAGTCTTTTCGAGCCTAAAACTAACAACAAATCAGAGCAATGGAACCGAACATCTGGAATCACTGCGGAGCAAAGGGATTTGGTCGATAGCCTCTATTTACGTGAGCAACAGTTCCAGTCCGGTCTACAGAGTCTCAGCGACAAGTTGCGATTGACGCGAAACGAATTTGACAGGGGTCAGGAAACTCTTGAACAGAAGCCCGCATTGCATGACGGGAATCGTCGTCACTGGATTGAAGAGGATGTGACCGAGCCAGCTGACAACTGGCATCAAATTCAACAACTCTTAAAGCACAGATTGGACGAAGTAAGCTCCTCGTTCAATTTTTTTGTTCAATGCGTAGAACTTATGCTCTCCCTACGTTATGGTTCCAGGCAGGATTATCACAATTGCTATTTTTAACCCTAAAATTTATTCTAGGAATATTAAAGTTACTTTTGTCATGTGAGACTTTACTAAGCGGTCTTTCATAACAACACCGCTGATATTTGCTTTATATGCAGTTATGCTTAGCGCTATACATGTTGAGTCAAACGACCTTAGGCTCGAGCATCACTAGGCTTATTATGTTATCTAATTGGTTTAAGTAGCTTCTTGTTTTGTTGCTATCCAAAGTCCCGCTATTAATTAACTCTAATAAGTATGAGAATCTTCTACCAGGTAACAGTCTTGTCTACATCATGCACCCTTTTGCTCTGTCATTCTAGTCGTGTTTCAATCCCGAAGGACCATACTTAGCAATCAGTCGGTGGGTCTATAAAGCTATCCAAACGATATTAAGAGCACCGTACCGCAGCCCTTTCCATTAAGCATAATCACATATTCATTATCGGTGAAATGCTGCATCATGAATATGTTTTTTTCCACCGGGATATAATTTATAGCCCACTGAGAGTCCACCTTTGAAATTTTTCTCTCTTTGCTTTTCAATAACCAAATCACCTGTGCGGTAGCAACTTTCTTCACAGAAATGTCCGCAAAATACTTGTGTTTCACTTTCCTGACTTTTATTACTTAGAGTGTTCTTGCTGAGTACTTTCGATTTCTTTTCAGGTAACACAAGGAGATGAGCGGCGGATTCAATCAGACCCCGGATCACAAGGAGAACCTGGTGACTATAAGTAAGTGCGGCTCTAAGACCCGGTTTACACGTGAGCGGAATCAACAGAGGCTCCAAGGATCCCGTGTTTGTGGTTTGCTTTGGTCCAGAACGGGTCCGTTGTGCACCAGTTTTTCAAATTGCGCATGCGTGTGTGAATATGCAATCGTTTTGGGAAGTATCCTTAATTTTCAAGATCACCTAAGATGAACATGAAAATTAATAAACCAAGTCGTAGATAAGAGATGCAACACAAAATTTGTGTCGCGCTAGAAATTTAATCGTGAGAAAATTGAAGATAATGAATTATATCTGCATTATCTGGGAAAGTCTTAGCATTGAAGTTCCACATAAATCCAATCATTTGCTGTCATAATCTTTTCGATGAGTGGACGACCTTGCGAATTTCTTGTCTTTTGGCAAACACGAATGATTGGTGTCTGAAAGTAAATGGGTTTTATTTTTATCCACCTGTAAAACGTTTCATACAAGAATCCTATTGAAAATAAATCTTTAGAAATGTTTAAATACTGGGCTTAAACTTGACTGGTTTACCTCTTGTTTGAAAACGGTGTGTCGTAAGACATGTAGTGTTCCTCAGGGCTCCTCCCTTGGTCCCTTGTTAGAAAGTGGTAATGTGAACCTCTACGCTGACCATACTACTATTTCTTATTATCCGAAATTTATCAAGGATCTCCAAAGTCATTAAATTAAGACTTATCGAGTCTACAAAATTGGTGACTGGTAAAAGTTAGCTTAAATCTGATTCTATCACGCCCAGAAACTCTAGAACCAGGTCTCAAGCCCTATTCATACTATATAAACTAACCCGGGCTGGGATTAAGCTAGCCAGGTTAGTTTCAACCTGGGTTAGCTGCATTTACACCACGAAAAAATAATCCGAGTCGAACACATTTACTTTGTGCAGTGTTAATAGGGCTAGAGACAGAATTTAAATCTTTCAAACAGCCAACGGAAAACAAACCGACCTTTCCAGGCCCCGTGGTTTGCTGCTACCTTTAATAAACGATCTCGATCTGGAAAGCAATGCAGTCATATATTTGATGGGCCCGGGGGGGGGGGGAATCCCGGTTTTTCGTAATGTCTATTATGAAATCAGTTATTCCTCTTATCCAACAAAGCTGCCAAACTTGTAAGGCAGCATTGATTTACAGCATTTTCAATTATTCTTGGTCGTTAGTCTAATCATATATATTGTTTGAAATAATATAAAACATACTTTTGAGAAAATTGTGTTTGCTTAATTGATGTCGAATAAACTTTTGAGACTTGTTTTAATATCTATAATCATTTGATTCATAGACTTTGCAATCGTATGCTTGCTGACTTTTCGGTGCTCAGAAACACAATACACTGTCCTATTCAATGCTGTAGCAATGCTTTTAGCTCTGTTTGAAATTGTATGCAAGTCCTTCATTTGACAAGCATTTTGACGTTTCAATGTTCATCTGAATCAACTTTAATTTCATCATAGCACCAGAAGTGGCCTATTTGATACATCAACCAAGGAAAAGCCAGAAGCTCAAGAACCCCGCCAAACCAAACTAACGTCTTTGATTAAAAAGGTAAGCTGAATCTCAAATACAGCAAAGGAGATGAACCATAATGTCTGTTTTCTAGTATAAGTGTACCTTCATATGCTTAGCTGAAATTTTATGCCCTAAAAACTGACTCTATGGCCGCTTACCTGGAGGTAGGCATGTACTATTTATGAATATACAATGGCGAAAAACTCCCTGTTCTTGGGTTGCTATTTGTTGTACTTGATGCCCTGAGAAAGGGTTAATCCGATATGAATCTAAGAAAGCAATCCTAAAAGTGTTCGGATAGCGGATCCAAAAGTTTGCGGATCCACCAGTTCCCGTGTAAACGCAAGGCCTATCCGTACTCTTTTGGATACGATCCGGTTCGGATCCACTCTCGTGTAAACGGGGTCAAAGTAAAGAGCCGCCCGCCGAGAGCCAGCTGTGTTCTTCAACACAAACAGTGATCTCCTCACACCCTAAAACCCCCTTAAACACCCCCTTGCTCATGATCTTACTCTAAACATACACAGGTTTTATAAAAGATAATGTTTCTTCTGACAGTTGCTCAATAGATCGCCGGGTAACCCAACCGAAGATGAAGATGAGGGGGAAAACTCTGCGGTATCGAAACAAGTTGGTGACTTAAGAAACAGTACGTATTTACCCGTATAAACTTGTTGAAAATTGAGTCATTTACAATGAGCGGATGAGCCAAAAATGCTCAAGTCTATGCTCGGATGAAAAATCGTACCTTGAAAATTTACAGATTTGCATTTTGCATCCGGATTGCTATTCATACAGATTTTGTGCATTAAGCGATACCAGCCTTGGAGTCTAAGATTGGAGTAGATAAACTTTCACGATTGATGAATACAAACTTTGCGTAAAGGCTCTCTACATTTCGAAAGCACACTTTCTTCGCAGCAATACAATGTATAAGCACCTGTAAGCACTTATCATTGAGAAGTGAGGTCTTTCTACTGTTTTTGTAGCCATTTGGCCTTGTTTTTACAAGCCAAGGCGTGACTCTGACTGAACCAAATTCAAAAAGGGAAACGAAAAGTTAAAAAAGAAAGAAACAGGAAATTTCAAACCACGATCAGAGCTCATTTTAAAGCATTGTTTCGCTATTCAGAAGTATTCATTGTGTTGTTAAAACTGAGAAGATATTTATATGGGCCTTCACTAAACTGGACCATCATCTTTTATGGCCCAATATTCAGCTAGGGTTGTCTGTCAGTAAAAGTGATACTTGCTTTACTCAAATTTTGCTTCTCCAGCCCGACGAGGGGATAGAGACCTGCCAGTCACGTTATCCGATTTAACCAATCAAGAACAAGCGAAACAGTTTGAATCCTTTCCTATTGGCTCCGACTCGGTATCACAAGATCTGATGAAGGTTGTTCTAAAGGTAGGTCATTTTAAAAGTCTCAATAACTTGTAAGACCAACCTTTCTTTAAATTATTATCATAAAGTATTCTAATTTACAGCTTATGTTTATGGCTGTTATCAATTCAGTAGATACTACTGGAGGCAGTAGATTTATTGACAGCTCTGATGTTTCATCGACGCTGAAATAAATTACTTCTTTGCATTCCTGTGACATTTTTAAAAAAGATGCTGATATGTTGTATAGCCATTGTATTTTGACATGAATAACATCGTCGTAAATGTATTAATTAAAGCTTTTTACCATTTGGGAATCTTCAACCACCATAGCCAAACACGTTAATAAGAGCTTCATTACGTTCTTCCATTCAAGAGATTTAGCAGTCTAAGGCATAATTCAAAATTAAATCTTTTGCATCTCTTCGGCTTTTCCTGAAACTCTCCTGTCGATGATGTGGTTTTTATTGACAAATACCCAGACCCAGTGCAGCAAATAAGGAGGGATTTATGTGCTCTTAATTCTTCTTCAGCGTGCAAGACTATGTATATATTGTAGATTTTTCTTTCTTTTGGATTGCCTTTCCTCATATTGGATATTTCAATAATAGATGTATGTTTACAACCCAACTTTAACTGATTTTTCGTTCGTCTGCAGACTCCGCCTCGGGCTCCGCCAACAAGCCATGCAGCCCATGCTTTCAAAAAGTCTGTTCTTAAGGAAAGGCCAGTCAAGCCAGGATATTTTTCAAGCGCAGATCCTGTAAGTATCAAGCGACTGTTTACTGAAATATATAAACCGATAATTGCTAGTCCGGGCTTTTTATGACAAACCCTCATTTGTTAGGGCAATCAACTTGATGTTTTATTAGGTTAAGCGAAGACCAAAATTTTAGAGCTGTGAAACTATTCCTTTTTATGTTGATTATTTTGTCTTACAAAATGTTAGTCAAGGTGATTATGCAAGAGTTGCCTATTAGTTGCCTTCGATTCTTTTTCTACATGTGGCCTATGGCTCTGGTAGTGGGTTTTTTGCGGATTGCGGCTTCAGCATACGATGTATCTTTTTGTGCAAATTGGCAAGGGTTTAGGGCTTTTAGGATTAGGATAGCTTCCACGAACATATGCAATCAATAGATGTTGAGTAAGGTTTAGACTTTATTTATTTACTTTAGACTCAAAACTTTTCTATGAAACAGAGACTTGTCTATTCTCTATTTTGTGACTGCATCGTTGCGCTTATTTCATTTCTGATTGTGGCTGATTTTGGCGCGTTTTGCGGCTTTTGGGCCCCTTGCAATATGTACTCTCTCATTATCAAGAAAGTCATGAAAGCTGGGTAATTCTTATGAGCTGTAAGGACTTTTACGTTCATATTTGTTTGTGCTAGGACTATTCAGCTCGTAGGAGTCCACAAAAGGTTGTTGGAGTGGCCTCCCAGGTTGTTGGAGTGGCCTCCCAGGTTGTTGGAGTGGCCTCCCAGTATGGTAACGACTCTGAGCCACAGAACTTGCAGAGCTTTTTGAAAGCCCTTGGAGTCGAAAAAGGAACATCGGGGGAAAATTTAGAAGAAGTTATCAAGATGTTAACAGCATTCCAAGCAAGGTGCGTGGCAATACTTTAAATTTATAGTTTTTGGTTTATAATTGCTATTAATTTGCTCTCAACCTTAATTAGATAAATTTTGATGACTTTCGACCACGTTTGAAATTTGCTATTTTCAAATATGCATATCAGAGCAGTGGGACTTATGGCATAACAGATGCTGCTCGTTTAACTCTGATATGTTTCGCATTTTGCTAATACTTGCCTTGTCTGTTAGTTTTTGCGAACCGTTATTTTTCTTCAATCCTGGCCAAAATTTTTTGGACTGGCTGGCAAATTGTAGTCTTTTTGAACATATACGCTCCCCACCCCCACAGTCAATGTTGATATGCTTGTTTCTACTCATTTCGATTGCCGTTATTTGGGTATTTTCCAAAAAACCAACATTGCTGCAGGGGTGGGGGGTTTTGATAACATTATTGGGGTAAAGTTGCCTTTTTATTGGGTTTTTTCTCAAGTCCACTAACCTTTTGGCCAGGATTGTTGATCTGATATGAAATCAGGCAGTGTCAAAAAGTATGACGATTAACACACAAACACTCTTATCATCTATTGTTCCTCTCAGCCAATCCCAGAAGAGGCAAGTTGTCAAGCATTCAACAGAACATCCAGATGCTGTACGGTCTTCAAGAAGCTCATCAGCGACTCAACGACCTAAATCTAACTCGCAATGGCATCAAAAACACCACGAGAGATCGCAAGTTGTCGAAATTTTCTCTCGACTGCAAAAAATCTATGGCCACACAGAAGGATCACATGGCGAGAAACATTCATCTGCAGACGCAGAAACGAAGATTGTGAGTTTCGACTTTCAAAATTGCAATCATTTCTCAATCATTTCAATTTCTTGTCAAATTACGATGCAAATGCGTAGCTTGCAGAATTTTGATGAATTTTATGTTGAGATTTCGTCCAGTCGGAACTTGATTGCTACTTGAAACTTGATTATTTTGTTTTTGGTAACAACAAATTTTACTATTATTCGAAAAAACTCTAGATTTAAAAACAGTCTCCATCTATTACTATTAATTAGCTTTACTAGTTTGTGTAATTGAACTGAGATTCTGTTTATACGAGAGACCACCAGTTCTGGCATAATCATCTATGGTTCTTGTCCCGAAAGAAGCCGGTACCATCCCCGGCTAGAACAAAAGGCAGTGTAGCTCTGGTTCTGTTTGAGACTAGTTTTATCTTGTGTAGACATTTTTCAGTACCAAACAAAGCAAGAGTTGAAACGAGGATGAAAACTTTGTCAGTGCGCAAATCTTTAGTGCCAAATTTTACGTTTGCTTTGATTCGAATCTGATTTAATTGTGGTTGCTGGGTTACCTATCTAGAAGTAGTATAGATATTTCAAATAAGTTTTTCTTGACTGCTGTGGATGGTAATGTTTTGGAAAAGCAGACGCAATCTGTATTGGGGAAACCCGGAACTGTTACCAAATGATGCTTGTTTCTCTCGTGAAAAAGGGTCTGGACCTGCTAATCATGAATTCGTCATTTGTTTAGAATATCTGTTGAAATCGCTTGAGTTTTGACCGTTGAATTGAACAATGAGGAGAGAAAATGCAAATTAACGTCACAGTGTATTTTGCATAAACTCGCCTTCATGTGTGTAGCCATTCATTCTGGCCTTAGGAATTCGCGTTGCAGTTATGTTGCATTCAAATATATGTTTAAGCTTTGCAGAAGGGACATATGAAAATCTCAAGTTTTTGGCAATGCCAGAAATGGCGAAAAAGTTCCTTTCAAGTCAATGCAAAATGCTTAAGAAAGAAGCCATAAGGCTTAGACCAAGTTAACTGACGGACATATAACTATGGTATCCACAAAAACTATTAAGAAATTGTTTTAGAACTTTTTCAAACATTTTAATCGAATGTGTAGAAAAAGCTACATGCTACAGCATGTCATTCGGAAGTGTTTTCGCCTCTTATGTGTGGTTATTCATAAAAAGTACACATACAGTGGAATCCTGATATAGCGAACCCCGGATACAACGAACTTCCCGGTATAACGAACTAAATGTCTAGTCCCTTACAAATTCTCTCGGTATAATGAACCCCGGATACAACGAACTCTCGATATTACGAACCGAATTTTAGATCCCTTTATCATAATTACCCTAGATATAATGAACTTTTCATAATTTTTTCGTCTGCTGTTTTTGTTTATTTATTTTTGGTTTTCATTTATCAATTTCTCTTGGGGGAAATCATTATTTTTATCGATTAGGCTCAGAGCACGGGATAAACAAATGAAAATGTGAAATAATCGAAGATGTCATTCAGCCGCCAACTAGAATTGAAACGATTGTAGCTTTGCCAATGTCTGGGTACCAAGTTGTAAGAGGAGCATAAAGATCTTCATTTTTTATGACTAATAATCAGTAATATTTGAATTCAGCTTATTTTTTCGGAGTAAAATATGCACAGAAGTTGGAGATTTCTCCCGGTTTAGCGAGCTTCCGATATAACGGACTATTTTCTGGTTCCCTTCAGAGTTCGTATGTCGGGATTCCACTGTATATACAAAGATATACAGCTCTGCTTATACGGCATTGAGCACATTACGACAGACCGATAAACAGTAATTTCAACTGCACTTGTGAAAAATGACTGGACTTGTGCTTTGTTTTGTGATAAAGTCTAATGCATTCCTACGATGAGCACAAAGCCTAAACATAGTATTGGTGCTAAGTCCATCTCGCTACGCCATGAAAGCTGAACCCTGCCCTATATCCAACGTATTTGAATTTAATTATATATGTTCTTATGTGTAGGTAACTGCAGGAAGCGTGGAGCTCGAAGTAGCCGCCCTGTCATACACTCAAAAGTGTGCTCAGACCAGCCTTTAGGACTTAAAAAAAATCTACAACAGACCGACTAATATTACTATGGTTACATTGTAGAAAAATGCGACAGAAAAGAGACATGTCTAGTGTTCAAGCCAAACAAATATTCACTTGTCATACTATTGTGAAAAATAACAATATTTTTAAAAGTGGCTTTGAAAAAGCAAACATTTGAGTAAACTAAAGCTTTTCGTCTGACACTCTTCAGAGTTTAAAACGTCAGAACATGTTCGAAAACTTTACGCTAGGAAATATATATACCCAGTTGTTGATCGAAATAGGCCAATCAGAAACGCATACACATGACTGTTGAGGTTGACCAATCAGTGCCACTTGCCTACAGAGAATGTTACCAATGGAGTCCTAAGGTGGAAACGAACTCCTTTGGTCTACACAAAAGCTTTAGTTTACTCAAATGTTTGCTTTTTTAAAATGCCATTTCAAGTTTTGTACCACGAAAAGATTGTTAACAATATTTTTACTGTTTCAGAGTTCGAGACCTGCCGCTCCTACGAAGCGTCAAAGCCATCCAGCCACAAAACCAGGAAAACTCAAACAGCAAAGAAAAACAATAGCCGCTGCGAGGCAGACTGTGAGTGCCTGGAAGTAGCTTGCTCGTTGCCAGTGCTATGTAAAAACCTCTTCAATTTAGTCCTTGTGTCAATGGTAATCAGATTGGAAAGATGCAGGAACTAAAGGCCAGCTGCTCCAATTTTGACCTTCCTTCCTATCTGCTAAAGAATAGAAATTTTGTTTACAGCAATGAACCTTAATTTATAAAACGATTTAAAGGTGCTTCGAAACTATTTCGCCTCATTATCAGTAGCATTCCTAAACCGTAACCATGCAATGTAACAATTATTGCCTCCTTCTAGTTTCGCTTAGACGATTTAATAGGAATATTTACCCTATTTAAGTGTCCTATAAATATTCTATTTCTGAAAGACAACGAGTTGAAATAATTGTATCAATACATTAATTACTTTCTGTGGAGTGCAAGACTGTACAAAGTTGTAAGTAAATACTTTTTCTATCTTTCTATTATTATAACTACAACACAAGATATTTTACTCGAAAATCGTATGCCTGTTTGGCATGGCTACATTGTAAAGCATTTGTAAATAATGTCCTATATTAACACTGTATTTTTCTGTGGTTTTGTATTTTACTGTATCTACTAACTCTTACTGTATCTAATAATTCTCTTGATTCGCGGATTTTGGAATTTTGGCTGCCTGTTGCAGAATAAAGAAGTTTGCTACCATTATCGATATTATCTCAAAAGGATTTTAAGACAGATCCTTGATGAGATTTTCTTTGTCTTGATAATCTGCACATTTCTTAATTACTTATGCAGCCATATCAGTTCATCGCTACTTTTAATCTGGTCACCTATCCTGTTCGTAACACCATTTTAACTATAATAACAGTGAAATCAGTTTCTTGAGTAAAGAGCGTCTCCATCCAAAACTTTCAACCGCCGTTTATTGGCTAAATACAGTTTACTGATTTTAAAACCCCTTTCTTTTTGTATTTTTAAAGTATTTTCTTCATATCCGCTTGCACTTCGACAGTTGTTTACCAGGAATTTTAATGGCACTGTGATGTATACTTGATGTTACAATGTTTTTCGCCAGACTTCGCCTTTGCTCATGATGCCATAAATTCTTACGTCAGTGACTTGCTTTACAGAAGCATCAAGTGATACCAGCTATGGTTTTCTAAGAATTGAGTGTGTTTAACCTTCATGGTATGCAAATCTGAGGCTCTCAATTGCTATTCAATACCAGACAGCGAAAAAAGCTACCTACCTCAGAAAAAGCCGGAAGGCCTAGGCCAAAGTTAAGTACAGCTCAACTGGTCGCAGATGCCCTTAAAAATGACCAAGTCAAATTGAAAGAATTCTCTATTACCCATTTGGATTATTTTCAATTTAAAAAGCATAGTTTTTTAGATTTGGACCCTGTCTTTTGACTTTTCGTTTTTTTACTACCTTTTTCTACGATATCCATGTTTGTATTCATGATGACATTTTTAACTATGTTTGCTTCATACCTGGGCCCTTATTCGGGATGCTGCTTTATCGGCTCTTCCAAAATTACAAAAAGCAATTGATTCTTCTTATAAAACTTCATTCGTTTGATATTTAACAAATAAAAGACTTTGAAACAATGAAAAATATACTACACATATAATTGCACACTTTGTAATTGCAAAATCATCATTAAAAATCAACATTGTCCCCAAGGTCTGGTTACAGTCGTCTCTGACAAATACGCCAGATACCTTTTTAGTTTTCTTTACTAATTTTACTTATTATAAGGAATTACTTTGCAAAAAAGGTCTTCTATTATTTTTAATTTGTTATTAGAGCAAGCTGTAATGCAGTATTTGTAACATTGATTTATCTATCCTGTGAAAAAGCGAAAATGAACAAATAAATTTCCGTTAAAGAATACAGCGCTTTAAATGACAACATATTTGTTCATCGTTGTGGTTAGTCCTCTCATTGGAGTAGATCGTTTAGGAATTTGAATCGAAGTGTGACGTCATGAGAAATCAATTTTTGAATTTTTCGATTTTTCGAACCTAAAAGAACACCACGAAAGGCGTGTGAATTTGGAAGGCCAGTTAACTACGTTAATAATTGGATGCGATGTGGATAATCGAAGATTTGGATTTTGTTAACGGATAACAGATAACGGATTTTGACTTTGTTCATAATGTTATGCACAGAGACCAAATTACAAAAGTTTGATGTGGAAAGAGCCTGACAGTTTTGAACGCATTTAGCTGATTTTGAATAATATGCATACACATCGTAATTTTGGTTATGTGATCGAAGGTTATGCGATCGAAGTTAAAGAATTCTTAAAGTCGCTTTTTGTGACGTCATCACGTTAAAACTATAACTGCCGGCATGAATTGTTCTTGTATGCCGCATTCGCTTCCAGCAAAATTGCATTGATGTGGACTGGAAAGTACACCATAGAGTAAATGACCTGAATTAAATGCAACAGAAGGATCCACCTCCATCGAAACCTCCATACTTTTATCACAGGAATGTTATGCATGTATGTTTGTATATGTATTGCAAAAATATTCGCTATATACTCTATCATGATAGCAGCTCCAACACGTTTGAACAACTCCAAGAAAAGCACGCCGTCATGATTTCTATCCTTATTTGAATAAAGGTCTTTGATGACTGGTACAACTGCACAGCTTACTATAATTGCCGAGGTTTCAGTCATCATACTGACTAAAGATTGGTCTGCTATGAGGCGAGTGACACGGGGAGGGCGATCCAGTTTTTGGCCTTCTGTTACTGTCTCTTCATAGAGTCTCAACTCATAGGGTTGGCTGGTAACACTTCCACAGTGTTGCATTGTTGTTGAGCTATCTACAACCTGCATCGATTTTTGCTTGGCTATCATTCGCGAGATCTTGTCTCGCACTGGCAGCAAAAGTTTATCAGTTATGCCCAAAAACGCGTGAGCGGAGCTTATTGCAAGGAACACAACAAACGACGAGCTGTCCGCTTGAAAAAGCCTAGCAGCTAATGTTGTGCAAACTTGCAAAGCCATTATAAAGTTTACTGCTTCACCTGGACTGTATGCGCCTTCCAAGCGGCCGATTACAAAGCCTGTCAGCAGCTTTGGGAGCGCAGAGGCTATCGGTATTGTAGTTGAAAGAACTGCTTTTATCAAGGACGAGCTTCTTTCAAATGAGGGGAGAATAAAATAGGCCACAAATATCCACCAAGCTATGCCCACTGAAAGCTGCATACTGGCCTTCGCTGCTAACTTAGCTTTCTTCCAGAATGACTGATGATTTCCGAGGTAGTACGTTGCCAGTTTCCAATGACAGAATCCAATGCCCACTACGAAAAATACGTTTCCTAAGTACGATCTCAATCTGTACTGGAAAACGTCGTATATGTAAGACGACTGTAAGACGGAGACCATAAAGAATGCCCTCAGCAGATTCCAAACAAAAATGTTTTGACGATTTGAAATTCTCCATCCAAGAACTGGTATAATACACGCAAGAGGCCACAACTGAACTACAACTTCTTTGAACGACATGCTCATAACACACAATCGTTTAAATTTCAATTGCAAAAGATTCCAACTATCTGTACTTTTGCTATAACAACACGTGTTTATGTGAAGGTCTATCCACCAAATTCCTATAGCCATCAGCCCAAATACAAAACCACAAGTACTTATTTGCAGACTCAAAATAGCACACTTTCTCAGCGACTTTGCAATATTCGGTCTTGTTGCTCGCCAGCATACTTGGTTAGGTTCTGTTGTGATAAAAGGTGTGGATAATTCTTCGCTTTCGTATTCTTCATAACAGAACTCATCCCTGTTGTTAGTTTGCATCTCGTCCATTCCACATTACAGGTTTAACGTTACACGTAACTTGAGAACACTGCTAAGCAAGTTTGAAGCCAGCACCAATATTTAAAAATATAACCTGAAGATGTCGAAAACCAACAACAGATTTTGTTCTGGCTTCCGCTACATGGAGCTGCAGAAGCAGAGTGAGCTTTTGTTTCTCTTTTAAAACCAACTTTCATTTGCGATTTCCATCGGGATTGAAAACTTTTGTTTTACGAAGGCAAAGTCATTAAGCCTGATTTACACGAGACGAATTTTTCGCGCGCTGCGAATTTTTCTCTCGAATTCGAAGTTCAATTTACAAAAGAATATAGCGACTGTCCGAAGAGTGCTCTTATCAGCAAGTTTAAAATTTTAAATTTATCAAAAAAGCGAGCAAAACAGCAAAAAGTGATACTGGATTAGAAAGGTCTATTTAGGGCGTCTTCAGAAGGGGGAATTCCATCTTTCGGTAAGAGAGGTTTACGTTTACATTTATAAGGCCAGAATAACTTCTTCAAATACTTTCAAAGATCGCTATTGAAGCTTGCAAGAGCATGCGAGATCCTGTTAGTGCATCTGCTTAAAACTGTTGCTGTTGAGCAGGCCAATCAGCAGCCAACAATTCAGCAATTTTGAAGAAATTCTTGCCTATTATTTTTTATTTCTGAAATATTGGTAGAACGATGAAACTTTCAAGCCAGTTTTCGCCAATCTATTTTATTGACGTTTTAAAGGCGAGAGAGTTTGAGAAAAATAATGCGGAAAGACGTAGGCCATCTGAAAGCGAAACAGAAGTCAGATGTCTTCAAATGCTGTTCTGATTGGTTTAAGGCGAAAAATTTCGAAATTTCGAATAAGGCGAAAAAGTAGGAATGGTTTCTACTTTTTCGCTGCGAATTTTCTAATGTTTACTTCTACGCATATTTTTCGCGCATTCGCGGCGAAAAATTCGCTTCACACGAAAAAATTCGTCTCGTGTAAATCAGGCTTTAAAGGAGTGTGATATTCTCATGTACTATTACGTACTATTTCTCATTTACGTACCTAAATGGACAAAAAACATACCTTTTTCGTTCGAAGGGGGGGAGCTTAAGAGGTCAAGGAACATTTTTCATTTAATGATAAGAAAGAAGTAGAACGCAAAGACTGGTAACCTTTTTACTTTGGACCAAATATGACACTTCGTACGCATGTGGGCCGGGGGTGTTGAGTCACGATGCTGTCGCAGCTTGTTAAGATGAAAAGTTTTCACTTCTGAACAGTACGATATTGAAAAAAATGCCCAAGAAATTGTTATTCCAATCTTTTGAATTTGTCCGTGTTGCTTACTAATATATTGCATCTGTGGGCACCTTGTTCTTTTAAATTTTCAACATTTTTCTTAGGTGCAGGGGTCCTTCTTGCTATCAAAACGCGGGGGTCCTGAGCTATGACCTCTTGCCCCATGCCATCAGGGACGAAAACAAGTTGCTAATTTTGGGGGGGCGTGGAAGTATGAAAATTCCAACTTTAAGTGATAAATTTTTCATTCGACCAGTAGATCTGTTGTACCTACCAAATTGATATTTGTAAATAGCCCGAACACCATAGTTATATTTTCTTTATAATTACCAAATCTTTACTCAATAATTAGCCTAAAGCATAAAAGCCTAAATCTCTAAATTTTGATTAACATGAAACAAACATTAAACATACTGTAAGAAGTAAAGCAACATTTAAGCAAAACCAGTATTAGATATACTTAATGATTAGTAGTATTCTTTCAGATCAATTGATCAATTTTATCTAAAATACATTTTTTCACGATATAGAAGCACCAAGAATTTGGGCCTTTTATTTTCGTTCTTGATCGAAGAAAACTACCTTTAAACTTTTCAGAGGGCCAAATGCCTTTTCATTCTTTACAATTGAAATGATGATTTGAGAACAAACTTGTGCATATGCCTGATTCGAAAGATGAAATACTCTTCTTTGATCAAATACTTCTACTGCAGTTTTTGCAATGTGTTCTTGCTCCACAGAAGTTTTGTCATAGGAATTTATGATAAGGACTCAAGGACATTAACAAATAACAGGGGGAGTTTAGCATAAACTCGTTTTTTATAAGAAGCATTGAGAATTTTTAGTACTGAAAGATTCTTAATCTTTTATTGAATTAACAACTCGTAGTTTCTAAAAAAATTCCCACTCTAATATTTTCTGATCAATGCGGGTATTATGCGGGTGAATTTTAATGTTTAGAATCTTTATATTTAAAATAAAAAACTTCTTAAAATATAAAATTCACAAGTTTGGTCTTAAGAAAAAAATTCCAAGTCAACCGTTACGTTTTCCAACTGTAACTGGATTTTCCAAACTTTGGGGGGGCGTTACGCCCCCCACGCCCCCCTATTATTTACGTGCCTGCATGCCATTGTCCCCTTAAAGCCACCTTTGGTATCTAGCCAGTATAAAGAAGCAGGTGCACTGTTTGATTAAAAACAACCGGAGATGGCTATAGTGTTTTACAGGGCCATAAAGCCCGGGGGAAGGGGGACGGGAACGCCCCCCCCCCAATTCTGAAGTAACACGATGGAGCCCCTGGAAGCTTTGTCTGAACTAAACTAATTTTTTGTGTTATAGCAACAAGCTTCAGCTACTATGTCATGGTATCAAACGCATGTTGACGATTGTTGTTGGTCGTTATTTATACAAGTAGAGTTGTGTCGCGTCGGTCACTGTTTCCAAGAGGCAAATCGTCTCAAGCATCTTATCCACCCTTTGAATATACTGTATTTTTTCTAATGAACGCTGCCCTCTGGTAAACGTCGCCCTCTATTGAACACTGCACCTTCAGCCAACCATTTGGAGAAAACGCTGCCCTCTGATTAACGCCGCCCTCTATTGAACGCCACATCTTGAAAAGCGGCGTTTATTAGAAAACATACCAAACAAGAAGTAACGAATAGTTTATACGCTTATTATTACGTTTATACGTTTATACGAAAGCTATTAAAGTTATCATGTCAAAGATATGACGGCTCTGACAAAGACAGGGATATTGGCATTCCTTGACATTTCCATAACGGAACTTTTAAAAACATTTCACACAAGAAAACATTGTTTAAAGTCTGTTTTTATTTTTTTTGTCACATTTTCTTGTAATTTTCTACTTGACAAGCTTTTTATTTTGTATTAAACCCCATCCTCTGATAAACGCCGCCCTCTATTGAACACCGCATCCAAAGTTTGGATTTTGTAATAAAAGCCGCTGCGTTCGTTAAAGGAAATGCAGCAAAGAAAAGAACCGTATTAGTCGGCATTAATCTCGATAAATCCACATAACACTAGAATAATGAAGAATAATGGATAAATTCCGAGACCTTTGAGCTTCTTATCTTCTCTGCCTGTGCTTTTAATTCACGCTCAGTTAACAGTGATTGAATAAGGGCTTGACCAGTCCCCAGCAGCCTGAATACTTAATCTTTGTGCCATCTACTTTTATTTCTGATGTTGAGCATCGGTATATTCTTTGGCTGCATTTTTTTAACTTAAATGTCAGTCTATAAAAATTACTATTGACCTGTCCGTCATAAAGTGCTCGATGCCGTATAGGCAGAGCTGTACACGCCATTTGGTGTAAAGAACTTAGGCCGTCCTGTTCAAGATCATTTGAAATTGTGCCACTTTCAAGCCATAAACAAAATTGATATACAACAGATTATTTGGCTCCTGAATTATTCAACCTGAAGTTTGTCAATTTACCTTTACCTCTTACGGAATATTGTTAAATGATCATTTGCTCCTAGAATAAATACCAATTTCTGATCTAAAAATCAATATTATAAGAATTTATATAAAAAAGCAATAATAATTAGATGAAGTTAGAAACAGACATCACATGATTTAGCTTCGTCTAGTGAATTAAGATAAGATCAAAGAGATCTGTGGATATGAACCGGAAGATGTGATGGATGTGGTGAAGAGGAGGAAGCTCCAGTACTTCGGACATCTGGTTCGTGGAGGAGGAACTGGTAGAGCTGTGATGGAAGGCGGAATGGAGGGAAGCAGGGGCAGAGGGAGACCACGGAGAAACTGGATGGGGAATATTACTGAGTGGACGGGAGAAAGAGGCAACACCTTGAGAAGTATGACGGTTGATCGGGAAGGCTGGAGAAAGGCTATCACGAACTGGGTGCACCCACGGCCGCCTCGGCTACGGAGCTGATGATGATGATGAGTGAATTAGCTTAAATATTGCCATCATTTTATAGCTCATATTTGGCACAATTACCAAGACATCCGATAAACACATTAAGCGATAAACATATTAAGCGAGAGAATATTCCATTTCATTTAATTCTTATTTGACAAAACGGATAGAAAACAGCTACATTTTTGTAGGTGTAGATTTTCTAACCAACGTCCATAAAGAGCTTATTCCTAAAAAATATGTTGTAATGAAAATATCATACAATGTGTAAAAAAAAGTATTCTAAAAAAAGATAACTGATGTTTTCATTGCTTTTGAAAGTTGTTTACGGCTAGAAACTCATCCTCATAATAAATGGTGTATTTTTATTGTTTTTTACTTTTTCTTAAAAGTGCAATTTAGGGGCGTAGCTAGCAGGTGGTTTAGGGGAGTGTTACACATACACACCTGTTCTTCATGAGTTGGTCGGAAAATCTTCAATTGGTCCACGAGTCCTTCGTATGTCGGTAGAATCGTCCGTCAGTAGGTGTAAAAGCACCTAAAGGTTTTCTTCAGCTTTGTCTTCGACGGTAAATTTTACTTATGATGATGCTGCACCCCCTGTAGCCAACCCCCCTAGGCTGGAGGATCAAACTACGCCACTGGTGCATTGTTCATGATATTATCTTCATATCATCAGCTGCTGTATTCCAAATCGGATTCCTAGATCAGAATAGGTTCTTACCTATTTACTTCTTTCATCTTATTTACATGGCAAACGAACCAGTCCGGTTTGGTAAGATTCCAGTGTGTAATAGGTGGGATCTCACTTGGGCGGGGTGGAATTTTTTTCCAAATAAACGCTGGGAGAAGGAATGAAGCTGGGAGGTGGGATGAAATGTTTATTTAAATGCCATCAAATTTCGCTCCACTTGTCAGCATAAACTTTTCAAAGTTGGAATAAAATCTGCATGTAAACATTCGACGATTTCATCCCACCTGTCAGATGATGAGAGGTGGGATAAATTTGCTCATATAAACCGGCACTTTGAGCGAGGTGCAAAGACCAGCAATAAGAGATGTAATTTCCAGCTATTCATTAAGCCATAATCACCTTTGGGGGTGGGTAAGGGGGGGGGTAGGCCTAATTTTAGACGGGGACGTGTCATTTTGTTAAAAAATCTGCACCCATAATTCCCCTCATGTCTGAAAAATGTGACCCATAGTTCTGTAAGTCTCTTCAAATGGTACCTATAGTTCCGTACATATTTCAAAAACTGATACTGATAATTCCGCAATTCAGAAAAAAGGTACTCCTAAACAATGGCACGTCCCCCGTACCTTCAAACATGTTAAGGTAACCCCCCCCCCCGAGAATCAACAACACGTTTTTATAGGAACAGCCTCAATAAGAAAAATTAGGCTGAGATTTCCCCAAAAATAGAAACAACAATAGAAAAAAGGCAGGCTGAAATACAACAAAGCTCAAGAAAAAAGTATCAGCAGAAATTGGAAAATCAAAAAATAGCAACAGAAAACAGAAAGCAACAAGCAAAATAGCATGAATTACTTTATCATGCACAGGTTATGTCACTACTATGCATAGGAAATTCCAAAGCAAAAAAGATGCAAAAGAAGAAACACGTGAGACTGGAATTTCACGAAAAAAGGAAACGCCAAGCTTATTTCATTCTCGTCAGCTGACTCTCTCTTATATGATGGAATATCTAGAAGCTAGAGGGATGGACCTGCTCCAGTCATAATTAAAGCTTTTTAGCGCATTATAAACATTTAAAAAAGGTAGTCATTTATGTCCTCCCTTTTAACATGCTGTTAAAAAATGCACCGTCTCCTTTTTTATGAAAATATCTAAATTAACTTTGACCTTGGAGTTTTTCATCGCCCCTTCGATTCAATTTTTCAATCGCTGTTTCCATAAAGGGGTGGGATGGGGGGCTTGGCTCCCAGCCCAGTGCACTTTAAGGCTGGTTTTCATATAACGTATTTCGACGTATTTTATCGCTATATGATGTTTTCCGTTATATGAAAACCGACCAAATTTTATGAATTACCCCCAACAAATTCGTACTTTTGGTAGTAATTAATTAAATGCTCATAGAGAAATTACTACTAAAATAAACAAGGTCTTTTAATTATGTCTTCTTAATATCTGAAATAATTCTATAAGCCCCCCCTCGCATAAGCCCCCTCGTAAAAGCCCCCCTCGAATAAGCCCCCATCCGAAAATATCAAAAATATATAAGCCTCCAGGGGCTAATTCGAGAGGGGGTTTGATTTCCATGACCCTGCCCATGAAAGTTGCTGTTGTTGTCACATGAAATCACATTCGGGATGAATTGAAGTTCAATTTTACCGGCTGGTACGTGCCTTCCTTGTTCAATTTTATGGAAGATTCTTGGACACTTTGATTACTTTAGGATACTTTGTTTTCTTGCCCTTGTACCCTAATTTTGTATTTTTGGGACTAGTTTCATGTTTCAGACATTTCACTAAGCTTTTTGATTATTTAGGCCACTACATAGATTGTTGCCAAATTCATCAGCTCTCTGAGTTTCAAACCTGAATGTTTTGATTGCCCCTTATTTGAAGAATATGCAAGTATTAATATTCTTAATTTTCGACTGTGTTTGAGTTTTTTTACCTTGCCTTATAGATACATATTCTGGGCACACTGATAAAAGTAATGGATTAACAGTCACATTCAGATTATGGCCGGGATCACAGGGTAGGGAAAGCTTTGTTCATTGATCTAATGATTTAATTATTTTTAACGATAGCTGAAGATTTTGATCTAGACCTGCAAAAATCTCCCTAAAAACTTGATTTTGATACTCCTTTAGTAACCAAATGAAACAGTTACTTATCCACACCTGAATAATTTTCCAGGTTAATCCATCAAAGCTTTTTTGTAAACTGCTTCTTGTAACAGGGATCATCCTAAGGTCTTCCATTTGCCAAAATCGGTAGTTGTAAATTAAAATTGTGCCGTTTTGAATAAAAAATAATGCAAATTTTTTCAATTCTTTCCCCTTTCTTGAAAAAATAGAAAAATATAGCAACATAATTGAATGATAACATAGCTAAGGCCAGTTTTTGTTAAAGATAAAATGAACCGCAGAATCTATATGTTTTAAATGGTGTTTTGTTAGAATCCTTTTTGTCCTTTAATCTTAATCCTTTTCTGCATTGTTTGCTCCCTTGCCAGACTGGAAACTTTGTTTCTTGCGCAGGCAAGTTCACGCACCTGACTGCACGACTGCACGCCTGAAATCACCCACTTTTAAGAAATTTGTATTGTTATCAATGTGGAATGTATTTAAATAGGGACTTTGCACGGCCAAAATGATGATGGAAAATTTGAGTGTGCGTGCAATATATCACGGGCGAGTGACAAAGTTTCCAGTCTTCCTCCCTTGATTCTTTTAGCAAAGACTCATAAGAGCCCAGTGTAAAACTGGGCAATCCTTATGACTTAGTGCTAAAGTAATACGTCTATCATATTTCAATCAGAAGTTTTATGGGTAACTGATCAGTAAAGCCACAGTATGTTAACAGTGATAGAAACAAAAGGCCAATCTGTATCGCTTTTGATACCAATCAGTAAGTGATTCATAGCAGCATAAGTGCAACCTATATGTATTACTCTTATCTGAATCGAAAGTGATCCGTAGCAGTCTGAACAGTGTATTTGATTTTTTACTGCTAGGAAAACCAATGAGATTCCAAATTCTAATGACCACAAACTGAGATCCACATATAGGCATAACAATCTATGAACTTTCTCCATATCTGCTATTTATCTAATGCTATGAATGGCATCAATGCAATAAGAACTTTACTACAGACATTTGTGACAGGTATTCAATCTGGTTTTGAAGCGCCCCGCAGCATTTATTTCAAAATCCAAATTTTGGATGAGGTGTTTAATCTTGTTCTTAGGGTGTTCTTGGGGTGTTCAGCCTGTTCTTTGGGTGTTCAGTCTTTTAGAAACAATGTTTGTTTAGATGATTTGATGTCAACAGTGACAAAATTAGCTCTACACCTGATAAAAGGTTTGCAAATATTGATAAGAAAATTTGAATAGATATTTTACATACAAATGCAAATTTACATACAAATTTATTTCATGAGGAGGTTAAAATACTGGCAGCTATGCAAGCTGATATTGCCCTCTAGTGGAAAGGCCATTTCTAGTGGAAAGGTCATTTTTGTTGACAAATATTGTATCATTTGTAGGGAAATTGACCAGTATGGATTTGAAAGGCCAGATGATTTTGACTATGACAGCTATGAGGCATTTATGTCTGCTTATCTACGAGTTCTGGCAAGAAGAGCTGCCAAATGGGAGAAGCTGTTAGGGACCAAGTTATCCAATCTTACTCATTCCAGAAAAGGTACGTTTTTGGTTTTACTCAATGAAAGTTATGTTAAAAAACTTGATGACACAGGCAAGTGTCCAAAGCCCAGTAAAATGTTCATTCTTCCTTGGTCGATGAGTAAAACCGTTGAAAATAGAAAAAAGAGAAATGAGGCATGGTCTGCGTAAAGGTAAAATTCTTTTTTCAACTACATTCCTTGTGGCCATTCCCTGTGCAACTCCCATTTTCCAAGGTAATGCAGAAAAGTAGTTTGAAAGCTTCCAAAGCTGTACACATTTTGTTGCAGCTTCAAGTTCATCCTGTTTTTAGTAAAAAGTGAAAGGATATTCTTGAAAATGATGCCTGATATTTTCATCTGACTCAATGACTTTCAAATAACAATTCTTTTATGTTTTTTCTTGAATTTAGAAATTCCAATTTAGAAATTGCACATTCCTGTAGCTTCTCTTCATTTCATAGCCTACATATATGCTGCTGTTTCTATTTCAGTAAAGAGGTATGTTCGTAAAGGAGTGCCATCAGAAAGCAGAGGGGAGGTATTGCTCAACATAATTTTTAAGCCCATTGCTTGGATATCGTAAAATATTTTTTCTGACATTTTGGCTTTGAAATAGGATTTTCTTGCATCAGTATTTCATAGGGTTGTTTGGCTCTAACATTTATAGTTTGATGGGTTGCTGCTTTGAAGAAAGTTGGTGTGTTACTTTACTTGAATGAAATATGATAATTTATGTGCAAGATAGAAGCTCCTATGTAATGATAATTATTCTTTATATGCCTTTTATATATGTTCTTTAATTAACTTTGCAAAAGTTTGTTTTAGGGTTTCTTGTAAATTGTTTTAAAGTATTTCCATCTAAGATACCCTAGAAAATCATATGGTGATTTAGATATTAAAAAATTTGAATAATAAGTTGTGATATCATAAATAATATATAAAAAACAATAAAAACATCACTGCATTCAATTGCCTAGTATCTAGCCCAATGCATGATTGTCCTTTTAAACTCTCCATGCTGTAAATTTCTTGATGAGAATGTGCTTGTAAAATAATTGCTGCAGGGTTTGGCAATGATTACTCATAACTTGATTGCTTCTTTCCAAGGTATGGTTGATTGTCAGTAGGGCAAAAGCAAAGCTTGATGCAGCCCCATTGAAATATGAAGAACTGGTTCAGGGTAACATGGATGAAAAGATTGTTGATATTATTGAAAGAGGTATTGCTTCCTTTTTCTCCATATAGGATATAATAGTGGGTTTATACCAGTCTGTCTTATAGCTCTTGATGAGTTATTGTATACAGAATAGAGCAGTTCTGAATTTCACACTCAGTGATATCAACAGGCAGCTGTGAAATATTTCAAATCATTTGCCTCACTTAAACAGGGCTCAAAAGTAGGGATACAGCCAATAGGGTCATACAAAACCTATTGTATGTGAAAATACAGTATACTAGGGAAAGTACGCCTTCGTATAGTAAAACCTTAAAGAAAAGAAAACAATATTATACAATCTAAGGAAAGAAACAAAGGAAAAAACCTAGCTTGATACATTTTTTCGCCCCGCATACTTTTCATCAGCTCGCGAGAACTTGCAAACTGTCATAAACATATCACCTGAAACAATGGCAGAGAGACTCCATCTCACTCCTTCAGGAGAAAAAATTCAGTCAAGCGCTAAATCTTGTTGCAATCTTGCATATTAATTTTTCAAATGTTTCAGAAATTTCTGTACTGAATGAAGATAATGTGTTTGCCAAAACAATGCCCACATAATATTTTTTAAGGAGAAGATTTTCTGCAGGGGAATTATTTTAAAGGACAAAATTTTTGATGACAAAAGCAATCACATTGCCTTTTTAAAAGTTATTTTATGACTCCAAAGCACAAGGTATTGATTTTGAAACTCAAAGTTTTTGTACAAGATATTTGATGGCGCATAATCAGTTTTTTGCTCTCATACATGGTGGTACCTTCCCTAAAAACGTTTTGAGCCTTGCTTGAGGTAAAATCCTATAGAGTTTCTTTATACTGAACAGGTTTAACCTAGTTTAGGTATTTTGCTAATAAACTTTTCCACTATGCTGGATAATGATAATTCAAATTAGCTTTTTGTGGTTGCAGATATTAGAAGAACATACCCAGAGAATGTTTATTTCAGAGATGTTAAGGACAGCCAGTTGACATCCTTGAAAAATGTTTTAGTAGCAGTAGCACACTACAAAGAGTCAATAGGATATTGCCAGGTACTCAACCTCTTTTGCAGAATAACACTTCTTAAACTGCTGAATTAAAGCAACCAATCCTTTCTTCAAGAAACGAGTTAAAATGAGCCATCGTTGCTTATCCATGTCCCATTCTAGAATAGGCCCTATGTTGACGAATAACTGACTCAAGTAAGCCCACCTTAAATTCTATACAGAAAGCAAAAAACATGTTAGTACAGAAAACATATATTTGTAAAATGAAATCAATATCTTGCAAGAGATGAAAAAATTTGGCAGATTTTTCTTCAAATCCTAACACGTTTTGTAGGTTCTATGTTCTCAAATTTGTGGATGAAAAAGATATTCCATATCCGATGAAAAGAGTTTTTTCCATATTACTCTCAATTTTATAAGCAACTGGTTTATAGGCAACTATACAAAAATTTGCAGGGTTACAAAGCATCTTTAGTATATATGAAATTTGATTCAAGCGATTTTTCTCTGAGCTGAATTTAAATGAAATTATTTTTAAACCTGGCCTAAATGTTCTAACTCTGTTCAATCCCCTAGATTTCTTTGTGTCTTCCCAATGTTATGTGTACTACAATTGACATCATATCAAAAAACTATGGGCAAACCATTTTAGGTTATGGTATTCACTGACATTGTTAAAGTTTTTGTTAAGCAATCACTGAGCAACTATTGTATAGGTTCTAAAAGATTTTCAGCTGCTCAAATAGCATAACAAGAGGCTGTTTTTACCTAGGGCTTGAATTACATCGTTGGTATGTTGCTTTTAATAACAAAAGATGAGAAAATGTCCTTCTGGTTAATTGTGGAAATTCTTGAAAGACTTGTTCCAGGTTTGTTGTCTTTAGGTTTTGTTGGCTTTTTGATTCCATCCTCAATCTGAAACATGCTATTTTTGATGTTGCCAGGGGCTGAAATTATATCGTTGTATAGTTAATTTGTCGATTTTCTAAATACTGCACAATCTTCATCAAATTTTTATTCCTACTGAGCAAGCTATAATAGAATGTTTTAGAAAGATACTCTCTTCTAATAAATTGAAAGTCGTCAAAAAATATGTGCCTATGAAAATAGGTGTCCATTCTGTAACTTTTTTAATGACAAGCTGTTTTCGTTTTTAACCATGCAATTCACTTTTTCTGTTTCAGATTTTTATTCAAAGAATCTTGTTGGTGTTCGTGTTGAAACTCTGGTTTTAATGGAATTGATAAGGTGAGGTTGTTGTTATATTTTCAATTTGTCGGCTTTTGGCATGATGCAGTTCAACATTCAGTACTAAATAGTTCTGATGAAGTGTTACCAACTGAAAAACTTTTCTGTTGGAATGAAATAATGGATGTCCAATTGCCATTTAAATTAACCTTTACTGTACATTTATTTACTCAACAGATTTTAAGTACGTTTTCGCCATTTTGTAAGCTCGCTCTGCAGATTGCATTGCAATGCCTAAATTTTCTTAAATATCTCAGATGTTCTTTTCTAAAGAGACAGCGATCAAGTGGTTTCTTTCGAAGAAATTTTTGGATTACTAAATTAAGTTATTGTTGGAGAAAGTAAGGTGCCATTTGCTAAGAGATCTCCACGTGCTTGGCTAAGCTAGCATTAAAGAGGAGGGGCTAAAATCTTAGGATTGTTGAGATCTTGAGAGATTTCGTGAGGAGAATAAAGATTAAATCGTAGATACTTCCTGCATTAAATAGAAATATGTAGCTAATAATACTGAAGACTGTATTCTTCGAGACAGATGATTTTAAGAAATTACTTTTGCAATTCAAACTACATAAATAGTTTTTTGTTGTTAGTGTATTTTTTCAAATTGCAGTTCTTGTTTGTCGTTTCTAGTTTAACTACATTTCCTCTCCTCTTTTAGCCAAAGACACCCAGATCTTTATTTGCACTTCAAGTCGAATGGCATCGATCTTAACCTCACCACCTCGAAATGGTTTATTTGCCTCTTTATGGATGTACTGCCAGTCGAGGTAATATTCTTTAAACCCCATTGCAATGAATGACAACTAGCAGGGCAGAAAGTCTTGCTGGTGATAGCTCAAGATTCCAACAGCCTCTAAAGGGGCGGATGAGTGCATGACTCTTAAAGACTTATTGCTAACAATGAGTCATTGCGCTACGCAAGCATCCCATAATGCATTTTTAGACAGTCTGAAATCAATTTTGGTTAATCCGTACAAGTTTACTGCCATTGTTTGGATCGTCGACACGCTCGCAAAGGCCCACTGTTAGCAATTAGTCTTTAAAGAGAATCAATATTCCAAACAATAACGTCCCTGGGTTTAGCTTAATGCAAAATTAAATTGAATAGAATTTGAATTGATTTTTATCTTCCACGTTTTTAGGAGAAGTGATTTCTTGCTACTGAGAAATATCTTAGAGACATGTCGATTCGCTCAGGTGGTGAATAGACTGGCAAAGTGATGGCGTTATAAATTGTACTTTTAAAATTTTTGGATTTTGAACATGAATTCCTTTGCAAAATAAGCTAAATCCGTTACAGATTGCCTGAGATATGGCAATTTGACCCTTGGAAAACTAATTAAGCAAGCAAAAATAACAGTAATCCGTTAGCTAACTTAACATTTATGAGGTAAAATGAGTTTTCAAGGAAATTTTGTCTGTCACTTTGTTCCAGTAAATCTACGAAGAAATACAAGTTCTTTTTAAATAGAGTAAGATAAAATGATTTATTCCTTGATAACCAACACGGCTCGTTTGATTTGTCGATTCTTTCATCTTTGCGTTCAATTAGAAATGTCAATTCTTTTTGTACTTTTACGAGCCTTTCCCATGGTCAAAATACAGAATGCGAACTGAATGATGCAGATACATAACCAACATAACACATTATCAGCTTTGCTCAAATTTAAACAACAATTTAATTAGGATGAGCTCCATATCTGTATTCACAATCCTCTATTTGAATATTCAGATAGCTCCTGCATATTCCTGTATATATTTTTCAGACCACCCTCCGAATTTGGGACTGTCTTTTCTACGAGGGTTCGAAAATTCTGCTGCGAGTAGCTCTCACGTTGATTATATCAAATAAAGAAAAATTCCTGGCAAGCAAGGATTTCACAGAAATTTGCCAAACTTTTAAGGTGAGGTTCAACGTTTTACCTGTATTACAACTCAATTTGATCCCCAATTGCGGACAGAATGCCCGAGCATTTGATAACGAGTCTTGTTTTCAGTTCTTACTTCAATAATTATTTAACGATTCCGCTATGTTTTGATTATATTGGCGAGCTGTGTATTTAACGACGTTTGCTTGAACTCCACACCGTTACCTGACACATCGTTATTATTTATATATCATTAGGAACAACCTCTATATAATGTTAGCTCTGAACCAAAGTATCTTTTCTCGACACTGTTCTTTGCATATTACGATGTTCCAATTTTGGTAAATATTTCAAAATGATGTTTATGGAAAATTTTCCTTACCTTTTCTTTGTTTTTATATTTTATTTTTAGTTGCAATATCAACATGAGAGACATAATTGATAATCATCGGATCAAAGTAAATTGTATCTTGTTCACTGGTGTTTTCTTTTCACAGAAAATCACGAACAACAGCCTTACTCTCGATTGTCATTCATTTTTGCAGGTAAATCCATACAAAATTTTTAAACCTTTGCACCCAATACTATTTCTCTTTCTTGGTGGCAGGAAGGCATTGTGACGGATTGTGACAATAGAGCTAAGGGAATATAGGGTATGCTTACTCAAAGAATTGCTGGGCGAGCATAAAGAGAACCGTACTTGGCCATGTCACCAGTACTTCAGCCAGGACATTATATGGGGCTTTGGCAAGAGTACCGTGAAGGGAGGACTTAAGAGGGCTCACCCCTTTGTTAAAATTTAGAGCCCAGCCCCCCCCCCTTAACAATGAATTAATTTTTGGTTAAAAGTATTTCGTATCTTTGACCCTTTATAATGCTACAGATTCTCTGATTTTGAGATTTTAACACAAATGCAAGGGTATTGGGTGTGGCCATAGGTGTCATGGGTGTGGCTTCTAGAGGTTGCCTACAGCAAACCCCCTCCTTGCTTTTTAGGACGACACCCCTGGGCTTGAGCCGTTGCCCTTCGACTCGCCGTGACTCAGAAATTTACATCTTCATATTTGGACCTAGGAAAACAAAACTGGAAACAAGTTACACTCTTACCCTTTGTCAAAAAGCCCAATTTCCATCAATGAATACTATCTATCTAAGTAACTAACTGTCCCTTTTTTTAGAACTGCTTCAAAGTGCCTGGTTCACTCCCAATGGCTAAAATTCAGGAATTGAGAATACGGCATCAAGAAGAACTTGCTATTGAGGAGCAGAAACTTAGAAGCAATAAATAGTTTTATTTGTAAGTTCAACGTCTAAATAACCGATAGTTTGACATCCATAGATTTGACTAGAATGGTCCGGTTCTTTTAAGATTTTTTGTGGTTTGCAAATTTTTTCCTAGAGCAATAGGTTGAAGGCTAGCTTTTTATTTGAAGATTTTAAAGGTAGCGCAGTGGAAAAAAGGGGGTTTGGACATTAAGAGCGCCCTGTATATGATCCAGTAATTCCAGTTATTGTTTCTGGAATTTTGACATAAATATTAAGACTTTCTCATTCGCAAAGAATTGTTTATTTTCCATGCTCAAACAATATTTCCATGCAAAAATTTTTTTGATATTTTTACAACGCCCTTTTAATATGGTCGGATGGAGTGTATGTATGATGGTTCTTGTCCTTATTTGAAATATTAAAATTTCCAGCCATTTTCCTAAAGCGTTCAAATTTCAAACCTCCCCATTTTTATTTAAAATATTTTTTTGTTTACCTGCGTACACATACCGTTTAATGTAACTTTCTTGGCCTCTTACTCGCAATGAATATGCTAGCCCCAGCGTTTGCAATGAAGCTCAGATATGACCCTCGCCCGTGTCCAAAATGTTTAATATGCCCCTTCTTGTGACATAACTTAAAATGATACTACTTGATCTCTAACAGGTGAATTTACCACACCAGCTTAATATGCAAACAATTATTTTTTCATTCATATTGCAAAATGACAGTACCAACAGTAACTATATTTTTAACTTTTAACCTTAACAACAAAATGCAATTGCATCACGTTATTCTAGCACGATCACATTACATTACACGAGGCAATTGATGCAAGCACATGGCTAGTTCATGACAACTGAACTTAGCGCCAATTTCTGCTTCCAAATTATCTTCTGAACTTGCGAAAAGTCTTATTTATGAATGTTCATGACCGCTGTCAATAGGCAATACCGCGGTAAAGGCTCCGCTCTTCTACTGCGATACAGAACTTCGATAGTCCTATGGAGAAACGAAGGCTTGAGGCAAATCAAGAGGTCTTCGAGAAACCGACTGCAGGATTCATATCCGAGGGTTTTGTGTTTCTTGGAGAGGCGCTGAAAAAAAGAAGCAGGAGATATTGAGATTGATCGGTTAAAATGATTTGATGGTATTCGTAATTGATGTGTATTATTGTAAAGTCTTATTTAGATAGGTTATTTTTCAGTTAGATTTTATTTGTAAAAATGTATCAAAGAGGTATAAGTTGTGATTTTTCTAGATTTGCTATTTAGTTTGCAAATTTTTCGGATATTAGTGATATATTCGCAAATCTTTTTAGCCACATTTTTCTCTTTCCTTCTCGTCTTCAACTTTCTAAATATGTATCATCGTAGTGTCATCGTACATGTATCAAGGATGTGTGAACCGGATAATGCGCCAGGAGCACTTGCCCTCCAAGTTTTGGAAACATTTCTTTCTCTAAAAATTAACCTCTTAAAAACAAGGCCCGTTTTGTGCACCAATCTATCTCTACCCCTTCAACTTGAAATGGTTCCGACATCCCTAGACTGGGGGGAAGATTCGGATTCAGCCCAACAGTACACATATGTCCCTGCTTTAGATGATGCTGTTTACCTGACGACCAAGAAACTGGAAATGTACACAAAGGTACTGAAAGTATCTTTTAGCGGCCTCCTTCACGTTATCCACACCCACGACTCTGGGCTTTAATGAAATAGATAAACGCACATTGATAAAAAGGCTGTAATCGGGAAATTTTTTATTTAGCTTGAGTTCTTTCCACAATCTTGCATACGATAACAGTAGGGTGTTGCAAAAGGGAGCATCACGAAATAATGCAAGCAAGAATGATAACAAGCTAAAAGAAAACATCTAAACCATCCTTGCTATGAAACACTATTAGAAATTGTTATAATGTCAAATTCTGCGTGATTGGCTTACTGCAAGAAAATAATCAAAATGATTCCCAGTGTGGCCGATGTGGCTTAAGAAAAATGCCAAAAATCTGCTGAAAATTATGTCCCTTCTTCGGAGAGCGAATACATTTGTTTAATGCGAAAGGATAAATTGTATTTCAGCATAAAAAGAACAAGAAATAGTGAATCTATTGTGGCCGAAAACATTTTAAAGACAAAACAACCATATCGGTATTTTGAACCAAAAGTGGCGGATTAGCAAACCGACCAGCAGTTGCACCTTTTAGAACCATCAAAAATCCAGTTTGGGCATCAATGCAATTGTCCATAAAATTACACGAAGTTGGAAACTAGCAATTAAAGGATATATTTATGAAGCCTGATGCGAATCATACACCTAGACATTTATGTTGAGTCAATTTGAACCGATGTGAAGGAGTATCTAAAATATCGATTCTTTGCAAAAACTATGCTTTAACAAAACCTAGCTTGGGGTCTGGAGCACAGGCTAACAAATTATTGCTTTCTCGAATTGGCGCTTACCCTTTCACCACCCAGTAAAACACACCCAAACCATCACGAATTGCTGTTTTGAAATCATGTAATTATTTTTCAATCGATTATTTGCATGCAAAACAAATATATACCCGTACCAGAGCCTCGAAAACCTGGTGATGCGTTTATTGACCCCTTGGAAGGGGAAAACACTTAATGTTAAATTATGAGATTAGCTTTAAAATATATTTCTGTAACTAATTCGCAGAAACTCTGGTACCCAAGGTAGCATATAGAAATCTTATTTTGCAAGTGTCTTTCACAAGAAATTATTTTCGAGATATTTCTGGACCACACATTCTTCTGAAGAGAGTTTTTTGAAGAATGATACTTTATGTCTAGTGGTGCATATGAAGATATGATAATGATAACAAGTGATTTGGTATTGGGAGTGTTTGGAAGTGAGAACAAAGTTGATGTAATTTGATTTTTCAAAAAATCTGTAGGTAAATCGCAAACCCATGGTAGGAGCTGCCCCCCCCCCCCATTCTGAGTTTTTCTATGGCACCACCGCGGGCGTTTAACGGTCTTGTCATCAAGTTTTAAAGTGGTTTGTATCCCTGTAAAAAATCAGATTAAGGAGTATCAAATCAAGATGGTTGCAAACGCCGAAAGAGATAACGGAGTTTGTGTGCCTAGGAAAACAACTTGAACTTGCATTAATAGTTTGAAGCACAAACAAAAGCTGACATGGCAAGTGACAGTGAGACTGACGAGTTTTATGATGCATCTGAAGAACTCTCCCCGTTAAAGTAAGTGTTTTGATTTCAATATTAAAATCACCAGTAAAACAACAAGGAAATGTTTTCTATTTCAACACCTGCACGGCAACATAACGAACTTGATAAATTACTTCTTGTACTTTGATATAACCGGATCACTTTGTTTTTAACACTCCCTATATGCTGAATCCGACTTGTCGCCGTTTCTCATGACGCCCAGACCACATGCAGGTCACTACCTGTGTGGACAAATCCTCCTGGGTCTTTTTTTGTTCCCAGTAATTCGTCATCTAGTGTTTGATTTAGGTTTCTTACATGTTTAAGGCCTTTGATTCAGTTCTGGGCTTAAATCAGCCCGCAAAAGTCGCTTCAGGGTTTCATGAAAGGTAATATTGGCTCTATACCATTTTTCAATGGTCCATTTTTCGACAATGTATCAATTGAATAATAGGGACATGAGAGATCGAAGGACAATAGCAAGACCATCGAAGAAAGTGAATTGTATTTATCGGCATATTTAGGGCCTTAAACTCACTACTGTATGCCAGCAGTAAAATATTACAGAAAATATCATTTTTATAGGTATAGGAGAAAATGTTTTTACCTATGATATCAATATTTGTTTGTTTTTTTTCAAAGAATCATTAAAACCATTAATAACATGAATTGCAACTTTAAAAATGAAAAAGCTATTTTTATAGGAGTGAATGAGATGATATTTCCTAAAATAATTGAAATAATAACAAATTCAATGTCTTTTGAACAATAAACGTTCCAATTTTTTCAATGTTTATTTGCAAGATCCTAAATACCCTAATCCAGGGTGAAATCCATGTGAAACTCACGCTGGACATACGCCAATAAACAATAGAAAGACAATGGGAAATCGTTAGTCTACGCCGGATATCTCCGGCATAAGCTACATGGATTCCACACTGGACCCTAATAGACCATGTTGATATAGCAACATCATTTTTACCATTCTTGATAAACAACAGTGAAAAATGTTTTAATAGACATTATGCAAAATTATCATTGTTCTGTGGTAGTTGCTGATCTTGATAACAAATCAAATTTCAATTTGTGGACTTCCACTTGAATGCAAAAAGGCCTGCGACTTTAAGTACAAACTGAAGGGTTTTTTAATTTTGTGTACCTTTGATGAATTTGTACCTTACAAACTTTGATTAATAAAATACCAAGTGCAAATACATTAACCGCCTGACTGACAATAACCATTAAAGTTTGAATGAAATAAATTAATGATAGATGGAGTCTTGCTTGATGACATTTCAAAGCTTATGAGTGATAATCCTGACTCACAGATGTTTGTGACCCTACCACACTTTACTTACACCAAACTCCACTTCTGAGTCATTTTTCATTATTCTGAATTTCCTTTAGTTTGCTGTTGGTATTATTTCCAATTTGAGTCAGCATAATGTTGTGATAATAAAGATATAAAAGACAGGTTTATTCTAATAAAGGTACTAGATGAATAAGTAAGCAGTAATAGCCTTATGCTCTTTCTACATGCTAAACCTGATCTCTGCTGTAGCTATTTAACATCAAGTTTCCTTGCTTGCATATTTTCTAACAGATGCATACACCGAATCTATCCCAGAGATAAAAATGTGCATATCTGAATATCTGGAATCACAATTGAGCAAGAGTCACAAATGCACAAGTTTCATATTCAATAGACATTTTCTTGCTTTGTAGTGTCATTTGTTAACACCATTACTGCTGATACAAACCATACCTTTTTATCTGGCTTTTTGATTGGCATGAATAAAGGATGTGGAGTGTAACCTGCAAGGTCGGCATCAATAGGTCCATCCGCACAAGTCTCATGAGTAGCATGGGGGCAAATATAAGTTTCAGACAGGATGATCAATCTTGCCTCTATTCTTAACCCCACCCCCTTTGATACTTTGATATTGGAACTCAAGTTCCACATCCTGCTTGCTAGTGATTCATAGGCTGAAAGACAATAGCTGTAAGATAATAGGAAACCTTATCATTACTGTCCCTTTCGAAATTTGGTTGTTATTTTTGTGCTGTAGGTGCCAGGGTACAAATTGAATGGGCTCAAAAAGATGCCATACCCTGAACCATTTAAGACAACTGAACCAAACAAATTATTCTGAATATATAGAGTTTGCCCTATTCTTGCTGAGGGGTCAGTCCAGCCTAGCCCCAGTGATAAAGGGGGAGGGGACTAGGCTTGACTGACAACTTTGACTGAGATGGGGGGTTCCAGATTTTAGATGATACCTGAAAATAGAGAGGGATACTTTTTGTATGATGTCATCAATAAACAGTCTCTAGAAATAGGCTTTTCTCTCTTTGCATACATTGATATTTAAAGTTGACTTATTAAAATTGAGAGCTGGTCCCACAAGAGGTCATGTCTTCCAGAAAACATTTATTCTTTGCACATTTCTCTGGTTGTTACTTTTCAAATTATCCTTTTAGTTAGTAAATGCTATTTTGCATTTGGCTAACAATTTGCTTGTTTATATATTTTTGATAATTTCAAGATTTGTATCATTGTTTGCCTAGTTGGTTTTTGTCTGTTGATTCAGTAGTATGTGGCTCAAGGGCTGAGATAGCTGGGAGGAGGGCCAAGAGGCTTGAGGCCCCCCTTGCATATTTTTAAAGATACACTAATTTTCAAAAATTTAATTGGGCCTACCACATTCATAAATGTAATGAGGCTCCCCCAATAAACCATGTCAGCCCTTGATGTGACTACTTTAAAAGAGTACATGCTCTTTGTTCATTACTGGATTCCATATCTCTTTCCCTTGGTAAAGTATTTTAAGCTCATTTTAACCACAATGGTGCACATTCTTCTTGAACTTTTGGGCATGTATTTTCAAAGCTTTTTCCTTATATCATGAATTTTTTTAACATCAAAAGCTACACTTTTATAGTTGAGATTTCTCAAAACAGTTATAAGTAATGTCACATTTGTCTTTAGCAAGAATCCTTTGTATTTCTTGGATATTTTGACTGTGCATAAACTAGGTCATTCATTGTGATATTTGTAAGGTTGACAGTTTCTCTTTATATTTCACTGTATGTTTCTGCAATCTAATAAACCTTGTTTAACTTTTTCTTATCTATTCTTGGGAATCACTTTCATATAAATGTATTTTTTTAACTATCGAGAAAATGGTTTCTTAGAATAATAGATCAAGCAAATTGGCAAGGTATTAGGGTCTGAATCTGATAGCTTTTGCTGGCCAGAGAAAAGCCACAGTAGTATAAATCCTGTTACCTTCTGTCTGTTTTTCTCTGCTTAATTGACTCTTCGGATTCTGGTTCTGAGTTTGCAAGGACCGGAGTGTGTGATAATATTTTTTCCCAGATTAGTGGTTGTCAAAGATAAATATTGCAAATTTGGTCTGAAATTCATTTTGATTCCAATTTCGAATATTTTGGGAATGCTCAATGGCGGTGCTACAGAACTTCTTGGTAAGAACAATTTTGTTTTTATCAAAATTCGTCAAGAAAGTGTATGAGAAAGGAAGGTATTTTGGCCAAGTACTTTATTGTGACCTGCTTCTTGGTTTTGAAACTGTCTTCACATAAAGAAGGATTAGGCATGGGTGTTGGCAATTGGTAAAATCAGCGTTCTCTAACGATAAAAGAGGGTTTTCTGACAGTAAAAAGGGCGTGACCTAGATTTTTATTTTATTATCTCCTTTTCCGGATCAGGTTTGCTTTGTATTTTGCATCCATGGTACAATAAAATCGAAATGTTTTTTCTTTTCAGGGAAGCCCATAAGAAAGAAAAAAATGTCTCTTCAGAGGTATGTCAATATCTTTTCTGAATCATTTCTCCCAATCTATGGAATGGTTTTATTGGAAAGGTATTTTGTTCATTTCCATGTAGAAGAGATAGAATAGGTCCCAGAGAGAGTTGTTATATAAATGTTTGCTATGACGTCATCACAGACTAAGAGCTGCGGTTCTTGGACGTAGCATTTAACTTTTCATTTTTAAGAGATGTAGCCGTTTGCTTTGCATTTGATTGCCGTGGTTGAAGAATTTTATAAAAGCCAGTGCTCTCTGACTGTCTTTCTACTGCAATTTTTCAAATGTGTTTCGTTCTTATAGTTTTTCTTTTTAAAAAAGTTTTGAGACAACTTAGGCCAATGTTTATAAATATCTTATCAGAAGAATCCACTTCAATTGTCTGTTCTCTACAATTTGGCGCCACCCTGCGATCATTCTAATCTCAAATTGCCTTTTTGTAAGCAGTTTTCTAAAATGTGGTGGAGGCCTCATGGTGCACAAAATAGTTTCGATAAGATACAAGAGATGTAGAAACATCAATTGTTCACCAGATATTTATATCTTCTCCCGTCTGAAGGTGTCTAGTCTATATCATATCAAGTGCGGCAAGGGTGTCTTATAGGAAGACAGGTTTGAAAAGCTTTGCAGTGCAACCGAGAAATATAGATCCGGTGACAGTCCAGTTTCTGCTGGGCCTAAACCAGCGGGTTTAAAGCTTACCTTTCTGTGATACGACTTATCCGTTCTTGTCTTGCGTTCACACTACTCTGCTACGAAAACGGAGTCATATGAATGCACAAATGAAAACGGACACTTTTGAATACGGTGTGTATCGAATACGCACTGTTTTCAGTGTGAACACCAAAAACGGAGACATTCGAATACGCTAACAACGGCAACAAATTACGTGCTTTGTAGCACACCAAATCTCTAAAAGTTTGAAATTGAGAGATCACTATTGACCTGTTACAACAAAGTTTTTCACGATTTGCTTTTATTTAATTTCACTTATTGACGCCAATTTGTTGAGGATTCGTGAACGCCTCTTTTCAAAAATGAGGCCACCAACAGCGTTTTCGTTGGATTAGTGTGAACACATACCGTATTCAAATTGTATTTATTTGAAAACGGATAAGTGTGAACAGACAGCGTTTTCATTAACGAAAACGGAGCGAAACGAATACGGAGTAGTGTGAGCGTAGCCTTAAAATTCAAGTTCTTCCTTCTACTGTTTTTGATAGCATGTCAATAATGATTCATTTGGCCCTTTGAAGCGATATCGTGTTCTTTAGTACTAGACACTTCTTTCAAATACAATGGCTTTCACAAACTAATGTAAATTGTTCTAATCAAGACCTAATCTATACCCTAGGTACAACCTTTCATTACTTTTAGTGTCAAAAAAATTTTCCGAGAAACCCTTTGGATAAATGTGTCTTTTAAGGATGTTGAATAAGTTTTTTATGGATGATGTATTTGGTAATGACATCTAATCGCTTCAGAAAGTTTTTGTGCCATGATTGTCAGAAATTGCATCGAGGGACTGAGAGGGACAAGTCTGCATGAATTCTAATGACAAGGTCTAAACTACAAATTGCCTTAAGTTGACCTTTCCATTTATCTTTTTGCATCGCAGTATATTTTTGCCGCTCTGCTCATACCCTGGTGTTATTTAAAACTTAAGAAGAAGAGAATCTAATTTCCATTTCTTTTCCTTCTTTACTTCCACATTCCCCTAACTCAACTTTCTTGTGTTTTTATTTCAATTGGGTTTTTCCTCTTTCAAATTTTAGGTTTTCTGCTATCATGTTTTTCTTACCTGAAATTTTACTTTCTGTGTTTTTTCTTTGTCCTCTAATAATCGTTCTTCATTCTTTCCCTTTCTTCTTCTCACCTCCAACTTAATCGTCTTTTTATTCCTTCTTTATCGTCCCCCCTCTCTCCCCTCTTTTATCTTTTTCCTTTTTCCTGTTCCTTTTTCTTTTTTCTTCTTGAATCAGCTTCGTGCACTCTCCTCTTCTAGCTTATTCGTTGAATCCATCATCAACATTTGTTTTTGCGTATCTAGACTGTACTCGAGGAAGGTGTCTAGAAAGCCAATTTGAAACTTGAATCCTTACAAAATTATTCTCAACAAATTATTAAAAGTTGCTTTTATCGAGAAGGATTAGCAACGCCGCTCCTACTCACTGCAACGCCGTTGTTTGATATTTATTTTCTTGCTCATTATTGAATTTATCTTTAATATATCAGGTTCAGAAAGAGACTATCGATGTTCCCAAACAGCCTCCATCTTCTAAAGGAAGCGGAGACATGGTGGCTAAGGATACGAACCTCTCTTTAGTGTCAGCCCCTGCACAGGATCCTGTAAAAGATCCATCTGATGCATCCCCGCCAAAAGCAGAGCCATTGAAAACTGAGAATGGAGAAGCTGCCAAAGGAAGCCCCGTACCCGTGGCACCACCAAGAAAGAAACGACAGCAGAAGAAAGAAGCTCTTGCCAAATCACAGGTAATCTCATGTGTTATGTTGAAACCTTGTAACATATCTGGCTGGATGTCCGATTTCTAAAGACATGTGAGGAGCATATACTTCTCAAAGAGTGCGGACTGATGGCAGATTGCGAGGCTTAAGAAATGTGCAATGGCTTCGATAATATTTTTTAAAGAAAACTTTTAAAGAATGTTTTTAGCGTTTTCGCAACTTTCTTAATGGTACAGATCCTTAATAGATAGTAGCTTATGATAAGGGCCTGCTAAAATGCTTGCGATATCAATTACTTGATATCATTAATGTTAAGATTATTGATTCTATGTTGATGAGCTGTATTTACCAGTTATTATCCATTGATGGAGAGACTTTATTAGATTGAATGATAATTTTCCATTGTATGCTATGCTGTACGGCTGCATTTAATTTTTTGATTTGAACAATATTATAAAGGTTTCTCATTCTAATTTGTATGCGTAGTGCCTTTAATAAACAAGTGTGGTGTATTTTTCCTTCAGGAACAAATAGCGCCCCCGAAGCCCCCACCACCACGTCCTAAAAGCCAACCGAAACTGATAAAAGAACCGGCTTCAAAGCCCGAGCCAACCGAATCGCAGAGCCCAACGACCGCCAATCATCCGTGCATTACAGTGAATTCAGATGCAAAAGACATGAATGAGGTGTTGATTAAGGGCAGTGCTTCTGACATAGTGAAAAACCAGGACCTGGATGAATTTAAGAGTCCAGCGGGAAGCAAAACGAGTCTGGAAAAGAGTAATGACGGTAAGATAAAGTTATATGGCCTAGACTTGCATCAAAGAATGATCTCCAAGTTAATTGAACTCGAGGAATGACAATGATGCTATTGTGATATGACAACAAATCTGAAAAAACCCTGTAATGGGAATTTGAAGATAAGAAGGAGGAAATCATGAAATAACTTACATCCCTGTTTTAGCTATACCTCAATTTCAATGTGAACTTTTTCGCTCTACCCTAGTCTCTAAGCAAATAGCCTGCGATCAAAATTTTCTTGATAGTGACGTATCTCCTCGTGTATTTCAGGCTCAACTACACCCCTGCGAGCTTCTTTGGGAAATCTAAAAATACCAGGAGCTGCGAAGCTGCAGGAAGAAATAGTTAGAAGTACGTCATCATCAGGACGACCATTGTCAGATATTGTAAGTTTTTAACTCTTTTGTATATAAATTCATCGAAAACCAAACACAGTTTCTTATTGTTTGATTTTGTTGAAAGTAGCTTTAAAACGATTCGTTATAAGCTTATTGCGTTTGATAAAAGCCAAACATGACGAACCAACACTTGACAATAACAAAACGTTGTTTGCAGTGTTTTACTTTTACTTTAAGGCATTTCAAGTTTTGCTGAGCAAATTGATATTTTTAGCACCTTTTTAGTCCTTGTGTACTGCTTTCTATTATAAGAAAGTAAGTTAGTTTTATCCCATTCTCCCTTTTTCCTTTCCCGTTAAAGGAAAGAACGATTTTCTCATTTGTGTGTTTGACTTTTTTAGTTCCTAATTGACTGTCTCTTTATTGCATACTGTTGTTACGTTTGGAAGACGAGTAATAAATGTCTAGGGTTTGAACGGTAAAAGTTCGTATGCTCTATCTTTCTGCTTTCGATTTAGGATTCGATTCATTCTGTCTTAAGTTCTGTCTTGAGTTCTGTCTTAAGTTCTGTCTTAAGTTCTGTCTTAAGTTCTGTCTTAAGTTCTGTCTTGAGTTCTGTCTTGAGTTCTGTCTTAAGTTCTGTCTTAAGTTCTGTCTTAAGTTCTGTCTTGAGTTCTGTCTTAAGTTCTGTCTTAAGTTCTATCTTAAGTTCTGTCTTAAGTTCTGTCTTGAGTTTTGTTCATTCTTGTACGTAACCGCTCAGCTTGGGAAATTTTACTGGTAAATTTGCATCTATAAAAGTATCGCTTTTCTGCGATTTACTCAAAAAAATGTTTTTTTCAATTTAGGAAATTTTAGAACAAGTCATTGTGAAAAATCTGGATACGGGAGAAACTGTCCCGCTGAGTCTTGCGGAAGACAAGCTCCCAAAATGTGTCAACCCGATGTCATTGCAGATCATGAGACTCACCTCAGAATATGAAGGGTATGAAAATTTTTTTATAAATGAAATATAGTCGGTTTTGTAGAAATATGGAAACTGCAGTGAATATTGAGGCAATTTTTCAGCACATTCTGATTTGTAAGAATGTCTAGTACAACACTTTTCCTTTACCCAAACATAATAGAATCCTTTGCATATGGAGTTTATAGATTCCAGTGACAAAAAAATAAAGATTTCTTTGGTACAAAATTTAAGCTTCATTTTGACAGGATTGTATGAGCCTGTAATATTTTCCTAAAAATCAGAAAAAGGCTGAGTCGCTAAACCAGTTAGTAGAGAAAGCGTGTTCTTAATCGTTTAAAACAGATACGAAGAATATAATTTAAAGAGGGTTGATTTGTTTTCTCGCCTTACAAGGTGCTCATTACACAATCTAAATCGGAAACTTTAATTAGTATTTTTAGAGTCACAGGCGCCATGCCAAATATTTTTTATGATTTATTGAAGATTTAAAGCATCCACATCTGGCAGCTTTACTTTCTCTAGTGAAGTAAAAATTATACTATAATGTTGCTCTTGACCATCTTGGCCGCAAAATTCTTGCTGATTCCTGTTTAGAATTTCAGTACTTCATTCCTATATTCTAATCTTTTTCTTGCAATAACAGTCTTCTGTATTCTGTTTCAACGCATCATTCACATATTCCTTCGCGTACTTAAAAAGGATGATTTGAGATGTGAATACCTTTTGCCCGTGGGAATCTTGTGTGAAATACCTATTGTTTTCCGAAAGTCTTTTTCCTCATTTATTGAAAAGTGACTAAATATTTCCTAGTTTTCCTATCAAAATAGGGTTTTTTTACCATCAAATAGCTGTTTCCTTCAGAAAGTAATAAAAGTTTTTGTAAATATAAGAATATTTTTTTGTTACCACCTGCAATTTTAAGAAGCATTGCTTTTACTTCAATACCTCAATAATGGGTATGTTTATGATATAATAACTATGAAGTCTTCTAAATATATCTCTCAAATGGCATCCAGAACTGCTGCAATTGTAAAAAGCCCGAGGCTTTGCAATGTTTTTGTTCGATTTAAGAATAATGAACTGGAATCTCCCGACGCAAATATTGACTCAGAACTTAGATCTTAAATCAGAACCTCAAGTCATTATTGCTCATTTTATGTTAGAACTTCTAAAGAGCAAATATTTCAAACTAAACGCTGATACAAGGAAACCCCTCTTTGCAGATCGAAACTGAACTATCGAATAATGACTTGATAGAATCATATTTTGCATCAGTAGTTGTATGAGCCATCACCTAATACCGATAGCCTTTGTAAGCAGATCTGCACACACTTTTCTGCGTAAAACAAGAGGATTGTGAGTTTTAACTCACATTTTCACGCTTGATGCCCTAATCAGGCAACATTGTCTATTTCATAATGTGTTATATTAACGTCTTTACGGTAGATGACTTTTTATCATGCATATAATTTCTCTAGCGATACGGCCTCAATTGCTGCATCCGAAGATGGAAATCTTTCAGACACATCTATTGCACCGAGTGTTAAAACAGAGCGCAAAGGGTAAGGTTTTATTATTCTCTTAATATTTTATATCTTTGCAAGTTCACTGCTTAACTGTTTTCATAAAGTCATTCAGGTAAGGGGAAGGTAGAAGCTTTGTTGAGGAGGGTTTTGTTTTCCCCCTTAATGCAAAACCAGTTTATGAGAAGGCTAGATGACACAAAAAAGTAAAAAAGTAACGAAAAATTGCACAAAATATGATACACAACTTATGATACAATGCCTGCCAAAAGTTTTGAAACACTGACGTCAGTTTGCAAGGTCAAATTAAGCCGCCCCCTCTCCCCCACGGAGCAATGTTGGTTTACTATAAAAGAGGTAAGGGAATTAGGAAGTACCTTCTTTTTCGATTGTTTTATGATATTTTTCGATACTATCAACATTGCTCTATGGGGAAAAGGGCGGAAATGGTAATTTTTTTTCGGCAAAGAGATGAAAGGTGTAAAATGCAACACAAATTTCTGGGTATTCCAAGTATTTTGGCAGGCATTGTAGCTCTTGACCATGCTCATTCAACAGGGAAATCGTTGACCAGAGTGGACCTTTTTTGAGATGGTTCTAAAAGGCGCAAGGTTTCAAAATTTAATGAAGAAACATATTAAATTCTAATACGTCGCTGAACTTTGCAGTTATTTATGTTTGTTTGACTTAAGTTTGAAAAAACCTTTCAATATTATTGTCAGGAATAATGTCATTCTAAAATCATTGCAAATAATGGCAATGCCTGGTTTCCAGAGTAATAAGTAGTTGATTCACATTACCATAAAGTCTTTATCGGCTTCAAACACTGTAAAATTGCAGCTTATAAGGCCTTTATGATCGAATGTTTTCTTCTCTTTGAAGGAAAAAGTTAAAACAACTTTGGGGTAAAACTGTGGAAAAAATAAAATCTGTAGCAGATGAAGTCAAAGGTATGTAATTACGATCTGAATAATACTGATTTGTTTTTTTTAATTATTTATTTAATTATTTAAAGCACAGTGATTCAGATTCTATAAGGTGATTAAAAAACTGCTCGATAATGCAATATTCACTAAAAACGGGTCACGTTTTTTGTAACGTGGCGTTGGTTTTGAATTTCTTTTTTGAAGTTAATTGTGCAACAAAGAGAACTTTAGAAATACTCTAAAAAGTGGTTGAATTCAGTTTGTCTGGAATTTGCTGTATTTGCGGGGATGATAATTTTTCAATTTTAAATAATTTTTCTGAAGGTGTGCAAGAAGGAAGTTGTGTAAAATACCGCAAAACCCCGGTCAAACGAACCGAACATTTCACTGAGCAACGCTCAACATGCCTGCTCAGTAAAAAGTTCAGTTCGTTTGAACACTTGCTCAGCCCTGCTCAGTCTTGCTCAGTCCTGCTCGGAGATGTTTGACGGCGATCAAGAATGTTGAGAGAGTTATCAAACATTTCTTTTGTTCGGGGTGTTGTTGAGCGATGCTCAGTTCATTTGACCACCCTGAACTTTGCTCAATTCGTGCTTGCCTAACTTGCGCGGTGAAGCAGCATGCAACTGTACTGAGCAGCATGCTGAGCAGAGCCGAGTAGCTTTGCAAATGTTTAGTGTTGCTCAGTGCGATGTACAGTTCGTTTGACCGGGGCTTAAGAAGAGTAAAACATTCTTCATTAGTTTTTCCGAAGTTTGGAATTTTAATAGCTTTGTGTAAACTTACTCGTACGTTTCTTTAGAAGACACAAATATTGTTTTACAACCGAGAGATGGTCGTCGGCAATCCGAAGGGGGAATAGGGGTTGGGGGGGGGGTCGGCAATAGGAAGATAGTTTAGGAGTAGGAAGAAGGATTTGAGTACAATGTGTTAATCGTGTCAAGATTTTGTGTAGTTTTGTTTGTTACTTCAGAAGGCTACTGAGTATAAATTTTGCTTAAATTTTGAGTCTGCTGCTTGTTCTCTCGAATTCACCATATACTTATTGTTTTTATTTTATTTTGAACAATTATATATATATTTTAATGTATGATTTCACTTTGCATTAGAGATTAATTTTATCATATTCAAATTATTTCATAGTTTCATAGTCATCTATGTTTTTGCTGAGTTTTAGTAATTTCTTTTTACGTTCGAGTGATTTTTGCCAATGCTTTGGTGATATTCGCAAAGTTTTAGTATTTTTGTAAATTTTGGAGAGTTTTTGTCAAATTTCATAGCTATTTTCTTCATATTTTAATGATTTTTGTAAAGTTTAGAGAGTTTTTGTAATTTTTGATGATTTTTGTAAAGTTTCAAGGATTCTTCGTACTTTCCATAGCCTTGAGAGACGAAAGCTCGTCAAGCGACGAAGATGAAAACCAGGATAGTCATTACATAAAAGTAAGTTCATTCTGATGTGGTTGTTGTTTAAAAAAAATTTTAAATCATTAAAAGGGCGCTGCAGCCCGTGGAAACTTCAGGGCGTTATGATGAAGTGTTTAACATCTACACAAAATTTTAAAGGACCTTTTATTATAGTTACTCACATCTGAAAAATCTTTTTCGATCCTTTTATATTTTTCATTAAAGGCTGGAAAGTTTAATAATTCAAAGGATAGAAATTATTTTTTAGTCGGAAATGATATGTTATCGGTAAAAAGGATTTTTTTCTTTGAAACTGTTAGGGGAAAAACTAGGTTTAGTCAGATAAGGCACCATTAAACCATCAAAGAATTGTCCACATCTGACAGATGTTTTGTATCTATAAAGCGAAATATTCGAGCACTGGAAGTATCTAAAACAAACCTAGAAACAATTCTTACCGTTAGGTTCCCCAGAACTTCAAAATCTGTAACTTTTCATATACTCTAACATTCACCCTTGCAATTGAAAATAAGGTGTATATTCGTCCCCACGTAGACATTTTCTTAACCCTATGTAACAACTACTTGCAATTTATCATAGAGAAAAACGCATAAAGCTATACGAGATAAACGGGCATTTGAAAAGATCCACCTACTGCAAGATCTAAGTGGCGAGCAAGTGGTAAGTTGCCTTTGATGAATTTTCTTCTATCCATCATAACAATTGTTTACTGGCAGATGTGTAGTTTCCTTTCTTTCTCTTTTCTCTGGGGCAATTTCCTTTGTAGAGTGTAAGAGAAAATATTTTATGACTTCAGATTATTATACTTAAACTGAAACATAACAATATTTCATGCCCATTTGCGCTTGTTTCTTATTTCTGTATTTAATCTCGTGCCTACTCTCGGCTACGCCCACCTTCTTCCTCGTTCTAAAAAATCTCAAACACCCGCTGAAGCAGCGCATTTGACCCCCGCTGAAGCAGCTCAACAGAGAGTGCAAAGAGTTATTCCACTGACGCCAAACATATTTTTGCTTTACAAATCCCTTCCATTATCTGGCGAAATTAAGAAATGAGTTAAGTTTTATGTAAACTTAGTATCGACAGCAGTTTCGTATGTTAAACGGTCACAAATCAAATTCCCGGACAGTTGCATGTGGAATACCCTAGTGATCCTGTCTAGGCCCATTGCTGTTCATCGTGTATCTGAATGTCTTTGGAGAATGCCTAAAGTTCTCAAATATTAACCTATATGCTGATGGCACTGAAGTCTCATTCTCATCGAATGAGCTTGGAGATCTCATACAGAACTTTCAGGCGGAATTAGAAAATATCTCAGTGTGGGTTAGAATAAATTAGTTAAGTATACACCCCGAGAGAACTGAATTCATGGTGGTTGACCATCCCCGAAGACAAAGCAAACTGCCAGAGTTACCAACATTTTATTTGGATGATACTATAATAAAACAGGTCCATAAAACGAAGTATCTATGATAGGAATTGCTGTAGATGACAAGCTAAGCGGGAATGAACACTACAAACCTGTCAAATGTAAACTAGCTAGCGGCCTTTCATCGCCCAGGAAACTAAAAAACATCTTACAATAAAAAACATCATCAATGTGTATCAAGCACCTACCGAAAGCCAAGATATGCCAAGGTGGTATGGGAAGCCCTCTCTGATAGTAAGCTAAGCAATCTGCAAAAATATTAGAACAGAGCATTCGATCTGAAAGAGTCTGCGAGGGGAATGGATGCTTGGAAGAAGAACTCCCAGAAGTAAATCAACTGATGACCTTTGACCGAGCGGTAATGGCCTACAGAATTGTCAATCAGCTTTTTCTTGAAGGCCTACAAAATAAGTACATAAAAAGGTCTGTCATATCAAAATACAACACGAGAAACAGCAAAGGTCTCCATGTACATAGACTAAAATTAGAACATACCAATAAAAGTTTCTTGTACACAGGTCCAAAAGCTTGGAATAGTATCCCAAAACCTATTAGATATACCGAATCCATTGTACGATTCAAACAAAGGCTTAAACATCACTTTTTGAACTAACAAACATTAGATGCACGAATCCATGGAAGATCAGTTTTTAGGGCCATTCTATTGATATTTTTAGGGCATTTATTTTTTATTTAATTTAATAGAAATTGCAACTTTTTATTGTAATTTACTTTTAAAGAACTGAATAGATATTGTGGATAAATATGATTAAATGAATGAATGAAAAATGAATGAATACGAAAACAGAAGAACAGTACATCGATGAGACTATTTTAAGCGCGTTTTTCCTTTTATCAATTGTCCATTGTGATTTGACATGTTGGACACGGGTTTGAGCAAACTTTTGACTCTCAAATATTGTCAGCAAGGAGAGGGGGGGGGGGTTGAACCCCTCAAGCAGAAGACGTAACACTACTAATGCTCCTATCATTTCTGGCCATTCTATTTCGAAGACTTAAGTAGACTAGACGTTCAAAGACGTTTTATTCATCCTTTCTATAAAAACCTTTGTATTTCTTTTCTTTTGCAAAATAGATGAAACTACTGCCATTTTTTGCATAAAAGTTTTAAGTTGCAATTTTGGGAAATATCTCTAATGAGAAACATTTCAAAATTTGTAATTAAATGTTCTTAGTAGCCACAGGAGAAAAAGGCGAACAATGATCAAACTTGCCAACAATTAGCCAAAAAATTATCGAAACAACTATATGAACAGTTATGAGACCTCGACTGAATTTATAGCTGCTTTTGGACATCAAACTGCTGATATTAAGCTGGCTATACACACCATACATTTTATCTTATCCCTATTTGCTGCCACATCCAGTGCTACAGTACAGTGTTCTCTACCTTAAGTTCATAAAGCCTTGCAGCCATAGCAAGAAAAGTGCCATAATTGCTTGATAAACTAATCTTTAGGGCGAATCTCAGAATTCTCGGTCCAGGAATAGAAGTTAGCTCTTAACTTGCTAATATTTTTTGCAACTAAACTGATTTTGTTTTACGTATTGTCTAACCAAACATTTTTTTGTAAAAAATCATTTTGCAAAATTTCAATTTGCTTATTTTGACAGTATCAATATTGATTTATTTTGAACTTTCAGGGGCCAATATGGGTTCTGAAATTTTCATTATGTGGTAGACTTTTGGTAAGACAAAATTCTCTATTTTTGAGTTGATGTAAAAAATGATGGTGTAAAAAATGATGTAAAAATTGATGTATAATATATGGTTTCTTGTGATAAAACTTTGTGCTGCTAATAATTTTGCAAAGTATATCGTGAAATGACGAAATGAAAGTAATTACATTGTAAATAACACAAGAAACCACGAGCCAGAAATCATAATGAGAAAAATGATCATATATTTGCTGAGACAATTTTTCATATATTCAGAATATGTTATATTTTGTAATCCGTACATATCTGTATAATTTCATGTTAAGCTTTACTTGTTCCATATCCTTTGTAATAATTTGCCGATATACGTGAAAAAGGATAACAGCCTTATTTGATATTTTCTTCGACCTTAGGCAGCTGCTGGCCAAGACAATATAGTGGTAGGTTTGAAGCATTTTTTCTGCTAACAACGGATTCTGCCTTTCCTCGGCATTATATTTAATCCTTTCATTTCGTGCTAGCTTGCGCAAGTTTTGCTTGCTCCACTTAAATTTTCATAATTTTTTTAATCAGTGAGAAATAACGCTTTCAATGTCGGTAAACGAATATCCGTCGGCTGTCTAATTAGGTTCTAGGAAAAAATATTTTTCAGAGATTGTATTATAGTAAATTTGATTTAAAGCTGGTTTCTCTCAAAACATATTTGATCAAGCCATTTGCTAACGTATTCATGGTACCAGCAAAAGAAACAACAACGCTATTGTATTCTGGATGTTTTGCTTCAACCTTTGATAACCTAAAGGAGACTCTAGGCTAGCACGCTCACTTAAGGAAAATGTGTCTTTTTTGGTCTTGGTTTTTATTGGACCAGTCTTGAAAAGTAGGATGTAAGATGGAGCCTTTCAAGGTTCTAACACCCAAAATTAACAGACAAAAACATAGATAGATCCAAGAAAGATCTTAGAAGTCTGACTTGATATTCCTCAAACGTCTCTATTTTCCCTCGTAATTGGCCTATTTCTTCACAACCACTTGAAATTGGCAATTGACTATGTCAGTTTTGTCTTGTGACAACACATTATTTACGTTTTGAAATATTTTTTCCTCTTACATGACTTGTTCTCGCTTAAAATCCTAATCATGTTTTGACACGAACTGTTATTTGGTAACTTTCAACACACGAAGATTATTCCTTGAAGTTTTTCGTTACTTCTTTAAAGGGCATTTTATTTCGCCAAAAAATGTTAATCTTAGAGTTGCCTGATTCTGAAAGACTTTAGGATTCTTTCTTGGTTCGGGCATGGTCTCCAAAGGTTTCACGTGGGATCTCAAACTCATTATCTGAGTTGGACAACTTTCTTCAATGTTTTACTGCCTTTTTATACAACATACCCGTTTTTATTTCCGACGCTAACTCCAAATAAGTAGCCTTTTCAGCTAAAGCATGAGCGTTCAATTTTTTAGAGAGTTTGGGTTTTGAAAGAAGCACAATCGTTCTTCGACGAGATGCGGGCAAAATATGCTAAAACAGGTTTGTTTTTGGTCCTTGACAGTTTTCTTTTCAAGATTGCTCAAAGAGATGTCCTTTGTTGTCAAACATTTGTTTTTGAGTACTTGCTAGATTCAATTTCAACATCATTTATTCTATAAACTTTACATAGAAGGGTGCTTTTCTTTCCCTTTTTGTTTCACCTTTTTTATCGATTTGTGCAAAAATCCTCTTTCATTTCCCGTTTCACCTTTTCCTTCGCAATTTTTGGCAATGAGCCTAAACTCTTTTCCTTAACCAAGAAGTTCCCCGACTTATTTCTCAGATCGTATATAGATTTTTTTTCTTTGCATGTAGCAGCTGCTAGCAATCAGACATTAAGTATTGGCTTGCTAGATAATATAATAATTGCTTATTTTTTTATCTGCTTTTGTTATCAAACATATTGTTCTTTCTTAAAGTAATGTTTAAATGTATTTTGCAAATGTCTAGAGCGAGGATCACCAACAAGTTCAATCGCCTCTATTAATTCAATTACGTCATTTGAAGATGATAACACGTTAGAGGAAGATGCACTGGTGAGGAAGCTGTTATCTTTAAGATATAATAAATTGATAAATTAATAAAGATAAATTGATAAAGATAAGATAGGATGGTTAAAATTGTTTAGTCAGTTAATCATGATTGGTATGACTTAATCGCCATTGAGGAACCGTCTACCGAAATTGGCTGGTCGAAGATAAGAAGATTCGATGTCACCTAGGTCAAATCAATGTTATTTCCGTGAATTTCGACAATACCTAGAAAACGTCTTGTAGCCAACAAATAAAACGCTGGGTCACCCTGGGCAGCACAAGGGTCAGTCAAAAGAGGTTGTAATACTAGTGTCCAGATTCCAACTGAAAGTAAACAAAACTATTTTAGGAAGATATTAAAATAGTTTTAAGGCACTGCAATAATGATAAAAACATCGCTATAATTCTCATCCCGTCAGCTCTGCACGACGATTCGTACAAGAAACTAAACTTTGAAGTAGAAAAGAGAAATTAGAAGACACGACTAAGTTTACAGTGCGAAACAGAAGAGAACCTGTTGCAAGACGAAGTTTTGTGTCAAAATAACATTGTTTCAATACAATTTCTAAGTAGAAGAAAAAAGTATCGATTAAGCCGCAAATCGTTTATTCTTTTTTGCCAAAGAATGTAATAGATTTAGAATTGGGTTAAAAATTTTGCAGCCTTTTCGATTGATTTTGATTTTTCCTGATAATTCTAAATGAATTATTTTTAAGTGCGTCCTTTCTACTAATATTTTTACAGTTTTCTCTGAAAATATTCTTAATGCGCCATGTCATTTGTAAAGATCTTTATGCCTGTCTTCTTTGATCGTAGAGTAAAGATGAGGATTTTGATGACACTGGGCCTTTTAGAAAAGCTCCATTTTGCACATACCACGGACATACATCGGACGTTCTCGATTTATCTTGGTCAAAGGTGAGGAATTTGCTATTTTTAGTTTTAGAAACTCAAAAGTTCATAATGGGCATCCTTTTGGAGACAAAACCCATATATCGAATGAAACCAATGCTATTGCTCTTGTACATGGGGGGGACTCTGTTTTACTGTTACCAAAAAATCTGTATTACCTTACATATAAATGATTGTCCAGTACATGAAATGAAGGTTCCCCTTTAGATAGTATAAAAGACACTTAACAACGTATCTAGAGAGCCCTGTGCGTCACATTCATCTCAAGAGATGCCTCCCATGAAAGCATCATTAGCAATATTGGGCATTTTTGTATGTATTTCATAAATTGCGCGATTTGTTATCACTAGCACATTTCACACAATATTTTTACAAAAACGTTATCGCAATACGAGTGAATTTGATTTTTATTTTCCACAGTAAAAACCTGTTTAAACTTTAACTGCGGTTTATATGGTAAGCACTTTATGCGCAAAGCCTTTTCATGGCCTATTTGTTAACAATGCTTTAAAAATTTAAAATGGTGTCGGTATAGAATTGAAGAGATCGATGGCAGATTTAGTTCTAGAACTATCAATACATTAACAATAATGATAAAACCAAGGTATTTGCTCTCATATCACATTTAACTTCTGTGTCACTCAATAATGGAAAAAAACATTTATGAGTAGCATATAGATATAGATAAAAATATATTTCTTGTATCCGGCTGGGTTAGGTTCCAAAACCGAGATTAGAGTTTTGGCAGAAAGGGTTTAGCCAATCATCGTCTTATACAGACCGAACTAGAAGATAAGATGGGTCGGTATGGCTTTGAAACTAGATATAGCTATGTCAGCACTGTGCTGTGGTTGACAGCCCAGGGTTGAAGGAAGATTGGTATCTCTCTGTGTGGCGAAAACAGTGCACAAAGTTATAAAAATAGTTACTGTTATAAGGATAGTTAATAATCGCATGTATAAAAAGTAATACGGCGATAAAGAAGGGATTTGAATTTAGAAAGTGAGATTATGTCTCTTTGTGGTGTAGTATGTGAAACTGAGAAGATATAAGCTGCGTGTGATTTTACACTCTCAAGAGATCCTGAAGAAACCTTAGATCACACATACTCATTTTTTCACGTAAGAAAAGTTACTCGCCTATATAATGCCTATATAACGTTTCGCGCGTTCTTCAAAAGTTAGTGTTTTTCTGTAATAACAAACTAAAAATGATTGATTTTTCTTCTTTGCTTAAACAGTAATGTCATTTGCAGAGTCAAGTAAATAAATGCTTTTCTTGTACCTCTGCGTAGATTCTAAAGTGTTTAAGCTCCTTAGCAACTGTGTGTATTTTGCAAACGCCGCGTGCTTAATGCAAACAAGACTACGCTTTACTGCATCTTATCGTTTTAATAATTTATCAATAGGAAAGTAAACAAGAATTCGATAATGGTGTTAGAAAGGGTTTTGACATAGACTGTAAATTATTAACAGAAATCATTATTGTATTCATCAACTCGTTAGGATGGCATTCTTATATGCAAGTCTTCATTTCGCATGATGCAACAATCCTTGATTCCGTTTGTATTGAAACAGATTTCTGTTTCCGGAAACAATAAACTGCTTTGGAAATTAGAAAAATTTGCAGTCACAAGAAGCACAGAGCTTTTTTGTATCACGAGAAAGAAGCAACCCAATTCATGATATCCCAATCGACTAGAAGTGCGATAGAAGCTAAAAGTAACTGTCAATTATTTTTTGGTGCCTAATTATTCGGAAGGGGAGGGTGAAATAAGCGAATCAGGAATTTTCTGGAAAGGTTGATTTTGGGGTCGTGTTCATTAACTCAAGATACGAAAGTCAAAGAATGGCTTGAGCTTGTTTGTTTACTAAAGCCGGTGTCATATGCGTTTCGGTAACCTTATGCATTTCGGTCCGGGTACTCAAACGCATGACAATTTGGTTATGCAAAAACGTACCCAAGCACTTAACAAGAAGGTACCAAAACGAATGGTGGAATTTAGCATGCAAAAAGGTCCGGGTACACAAATGTTCTGGTTCATGTTGTTCAGAATGTAAAGAACAATCGAACTATTTATAACAGGGGGGGGGGGGTACTAACAAGAAGCGGTACTGTGATGTGATTTCCCTTGTAAAGTTTATGCAAAAAAGTACAACATAAATGGCGACTCCAAAGTTTTCTTTATTGAAAAGTGTGAAATTTTGAACTCAAAAAGCATTGCGTTCAATTTGTTGATTATAACGTGTCATAATGTCACACTACGATGAAATCACACACATTGCGTCTCACAATGTTACACTTTTGCATAGGGTACCAAAACGCATATTACACCGGCAGAAAAATACATAGAAATTTGGTTTCAACAATATGCTGTGCTATTTCGCAATTTCCATGGCACCTGGGACATAGCACTTCACGAAAATGTCGTGCGTCTTTTGGCAAAAACCCTTTTGTATTCGAGAAAAATCTCCAAAAATATCCTAATAATTCCATTGTTCTGAAAAATATGGTACGCTATCTGGAAAGAATGATACACCCCTCATCATGGCATATATTCACTAGACAATGTTATGATGAATAGAATGTGTAAAAATTGATTGGCGAGGGTCCTTAATAAAATCAGGGGGTTGGAAATTTTCTCATAAATACATACGTAGGGGTTCTCGAAAAGGCACCGAAAAGCACAGGCCCCTATCATCGTGGCACACCATTGTTTGCCAGTATACTTATAATGATAATAAAATGAATAATTTGGTTAAAGTTTGCATACTAGGTCTTAATCTAAGTCTGTCTAACCCAAACCAATGACTGTGTGTTATTCCATTGACGCGTTGTTTAGTAATGGTAGCCCATTGGCGTGCTAAAACATGGGGGCATTTTGAAAACTATTCATTTTCTTCAAAGATGTGCAGCCAAAAAACTGTTTAATGGCAATTCTACTTGCGCAGAAAATCAACGACTCGTCTCCAAGGGCTTAAAAGAAAAAAAATTATTCAAAATATTATATCATTCTTGTTCCATATACTAACTTCTAAAAGGCATTTATTTTTCTTTCTTTTCTTTCTAGTGATTCACAATATATTACTTCTATAAGATACAAGAAAATATCTTAGAGCACTTAAGATACAATAAAATTTTGTTCACGATGCGTTTGAGAATATTTTTACAATAGACATATTCTGTTCTTCCGAGAGATGATAGCATTTGCCTTTGGCTCTTAGAACCCCTGCATTTTCACTTATTAAGTGGAACCATTCCCAAAGGCCCTAGATAATACGGCTAATGCACAAATTACATTGTAGCCAATTTTGCAAGCATTTGTGGTTAAGGTTCACTGCTGAAAAATATTTAACTGGGGGAGATAGGGGAGGGGGAACTGTGCACTGAAGGTTTTGTGAGTAACTTCGTTTTATGTGTTTTGGAAAATATTGATTGCTAGAAAAAGAAATGTAAAAGGGTGGGGTAAATGAAAACCTACCTTTGCCAAATGATTTAGACAAACATCTCTCACATCTTGAATTTAGGCAGAGCATCAGCAAACAAGGCTGGAGAAATACTAACTTTCAATATCTGATGATTATGTTTTAGAAATTGAATGGCCATGTGATGACGTCATAAGAATACATAATTTTAGCATTGCTGTATTTGGTCTGTATTGTCTGAGAGACGACATAAAATAAAACAAATGTGCAATATTTAGTAAAATTTGTTTCCTCTAAACTTTGGTCAAAATTAAACAATTCCAAAAATATATTATATGACGTTACTTAATCAGCCTTTTAAAATGATAAGTCTGCTAGCACATAAAATGGTGTTCTTATAATGCATGTGGCTTGCGATACACCCCAGGTATCATATTGCCTGTTCGGATGCAAGGAAGTGCTCCGGCACATTTCCGGTACTTTGATCTATGATCTTTTTGTTCGAAAGAGACATTTCTTCGTTCGCCGTCCGCCCGCCTCTAAAACATTTGCAAAAGAAATGCCGCAATTCCGCCTTAAATGGAACATAAAGGCAAGGATTTAAGGCTATTCCAATAAAAACCAATGTTTTTCCTACTTCTATGAAAGTGCGTCCTGAATTACTATTGTTTACCGATCTGTCAAGGACAAGGGCTACCGTGATTGGCAGCCAGCAAATCGCAAAAAGAACGACAATCGAAAAGCAAAGGTACACTGCCCGGATTTCTTTCTTTCGCAAGTTAGTTTCGGACTTTTTCGCCGCTGCGGTGTCGTTGCCGAACACGGAAACGGTCGACTCAAGCTTTAATTGCTTCCGAATAGCGCGTAAAATAACAGTATTGGCGATGACCAGAAATATAACACCTGCACTGGATATCGTAATGAGGACAATATCCAAAACACTTTTTGCTACATGTAATGTCTTAGAATCATCAAGTACCGCACATACAAGTCCGGCAAGGAGAATCACACCCCCAATAGCCCAGATGGTTGCCAATAATATTGTAATTTTGCGCCGCGTAAACAGCTCTTGGTAGCGAAATGGCGTTACGACAGCGACGAATCGGTCTATTGTTACCAGTATCACTGCAACCAGAAGAGTTATCAATGTCGACGTAAATACAAACATAAACAATTCTATTGCATTTTCCTCTTTCCACTCCTTCCTTTTCGCTTTTTGTGCGTAATGTCCTAGGCATACCACTAATGCCATTGATGCAGCGACAAGGTCTGCAACGATCAAGTTGATAAGAAATATGTTTGATGTTGCTTTTCTGAGTTTTGAGCTTCTCAGGATAAGAACGAGAATAAACGCGTTAATAGCAATTGCTACTGATGACTCCACTGTAAACACCACAATTTTTGCCATATCAGGAAACGCCTTTCAAGGCTTGTTATCAGCTTCACTCTCGAGAAATAACGCTTTTGCTACACCGAACTATTGCTGCAGCTGGTGGTTTCGCGATAAGGGATGTCTTCAAATACAATGCACAAAGATTACTCAAACCATCGCTGTCAGTCTTTCCATCGCTTCCTCTGTTTTGCTGAGTCGAACTGACGAAAGGTAGAGAAACAAAGCTATTATTATCGTACGGTGAACAAAAGCCTTTGTGGCCGTTATGTGTTTTTAATTGTAGAAAACTGCGTGGTTGTCATCAACTCCAAATGGGCGGATAAGAAGATGAAAAGAGCCTACAGTTATCGAAAGTAAATACAAATAAGAAAATTCCTAATCATCGGCATGAAGCAGCAAAACGGAATCATTATGCAGTATAAAAAATAGCTCTGCATTTTGTCGTCGCAAGAGGAAATGTTGGTCATAGTTTAGTCCTTTTGATTTTATATTTGTAAGTTTTCCGAATAATAAAAATGATATTACCTTCTCTCATAAGGTGGCAAACGTTATGTTATCGAAAATCACATCGAAAAATGATGGTGATTGGATGGGCAGGGCTTTCTCATTTCACAAAACGTAAATAGATGTGGAAAAATCATTTTCACGTGAATTCTTTCGTAACTATTTGTTAAGTTCAAATATTGAAGTGGTGAATCATGGTCGTAGGCGTTTAAAAATATGCCTAATCTCATCCTCGTAATCATTTTCCTCACATGGATTGTTCTAAGTTTTTAGTCTACTGTAAAGATACAATTGTATAGGCAAACTAGTTGAAATTGATGCCCTCTGTTTTCTCAGGAAATATTCTTTCCATACCATGACGCAACGCATCATACGATACCATACGATACCATACGATACCATACGATACCATACGATACCATACGATACCATATGATATCATATACGATACCATACGATACCAAACGGTATCATACGGTATCATACGGAATCATATACCATATCATATCATAACATATCATACCATATCATAACATATTATACCATACTATATCCTACCATACCATACCATACCATACCATACCCTACCCTACCCTACCATACCATACCATACCATACCATACCATACCATACCATACCATACCATATCATAACATATTATACCATACCATATCTTACCATAACATACCATACCATACCATACCATACCATACCATACCATACCATACCATACCATACCATACCATACCATACCATACCATATCATATCATACCATACCATACCATACCATACCATACCATACCATACCATACCATACCATACCATACCATAACATACCATACCATACCATAATAAAGAAGCCGCCAAGAGGTGTCGGAGGATCTGCATTTTCTTGCAATCATTCGAATCGTTTTACTAATTTTAGGCGTAGGTTTGTTATGTTTCCTTAATCACAATTTTATGAAGGAATTCATTACTTTATGAAGCCGCCTAAACCTCGGGGCCCTGGGGCAATTTGCCCCACTTGCCCTCCCCCCTCCCCCATCGGCTGCCCTGAATAAACTATATCTTAATCGACCTTGTTACAATACTATGCCATACAATACTGTTCTTTACACTATCTATAGGAAAACATTGACAAATGATGTTTAAAAGTGGGCAAACATCAGGAACTATGTTATCCTAAAAGGGAGGCCTAATGACATTGACAGGGTTTGATGTCTAGCGGCCGACGAAGCATTTAGATGCTACTTGAAATGAATGAATGAATGAATGAATGAATGTATATACTACCTTAAGTAAACATTACCCCATGTTTTCAAAATTCCCTTCTCTTCCGTGGAAAAAGTTTCGTCTCGGAAGCATTGCAATCCTAGGACTAGACTTAACAGGTGGAAGAATTGGAAGATAATTTCCACAGTCAATGTTTGGTAATAAATGTTGCAGGTGATGACATTGTTTTTACCAGTTTCAAATCTGTTTGACTGATTTTCCCATGACTATTGTATTCTTTCAAGATTAAGGAGGCTTCTACCTAATTTCTTCTTGTCGTGCGAAAAAGCAAGCGCGGTTTTGAGCACATTTTACTTTCGTCTCTGACTCTCACTTACCGAGTAGTAGAGTAGGAGTAACCACAAAGCCTGGTTTTCGAACTAGACTTACAACAGTTTTAAAAGCCTGATGTCTAAAAAAGAACCATTTTTGCAATTATACTTTTTAAGCAAAATATGGATTTAAGTAGATGCTGAAGCACGTATTTTAGAGCGAAAAACTTTTTGCAAACCCACGCTTTCAATAGTTTTGATGCTGTCTTCTGTCAGTGCTTGCTTTGCATCAGCTGTACCTGCGTTTTGATTTCCTGCCTGTGTCCAAAAAGTTTATTTACTCTTTAACCCTAAATGATCAGATAATTATAATGATACGAAAATTGTACGGTTTCGAAACAAGAGGGCAGCGCCACAGAAACATTTTCAAGTCAGGAGAAACCACTAATGACAAATCGAGCAGTGAAGAATCACGGACACTTTCAGCTTTCAAAAGTTTTTTTGGCACATAGGCACATGCATTAAGGATTAATTTTCATTAAAAGTCTTCGCTATACCGTGCAGCTCATTTGCCTCGCAGATTATCCCAAACCAGCCCTGGCTTGGATTATCCCAGAACACTTTATAGTTTATCAAATTTTGAACTTTATGAGATTCGACACAAGTTAGACAGTGTATTTAAGTGCTATAAAAAAACCAGTTTTTCTTTTAATCTCGGTCAAAGTAGAATTATAAACACTTTTCCCAGGCACCTGCTGATTTTTAGCATCTCTACTCCGTTTCTCCTCACGTCTAACAACCTTTATCATGGGGCATTTGCACGCCTAGATACTCTCTTGGTACATCTCCCTTAAATCTTTGATGACCAGGAAGCAATTCAGCGGTTGTGTAAAACAAAAGAGCTCTAAAGATCTTGCTCATAGAAAACAAGATTTTTGCCAAAGGTGAAGGAGATTGATAATAGCTGTTGGTTGGTAAGGGCTGGTTAGAGCGACTGTCTCCGCCGATCCCTCGATGTCTTTATCAAATTTAAGTCAAATATGAAAAATCTTAGTTATTACAATGTCAACGTTAAATGTTATAAACCAAATAAACGGGGCAGTACTTTCAAATGCAGCCTGGCTGTTCAGTTAACTGCAAACGCGAAGCATTTTGCCACAAGGACTTCTCGCTAGTAACTTGAATTGCCGACCCGCTTATAATTATTTGCACACCATGCTTTACGGAGGTTTTTACGTACCTTAAGCGCCAGAAGTTGTTCGATTTTTGAAAGTAATGCACTGATCAGTAAAGCAGTGGTACAGTTTTGATGTCCGCCAGTGGCCTAAAACAGCTGTTGATGCTTGAGCAACTGATTTCTCACATTACCTATTTGTGTATCATCCTTTTCTATAAAACGAGATTTTTATGTGCTCTTTACTTGTTAACACTAGTTTTATTTAAAGCAAATATTTGAAAGTTTTTTAATCTTCGACAGTTTTTCCGCATGATTCGTTTGCTTGTGAAGTTTTTAAAAGCCTTTAACAAAGGATGGACTAATTTGATTGAAAAGCAAATTCGAATTAAAACCGCTGGCGATTTGCACTTCTTTGTTTACACTTCTTATTTTAGACCATTTCCACTGACATCTCAAATCATCTTTCTGACAATTAAAACAAAAAGTTGTGTACCAAAGCTTCTGGAAAATGCAAACACTTAGCTTAACTATGATAATGAATTACTTTTTAGACGCAATTAAACTAAATTAACCGCCTAATGTTTACCCCCCTCATTACCAGCGACTTCAAAAGAGTAAATTCGAGGGCGCCTTACTCTTATAAATTGCATACGAGATTTCAAACAAAACAAAAAAATTTTCAGGGAATTTCAGAAAAAGGATAGGATTTCCATCAATGGGGTACGGGATTTTCATGGAGTGATTTGCCTGTCGAGTAAGTTCATAGTTGATGGCGGCTTGGGTTGGGCTCCAAGGACCATTTCTGAGGGTATCTCCATAATGCAATCTTGGCATTAAAATGATTCACTTAAAAACTTTGTAAGAGATATTCTTAAAACCACTTCCGGAGAAGAATGTGTTTTGTAGTTGAACAAAAATGGGGATTGCCCCATCCAGCCCCTTTGCCACTCCATTGGGTATATCTAAAAGTCCCTCTTCTCTTTACCAAAAATTCTGTTGACATTATACCGCCTAAACAATATTCAGGGCTGAATTTTTCCGCATTTTTTCTACAATCAAATAAATTGTAGTTAAACAACAAGGTCATCTTCTTCCACATGACTTGAAGCTCAATTCTTTTTATAAACCAATAAATGAATTAAAGTCTGTCTGAGAAAAGCATTATAAATTCCTAGTGACCTATTTGGAGACAGTATAAACCAATAAAGGGCTACTTTTATATTGACCGGCTCTTTTAAAAACTTCAACCGTTGCACTTCTACATTCTAAAAGGCTCATTTGGCAGAGCTATATACGCTCTTCTAGAACGCCTTCTAAACATGTTCGTTTGGTATTTTATGCAACGTAAGAAATAGACATCTGACCTTTGCTTTCTCAGCTGAGACTACCCTGGGTTCCAGAGCGTCAAGTGTAGCAAGTGGGGCGTCGAGAAAAGAGGGCGTTGCGCCCCACTTGCTACGCTTTATGCTCTTACACTTGACGCTCTGGAACCCAGGGTAAGCTGAGACATAACCCCGCATTCCAATAATATTGGGTACGCTTAGACTTGTCTACACTTCTCTTTTTCTAAGAAAGCTTTAAAATGTTTCCAGCTTCGATATTTTTTAGGATATATTCATTTTGAGCCCGAATATATTCTTTGGGTATTCTTATTTTTCTTAAATCTGATATGGTTGCAAAGGAACTGTGCCCGCCCTTGAATAGAAATCAAGCTTTTTGAAAGGCGAAATATGTCAGTTCTGCGATTCCCTTTTATGAAAATTGCAAAACTGCTGAAAATTTGAAATAGATGCGCGAGCTGGCCTGAGCAAAATTATTATAAAATATATATTCTTGTATAAAGAGTGTATTCGGCCAGCATTGGCGGCCCAAGACCTAGCACTAGCAGCGATTCGTGTGACTACTTCAATCATGTGGCTTTCAAATGGTCCCTATGTGCCCCCGGGAACCTCTGCCTTCCCCTGCCCCATTTCCGAAGTAAACCTCTGGTAACCCTTGTTCTAGCGTTCGTGTACTTAACATAATATTTTGAAACTTGTTTCACCTTCTAATTTGCATCATTTGATATATTTTTTTATAAAAATAAAGTAACAACCATTTGACATTAAAAAACCTTTTTTGTAGAACTATTTCATTCTCTCGTCATCAATGGACAAAACTGTACGGTAAGTTAAATTTGACCTTTTTCTATTTTGGTGCTCCCCAAAAATTTTCTTTGTCGCGACACCCATAAACTGTTTTTGGTTTCTTTGACTTTCATCTCTTTTCCAAATAACTTCAACTTCGACTAACAAAGAGCAATGTTGATAGATAATGCCTCATAAGTCACAAAATTGAAAGAATGTTTCTTAGGATTTGTAAAAGGAAAGAAGAGAAAAGTTAAAAAGGATATTGGAAATTGATGTTTGTGACTCTAAATTTGGCATGAATAGCAAGAGACAGGTCAGGCATTCACGCACCAAAAAGACTGGTACACATTGATATAGACAACGTTTGATGTTCTTCTAAAAATGTGGCACGTGTTCAACATTTGACCTGCAACAGTTCTTCATGCCGTCGTCTGATTCAATTTGTTTATGGTCAATATCTCTTGTCTTTGATATTACGACCGAGTTGTGGAAATAGAAAAGGTTGTCATTTGAAGTTGCACATCCCTTTTCAAGCTCGTCTGTATATGTTTTGGACGATATTTTGGACGAAAATAGACAATATTTTGAACATCTGGAAGCATTTTTTCAGTGTAAAGAATGTTTTCAGAATCTATTGGCCTACCCACATATCCAGCACCTCTGCTTATATCAACCTCCGCTCATTGGATTTTGAAACTTTTTCACTGCTCTCCTAGCGTATCAAATAGCATCGGAATTTCTTATCTGAATTGTTTATTTCGCAGTTGATTATCAGTTGAAATGTGAAAATTTATGTTTATTTTATGAAGTGCATATACTGCATTCTGGCTAGCTGAAGCATATCGTATTCATATCGTTTCAAATCCCCTAACTCATTCCTGACCTACTACTCTTCATTCTCATGGTAGCAACCATACTTTTGAGTTGCAAAATCTCTCCAGTACCGTTTCCCTGTATTTCACAACCTGTATGTTGTATATATTTGCTAAGCAAGTCATGCAATTATGTCATTACTCTTGGCCACCAAGTAAGCAGAAGCTTTGAAATATGTTTGTTAAAATTATTGGCAGAATTTCCTCCAAATTTGGATGGAATGGAATTCAAACAAGGGAACTTGATAATACATATTTGGAGACATTTTCAGCTTATTATTTCTGTTACTGTTGTAAAGTATCATATGCAAGATAATTTCAGTATTTGAAAGCTTCGCCTTTCCCACCTTTTTACGTCCCTATTCATCTTATTTCATTTTGAAACCCCTGTATTTTAAAACAACCACTATTTACCATATCCAAAAACAAGCTATTCTGCTTTTCTAATTTCTTATATTTGACGTCCGTTACATATTTGTTTTAGGCTTTGGCACATTTCTCGGCATGAGTGTCTCTGCTGCTTTCAACACGTAGATTTTGTAACTGCTATTTGCTTTCATCCAAGAGTGAGTGCCTATCCTTGCATATTTTTTTACACAATGTGTTTCATAGAGACCCTTATTTATAAGTCTTCAAAACTCTTAGGCAACCAGTATGCTTTGCGGTAGTTGTTTTTTTACACGAGGAGAAATGGGCCGTATTTTATGTTTTTAAAAATTAGGCTTGTACGATATTAGGCTTGTTTTTATGCGGTACGATATATTCGCAAAGCATGCCGGTTGTGCAAGAGCTTTTAAGATCATCCTATACGTTATTTTCTAGCAAGTCTTAACCTGTACGACAAATGTCTTTCTTTGCTTTTCATTCATTTGAAATTTAATATTTCAATGATGTTTGTCAGAATTATTTTTGATAACATTGATAAAGAGGTAACCAAAGAACAATCGACACTAACTTTTCCATATTTAGCGATTCGCTATTTTAGTTACCCTAAACCTGCCTAGCTACATATGATCTGTTACTGGGCATCCATGCAAGCAACCTCGTTTAATTGATAGATCTTGCTTCGTGGGTAAGGGGCAACGAGGCTAGATGACAACAGGAATTTTGCACCGACTTCACAGACTTGACCTTTGTGTGAAAAATCAGTTTCGTTGTTTCGCATGTAGTTTGTTTCGCACGATTTGCCTGCCTGAAACCCACTTATGGGACATTAAGATTGATCATAATGCCATCTTTAACGGCTTCTCTTATATCCCAGGGCTGCAAAAAGTATCGTCAAAATTTATTAAGTTGACAGATATATAGCACCAAAATGCCAGTGAAAAGTAGAACACTCAGCTCAAATAAGAAACTTTATTGTATTATATCAGAATTACAAATAAGGGAAAATACTAATGTTAAAAGTTTAATCCAAAGAAGAAATTAGAATGTAATCTCTTTGCTAAGTGCCTTGATACAAACACAAGTTAAACGCCAAAATATTAGATAAAAATTAACTATGCCTCTAGCTGTAACGCCCATGAAATACTCAAAAGCTACGAATCTCAACTGAATTTTAAATTTCTGTTAAGTATTTGTCCCAGTTTATCAAAACAATTCACTGCAATCCTTTCATCTGGCGGAAATTTTTCTCTTCTTCAATCGGCTCCCTAAAAGAAAAAGGTTTTTTCGCAGCCATGATATATGTCTGGCATTTTCATGTCCTATGCTACTGAAATGATCGTTTGTTGATCTTCTAAGCTCCATTTTTCACGTCTTTTTCACAAATTCTTTCCTGTGATTCATCTGCGTAGGTTAACAGATTACTTTGCCCTGAAAAATGTTCCGCTTTTTCTTTTTATATAAAGTCTTATTATAACACAGAACCATTTTTAAATTTGTTGTTGAACGAAAGTTCATCAAATATTTCTAAGAAGCAAGAGTATAAAGTGTCAAAGTGATGACGTCATAAAAACCTATCTTCAGAATTTTTAAATTGCTTACATAACCGAAACAGCACTGTAAAATGCATCTGAATCGACAAGATCAGTTAGATCCGCTACAGATTGCATAAAATGCCCATGAGTGATACTAAATTTATTCCAATCTGTCTACCCAACCGTACTTGAATGCTCTGGACTTCCAATCTAACTGTTCTGTTACTTTTTTCTTAGGATGACCGGTATTTTCTATCCGGTTCCTTAGACGGGAAAATCCGACTCTGGAACATACCAGAAAAGAGAGTTGCATTATGGAATGAAATCGATGGTTCAGGTATGAAGTCTTTATATCCTAGTATCAATAAGAACAGTATCCCTGTAATATTGGTTGACTTGGGAAGCTGCATGCATTAAGGACGAGTGACCTACGGCTTCTTTTCAAGAAATACTGCCATGTCTTTTCATTGTCTATTCCTTCATTTAACATGTTTATAATTGCTTCTAGATTCGTGGCCTATAAACAGGTCTTGATTGGTCAGAATCGTAAATAATCACGTGTAAATTTAGAGGCTTATTTTGTTGAGTAGCGCTTAAAATCTGCTACCTAATAACATTTACTACCTGTACTGTGTACTGTCTGCCCCATAGCCACAGTGACTAGAAATACTGTTTTCAAAAGTGTCAGTCTCCATAGTTCGATTCATTTATATTATGCTCATTGCAGGTACAAGTTTGATAACCGCTGCAAATTTTTGTCAGAACGGGAAATTAGCAGTAGTTGGAACTTACGATGGTCGTTGTATATTTTATGACACTGAGGTAAGGGACAATTTGTTATGGCTTTAGCTTTTGTGGCTCCATCTCGTTGGGGTTCCATCTTGGAGCGGCTCAAGCTTTGTGTGGCTCCAGATTTTTTTAGCTTCAGCTTTTCTTGGCTGAAGCTTTTAGTAGCTTTGTTTCGTTGTGGCTCAAGCTTGTTGTAGCTCAATCTTGCTGTTATTCTAGCTTGTTGTGCTCAATGTTTGTTATGGCTCCAGAAAGTTTTAGCTATAGTTTATCATGGCTCAAGCTTATAGTGATTCCATCCCATTGTGGCTGAAATTTGTTAGATTGCTTTAACTTCAGACAATTTCATCTCCAGCTTAACTGAATGTGGCTCAAGTTTGTTCTAGCTTAAGGTTGTTGCTGCTCTAACTTGTTGCAGTTCAAGCTTGTTGTATCTCCAGCTATTGTAGCTTCCGACTATTGTATCTATGTGGCTCCAGCCAGATTGTTTTAACTTCAGATTGTCATGACTCAAGTTTGTAGTGGCCCAAGTATATTGTTGTTCTTGCTTGCTGTTGCTCAGACTTCCCATGCAATATGTAAATTCTCTTTTTATGATTTGGTTGCTAAACCTAAATTTCCATTTTCAGTCTTGTTTACTTCATTCATCTTTTGTGAATGGAATAAAGCAACTACAAAATCTCAGTTATTATGTCAAATGTACTACGTTTATTCAAACATACTTCGCATTAATTGATCGTAATTTGAAATTTAATTTGAAACATGATGAAAATCGTATTAAGCTTGGTTTGAAAGAAGGCATATTGAGTATCACTTGAAGTTTTTTAGAAAAATGCATTGTAATGCTGCTTGGAACTAAAATACCATCACAAATTGAAAAAAAAATCTAAATCATCAGCAATATGGCCGAGGTTTATTAATTCACAGCAATTGCATTCGCTTTTCTTGGTGCATTATTCATTTTATTTTGATATTTCATGTATTTTTCTTCTCAATCTTGCAGAGGCTGAAATACCACACCCAGGTAACAGTTAGATCAACTCGTGGCAAAAACGCCAGGGGAAGAAAAATAAGCGGAATTGAGCCGATGCCGGGCGAGGACAAGGTAAGTCTCGTTTTTGACTGACATCGATTTCTTAGATCCAGGCAATGGTGAAATCATTTGCTTTACGACCACAATAAATGAGACATCGAGACCGATGAGCTTATGAAGACGTCAAATTTAGTTTCAAAATGCACGAAAAACTATGTTCCACATGATATAATGTTTTAATGGAGTGTTCAGTTAATATAAGGTTTTTCTTTTTTATTTCTGCTTTTTTGCATCTAAGCAAAGAAGAAAACATAAAGCTATTTTTTCATAGGGTATTATGCAATTATTTCCAGACCCTACATCAAATTTTTGCCTTATGTTGCCCGTGATTAAAAGGTTTTTGACACCCTAATCATCTCTCCAACCTTCCAAAGAGTTATTATCAATTTTTCATCAGGTTTTGGTAACTTCAAACGATTCTCGCGTCAGAATCTACGACCTGAAGGATCATTCACTCTTTTGTAAATACAGAGGGGCAAGCAATATGAGTAGCCAGATTAAAGCAAGTTTTAGGTAAGAATCTGTTAATTTTCTCGTATGCACGGTGACAAAAAAGGATGATCAAAAAGGGGTGACAAAAAGGGTGACAAAAAAGGGTGATAAAAAAGGAGAAAATTTACTCAAATTTTCTCACTGTTGGGAGCATTTTTTATTTTCTGTTTCCAGTTTTCATTTTGTTTACGTACTTTTTAAATTTTGTTTTCTAATTCTTAACTTATTTTGTTTTGGATCATCGTTATGACTCCAACAGTTCTCTTTTGATCTACATTGTTGCTTTTTTGCAATAAATATTCTCCGGTGTAGTAGAGTTCTTCAATCCGCTGATATTGGTCTATAAAGGCTACTGAAGAGAGCTGAAAAGAGAGAGAGAGAGAGAGAGAGAGAGAGAGAGAGAGAGAGAGAGAGAGAGAGAGAGAGAGAGAGAGAGAGAGAGAGAGAGAGAGAGAGACGTGGGGCTGTTGATCTCAGCTTCAGAAATTATATTTATAGAAATGTATAAATATTTGCCTTGGGGATTTTATTGGAACAAAGTCCAGTCCCCGGTCGTTTGAGCCTTCCTCGCTTAATGCAATGATAAGCAAAGTCCCAGGTTTGTTTTCCATGTCCCTGTTACCCAGATCTCAATTCTCAGACCAAGTACAATGTTTACGCTAGCATAATATTTGCAGCTCCAGGCATTCACATTTCAGTGTAGAACTTTTCAGGATTATTGGTTCCAATGACTACACCTAAAATTAGATTAAAAGTTCCACAACGGAAACAGTTTTTTAATACAGTAAGTTTAACTCGTATCCTTGATTCTAACCGCATTTTTTCTAATTTTCCACTCAAAAAATAAAAAATGAATGAATTCAAAAATTGCTTTTTGAATTCAGAATATTTTGCAGTGGGTGTTTTCTTGTTAATACAAACAAATTTTCAAAGGTTTTTAAGAGAAATACACCTTCAGTAGCCACTGTGGCTTTCCCTTGATAGCAGAATAAGTTCTTATTCGGGGATCTAAACATGGAATAAAACTACCACAGCTTGATAATGATAAGTTGCACACCCCCCTCCCCTCCCCCCTCTGCAGATTTCAACGAGTCAATAAATATACTATATTGCGTGCGGTACAATATAAAGCTATAATAACGATCATTGTAAGTAAATTGTACGATGTCGTTATTTATTTTAAAAAAATTTTCCCTGGTGCAATTTACTTACATTGATCGTTATTATATTTCAACGAGGCAAGTCGACTGACGTCTGGTTTTTGTTGTTGATCCGATTTTTAGAAAATCCGACACTGGATTTTTCAGATTTTTGAATCCTCAGATGTGTGTAAAATTTAAAATGAGCTTCAAATGTTTACATGTACATGAAAAAGAAAAAAGGGTAATGAAAAAGGTCCCACCGAGATTTGAACTCGGATCGCTGGATTCAAAGTCCAGAGTGCTAACCATTACACCATGGGACCTGCGTAGGCTTGGTGTTGAAAGTCAATACATTACAGTAATCAACAAAGCCACTGCGGGGCATCCATTGCCATAATTTTGACTCCGTATGACCAATCTTGAAAAAAGAAGAAATTTGTTGGAATTGCCGAAAACTCTAATCATCAAAAGTTTATTTATTTACACGACTATTTTTGTAGGGAGTATGTTGCTCGAAATAAGAAATATTTGAAACATCAGCCGTTAGTCGAATTACGCTCTTTTTTATAAGAACAATTTTATTTAAAGTTTCCTAAATAATTTAACTAAAAAAATTTTATTTTTTTATAAGAACAATTTAAAGAACACGAGCTTCAAAACTGGTCAAAAGTTTAGAACAAATTAAGAACAAGCTGAGGCTGAGCTTCTGCAAATTGCTATTTTGAACTACGTTTTTTCTCAAAATCGAGGATTTTTAGCGAGGTGTGGGTGCTTTTCGGTGAATATTCAAATTTGTCAGCAAATGAAGGCTGTCTCACTCACTTTGTTGGCAAATGAGGCCTGAACACCTCCTTAGAGCGCAAAAGCTAGCAATAGCACTGCTTACACCCTCTTAATTTAAGAACAAATTAAGAACAATCCAGCCTCAGATTTTCGAAAAAATTAAGAACAGTCAGCCTGAACTCAAATTTACTGGTTCTTATAAAAAAAGAGTGTATTAGGCTTCGGTTATACACAAAGAGTTTTGTAATAGACCAGGGATAAGAAGCCTCCGACCTACCTTAAAGTAAGCTTTTGTTGGGTGCTCAGGGGGAGTATACCAAAGGGTGGTTTGTCACTTTGGATCTGATGTTTGAGTATTCATACCCTCGAAGCATTTTTCTTGCAAGAAAATTTATAACTAAACTTTCTTTATTCCTTTATGAATAACATTCATATGAGGTATTCTTGTATTTTTACGCTTGACCTTTTATTTGTATCACCCCCTTGTGTTTTACCCTTTCTCGTGCATTTCTACCCTTCCCTTGTATTTTACCTATCCCCGTACAGGCCCGTACATTTAGTATTTCCTTGCCGTTTTACCCTTACTTGTGTATTTTTACCCATTTCCTTTATTGTTACCCTTCCCTGTTCATTTTGCTTTTGCCCTTTAGTCTAAAGATTAGAAGGGGGAATAGTTCGAATACGATGCCCTTCTTGTTAGAATGTCAAACTCGAAATCCAACAATTTTAACATGTCTTCACTTCTTCTGAAATTGCCCTCTGATCCTTAGCCCTGATGGCCGATATGTTATATGTGGATCAGAAGATCAATTCGTTTATATCTGGAGGACTTACCACGATGTCCAAAATGTCCGCAAGGATAGGAATGAATATTATGAAAGTTTTTCAGGTAAGAATTTTCTTCCTTTTTGATTCAGGGTCGTAGCGGAGACTTAGAATCCTATGATAAGAACTCCAGGGTAAGACAAGTCGGTAACTGAAAAAGTCCTCAAGCTCACGGGCGGAAACAAGACATTTTAGGGGATGGGGCCTCAAGAATGTCCAATCTTCGACAAGAATTGACCGGTGTTTCTACCGTTCAAGAATCTTAGTAAGAACCTCAAGATAACTGGTTTGTTGAAGTTAAATAGATTTTTCATACCATACCTGCCATAATCATGGTTTATCTTCTTTTAGATCCAAGATATCCAAACCTTCAAAATATGATAACAGGAATGACCGATCATGAAATAATTATCCAGCATTTTAGACCTCATAGTAGAGTATTTTCTTGTTATGAGGCTGCACAAATACGCCTTTCGTACGTTTTCGAACCCTCCCGTATGGATTTGGAAACGCCCTTTAATCAGGTCATCTTGTTCGTAAATTCTTGATTTTATCTACCTGAGATCTGAGGAACGTCCTCCCTAGTTAAACGTCATCGGCCGATACTGAAGAGACTTGAGCCATCCTTCAATCAAAAAATGACCAATCAGTGAATGTGATTCCACTCACAATCTCCTTGATTGGCTAATATTGATTGACAAATGGCTTAAGCCACTTTGCCTTTAAAAGTGTCGAGTACCCATTAAGAGTTGTAACGGTTTGCAATATTCTACCTACTAAATTTGTTTTGTGTTTCTCCTCTAGCACACGATGCTGTCGTCACTGCTGCAGTTTTCGCGCCGATACCTTCATTGATAGCCTCTATTTCGGATACCGAGACGAGGGATGAAGAATGTGAAAAAGACTTAACTGACGCAGCAAGTGCGGAGGCTTTCCAAGAGAACTTTCATGTAATTGCATCTGCAGACTGGTCAGGTTGTATTAAATTATTTGTAAACAGATAGCATGCTTGTAAGATTTACGAAATGAATTTCGTTACTGGTAGAGCAGAAAAATATTTAGCTAGCTATAATGATAGAATTTTATATAGAAGATTTGGTGTAACTAGACAATAGTTCCAACAGAACTCGAGAAGTACAAAGGGGTATAACGATTTTCTTTAGGTCGCTGTGCAATTAATTGCAATGAAATTGCCTCTATGATAGTAAAAATCTGACTGGGTTTTGACTTCAACAGATGAAGTGACGAGATCTAAATTTCAAGAAGCAGCATTTTTGAATTACCTACTCGGATAACAAAACTGCAATTAAGAAATGGATTATAGATCTCACATCAGAAGTTTACTCTTGAAAATTACACCTTACGTCAGCTCGAACTAAGTTGTAATAGAAATGCCTTTTTGTAAATGATATTTCTTCAAAGTCTTAGTTTTGTAAGACATAACGACCTTTTCTGTTGATTTTAAAGTGTTAGGCATTATGTCGTTATGGGCAAGCCATTATTTCATTTTTTGGGTGTTGGAGAGTCCTATCAAAGCAGTAGGCTAAAAGTCTAAAGTAAGAAGAACTAGAAACATGTCGAACTATTATCTATTCAGTTTCTCAGTTATAAAAGTATTTTGAAATCAAGAAATAGGATATTGGTAGTGGCGATTTAGGATTTTCTCAGATTTTCTATCAACAAATTTTGGCAGCGATTCTCCTTCCTTATTGGTATTCTTTTCCCTTTCTGTAGATTGCCTAACTTTACTAAGTTCCTCGGTTCTCTTTTTTCAATGATGTTTAGTTTTGCTTTATGAATAAAATTGTTAGTTTGATCGCATAAAATGTAATAATGCGCAAAATGACAACATTTTTGCAAAACAAGTAATAGCTGGTCTCCTATTCTGTGAGCAAATTTTTGAGAAAATTAAACAAGGTAAGACAACCAAAAGCATAACTCCCGCAAGATGTTAACTAAACAATATGTTTCTCTTGTGTGTCACACTTTCGCCACTTAATTAGAAAGATCCTAAGGTTTGGCTTTTGTATTTTTGTCATTTTCTTACTTTTTTATATTTAATCACGTGGTGTTGTTTCTCATTACCAGCTACACCCTTTCTTAGAATGCTTTTCTCAGAATCAAATAATTTGTTTTAGTTATCAAATCTGGCAAGTAATACTAGGCTTCATTGGGACAAGACACTAATTTGCAATCGTGTTACTGCTAGGTGAGCACAGCTAGCAATCGCAGGCGATTATGCTGCTTAATAAAATTGTTGACTACATGCAGGATGGAAGTGCCTTTTCTTGTAGTTCTTTTTTCAAGAAATGAATAACCTTTATATGAAATATGAAATAGCCTTTGTTTATTGGCAATTAGATTGACATAAAACTCTGGCTTGCTAAAAGTGAGCATCTACATAATACCCAATCGATACCAATAAATTAATAAAGAACTTGCATATTAGTGTTATGTCCTGTCCTACTGCAGGTTTAATCAGGTGGCTTTTTATTTTGTAGTACCTTAAGCGCTCGAAGTTAATATATGTGAGTGTCGATGTAATATTGTACTTGATGATTGTGTGGTGTCGATATTGTTATTTTAAAGGGTATAGCAAGGTCATCCTAATTATAAACTCTGGTCAGTAAAGATTTCTTACTAGATGTCTTCTTTACAAATACTGTTGGGACTGGGCTGGGTAAAATTGGCAAGTTATCTGTGGAGCGTGTTGAGCCAACGGTAGGTTTCCATAGAAACCAACATACACAATTCGAGAAGCTTTCCAACAAGTACAATTTGAATAGCTTTACCAAATGATCATTTGCATAGCTAACTGTTATTTTAACTAGGTTACTAATTCTTTTTTCATTAGCAAATTGTAGCTTCTTATTTCTTATCAATAACAAAATGACGTAGTATCTAAAACTGGTTTAGGTCCCATTTACGCGAGCTCAGATTTGCTGCTGCCCGCCCTAAAGAGTCAACCCGTCTACAGTCAAATCTCTTCAAGTTTACATGATAATAGCAGCCAACCCGGGTCAACCCGCCTTTCCATGTAACCCTTCTTGGCGGTAGGTTTGACAGGTTGCCTTCTTCTGAAGTTTTCTCGCGTGAAATCGGGGCTACTAAACCCGGGTTCGTGTAAACACTTCGTTTTTACATTTGAGCTAACAAGTTAAGCTAACCCGGGTGAGCTCAACCCGTTAAAGGAACCAGCTGACCGGGGCTCGTGTAAGCGTAAATTTGTTTTACTGCAGCTTGTTGACCTGACCCGGAGTGGAATCTAGCCGGACTTGTGTAAAGGGGCCTTAGTGGGACAATTTACCATACCGAATGTCAGCAGTTCTGTTATGAATCAGATCCGGAATCTGTAATATTGGATCTCATTTTAGCAGGCATTCCTGTAGGCTCCATTCGGACCCTTGGCAGGTTTCTCAGTTCTCTGTCGAGACATGCATAATCCTCACAATTACGGGCTTAAGAAATGATGGACATCGAAATAGGACGGTCTTCAAAGTAGAAAAGAAAATAATGTGAGTCATTTTCCGCAGTAATTTTAAATTTAGAGAAATGTTGAAACAATAAGAGTAATAAACTTATCTTTTTATCGACAAGATAGCGATGGTTTGTTCAACATAAAACCTCAATGTTCCACAAACCAAATCATCTTTATTGTCATTTTCAAATTATATTTCATGTAAGTTTGCTATTACTGCGAGAATTGGGTAACATAAAGACACATATTGGTAACAAATCAGACTTGTTAGAACTCTTGTGCTTAATCTGTAATGCATCTTACTGATTATATTGCATCCTACTCGTCAGATTTGCTGCCAAAGATGCCTGTTTACAATGATACAATGCCTGCCCAACTGCCTCCAGTGAAATATACTTGGCAATTTGAGAATGAACCAAAATTCTTTTGGCTGGGAATGGAGTATATAATATTGATGAATTTGCTTATTTCGACTAACCTATCTTCGAAGCGTTCAACATTTGAGCAAAAGAAAATAAATTTTTGTTCCATTTGCCGAAAAATGAAAAGTTTGGGGTGCGCAGGACCTACCCCCCCCCCAGGCTACGCCCCTGCGATGAAGGTTTTGCTGAATTAGGACCCGTTTCATAGGAGACATGTTACGAGCTGCATTTTCTTGTAGTTGCGTTGTATATTAATTTTCTTATATTTTTCATTGCTTTTCCCATAATTGGACGTAGCTTTGTGATCTTCGTCAAACAAAAAGCAGCAAGATTTAGGAAAAATGAACAAAATTTTATGACAGTTTGTTTTCATGCTCTGCTATTTTAAATGTTCGTGGTTGCATTGATAAATGGGCACTCTATCTTTTTTGCTATAAAAGATTGTATTGCAAAGCAACCAGCAGACTCGTTTTGGACTCCATTTTCTACGATGGCCCACAAGGGACATGCAGCATGTACTAAGTTTTGCACGTACACAAAAGCAAAAGCGGTTGCAAAATGAATTTCACATGCACAAATTCATTTACATGATCACAAAATATAACTGCAGCACACTAAGTAAATGTTGCAGCATACACTAAGTCTGACCTGCAGCATACACTAAAAGTTTGACCTGCAGCATGCAAAGTGTTGTTGATGTTGCCACCTTGTTCCCGCCTTTGCATCGCTGCTACGATCGGGCAAGATGTTCTGCCAAAATTGTGGGGCGCATCTCCCAGCAGATGCTAATTATTGCCATCAATGTGGTTCGACGAAGAAACGATCACTGGATTCAAGTGATCAAAAAGTAATCGAGGCAAAAAGATCTCGACAAACTGCCGGTTGCGAAGTATCATTTGAGGCGTTTATGGAGGCGAAGGGGAAAGAAAGGGCTGCTGGTTTCAAAGCCAAGAAAACACAAAAAAGCAAGTCACAGCAACCATTTGAAGTCAATGTTCAGATCGGTATTATGCAAAAAAAAGATGGACTTTTGCGCATTGCCAGGGGCTCTTGCTTACCCCTCAAGATTAGCCCAAGCGTGGGTGCTGAAGAGCTGCTGGCAAAAGCACGCGAGAAAATTGTCAGGTTCAACCAAAATGTATTCGCGACCCATGATATGGTAACCCTTGTTTATCCAGATAGAACGGAGGTAAAAAATTTACCTGGTAGCACAGAATCGTTCATTTTAAAAAAGTACAAAGAAGAGCTCGGAAAACCATATTCCAGAATTTATTTTTATTTGACTAAAACGTCAGACTTTTTGAAGTTCATGCTAAATGAAGCATACAGCCCCATCGAAGACGAGGAAGACGATGACATTCAAGAGGTAGGATTTTTAAAAAAAATTCTTTCCCAAAGGGTACTTGTATACATTATCCATATACACTCTTTTTGTATAAGAACCAGTAAATCTAGATTCAGGCTTTTTGTTCTTGAATTTTCCAAAATCAGAGGCTGAATTGCTCTTGATTTGTTGTTAAATTGATAAATTAGGCCGTGTCCAGGCCTAATTTTCCAAAAAGGGGGAGAGACAACCTGCATTTGCAGACAAGTTTGAATGTTCAATGAAAAAAAACCAACACATGGCTATTGCATTTTACAGTGGCTCAGCCTAAGCTTGTTCTTAATTTGTTCTTGACTTTTGACCAGTTTGAGGCTGTTTCTTTTATAAAATTGTTCTTATAAGAAAAGAGTGTATGGTTCCATTTTCTGACCCTCACCAATATATAAAGTTCTAATTTCAAGGAACCCCAATATCGAGCCTCAGATTTCAAGAGCCTCAAATATCTTCACATACTGTATTTTTTTATACCTGAAAACTCAATAAATGTTTGTAATATATATTATATGTAATATATAAATTTTGACTTTTCAACAGCTCCTTGTTTCACCGTTTGCGGCAACTGACTGTGCAATGCCATCAACAAGAGACCCAGAAGCATCAACATCTAAGAAATTTGAGCATGAATCTGAAGCCCTTGAAACTGCTTTGTTACAAGCCGCTCAAATTGAGAATAATCCTGAGACAATAATAATTGAAAATATTGTTGAAGGTAACTACAGATAAGTTCATCTTATTAATTAGTAAATGTCTTGAAGCAATTCACAGACTTCCTATTGGTTTCCTAAGAGAAAAGTGGAGGCATTATTTCAAGGGCAGGAGGCATTTTGTGCATATTGTGAGGTCAGAACATCTTGCAGCCCATGCCAATTTTGGGAGATTCCTTTGGTACTGTTGGGAGATTATGTTGTCTTCATATATATGTACCTCCCAGTTGTCTTATGTGCTATATTCAAGCCCCATATTGTATGGTTCCTTTAGTGATTTTGAGATGTTATGACAAAGACACAACTATATAAGTTTTTCAATGGGCTTACAAGTAACATTCATGTTATAATTATAAACAGTCACAATTTGTATATATACTCTTTTTTTAAAGCCAGTAGATTTATGTTCAAGTAGCTCAGCCTCAGCTTGTTCTTAATTTGTTCTTGACTTTTGACCAATTTTAAGGCTCCTGTTCTTATCAAATTGTTCTTATAAAAAAGAGTGTATTTGAAGATCAAATCAACAATATGAAGTTTCATTTATGTCTTTGCTATACCAATCTTATGTGCAAATAATGCATCTCAATGCATTTTATATACTTCACAAATGGAATTTTACTCAATTTCTAATCCTTGTCAGTGAATGGTTTTATTTCATCAACAGGTCCTGCAATACTGGATGTTGTTGAAATTTCAAATAATGCAGCATCAGAGAACAACATAAGACTTGTTAAGATACATAGATCGAAACTAAGGCAAGATATGCTGGAGGTTTTTAACCATGATGATATTTTACAATGCAATGTTGATGTAACTTACATTGGCTATAATGGGCAAGAAGAAATTGGACGTGGAGCAGGGGTTCTTCGTGATGCATTAACATCATTCTGGAAAGGCTTTTGTAATGCCTTAAGTGTTGGTGCTCAGAGTAAAGTACCTGCAATTCGCCATGACTATCAAAAGAAAGAGTGGGCAGCTGTAGCCAGGATCTTGCTGTTTGGATTTATGAAGGAGCGTTACTTTCCACTGGTTTTGTCCCCAGCATTCATAGCAGCATGTTTGTTTGGGGAAGATGGTGTCAGTGATGACTATCTGCTGAAATCGTTTTATAAGTATATAGGTGAAGAAGAAAGAGAAGCATTGAAGAAATGCATGAGTGATGACTTTGATTCTACAGATGAGGATGTGTTAGATTTTCTATCTAGTTACAAATGCTATAAACATGTTACCAAAGAAAACATAAATGAGATAATTCATCAACTTGCCCATCAAGAATTAATTCAACGACCCAAATATATAATGCATTGCTGGTCCCCCTATTTGAAGATATTGCTGCAGTTTGATGATTTTAAATCAGTGGAAGCTCTTGAAAATTTTTACAATCAAAAAAAGCCAACACCAAAAAAGTTGATCAAACTTATAGATGCAAATCCATCAAATGATGCAGAGAGGAGCTGTTTAGATCATCTCAAGCGCTACATCAAGTCCTTGCAATGTACCTTGCTAGAAACATTCCTTCAATTCATCACAGGAAGTGATATCCTCTTGTGTGACAGCATAGCAATATCATTCAGTGATTTATTAAGTGATCCAGTTCAGTCTGGCAAAGGTAGAAGACCAATAGCTCACACATGTGGACCAGTTTTGGAGCTGCCATCTACATATCAGTCGTACAATGAACTAAGTGAGGAATTTACAGAACTCTTGAACAACAAGGATTCATGGGAATACAATATTGTTTGAGGGATTGAAACCTTATCTCACATTAAATCTTATTAATTGTACAAGCTGAATTTCTGTTCTTCAGTATTTACTCAATGTTTTGTTATTATTTAGGTATATTCCAGCATGTTTATTGTAACATTTTTCTGATAGTTTCAGTTGTTTTTCAGTTTTTTTTATTATTTTAAATTTGTTCCATATATACAAAGATAAAACTAGCGTTCAATAATATAAGGCATCAACACAAAAATCATACATTACTACATATAATTAATACAATTGGCAAATAAAAGACAAAGAAATTAAATTTACTGCATAGAGAAAATTATTTAAAGGAGAAGTGCTCTCGATAAGTAGATTAAATGAGGAGGGAGCCCCCTCCCCTAAAATAATATTGACCTTAGATGAATTTGAATAAACCCAAGAAAGAGATGAAATTTAATTTTATCATGCTATGCATCAAAACAATTCCAGCACATGGGCCCTATAAAATATTCAAACAAAAGTTGTGAAATTATTAAAGAAAACAATTAGATCAGGGTTCATAAGTTAACCTTGTTCAATAAGATGATTTTCAATTGTGTTTTTAATTATATTATAAACAAAACACTACAGAGCTCTACAGGAATTGTTCAGTTTATTATAATTGCAAGCTTACTATATATTGGAAAAGTTGTAATGCACTTTGTTCATCGCTTGGAACACCTAGCTGTTGCTGATCAATTATATACTCAAAATATTCTGTATATACATTGTCTGGGTTTTCCTCTCTGATATACTCTTCAAACTGGTGTAATTCATCTTCTTCAACTTCTGTTTTACAATCATAAGCATTATAATATTCAGGCAAATAGAACATTATATCTGGTACTCCATGTACTTTGCTGTAGCCATTTTTTGAGATGCGATGAGAGTTCCAATGGTCTTTAACACTGTTGAGGTCATTTTGAAGTATTCTTGCAAAGCAGAACCATAGGCATTCCATATGGATATGATCACCAAGCAGTAAAGTGCCTTCATCTACAAGACCTTTGAAGAAATCCATCCACCAGCTACTACGGTTTTTTCGTAAATATGACCACCAACCCTCTATTCTCTGATTGGCTGGGGATGAGCAAAACCTGTGAGCCTTCATTCCTGCTAAGGCATCATTAGAGCCAGATCGTAAGGTGCTCTGGATTGCAGCAGCAGTACCATTTTCTGTACCCCTGTCTGAGACAAGTACTCTCGGGCAACCACCTGTCTCTCTTATTGAATCTAGGAATAGACTTGCAGTGACATTTGGGTTGTTGTTTGACCTAACAACCTCCAGCCAGAGAATCCGACGGCTAAAGCCATCTATGGCACCATGAACTGGAAATCCATAAGGCTTCAGCTTGTCATATCCTGGATTTGAAAAGAGTAAAAATAACACAAAGTTTTTCTAGTGCATTTTTCAAAGCCTCAGTGTTGCAATAATCTCTGAACTTAGCACCAGCATAAAAATTTATTTTAAACTTTTTGCTTGTGTGAACAAACAGTTAGCAATCAAAGATGCTATCCAATAATTTCCACGAAGTAGCTTTCTATGACTATCAGCAATTTCCAAAATTATTGTATTTAGATATCTCTGTTTGGAGATAAATTTGAATTCTTCTACCCCTACAAAGGAATTTTCAAAAAAAATCTACATACAAATCAGTCCTATTGAAGCTGAAATTATTTGTTTAATGGTTATTTTTTGAAAAAATACAGTCATGCATGTGGTGATAAATATTTGGGGACAGTACCTGGAACCCTATATCCCCCAGTCTAACATATTTCCCATGGTCCCTGAGCTAATACGTACCGTCTACATGCCATGAGTAATTTGGGCCTTCTGAGAAGAAAGTGCGACGACGTAGCTTTCTTTTCTTCCGTGCTTCAACTCCATCTGGGTCCATCTCTTTCATCACATTTGCAACAAAAGATCTTGGAACATGTAAGTGATGTTTCAAACGAAGGGCATGCCAAATGCTTCTATATCCTGCTAGACTTCCTGGTCCACTCATTTCAGTCCTTATAATATGTCTTATATGGTTCTCATCTTCGAAATCTATGTTCTGTTTCCGTCGCAAGTTCATCAAATTAAGTTTCCGTTTCAGTGTCCTGACAGACATTTTGATGCCATCTCTTTCCAAGAACCTAACAATGAATTTGTATTGATAGCCACGATGGAAGTACTCGGTAATCAACTGGTTGGTTTCAGACTCCTTCTCGCACTTGTCACATCTGTCATCTTCTGATACTTCTCCACATGTAATACAGAACATTATGTTTGACCTTTGCTAACGGCGATTAGAAAAATTTGTCAAGAATAGCAACATCAGCAAACACCAACACCAACACGGTTTGCAACAGCATCAACAACACTTTGTATGCTGCAGGTCAAACTTTTAGTGTATGCTGCAGGTCAGACTTTTAGTGTATGCTGCAGGTCAAACTTAGTGTATGCTGCAACATTTACTTAGTGTGCTGCAGTTATATTTTGTGATCATGTAAATGAATTTGTGCATGTGAAATTTATTTTGCAACCGCTTTTGCTTTTGTGTACGTGCAAAACTTAGTACATGCTGCATGTCCCTTGTGGGCCATCGTAATTTTCTGAAAAAAACATTGTGCTGGGCAGTGGTCAAATGACAGAATGATAATTACGTCACCTCTTATTTGCATAATCACGTGATTACCACCAAAATGACAGTGAAGTAAAGTTACGTCAAGTTAGTAAGAAGGTTGTGAGCATTGCCAGTGGAATTCGACAAATCCAAGATGACCAGCAGCTCGAAAATTCGATGCACTAAATTTTTCTTCATTCTTTTCAACTTTGTGTTCTGGGTGAGTATTACTGAATGTAAATGTCTGTGTCACATATATTTATTTGGAATTGTTCGAATCTGCCTTCGGCCTAAGTTCGAGTTGGCAAGGTCTCGAACAAAATGTGGGCTAGTTCTTGAAAAGTTATATATCCTGCTGCCTATGCAGAGATTTTGTGAGTTGATGTTGTATTGGTATGTTTTTATCTTGCGGAATTTTGAATAAATTAACGATCACATACTAAGACCTTTTAGAATTTTTAATGGGCTTTTTTGGCGATTCAGTGTCGATAATACTTGTTTTCAAACATGGCATTGTCTACGCGTAAAGTAAATGAACAAGATAAGGCAGTTTATTGCCGATGCTGTAAGCAAACAAAAAAGGATGCTGCAAATGAAGCTTTTTTCACAGGGTAAGATTGGTGGATGACTTAGGGTAGATCTTTTTTGGGATTGTCGTTTGAAAAAGATATTTGAAGGAAAGTCACACTTCTGAAAGCGAAAGGCTTTAGACATGGTTGATTTCCCGCATACTTCATTCAAAGGCAATTGTCTGTTGCAACAATTGAAACAAAGCGAAACAATTGCGTGAAAACTTTCTGTCAATTATTATTTTTTCCATTGAATGAAGCCGCAAATTTATTTTCAGTTTGGTCTCATTCAGACCTGTCAACCTTAAATTGTCAAAACCTGGAGACTTTAGATTTTTCCTAAAGAAAATCAGGGAGATTTGGTCAAAATCAGGGAGATCACAGTAATTCATTAAGGGAATAAATATACCTGATAAGATGTTGTGCTCAGCAAACAGTTTATGACAAAAGTGATCATGAGGAGTATCTTCATAATAACTTTTAGTGCTTTTTTGTTAATCAGTAAGCACTGACAAAAAATTGTTGTCACATGAAAGTCAATGTGACCGTAATATCTTAATTATACCTCTGTAAAAAGAAAACATACACAATGAATGGACCTGTCTTTGAAGCAACAGATGCGCAGTTCAATCCAACATTCAGTGAAGAATCTTCCTAAACATTCTGATAAACATCTTTGAAACCGGGAGAAATATTTTAAAAACCCGGAGACTGGGAGAAAGCATTCAAAACTGGGAGTCTCCTGGCTAAACCAGGAGGGTTGACAGTTCTGTCTCATTTCATCAGTCTCATTTCAATACGTTAGCACGTAGAGCGTGATATATCATAGAGTTGAAGAAAATGAGACTACATGGTTTATCTCTACAAGCCTTTTTCATGAGTAACTCACTCTTCAGGAGATGTTGATATACTGGAATATTCCTCAAATAAATAGATAATACAATACAGAAGGTGTTGCATAATGTGTGAGGTTATACAAAAGGTGAATTAGAGGTGGTACATAAAAGAATTTAGGTGTTACATAATAGTGTTTTGTTTCTATGGCGGCAAGAGGATGCAAGTTTGTTTCGTTTGTTGAGTGTTGATAATTCGGGGTGGCAGATGATGAGGGTCTTTTCTTTAATGCAAAGGTTGCATCTTTCGTTTGAGCTGCTGTAGGATGGCTTTTTTGAGAGGATGCGCCAGGAAATGGAGTGGTTGATGTTATTGTCTTTTATTGTCTATTTATTATAGATCTTCAAGCAAACCTAGGGAACACTTGCCTAATACAATACCTATTGTTTAATGTGTAAGAATGCAGATTGTCATGGAGAACTGGGAGAGAAGTGAATAGAAAGGTAGAAAAAAGAATGTGATGGAGATGCTGGTGTTGACTGCAGGCACGGATCTAGGCCGGTTGCACAGGTTTAAAAAAACCGGTCAAATTCTAAGAGCTATGTTTCTCTGTAAATCTTGAATTTCTCCTTGACTGACTACAGTTATTCTGTTTATATACTGAATTAAGCCTTCACAAGAGTTTGACAGAGTTCCCAGCTTCTTCATCTTTTATCTCAAAGTATCCAAGGAATTCAAAATTGAGGAAATCAGCAGCCATTCGATGTGACAGCTTGGAGTATGCTATCTATGCGCCAATACTGAAATCGGTGGCTTTTGTTTTCTGAAAACCTGTGAAAACCGGTGCCCATATGTTTCCCTCATGCCAGAAAAACCGGTGACCAAAAAGCATACTCAGTATCGATATCCATAGCTCGAAAGAATGGACGCTTTAAAACAAAATGATACAAAATGGAATACAGATGCAAATAAGAATCTGAGGTTTTATATCAAGAGGACTAGATGTTTTTTCTCGGAAGATTTCGTGAAAATAAGAATGAAAGTTGCAAGAAGAGGATCAAAGGCCAGCCATGCTGAATGGAGTAAAATTCCGACATATTAGATGAAAGTGTGGGCAAAAACACACAGGGCTGTAATGGGGTAAAGTGCACCAAAACCTGTCAAAATCTTGGCTAGATCCGCGCCTGGACTGTCTCACAACAGATGAAAGCCATAAAATTATAAACACAAGAATGAGAAGATATGATTAAAATAAAAGAGCCGACATTAAAAAATAACAAAATACAAAAAAATTAAAAACTGTATAAGAATATATAAATGTCCTATGTATCTACCTGCCTAGTATTAAGACCCGTTGGAGAGAAAGTATTTAAGCGATATTGCCAAAAACTTTCCCTCTTCCTATCATTACCTGTTAACCTATCTATGACCTTAATACTTATGTCATTCAGGAACCCTGATGTCCTTCCTCAGAAAAATGTCTGAAAAATTCCTTCATTGAATAACTTCAACTTACGACTACACGCCTTGTAATTATTAAAACCAAGCCTAAAAGGTGTGCATGTGCTACCTACATACTGGACATTACAGACATTGAACTTAATGAAGTACACAACATTGGACAAGTCACAGTTAAACAAATAGTTAATCTTATATTCTTTACCTGTTGTGCTAGACTTGAAATTATCGCTGTTAGACACAACTTTACACACAGGGAAGGTTTAGATGCCTTAAGGGAGGCCCTGGATAGACGGGAAAATCGAAGCATGGCTACTGACACATTACCTGGGCTTGCTTCCTTAGTATTAGAAAATAACTATTTTGAATTTAATGATAGGTTTTATAGGCAGAAGTTAGGTACGGCTATAGGCACGAAGTTTTTTCCGGCCTATGCCAGTCTTTTCATGACTAGGTTAGGGGAGAGGTTGATGGATACCTTTGCTGACAAGCCCCTTGTCTGGATGAGGTTTATCGATGATATTTTCTTTATCTTGACATAAGGGGAGGATAGGTTGAAGTTATTCATTGACCATCTCAACAGTAGCCATGACACAATTAAGTTTACCAGTGAACATTCTACAGAATCTATTAGTTTCTTAGATGTCATGGTTAAAGTAGGAGAGGAGGGAGTCCTTATGGCACACTTATTTTGTAAGCCAGCTGATACCCATCAGTTCTTACATAAGAAGTCTTGTCACCCTTGGCATACAAAGAAGGCATTCCCCTATAGTCAGGCTCTTAGGTATTGTGGGATTTGCTCAGATGATCACCAGTTTAAGGAACATGTAGGTAACCTCGCTGGATGGCTTAAGGATAGGGGGTATGAAGAGTCCTTGGTTAATAAACAAATAGAGAGGTTATGTAGGCTAGACAGGGAGACTCTTCTGGAAAATGCAGGAAATAGGAAAACCAACGAAAGGAGGGCTGAGAGGGTTCCATTCATTATTGCATACCATCCGGCACTTAATGGATTGGGGAACATTGCCAGGAAACACCATGCCTTGCTTGCTGGTTCAGAAGAGCACAAGGAGGTGTTTCCTGTGCCACCAGTAGTTGCTTAAGAATCTTAAGGATATCTTGGTTAGGGCTAGACTTACTGGTGGAAGGGAGAAGGGACACAATAACAGGGGAAGTTCTTGTTGTAAGAAGTCCAGATGTCAAGTGTGTGAAGTCATGTCTAACAGCGATAATTTTAAGTCTAGCACTACAGGTAAAGAATATAAGATTAACTGTTCATTTAACTGTGACTCATCCAATGTTGTGTACTTGATCAAGTGCAATGTCTGTAATGTCCAGAATGTAGGTAGCACATGTACGCCTTTTAGGCTTAGGTTTAATAATTACAAGGCATGTAGTCATAAGTTTAATTTAGGGTCTTCAGTGCCCCAGATGGAATTTTTCAGACATTTTTCTGAGCAAAGAACATCGGGGGTTCCTGAATGACATAAGTGTTAAGGTCATAAATAAATATATAATAATTACCAACCGAAGGAATACAAATGTTGATTAAAAATTTGTACAGAGGCAGCTGGCTCCATCCCAAGTCTTAATTTCCTTTTTAAAGTTCAAACAGACTCTAGGTTCTTTGTATCATCATTTACACAAAGCAAGTCGATAAGTTGATTATTTGTAGCAGAGCTCAGCACAAATTTTTAAAACAAAATAAGGTCTCTTGAAATAAAACTTGCCCTACTGTCAAATCAGCTTTTTACAGAAATTATTTTTCGTTGTGTAAGTTTCTTTAGGAATTTTGTTGTGATTTTACAGAGCACTGCCTCAAAAGAAGCATCTTGTTCAGTGTGATATGCTTCCATGTATCCTAACAGATTCTTAACCTTTAGTTATCAAGTTTACTTGAAAAAATACAGTAACCAGTATGCCCATACGAATGAACAGAATTAACGCTTGTTTGTTTCATTTTCTAGCTCACTGGCCTGGCACTACTAGTCATTGGAATATGGAGCCGGATCTCTCTTATCAAGTACATGAAGCTGTCAACCAGTATAGATTATAACATGGCACCTTATATCATGATTGGTTGTGGCAGTTTCATCATTCTTGTTGGATTCTTGGGTTGCTGGGCAAGCCTTAAAGAGCATCCCTGGGCACTGGTTCTGGTAAATTTAATGATAAATGGCCATTTTCAATCTTTATTAGATTTTTGAACCTTTCATACCATCAGAAATTAAAATGAATATCAGGTTTCTAGTTATTATCATTTTTAATTTCAGTTGTGAGTTAATCTTTTTTTAATTTTGTTTGGCTCATAAAAAAATTAGAACTTTTGGATTATAGATTTTTGGGAAATGTTGCGTTGATAGGTAAGAGCTGTTACAGTGTTACAGTAAAGATTCCCTGTATAATGGCCCAACTGAACTAAACATCGTTGTCATGCAACATTTAAAAATGAATTGCATTGCAACAATGTCAGCTACCATGTTTCAAATGTTGCTGCAATTTTTTCCTACCTTTGTTTCAACATTTTCAAGCATTTTTGATCCTGTGAGTCCTTGAATTAGCCCCTGCCTTTGAATCAGCCCTCCCTTCAAAGAAAAATAGATACCTGGGGGCTTTTTCTGGACTTACAGTCTGTGTTGTAGTTTGGCCTGCTTTTCAGTAGGCAGTTCTGGTATTTTTATGGTTTGCATGTAACTTCGCTCAAGCAAGAAAATAAGAAATTTAGTTTGCAAGCCAATAAGAGGCACAAGGAGAAATTTCTGTAAAACTAAACTTAGACTTATTAAGTAAGATATTTCATCACTTACCAAGATGCTCTGCAAAAAGAAGTTTTGCTTATGGAATGCATCTCATAAAGATTACAACAACAGTGGTTAAGCATAGAACTTTCCAAGATATTTCTTACATTTGTTGCATTTAAATAAACAAAACAAAATAGAACAATCTTTTTTCTCTGTCTGCCAGAGAGCATAAGGTCTGGCCAGCTTTTCTTTGAAATAAATGATAATAAATTTAAAAATAATGAATAATAAAGTAACGAATAATAATTTATTATAATAATAAATTGAATTAAAGAATAAATAAATTAATGATAATGAAGGCATTTTCAATGTTTATCTTCCTTTGTATTTTGTTCTCTTTTCCCATTCCGCCGATTTTGCACCTGTCAATCATGGTAACAACAACTTTTTCCCTAAGCGCTCAACAGTTTTCAAGCCTGCTGCTGATTTTCATTAACAGAGAATACAAGTTTAGCCAGAGTTTTTTGTGCATTTGCAACATCTGATCTTTCAAGATGCAACAAAACTCTGATTATGCATCTGTACAACTTCAGACAAATGCCTTGCTTGCATAAAGTTTTTTAAAAGCTTCTCTACTAAGGCATCAGTTTCAGTAATTGTTTTGTTTCTTACAGTACATGATCATTCTGGTATTGTTGTTTATTGCCGAGCTTTCTGCCGGCATTGCTGGATATGTGCTTCGCAATAAGGTCAGTTGAATGTCATTCTTTTTTAATGAGTTTGCTGTACACTTCTTGTCCTCTTTCAACCAAAATGCCCAAATATCAGGGGGAAATTTTCATTTATATTATGTGGGTATAAATGGCTTTTTTGATAGCTTTTTTGTAAATGAAAGCAGACAGACCTGTTATAACAGCACTTAATATTTTATCCTGTAATATTTTTACATACCTTTAAGTTTTGTCCAAATATGTTTTATCTGAAAAGCATCAGTAAGGGGAAATGTCAGATTATTTTTAGAGGTTATAGTGTATTGTTTACATCAGCCCTGGTCATATGATAATGCAGACTAATAAATGCCCTCGCAAAATCATGTCTTGTTCACAGGGAACAGGAAGAGCATATTCCTAATATTCCTAAATGAAAGGCCAAGTTGCTCATGAAAACAAAGCATTATTGCTTCACACATTATATGTCATTACATTAAACAGTTTGTTTACAAATTGCTGGCTGGTAGTCTTGCTTCAAGACAACTAAAAGCTAGGCAGTCATGAACAGATAATACTCTATCACCCCCCCCCCCTCCTCAAGCCTTGGAAGACTTCCTTTGAATTTCCAAATATTCACCTGTACTTTTTTTTACATTTGATGTGTTCACTCACCACAATGCACAGTAGCAAATTTTGTTCATTCAAATGACAAAAGTTTCATTCATATTATTAAAGCACAATTAAATGCATATTTACTGTTTTTAGTTAAAAACTGGCTTGGAGAATGGAATCAGAGATGCCATTGAGAAATATGGAAATGACACTAAAGGTGACATAAAAAAGGCAGTGGATGATGTTCAAAGCAAAGCATTCCATTGCTGTGGTGCAGACAGTTACAAGGATTGGCTAAAATATGGAGTTGTGCCAGATTCATGTTGCAAAGATACAAAGAACTGCAAGACAAAGGCAGCAAGTGAACTGTATTCAGAGGTAATATAGCAGATATTTATCTACCTTATGTTCTTTAAACTGGTATCTGTCATAGGAAGGGACTGTCAAAGTCTGACAAAGAGCAAGAAGCAAAGAACAATTGCCAAGAGTAAAAAAACAGGAGAGTTGCCTGCCAGCGCATTTATGGAATCATTGTTGGCATTAAAAAATGAACTGATGATAAAGCAACTCTTATTTCTACTAACCGGCTTCTCATTTCGAAGCACGCTCATGTTGCTCAAATGGACATAATGCTCTTAAGCCAGTTCCAACTGAATGCTAAGTTTCTTAGTTTTAAAACACCTCGAAAAATTTTTTCTAGTTTGAAAGACTTTCCCTATTTACTACGCTGATAACTTCCAGGGGACGGTTTTCAGAGATTCACATCTGGGCTGTTTCTAGAGAAAAACATTTACTGGTTTTTCAATGTTTTCCCTTTGATGCCCCCTCTTTCTTGACACTAACTACATACAATTATGTTCATGATAATTGTATATTTACTTTATTTTGTAGGGCTGTGTAAGTTCAATGCAAAAGTTCTTCAAAAACAAGTTTGCTATTATTGGTGGAACTGCTCTTGGGATAGCATTTTTCCAGGTATTGTAATAGCACTTTTGCTCCTTTTTACAGGCATTAAATTCTGATTTTCTCAAAACATAAGAGAGTTTTATTAGAAATTGTAGTAGCAAGATGGTCCAGTTTCCATGAATAGCTTAATACTTACCAGCTTTTGTTGAAAAAAGGATAGAATTACATAATAATAGGAAAAAAGCAGTTGGGTTGAACAGTTTTTTTCTCTTACAGTTGGAAAGGTCTTTATTTTATTGTTTGCTGTCTATGATTATCGAACAGTGTCCTGGTCCTTCCTCTCGATGTGACAACACCTCGTGATTCCTACGCCTAGAATTACAGAGAGCTGGAACTCTCCTTACTCTGAGGGAAAGTTTTGTCTTGTCAGGGACTCGAACCACAGAAATTTAGGTTTGTAATCAGTGACCGAGCCTTCCTCGCACCTTTGCGAAAGGACTTTGGACTATGTAAATTGTCAGATTTCTACTGTTGACTAAAACGTTAATGCTTTTTGGCGAAAGCCTTTTCTTTGTTACTTCAGAGCAACATTGAAATATAAGAGTATATATATTCAAGATGTAACAAATTTTCTGGACCTGACAGGAACCATATTGACTCAGCCCCAATTTCGAGTAGTTGTTTTGAACAGGCTGGCCGTAATGCATCTTATCTTTAAAAGAGTGAATCCTTGCTTTATGAATAACAGATTAAGTTCCTCTTTTTCTCAATTTCAGATTCTTGGAGTTATTTGTGCATACTGCCTTGCCCGGTTCATTCGTGAAGTACGATCGTATGAAAAATTCTAATACAAACAGACTTGTTTGAACACAACTCTACTTTCAATTCATATTCCTTATTTGCTAAAGAACATCATATTTGATATAATTCTCGTAATTTAATAGCCATTATGAAAGCCTGAAAATGTAGTCGTCGTTTGTTCTGCATCAGCGAGTTTAAATTATTTGATTTGTGTGCCTAAGTAAGATTAAATTGTAAAGCAAGTCTTAAATTTGTGCAACTGTACTATACCAAAGCGGTTAATACTGTATCATTACGTAGTTGGTTAGTCTTATGACCAAACACAACCTTGCCGTTGGATATATAGATTTTTTCATTGATTCATATGATATCTCTATTTTGCATGCCGATTCTGTGTCACATTATTGTACTTCGTACTTTTCAAAAGCGGGGTAATTTCCCACGTTTGTCTCAAGCTTGAGAAGTTAAGCTCAAGTTTACATGTATTATTCCAACTGGAACTCAAAGGAAGAGAATGAAGTTGTTTCTAAGCTTTACAAGTGCAAGTAGTCACTTGTAAGCAATATTTTCTTCCAAAGAGTGGTATACGTATTTGTCACAAGGTTTAAAGTTGAGATCAAGTTTTCCTGTATTTTTCCAACTGAAACTCAAAGGAAGAAAACGAAGTCGTTGTTCCTAAGCTTTACAAGTGCAAGTAGTCACTTATAAGTAATATTTTCTTCCAAAGAGTGGTATACGTATTTGTCACAAGGTTTAAAGTTGAGATCAAGTTTTCCTGTATTTTTCCAACTGAAACTCAAAGGAAGAAAACGAAGTCGTTGTTCCTAAGCTTTACAAGTGCAAGTAGTCACTTATAAGTAATATTTTCTTCCAAAGAGTGGTATACGTATTTGTCACAAGGTTTAAAGTTGAGATCAAGTTTTCCTGTATTTTTCCAACTGAAACTCAAAGGAAGAAAACGAAGTCGTTGTTCCTAAGCTTTACAAGTGCAAGTAGTCACTTATAAGTAATATTTTCTTCCACGGAGTGGCCGTGAGCGGGATAATGATATTCTTTACAGTTAAAGTCTCGTCGAAAGACAAACCACTTTTTCACGACCTTTGCTTTTGACTCACCTACAAAGTTTCCTGGTTTTTTCTCAGACAAAACTACTCGAAAGAGACTAACAACTTTGTTAGTCTCTTTGATATAAATTTAGAACTTAAATGTATGGACAGACGCACGTTTCCAGACAGGTCGTAGGCACGCCTTGAGCATTGAATGAAAGTCGTACCCAGACCAGACTAATCAAATATACAAGTGAAAACCATTAACTCCAATTTAAATGCATACATATTTTTACTCTTGTGGGAATATTAATGGTCAATAACTCCATATCAGTTTAAAGTGATTTCTCGTTAGCTTTTGTATACAGACTTTGCTGCCCTAGATCTACACATTTCAAAATACAGGGGTACTATGACCCAAAAAGCTTTCAGCACGTACAGATACGTATCAATGCAGGGAATGTAAAGGGCGGGAAAACGCATATGATTAACAAGCTTTAACAAGCGTCAACAGTGTTGCCACACGTAGGGATTGCTACCTACTTTGGGGATTTTCAGAAGTTTATAGGTTGTAAGGAAAATCTACGGGATAAATCAAGAAAAGTAGGTAGTTTTCTGGAAATTGTAGGGATTTATATTTGTTTGCGGCCAAACAATTGCTTGTTTTTCATAGCTTTGTACATCAATTTTCGCTGAATTTTCATGCAAATGCAAGAAGTAGCTATGAAAATATACTCCGCAAAAAACGCAAAACCATATTTTACGTCAGATTAACATCTTACAAAAGCATTACTTTTTATAGTTGAATAATTGTTATGATCCTCGATCTTTATGGCTTTTAAAAATAGACTTTCGCTGAAAGTTGTCCTTAGAAGTATGGGTAGACGTGGGTAAAAACGTAGGGATATTTTGAAAAATGTAGGGATTTGTGGGGAGAATCCATGCTGACATGCGTAGGTGGAAGTAGGTAGAAATCGCCTGCGCAGTAGGGAGAAACGCTAAGTCGAGCGTGGCAACACTGAGTGTCAATGATGCCGTTGTGGAAAATTGAAAAAGCCATTAGGGGCTGGACCATACAATGATGGCCCTCAAGATGGCAGGCAAGGAGAACAAGAATTTGAAATGCCAGCAATGTCAATTTGGTCGTTAGTCGATCGTTATAGCGCGTTAACCCTATTGTTACTGCCTCACTTTAAGGACGCTACAACAAATTGAGAGTCTATGGACCCAATTTAATAGCGAAATTTGCTACACTTGGAAAAATCTCTGTAGCATGTTTTTAGCGATAGACTTCGAATTGCCTTGATATGAAAAAAAGCACTCCAAGCTAGAACTTATAACATACATTATATAGAGAGTCCTTGGCCTTGAAGAGCAGCCGCTTTGCAATGCTTTATCCGCTGCACACAACACAAACTGTTTTGTGGGAAAATGAAAACTGGCTTGATAGAAGGCCTTATCAGAAAGTAGGAGAGATCCAATTCAAGCTTTCAAGAACCTATGTGTAGGCGTAGCTACACTTCTAGGATGAAGACCCAACTTTAAAAAAGAACCCCAAATCATGGCTCTCAAGTCAGTCTGAAAATTAGATAGAAGGCAAGGATAGAGGCTCAGTCTGAAAAATTGTCACTAAAAGACAACATTTAAAGTCAATCCTATTTTCCGATCTCCCTGTTTGCAGCTAGAAACAACATGGAAATGAATTAAACCCAATAAAGATGGCAAATCCTGTTGTTCAATATCATTTTATCGAATGCGTATATAGAACGACAAGATGAAGAACAAATGATTGCTCGTGTAAGAAACAGCTTAAAGGAGAACTGACACGCAAAAATAAGTTTGGCTAAAACGGTAGTTTGTGACAAGCAAATTCCAGGATCGAAAAAATTTTTCAAATCACAGTTACCGTTTTTGAAATACAGGCGTTTTAAGTTGAGAAACGACAATTGTTCCGACAACTTGAGACTCGAGGCGAAAATCGTCACGAGTGGACGATCATCTTTGACGTCACAAGTGACATGTTCTCAGCACGTATTGTGTTTCCCTATAGAAACCTTTAACAAAATGCTGCGGACAAATGTTTATTTTGTGCATGTGAAAGGAGCCAATTTTGCATTTTTGACACATAATTGTCTTTTTCAATGGTTTGGGACTCTGAATCGGAGTTTTATTACACTGATTTCGAAACAAATGGAAAATTTCAGCCGTCTGAGTTTTTGCTACCAACCAGCGCTGCCGCTTGGGCAGACAGTCGTCCCATGGCTCAACAGTGACGATATTATAAACAAAGAGCAAACTGGAAGTACAAACTGATATGGAATTTCTATTAAAAACAATGCTATTGCTACAATCTAAATGAGATCAGGTATCGTAAAACTAGAATTTCATTTCAGATTGAGGCGTCTTTGTCCAGACTGCTTTGTCTGTATGGCCTAATTCGCTGAAATGCCTATGATGACCTAAACGGAACTGCAAGTTATTTATTGTTAATATAACATTCTATGATTGTTTTTCAATGTTTCAAACGCGTTAACTGTATAGTGATATTGAATAGTAAAGGCGGGTTAAAAGTCGACTTGTGCGGATTTTATGCCATTTTCACCGGGCGTGAAGGGTTTCGGGAACTGATAAGTTACCTGGCAGTCGAAAGATCTGGATTTACGAAATAGGCTCTTAGCTCTTAGTCAAAGAACTTGATTTCTTAGTCGAAGAAAATGCTGTTAAGCTGTCATAGGAATATCAACTGGCACATTATATTCTTTTGCAAGCAATTTTGACTTGGGTGGGGGATGGTCTTTTTGCAAGACTAGGTTATTCCCTAGTATCTCAACCTCTGTTAAAATACAATAATCAAGTTCAGCGAAATTATTATTTAGTCACACTCGCAGCTCCCATCAACCAAGGTTTTTTCTTGAATTCATATTTCTGCACCCAAAGCAGGTTGCAGGATCGCTTTTACCGCTGTCTCCACTAGATTTCGTTTGTCTTTTGGCTACTGCTTCGACCCCGTCCCCCACCCCCCATGTTGCGATTTTTTTGTAATTGTAAAAATAAAAACTTTGAAGAAACGGTATCAGTTTTCAAACAAAGTCGACTCCTTTTTTCACAAGCTTAGAGGTTCTTTCAATGTTTCAAAGCATGCTGGTTCGAAGATATCATGGCATAAAAATAAATTTTATGTGGATATAAGCATCTTAGCAGACATGTAGCTAGGATTTTCTAGCTTCTATATACTTATAAATGAAATGCCTGACAATTTTTTGTCTTTTCACCGCGGACTATTTTCAATAAAACACGAAACTTCACTTGTACTTTCACCGTTGCGGTGAAAGCCTTTACAACGGCATTGTTAACATGTCACTTGTGACGTCAACCGAGAATTTCAACAACTCCTGGCGATAAACTTGTTTCCGCTTCGGGAAATTCCCGAGTCCTGGCTGTGACGTATTTGACGGATAAAAGTGCAAATATCAGAAAAACGGCGAATCTAAGAAGAAAACTTTTTCCAGATTTGAAGTCAGCGACAAATTTTGCATCGAATAAGCCAAAGTTATTTTTGCGTGTCAGTTCTCCTTTAACTACACTGGTTTGTATTTATGTCCAAATTCGAGAAAATGCTGTGATGATAACGTCGATATAAGTAGATAGGTAGCTGGCTTATTTCAATATATTTTGTCCACATGAAAAGATAAACTGACATTTCTCCAAGAAAACATCTTTTAAATATCTTTTAAATAGTTTTGCCGAGATATGATCAGTGAAGGCCTAAATTTGAAAATGGTTTCTGTTGCTCCGGTTGGTTCATGTGGCCATTTTCCAAGCGTTCTGTAGTAAATCTAAATGACTTTGCACATTTAGCGATATTTAATGGTGTTTTTCCAGGATATTTGGTCAAAAGTCAAGCATTCCAAAAAAATGTTTAATGGCGTCATCACTGCCACTCTCTTTACCGCAGAAATATATTTGTGAGCAGTGTCCTCGATGCTGTTGAAGGATTCGTTTGTTTCTGTGTTATTAACTTAACCACTGAGATAATACTCTCACATGCATGCCACAATTCTTGCCTAATAGACGTGCATTACATGCACGCCAAACCAGAAAAACCCTCGAGGTGCTTGAGGCTTGATCAAGGCCAATAAACAGATAGGTTGTTTACGCAATATACACAAGAACAAATGTACCGTTGCCCTTCGTTTTCGTTGATAAAAACGCTGTCCGTTCGCACGGATCCGTTTATAAAAGAATACGCTTTGAATACTGGAAGTGTTCGCACTGCTCCAACAAAACGCAACAAGTGGCGTGGCCTCACTTTTGAACAGAGGCTTTCGCGATTCCTCACAAGAATTTCTCACATTCAATTTTTTTAGATTTGGCGAGCTAGAAAGCACGTAATCAAATGTCTCCGTGTTCACATGTATGGAGCGTCGTTTGTGTCTATATTACAACTGTATTCTTTGTAGAGTGTTTAATGATTTCACATGCAATTTACCCCCATTCTACATGGTCTTTAACTAGCTTCTAATGAAATTATGTAATTCTATGGCATTTAAATCATCAGTCTAACATTTCGTGTGGCTTCTCAAATTCTCCATAACATATCATATTTCAACTGCTTACACATTCTACGTGGCATTACTTGTTATATGGCTTGATACTCTGTATGGCGTTTCATTCTGTATGGCGTCTTACATTTCATATGACACGATATCATATGAAATTTGAAACACCATACAAAATGAAACACCATTCGGAGTATATAGCCATATAACAATAGCCTGTGCGCAGCCTCAAACATTTTATCCAAGGCAGAAAAAACAGGGTAGGAGTGAACGGGATTGTAAGAAACAATTGATGAGCAAAATGCTCAGACCGCCGCACACGGTGAGCAAACTGCCACGAGTGACAAAAAATATCAAACTGGTTTGATTTCTAAAAATTCGGCACGTGAGACAAAATTCACACAAAAATACCGCCGCACACGTGAGGCAAATGGCTGAGCTAAAGCTTGGTTTCCACTATGAGTTAACGTGAGATAATTCTGAGTTAAATTGAAAATTAACTCATGGTCTAAAGTCAAGTTAACTTGAGATAGTGTGAAATAGCGTGAGATAACGCGAGCTGTCTCAAAATTAACCCATGTACCGATTCGGTTTCCACTTGAGATAGAAATTCTATCTCAAGTGGAAACCGAATCGGTACATGGGTTAATTTTGAAATAGAATTAAGTATGGAAATTTCAGAAATCACATTTTATTTGAGTCTTGCAGCTATGGCGGGCGTCTTACAAGAACAACTTATTTTACTTCTGCTTTTGAGAAGACTTAGAAGGAAAATATTATTTTGCTAGAAGTGCCGTTTGCGATCTGCGCCAAGGTTTTCGGTACGGGAAGTCCACCAAAAAAGATATGCGTTTGGTGAATACGACCACTTGGAACAGGATCTTAGAAATGAGAAAATGTTTCTCTTATTTCATAATTATTTTTTTTTAGTAAAGAAAACTGTTTTCAACATCTAAAGTAATACTCAGTGCAAGTGCGTTGCGTAAGAACCTCAGTGCAAATTATAGCACATTCCCCTCCCACGCATCGGCTTCTTTTGATAAGATGTTATCTCAAGTTAACTCATGAGCTTGAAATCAAAAATTTTTGTTTCCAAGCTCATGAGATAACGTGAGTTAACACGAGTTAATTTTCATGAGATAATTTTTAATGACCGTTTCCACTATGAGATAATTTTTAAACCATGTCAGATCACAAAATTATCTCAAATTAACTCACGTTAACTCATAGTGGAAACCAAGCTCGTGCCATTTAGCTCAGCCAGGGGCGGATTCAGGGTGTCGCACAGGTCGCACGGAAGACCGTCAGATTTTCAGAATTTATTTTAAGTCTTCAGTCATTAAAATAAGGCAATCATGTTTACCACAATCTTTTATTTCCCTCCTTACAGATAATACATTTACCTCTCTTTACACAATAAACACAGGACCGAACCTTGGTCGATCTTAAGGCCTGGGTTACACGATCACTTTTTACTATCACTTTTTTCGATATTGGACCAAAATGCTGAAAAGTGATCGTGTAACATACTGAAATTGTCCATTTTCGCTGCAGAATTTAGACCCCGTTTACACTGTCCCGGGACAACTTTGTACCGTTACGGTTCGCAAGTGTTTACACTGTCGCGGTTCCAAATTATTCCGTTTAGCCGTTCCGTTTACACTGTACCGGTACGACCTTAATTTAATGGTAGAACATTGTTTAGAAGAAGCTGTATTTAGTCAACCACGGCCTTTTTTTGCCGCTGAAATCAACAATCGAATTTTTATTGTGAGTTAAAATGGAGCGGAAGGCCGATTAAAACTTTACTTGGACGAAAGACAAGGTGGCTTTAATTTTCAGTGTTATTTTAGACTACAAAACTGCAAAGTCCAATCAAGGTTTGGACTGGGAAACACTACAAGCCTTTTCTGTGGTTGTCTTTTCTTCAGAATTTCCTTTTCTTCAGAATTTGAGAACGTAGTTACGCCACAATCAAAGCCTCGATTACCTGAAACAGCCATACAAAAGACCTCTTTGTGAATCCGTGACACAATCGTATCGGATAGGTGTTTACACTGTCCCGTTCAAAAACGGAACCGTGACGGTACAAAATTCGTTCGCTTTCAAAGCAGGGTCAAAACTGTTCCGGATAGCAGAGCAAAATCGTCACGGTTCCACAGTGCTAGTGTAAACGCAAGGGCGAACCGCGACAGTTTTGTCACGGTTCCAAACTTGCACGGGATAGTGTAAACGGGGTCTTAATGCGCTTATCTGCTGTTAATCCTCTATCATTGGAAATTTTACTCTGAACGAAAGCAGAGTAAAATCGAGTTCATCACTTTTTTTCAAAGGCGCCGACAAATTCTTACGTCACATGATATTTTGATGAGAAGGGAACGGCCTAGAGTTTCGAGAAAATAAGCAAAAGACGTAAATTGTGATCAGAAACATAATTATCAGGAGAAAACGAATATGAATAATGATTTGGAGTAAATCGAAGAGCAGCACATTACAGAAAAATAAATGCAGTTTAATAAAATACACTCATAGTATTTTAATGAAATACCGTCAACTTTTATTCTGTATCCGCCCCTGAGCTCAGCTAAAAACTCTCGTGTGCGCCTAGTATAAGTGAACTCAAATGGATGCGGATCTTTTTGGAACCGGTCTCGTGTAAACAGGGTCTTAGCATCGGATATTTTTCGGAAAATTCGTATCTGCCTTGCGGAAGAATGTTGGTGGTTCAAAGGAACTGATTAGTATGAGAAGAGAATTGCCAAGAAAGATGTACACAGGAGAAGTTTTCTAATGACTGTCAAACTCTTTTTTTATAGTCTGCCGAATCTCTACACATTGTACAAGATAATTGCAACCTTAAAAGCACAAGTACGTAAAAAAAACAGGCTGCGACCAACAATGTGCCAGCCAAGAGAGGTTAAACTCTCTAATGATAATCAATGATGAGGGTTAGATATTGCTTTTCAAGTTATACTGCATTTAAAACTGTTTAAGCACAGAATATCTGCTTTGCGGTTTGGTTTCAGCTGTTCTAAACTGCCAAGGAACATTTGTATGGATAACCTCAATGTTCTGCAACGTAATAGGTTGTTGATAAACTGGCCACGAGTAGCAATAGTTGACATTAATTTGTGTTGCTTTGCTCTCTAAATAGTGGAAACAAATCAACAACTAGGCAAAAAGATGAAGGCACAACCGAGGGCGTCGCCACGAGGTGGACTGGGTTGAACTAGCTGAGGTGGACAATGGACATGTCTTTTTCAATGACTCATCTTTTTTTCACTAAAATCGAAAAGAAAATAGGGGGATGGGGGTAAACCGTGTAGTTATGACTTTTCTCCTTATAAACAATAATAACCTTCGAGCTTCAATGTCAGAATTGTGGTTAGAAAATCTCTATCAAATTTGGTTGGAACACGATATGGTGAACAGAGCTTGACAACATCGTTGGTCGTGCTGGTTGAAGAACGAGCGCTTCAAGCCGTCAAGAGGCCGTGATACCTAAAACATTTCAGGACAAGTTTCCTAATCCTCTTTCCACCCTACATTTTTCGAGCTGGCACCGCCCCTGATTGAGACTTGGTTTTGATCAGTTGAAAAATATTTTCTCCAACGAACTTTCGCCCGCTGGCGATCTCTGGAAAATGTGGTTATCCTTTTCGTCTCGGCGGCAGCTGTGGTGGAAATAGCGGCAAAGCAGTTTGTTTTCTGTGTAGGTGGTGAAAACTACGGAAAAGAAAATTTCACCACATTTTACCAATCCTGTCAGAAGATTCCACAGCTGACTCAGTTAGGCAGGGTTTTTGGAGAACGTAAAAAAAAGCAAAGATCCTATTTTATGAGCAGATGGAACCAGTGGTGGCGCCAGGGGAGGGCTAGGGGGGGCTATAGCCCCTCCGTCGGAAGCATCTAGGAAATTCGGAGGAAATTTTTAGGTTTTTGTCGGAGCAAATTTGACAAAATAACGTACGGAAACTGCTTATTTTAGTCATTTTAGCCCCCCCTGTCGGAAGCTCCAGCCCCTCTGTCGGAAGATTTCTGGCGCCACCCCTGGATGGAACCATCTATGACATTTTTTAAGCATTGGCAAAAGTAGGGGCAAATGAAACTGTGCTAGCCTAAGTCCTCCTAGAATCAGAGATACAATCATTTTCCAATTTATCTCAAGGTCCGTAACCATCCAAGTGACTTGCCCCAAGGGCGTAGCCAAAGGGGTGGGGCGCTGCAAATTTTTGGGTTTGTCAGCAAATGATGTAAAAATTTTAGATTCGAAGTTTGTCATCTATTGTGCCAATACACCAACATCAATTTGGCCAAAAGGTGTCTTCTACTCTTTGCAACAGTCACATTTTGGGAACACATTTTTTGTCAACAAATCTTAGGATCTGCACCCTCTCCGACAATATTTTAGGCTTCCCATCCGCTTGTCTATTGGCAGATAATTTAATTCGACAAATATAGTAGTCTGGTTTTGCTATATGTCAAACAAATAAAACCTTAAAGCTAACTAACATTACCATAAAGTTGACTTTTTGCTGAACTAAAGTCTTTGTGGCAGTAATCTAAATCCAAGGTTCATTTATCATTAGGCTTTACAAATGATTGTGGCATGGTGGTGAAAGCAATATTTTCTTTTTACTTTACAACTTTCTTCATATATTTGCAAAGCATAGGAGCACATGCAAGTTCAAATGTCCCTAGCTAGTTTTGCACACTTATGAAACCGCTGAAATCTCTGTTTTGCCCCACCAATGATAGGCCATTTTTTTAGATGTTTTCATAATTACAATTTTTCTTAAATATTGGTGTATTTTTATGGCGGCTATACTTTGAATACTCTTGAAACCCTTAAAATAATGAAAGAGCGGTAAAGAGAAGATTTCAATGACTATGTATTAGCATAAAAGCAGTGCTTAGCAGGGCCGTATATCTGACATGTCAATTGGGGGGTGGGGGGTGAGCAGTACGAATAAATATAGGGTGTGGGTCATGGAGGGCGCTATGGACAGGGGCGGCGCCGGCCACTAGGCTCTGGAATGGACAAAACAAGAATTTTAGACCACCCTTTTCTACTCTCAGAAATGGCCCGTTTATCAACAGGAAGACCAGTTTTGCCTATAAGGAAAGCCCATGACCAACTTTTTATTATGAAAAAGCAGTTTCAAAGTCATAGATTATATCACAAAAATTACATTGCCAAAGTATTAACCTTCTTCCAACCTTTTCTCGAACTACAAAATCGATCCTGCCGAAAACTTGGAGGGACCTGTCCCTTCCTTTACGTATTTCATTGAGTAGTTTTCGGCTTTGATTTCTCTTTTTATAATTCATTTTATATAAAATATTGTTTATGAGAACCAGGGCTGTCACGAGGCAAGCCTCGTTGGGGGGGGGGGTGTGGACTACAAATTTACCTGATTAAAAAAATATTGCCTGAAATTTATTAGCTGCTGTCACATACCTCTGCAATACATTTTGTCAATCTAACTCTGTATGATAATAACGGACTTTCCTAATGGAGCAGGAAACTTTTGAATTTTGATGCTTCTAGTTCCCTGGAAAATGCACTCTTTTAAGCGAATTTCACTAAAGCAATCCTTCTAATCCTATTGAAAATTATTGATTTTTTGGAAAACTTTTATGCAGCAGATAAAAAAAACAAATTCGCCGTGGTCATGAAAAATACCAGGTTGTCAGTTACTTCTAAATTTAGACCCCTCTCTCCATCTAAGCATGCCTTTTGAACTGAGAAACTTTAGGAGAAATGGACACAAGGCACAATTTTACCTAAAAAGGTTCTGGATTTTTAGATTTATTGCTCACAAGCAATCTTCAAATCTTCAAATCATTAGTTTGTTTACCTTCATTTATATCAAGGAAAATCATATTTAACCAACGGAGAAACTGCATTTGCTTGATCCTTTATTGATTTTATGACATGAAGGTCTCTGAAATGTCTAAAGCGTTTCTTCCACCGAGCGGATTTTACCTGAAATTTCCTATTGAGATCACCCCCCCCCCCCTCTCTCCACACCCCCCGGTCGCGACGCCCCTGATGAGAACATTCAGGCTCATCATCGTCCAGTTTTTAGCAGTATCATAATGTTATTGCTCAGCCTCAATTTGCATGTTTATGCATTTTTTCAGCAGTTGCCTGCTTTGCAATGTTAATAACACATATCACAATGCTGACATTTAGCGGCTCTTCAAAAAGCGGGTTTCTGTTTGCGGCTTGGCAATGTTCTCTGATACCATATCGGATTGGAAAAATAAGAACGATCTAAGAATGTATTCAGGCTTAAAACGAATATCAAGGCTAGATAGAATTGGTAGTCTTCTTATAAAAATATTATAGTAATTGCCCATCTCTCTTTTAAATGCAAAAGTACTTTTTATTGGCATTTTACTTTACGTAAATTAATTTTCTTTCCTTTACTCTTTGTTATTTGCCCTTGTTTTCTAGCTTCATTTAAAAGCAAAACTGAAAGTATTAATGTTTTTCTAGTGTCTATGATATGATAATGTGCTGTTGAAATTAAGGAGCTATTATAAAGGTTTTGGTACAACAGTTCGATGAGTAGAGGTTTTTGTGAAGAAAACAGGAAAAGCCCACATTTGGCTCCGCGACATATGACGAGAAGGTCTCACCATACACTCTTTTATTATAAGAATCAGATAATTTTTGCCGAGCCTCGATGTTCTCAACTTTTTGTCAATTTTAGGCTCAAATGTTCTTAAAATTGTTTTTATTTCAAGAGTGATTTTTTCGCAAATATTTGAGAAGTTAGATACTGTATATACATAGTTTCCAAGACGTTTTACTGGCTAAAGTTTAAAAATAAAGCAATGACTGCTAGCGTTTATGGACAAACTTGCATAGTTTTGTTCTGTTGACATGACAAAAATTTCAAAATTCAAATTGTTTTTTTAAATTTCTCATCTGAAGCAGAACATGTTCTAACCTTGTTCTTATTTTTTGGGCAAATCGAGTCTCCCGGCTGAACCTGGAGGGTTGACAGGTCTGATGCCCCGCCCAGGTCACAATAGAGATCAAGATTTTAGGAACTTTAGGAACTAGGTCTCGAGCTAGTTTCTGTTTAAAAAAACGTTTAATCAATATTCTTGTACTATGCATTTGTCGAGATTTATGACGACTTATACGATTTTTTCTTACATATTTTCAGAAATTTATTCAAGGGGGGAGGGGGGTGAGTGAAAAAGGTGTTTATGGGAAGATTCGCCTCTTGGACAACGTCATCGACTCGAGAAAACTCTGCTTTCATAATAAATACTTCAAAACCATCAACAATAGCTAACTTGAGCTTGACAACATGAATAGTGGCTAAAGTTTTCTGGAAAATCTGTTCAGTTTTGACCCAGCTATTAGAGATTCGACTTCTTTAAAAAAATAACGATAATTTCTCAAACATAATGATTTTGCTCCAGATTTTTGAGGGGGTTCAGACCCCCCGTCCCCCCTCACCATTATAGTGACGGCCCTGAGTTGAAGTAGGATGTTATAAAAGCGCGTCAGCTTTGTGTTAATCTTAGTTCTTTCGATAAAAGCATTTGTATATAATGGAAACTTTTCATTTTGAATTCCAGTTAAAACTACAATTACAAATCTCACTATTACAAGGTAATTTGTAACTGGCTAGCCTGTGTTTAAAAAATAAAAACTACTACAATCGTAGTAATGAGAAAAGGAAAAAAAAACGTTAAAAAGGGAGTAGCTCTGGATTAGTCCACGTTTTGTTTCTACAGCAGAATAAATAGTATGTGGTGCGAATGGAGATGCATGATCAATGAACAAAGAGTCACACATATCGATAAATGAGCTGCAGGAGTTGCCAAAAATACCAAGTGATCTGATGGAAAGATTGAGGAATGAAACAGACTTAAACCGATGCCTTAAGTCAGATATGAGGTCGGCATATCTGACTTTCTGACAGCATTGCAGTTGAGATTTGTTTCAAAACCTATGCTTAGCTCTAAAACGTACAGACAGTTTTCCTTGGTTTTGAGAAGTAAGTCAGGGCGTAGTTGATCTCCAGTTATGATAGAAGGTGAAAGAAAGAAAGAGAGAAGAACTGTTTATTGCTTGCAAGGAAGTGGCTAGAAAGTTTAATGCAGAATTATGACACCAAGTATAGCGGCCTTGGTCAAGGTTCACTTTGCATCCAGCAACAACATAATAATAATAATAATGACTACCTAAACAAGATGCTAAGCAAAAAAACTGCTTAAAAACTGGTGTGTTGCCGTATTTCCAGGAATGTTTCAGCTAAAGTCCGTTTACTACTAATAACTATTGTCCTAATAACTTTTTAACTCTGCTCCTCCAGATATAGTTTCCTCCAATTATACACGATTTTGATAACCATTTCATCACATTCTTTATATTTTCTTTACTTTGGGAGAAGTTTCTCAATCCTTTCCATACGTCACTTTTTACACACCCAAGCGAACCAAAACAAAGAACAACCAGCTGCACTGAGAATCCATTTCTCTCAGATAATCAGATAGCTCCTTATATCTTCTAACTTTCTCCTGATAAGTATTATCCAAATATAAATCATAGCAAACAGTTATTTCCACTATTGTGCACTGCCTCTGTATACGATTGAGAATGACTATGTCTGGTTTACGATGAACAATCTGCTTAATCCTTTCTTTAAATTCTGGAAATGTGGTTTCTGCTAACATATTGGATGAAATTCTTGCCCGTGGTTTATTTTCTTTTATGAATTCTGCAATCTTGTTCACAATTCGATCATAGCTACGTTAATAGAAATTCTTAAAGTCGTTGCAACCGTTTAATATGTGAGCTACGGATTCTGTATGTCTGTGACAGGGCCTCCGACGAAGGGGGGGCCAGGGGGCCATGACCCCCTCACTTTTTTTGCAAAACAATAGAGCTTTTTTCAAAATCTTTTGTTATGATCGTTATATTTTCTCTTGGCCCCTCTACTTTCCAACCTGCGTCGGAGCCCATGTGTGACAGAACGGGCATTCTGGACTGTGATCTCTATTCCACAGGTGAAGGGTAAAGTTGGTGGGAAGAATACTAAGCCTCGCTTTGATTGCAAAAATCACAAGAGTATCATCAACTTTCCAATTATAATAGATCGAGTGTGACGATTTTATATGAATATTTTCAAGATTGAGATAGCATCCTTGCACAGTTAATTCCTTTGAAGCCTCGATATCTCTTTCAACACAGAGCTGATATAGCTTCTTTTGGAGCTCACACTGATTGTCACACCATGTTCCTTTAATGAGAGCCATCGCCTTGTCAAGGTACACTTTGCATCCAGCAACAACAACAACATAATAATAATGGAAACTTTTCATTTTGAATTCCTGTTAAAACAAAGGTAATTTGTAACTGGCTAGCCTGTGTTTACAAAATAAAAACTATTACATCGTAGTAATGAGAAAAAAAAAATTGTTAAAAGGGGTGTAGCTCTGGATTAGTCCAAGTTTTGTTTCTACAGCAGAATATATAGTATGTGGTGCGAATGGAGATGCTTGTAAGTTTGGAGATGAGGTAGCGTTTCTGTTGATGATCAATGGACAAAGAGTCACACATGTCGATGAATGAGCTGCAGGAGTCGCCAAAAATACCAAGTGAACTGATGGAAAGATTGACAAACGAGACTGACTTAAACTGACGTTTTAAGTCAGATACGAGGGTGGCATATTTCCCTGACTTTCTGACAGCATTGCAGTTGAGATTTGTTTCAAAGCCTATGGTTAGCTCTAAAACGTACAGACAGTTTTCCTTAGTTTTGAGAAGTAAGTCAGGGCGTAGTTGATCTCCAGTTATGATAGAAGGGGAAAGAAAGCCTGGTAAATCTGCGTAGAGAGAAGACTCATTTATTGCTTGGAAGGAAGTGGCTAGAAAGTTCAATGCAGAATTATGACGCCAAGTATAGCGTCTTTGGTCAAGGTACACTTTGCATCCAGCAACAACGTGTATAAGTGTTTCTGGAAGAAGACATATTCACAGTCAGATGTTTGACTAAGGTTCCATTTCAGCAGATTTTTACGAGTTGGAAGAGTGTTGTTAAGATACTTGATGGTAAAGTTAAAGATGTTACTAGGCAAATTGCTCTGTGTACTTGACCAAATACCGTTCAGCTTTTCCAGTGAATGTTTCAGTAGGAAGGTAATTGTGGCTCCCTGAGATGTTAAGTTTTGGGAGAGACGTTCTTTGTTGTCTGATTTGACAGCCTTTAATACCTCTTTAGTATTACGATAGATGTCGTATTGTAGGTTCGTGCCATGACTGGTGTTTTTCCATAGGGTTTGAATGTCAATATTAGGAGAAGATTTTAGGGCATTGCGACAGACAGTTTGGCATTGCGTAAATTTGATAGAAGGCAGTTGTAGATTTAGGCCAAACTGATTTTTTGAGAGGATTATTCCACTCAATGTTGCAGAAACAGGAAGATCAAGCCACTGGCGAATGTAATTGGAAACAAGATTGTCTAGGTTTTGGACAACCCAGGTCTTTGGTAGATCTGCAACAGTAAAATGCCATGAAACTTTTGACAGAATATAACGATGGTATAATAGCAGTTTGTTTTTAGGATGGAGAGGTAAGTCGTCAATATCCTTCATAAGAGTAGAGAAAAGAGAAACGAGTTTAGATTTATGATCTTGGTTACTCATTTCAAAATCAAAGAAACGACCAAGATACTTAAAGGAATCGCCATTTTTGACAGCAGGCACTTTTTGGTTACAGATGAAAAGTTTCGGTTAAAATTGGAGGGATCGCGTAGAGTGTTTCTTGACACCAAAGGTAACACATTTGTCAACCCTGACAATGAAGCCAACCCTGATAATAATAATAATAATAATAATAATAATAATAATAATAATAACAATAATGGCTTTGAAAAAAGCAAACATTTTACGACATACTAAAAGCTTTTTCGTCTGACACTTCTCAGAGAAAGAACACGATGGAAAACATATACCCAGTTGTGGATCGAAATAGGCCAATCAGAAAAACGCAAGCACAAGACCGGTATAGGTGACCAATCAGTGCCGCGAGCAAAGTTTGGTCCGCAAAAGTGCCCAGTTTATTAGAAACTACCATGGATTGGTAACACTTCCTTGCGATTCGAGAGTCAGATTAGGCAAGCCATAACCAAATGTTTCTTTGCTGTCAATCCTCGGATTGTTTACAGCACTAGGAGAGCCCTTCTATCCATTCAAAAGGATTGCGTTCCTACCAACCAAAAAAGTTCCGTCATTTATGAATTCACGTGCCAGTGTGATTCTGGCTACATAGGGCGCACAACCCAAAGATTGAGGGATAGGATAAAACAGCATGTTCCTTACAACATGAGAAGCAAAACTGCCCCTCAAAGAGAACAGCCTCCTCGATCTTGTAGGTCTAGAAACACTGTTAAGACAAGTGATTCTGCCATGAGTCAACATCTTTTAGACAACCCAGATTGTGCAAAACTTTATAATGACGACATGTTTCGGATAATTGGCAGAGCCCGATCGTCCTTCCATCTAGCAGTTTTGGAGTTGATCTACATAAAAACGAAAAAGCCGCCATTGTGTAGACAGAAGGAGCTCGTTTTCTCTCTTGGACCCCATTGGTAATTTTTCTTTAGGCTCGCGGCACTGATTGGTCAACTATACCGGTTTTTCTGATTGGCCTATTTCGATCCACAACTGGGTATATATTTTCCATCGTGTTCTTTCGGAACCTTATTCTGACGTTTTATGCTCTGAGGAGTGTCAGACGAAAAAGCTTTTAGTATGTTGTAAAATGTTTGCTTTTTTCAAAGCCATTTTCAAATTCTGTACCGCAAAAAAAGTAAAAATAATAATAATAATGAAGATAGTAATACCTTTTTTACTGTTAGTTTGACAATAGTGTGAACACTAATAAACACTAACATGAAGCAATTTAAGAGATTGCACTATGGAAGTCATTGACTGCAAGCGTTACAGGCGCATTGATTTTCGAAATACCAATCTTTTATAAGAACTTTGAATTGACTTGCATTTTTGGATGATTTTATTTCATTTGGAAGAGAGCAAATTCAGGGGTATTGGAGTTTTTACCCTAGCAGTTAAAAAATCCCGAAAAGATGCACGGTAATCAAAATGTAACAAAACAGAATTATTCTTCTGAGGCTTGTGTTTGAAAATCATTATTGATTAGCATTACAGGCGCATTGATTTTCGAAATACCAATCTTTTATAAGAACTTTGAATTGACTTGCATTTTTGGATGATTTTATTTCATTTGGAAGAGAGCAGATTCAGGGGTATTGGAGTTTTTACCCTAGCAGTTAAAAAATCCCGACAAGATGCACTGTAATCAAAATGTAACAAAACAGAACTATTCTTCTGAGGCTTGTGTTTGAAAATTGCCGGAGTATTGTTGTTATGTGGTATTTTGATTTCTAATGGGCAAATCTGTTTCTCATTAAATGACCATTCTGAACTTTGAGCCAGACCACAAAATGCATCAAAAGTTTAGCCAATTGTGATATCTTGAATGATTCTGTTTAGATGTATGGGATGTCTTGAGCCAAGCCTTAAAACTGGTCAAAAGTTGAGAACAAATTGAGAACAAGCTAAGGTAGAGCAACCGTAAAATGTAATTTTTGAACAAAGTCACATATTCTCCTCCACACAGGCTACAATCCTTGCCAAAAAGTATTGGTACACCAAGCTAAAATTTCGCATAACTTCAGTAGCTTCCCCCTCTCCCCCTTGAAAAAATGTTGAATAACAACAGTTTCAAGGCTTGAAATTCGTCCAATGTCACTTTATCAGCTAGGGTAAGTAATAGGCTTTTCAACCAACTATGTTTTGGGGGGGAGTGGGGATATTTCTGTATCTTACAGCCAGAAACCTTATTTCTTCAAAATATTTCATTGGTTGCAGGGTGTTCCAAGGACTTTTGACAAGATTGTAGCAAATGCACTGCTTACAACCAAATAACTTAATAGCAAATTAAGAACAATCCAGTCTTTAGTTTTTAAGAACAATAAAGAGCAGCCAGCCTGAATTTTACTTTACTGGTTCTTAAAAGAATGTGTAGCTAGGGAATGCTGGAGGTGCAGCAAAAACAATTCATGCAGGAAACCATACTTATAAATGTGGGTTCTTGCTATAAATCATTACAATATTAAAGAAGTAGGCTTATGAAATATGCAAAAATCTGGCAGCAATGTTTCAGTCAACAGTTGCATCTGGCAAGTTGAACAACCTGATAGGGTAAACAGAACAGAGCAATATTACTGCTAGAAAAATCATGTCCAGTTTTGTGTAATAGATTCATAAAAAATATCCTAGATACAAACAAGAAAAACAAAAGGCATTTTCTTCTCACATAAATCTTTGCTACATATTCTAATACACTTGTATAAACCAAGTATATATACAACTAGCTAAAAACAAATCACACCTTCAAGCTTCTAAATAGTTAGCTGTTAACTATAATTTTCACTGACAGTATTTCATAAAACAATAAGTATATCCAATATCTGAAAACAATATTTAAAAAAGTTACTTGAATTTCGGATATAAATCATTATTTAATGGTATCTGAATAGGCCTTAACCAAAAAATTTCATTTAAAGCATAAAATATGGTTTATAAACTAAATTCAAATTATTTGAACATTTCAATAGTTAAGTTTCCTTTCAATTCATGGGAAATCAGCAACTCCATCTTCTCCATCAACAAAATCCTCATCATCTTCATCATGAGTAGAAAAAATTGGTGTCTTAATATCACCTTCAGCAAATGACATGTTTCTCCGTGCTTTTTCGATTGGACCAAACTTGGTTCTAGCAGATTCCATTTTCTTCTCTTCATGTTCGACAGTTGACTCGTGTGGCATTAACTGTGGAGGTGCTCTAAACAAATAGCTAAAGGGATAATAAAGCAAATTGACACAGGATGCAGAGTATAAGTCTGCGTATCTCATTGCTTGGCTTGCAAAGAACGTCTGTCTGCTGCCACTGCGGAAAAGACTACCAAGTTGGCCATAGCACTGTTCCATGCTGTGTGTTATCTCTCGAATGGACTTGGTCACTCCACTTATATCAGGTTGTAGCATTGTCTTTGAATCAAGGTTTTTGTATACATCTGCCAGTGTAATTTCTAACTGCCTCAATTTGTCAAACTTATCTTGCTTCTTTGTCCAGACATCCAATTCAGTAATCAGCTCTGGAACAACCAGGTATGTTCTCCAGCCTTGCTTCTTTTTGGATTTCAATATGTCACCAAATATGTGATCCCCAACATATATAATATCCTTTCCTTCTGCACCAATGAGTTCTGAAAATACTTCAGAGTTCCCTCCTGCATACACCCCTCCTTTCTGATGGCTACCAGTGAATTTTCCGATGTGAAGCTGGCCAGTTGTAGTGTCCACTTGTCTCAGGGCAGTTCCCTCTCCAAAAAACAAAGGCTTCATGGCATCAGTCACCACCACATCAAAGTAGTCAATCCATGGCCTATGGGGTGTGTCTTTTCCAGGGCCATAAGGGAAGTCAAACAGGTATGTCATCACACGGTTGGTGTACTCATAGTCACTGTTCGTGATAATGAACACTTTTCGGTTGTGCTCTCTTATTCGATGCAGAAGTACTGGCAGTCGCTCATCTTTGGCAATGTATTTCTTTGGGTCTTGGAGTGTTTCCTCTTTCAAAATGCCACACTGATGCACCCAGTCAACAGCAGCTCTCAGATCCTGATGAATACTCTTGTACGAGATGAAAATCGATCCACTTTCCACCCCTGTCAGGGTCTTTGAATAGGCCGGGTCGTTGTCAAAAATATCAACTAGACAAGCGAGTAAATAAATTTCCGGAAGGTTGAACAAGGTATTTAGGATTGGAAATCTGCCAAGGGCACTTGCAGATCCTCCAACTTGGATGAATTTATTAGGATAAGATTTGCGGATTTCTCTACTGTTGTAAAATTGATATCCATGGACGCACAGTAGTATGTTCCCGTACGTGTCTACTTTCAGCAAATTTCCAAGCTCGGTATCAAACATCATTCCACGAACAGGAAAACTAGGATCATATTGAACATTTTCCAACTCTTTAGGATACCCAACATTCATTAACCTTCTTTTGACGTGTTCAAATGAAAGGATCTCGTAGGCAGGGGATTTGTAAACAGCAAGAGTGTAGTCCATATCGAATCCTATAAACTTGATGTTATTTAGGCTCAAACTTCGGTTAACGAAGATCCTCGTTGCTGGGTCGCGTTTATACATCCCGTCAAATACTGAGTTGGAGTCTTGTCTATTGTAAGTATACATGTGAACTTTGCTTAGCTTAGGTTTTTTGAACACGGTTGTTTCGTCGTTATCGGAGTCCCGAGGCCTCTCTTTTCCATTGTTTAACATCTCAAAATTGTCCTTTCTGAAGATGGTGTCCTGTTAAAGATGGTGTCGTTTCAATATGGCTACCGTGGTCACGAAAGTGCTTTTGTTGACTGGTAATCCTGATCGTCAGGTTTTTCAAACTGTAAACTGGATTCTAGTTTCTTTCCTCAAGGTGCCTTAAAGCAATATCGGTTTTAAATACAATTAACAATTAAAGTCACCTGATCCCAAAGTTATTGCTACGTACAGGCAGGGTATTAACAATCGTTCGATCCCGTGATCAAAATTACATCTACTTATCAAATATCTTTGAGAGCTAACAGCTGAGAAAGGAAGAAATTACACGGATGAGAGATTGCAGGCTTTTGCGGGTGATACAATTGTCTGACACGTCAAAAGCGAGGCTCTTCAATTCTGTTTTTGTATATGAAAGAAATCTTTACTACAGAAAAATTCACCAAGAGGCTTCAAATTTCACACCCTAACATATGAAGGAGATTTCTTTATATTTGTGTATTTCAAAGTGGACGAGGGAACCATTAAGGGCAATTACTCCGTTCTATTCGGCCATCATTATCGTTGATAAAATTGTTATCATAGGAATAACTTCCCTAGAGTCTTAGGGTCAGGGGGCTCACCAGAGTATCAAATTTTGGCTTCAAAAAGGGATCAGTTACTTTTGTCTGTAATACGACCCCATACTTTTATACAATGAATATTCATACTCTTTCCATGGTGGTAAATCTGGAGTGATCGCCTTCACTCAGTGTAAATACCCTTCTCTTCCATTATACTTTTCCTTTAGTCGCTTGTAAGGAAAACACATTACATTGTTTACAATATTGTTATTGATATCGTAATGTAGCAAGTGCTTCCCGGAACTGATTGTTATTGTATGTAATTTAATAATGTCATCATCTCTATATGAATCTTTGTACTCTGTTGTTTGTACAGTATGTCTGTTGTTCTGTCTTGATGTGTTGATTAACAAACTGTGATGTTGTATAGAATGATTAGATCTAAATTGTAAAGTTCAGTTGTTGGATTGAATATGAACATATGAACATATGAACTTGTATTTGTCTTCCTCGCTACAGTAATATGAGGCATTTTTCTAATACATACCCTGGGTAACAGAGCCTTCATAATTTAGTCTCAGGAATGATGCTCGAAGCTAGTCAAAAAATACCTATTTGAGTCATTCTTTGCCACTGCATTGGTCTACAATACCTTATCCCCGGTTTCTTGAGGCTCTGGTACCCAGGGTAAGAAATTGGTTAAAAGGGGTAGGTTCGTATTGGCCATGTATATCCCAACTCTGATCCGCAGGCGAATCTAGTGTTTTGTGGTACCAGCTCTATTAGTGGTTACTGCTAAGAAACTTTCCCCATGCTTGACCGCTACTGACAAAGTGAAAGGTTGATGCTTAATGGAGCCGCGAATATTATTACACGCTCCCCTTTTTTCATCGAGTGACCACAATTAGCCTTTTCCAGAGTCATATAGGCTCTATGTTTAGACCTAGTCCTTTTTTGTAGTATTTTTTATCTTAAAGTATTCATTTCCTAATTCAGAAATTGTGATAGAGTCAAAATTAAGTTTCCTTGATTTATTTAGAGTGGTTTTACGGATTTACAATCATAGTCGAACCTTATGGTTCAATAGCCTTATTTTCTTACGTTTAATAGCCTTATTTTTTTGATTAAACATTTTTGATGACCTACCATAATTCCTCTAGGGTGGGCACTTATTCGAGGGGGACTTATATTTGAGAGAGGTGCTTGTTTGAGGCATTACGGTAAAAGTCCCTTTCGAAATTTTAACAGGTTTATTCCTTAATAATTCAACAGTATTTTCGATTGCGATAGCGTCATGACATGATCCAAATCCCTTTCAACCAAACGTATGAATTCATGCATGTGATCGCTTTGCAAAATGTTGGCTATATCTTCACAAAAGAAATGATCACTTAAGAACTTTGCTTCATAGTCATTCTTCAATTGAGTTAGGTGTGGGAAAACTTCCAGAGGGTTAGAGACTTTTACAACCAACTGTAGAGGGACGTGATCCGAAAGATTATTCAAATTACAAATCGTAAATGATTGAATATTAACAAAAAGTTCCTCCTTAAGCAAGTCATGATCCACAACACTATTCCCATTTCTGTTAAAGCAGGTGAAGTTATTGGAGAGCGAGAAAGAATCAGCAGATCTACCATTAAGAATCCGAAAGCCGGAGGTTTTGCATAAATTTAAAAGATTGCGACCAGTTACATTCACAGCATTGTCTAGTGAACACCTTTGAGCACAAGCAGTAACGGGGCAGTAGTCTAAACTGAGAGGCAAGAAGCAATCCACCTCATTATCCACGACGTAATCAGGTTCACCACCAGTTCTTAGAACCAGTAAATTTATGTTCAGACCGACCGAGGGAAAAATCACTCCAAGAAATCCTTGTACACCTTTTGTGAAAATCCTTTTGTTGTATCTGAAGATCCCTGGAAATCCTTTTGTTTTAGGGAAAATCTCGTACGCTATTTGCAAGAGTGAATTGCCCCTTGAGGCTTACTGTTCTTAATTTTTTCTTAATTTGAAATCTTAGGCTGGATTGTTCTTAACTTGTTCTTTAATTGATAGAGTGCAAGCAATGCAATTGCTAGCTTTTTCGCTCTAAGGTTGTGTTCGGGCCTCATTTGCCAATTTGACTGAGACAACCTTCATTTGTCTCAATGTTTGAATAATGAATATTCACCGAAATAGCACCCACACATGGCAAAAATCCTTTTGTTGAGATGAAACATTGCTTAAAATTTCATTTTACAGTAGCTCAGCCTCAGCTTTTGACTTTAATTTGTTTTTAACTTGTGACCAATTTTGAGGCTCGTGTTCTTATAAAGTTGTTTTAATAAAAAATAGGAGTGTACGAACACCCCACAAAGTCCATGAATATTTGATTAACTGCACAAACATGGCAAATGTTGTCAGATTGGCAAATGAAATGATTAAAACAATTTTCAAATGTTTCACTTATTTTCTTACCATGCGTATATCAAAATAGTAGGAGCTAGGGCTGTCCTACCCTGGGTGCCAGAGCCTCAGAGAGTCAATGGAACCATGAAACTCTCTCGAAGATTGAAGATAGGAAGTTGCCTTTCTCTTTTAGAACAATCCTTGCCATTCGACCAGTCAATGCTATTCGATCAGTCACGCCTATTCGATCCGTCACGGTTATTCGAATAGTCAACGCTATTCGATCAGTCACGGTTATTCGAATAGTCAACGCTATTCGATCAGTCACGGTTATTCGAATAGTCAACGCTATTCGATCAGTCACGGTTATTCGAATAGTCACAGCTATTCGATCAGTCACGGTTATTCGAATAGTCACAGCTATTCGATCAGTCACGGTTATTCGAATAGTCACAGCTATTCGATCAGTCACGGTTATTCGAATAGTCAACGCTATTCGATCAGTCACGGTTATTCGAATAGTCACAGCTATTCGATCAGTCACGGTTATTCGAATAGTCAACGCTATTCGATCAGTCACGGTTATTCGAATAGTCACAGCTATTCGATCAGTCACGGTTATTCGAATAGTCACAGCTATTCGATCAGTCACGGTTATTCGAATAGTCACAGCTATTCGATCAGTCACGGTTATTCGAATAGTCAACGCTATTCGATCAGACACGGTTATTCGAATAGTCAACGCTTTTCGATCAGTCACGTTTATTCGAATAGTCACAGCTATTCGAATAATCAACGCTCCTGGAATACTTGACAAAACGGGGTTACAAACCCAAACAGACAAACAAACAAATACAGAAGGCTGCTAAAAAAACCAGACAAGACTGCCTCAGGACCACCAAACCACGCACTAATCATCGCACGCCTTTTGTTGTCACCTACCACCCAGCTTTGCCACAACTTTGACACCACCTACCAGGTATCCACCATACTCAGACAAAACCTTGACAAACTACAAAACTCTAACACATGTAAAGAAGCCTTCCCCGACGCACCCATACTTAGTTACCGCAGACAGAAAAACCTCCGGGATTTACTGGTTCGTGCCAAAATGAAAAATGCCACACCCAGTGATCCCATAGGTTCTTACAAATGCCACTTGCGACGTAACTGTTTAACATGCCAACATATCACAGACGGGACTACAACATTTAATTTTTCTAACACTGACAAAAACTACGACATAAAACAACGACTGGACTGCAACTCCACCAACGTCATATACGCATTACAATAAACGTCTACATAACGGAAACAAAAACTGCCAATACATCGGACAAACTAGCAGACGACTTAAAGACAGATTTAACGAACACCGACGAGACATTATCAACAAAAAAGAAGACAAGTCTGGAGTTGCAGAACATTTCTGCAGCCCAGCACAAACCACACCATCAACGACCTTGCCATCACACCACTACTTTGGCCCTATTCGCACTGCATCTAGAAACCTGATAATGCTAATCCCTTATTGTTCTATCTTCAAAGGCGGCAAGGGTTTGTCAGGAAGTAGCTTAATTGGTAGAGTGCGAGCAGCAAAATCTGAAATCTGACAAATTGTAACGTTTCGACTAATTGGTCAAAGGTTCCGTCGTAGGGCTCTGGAGCATCACAATCTTGTGAAAATCTATGATAACCAGCGGGTGACTCGACGGACATGCCAGAATTATGTTAACACCAATAAAAAAGTCCAAGGTGCTATTTGAAATCATATCACGATTTAAAAAGGTACAATTTCTTAATGGCAACCTGATAACGTGTTAGATAACAATACAACATCTCAGAAAACTGCCTAATGCGAACAGAATTCTGACAAACTTTGTTAATCATGAAAAAGTTTTTTTAATTTGCGTGCGAATATCGGATTTGACAAACATTATCATATTTGCAGTGCGAATAGGGCCTTTGACTTAATGACAAACGAGAGAGTGTTCGTCAAGCTAAGGAGCAATATCTCATTGGCCTGGCGAACACCCTCACCCCCAACGGCATGAACAGAACTACCGACCGTTAACTTTACAAAACAACTCATCACCCTCAACTTATCACGCCGCCCTCACAACCCACACCATATTTTCCCTGCCCATTATAATCATCATCACCACTATAACTATCATCAACATTCCATTATTCTCAGTTCCATCACAAAAAATTTTTTCTTTTTTTTCCTCATATTCACAGTCATCATTATCATTTCATTGCATCAATCTCCATAGCACCACCCACATCCCCTTACATCACCCACCACCCTTCCCGCTCCCACTTCCATCATCCCATTCTTTTTCCACTGCGGTGCATTCACATCATTCAACATCCACCAATCCGGCACCACCATCTCACATTTCAAATCCATTCACTCGTTCGTTTCATTTACTCTGATGAAGCCCTGTATGCCGGGGCGAAATATCAGTATATTCTTTAAATTTAATCTATTTTGAAAATTTTATTTCGTGACATTGGATTCTCGTCGTCGTATTGCTTTGTTCTTGTATATCTTTTATTCAAACAACCATTATGGACCTCCAACAGTGAGGTTATTCGCACTATTCGTCTCCAACGAATAATCGTACTATTCGAACTATTCGCTTGTAACCGAATAATCGTACTATTCGAACTATTCGCTTGTAACCGAATATTCGCTTTAGGCTTCAGCTAACCGAATAGTGAAACAGGTAACCGAATACCGATTATTCGACCTTCTCTGGACAGGCCTAGTAGGAGCATCTTGGTAGAGCGAAACAGGGGTTAAGCTAGAGAAGGACGGCTCTGTGTCCCTCGTTTCGAACCACAACGACGGATCTTGATAGCATGATACAGCAAAACCTCTTTATGGAAATCAGGGACTTTTCTTTTCCCTAAGAATTGATTTCAAACATTGTTTGAATGATATTTTATCGGTTTTTGATTAGAAGATTGCACAATCGGTGTATTCTTCAACATTTTCTGTTAAGAGACCTATTTATCGCTAGAGTCACTTTTCTGAAGTAGCAGTTTCCTTTTCCAACTAGCAGTAGCCTGTGCTGGTTAGGGCACTGGAACACAGGTTAATTAATTAACAGCTGTTTTGACACATGGTTCTTACGATGCTGAAATTAGTGCTTCCCTACAAATTTCAGGGTCGTGGCGTTTATGGGGCTGAGGGGGGGGGGGGGGTGCGGCCTCAAATAACCTGCAGAGTACACTGTATATTATTTGCTGTGACTTTTGCGAGGCATTATGAAATCATTTTTTAATATCAGTGGGCTAAAAGGAATCTGAGAGCATCAACTTGCAATCTTACATATCGAATATTAATATTGCTTTCAATTTTAGAGTTGAAGAGCCACACTTGTAGTGGATATGCTCGATTGTACCATTATCATTATCATTATTATTATAATTATTATTATTATTATTATTATTATTATTATTATGCTGATGTACACAGTTCTGATGTTATAACTGGCTTGTTCTTGATGTTTCTTGAAATCGGATCAATACCCATGATCTTAGATCTCGAGAACTTTTCTCAACACTCTTGCAGTTCCTAAAAGTACTATTATTATTATTATTATTATTATTGTTATCTTAGCAACTCCCTTGCCACGCGAAAAAACCTATCTAAATGGAACATTACTCAGTCGTCCGATTGCTCTTTTTGCCATATGCCAGAAACGTTACTTCACATTGTTGCAGGCTGCAAAACATACCTCGAAGAAGGCCGTTACACATGGCGCCATAACTCTGCATTGAACTTCCTAGCACAATCTTTAAAAGCTATACCTAATTGCTCTCTTTACGCAGATCTTTCAGGTTATCTCTCACCCTCTATCATAACAGGAGACTCTTTCCGTCCTGATCTACTTCTAGTCACTTCTGACCATCGACTATTCATACTCGAGCTTACAGTAGGATACGAAACTAACTTGGATGTTAATGCTAACCGCAAAAGAGAGAAATACTCGAATCTCATTCACAGCCTAAGCTCAGCCTATTCCTCTATCATGTTTGTTAATCTTTCTATCAGTTCCCTAGGTATCTTTGGTCTCTCTTGCTCCTCTTTCATCGACATGTGCAACGCTCTAGATATCAGCGAGAATCATCTCCGCTTCATGATCTCCAAACTATCCAACTTAACTATCCGTACTACCTATTACATTTTCTGCCGCAGAAATAAATCTTGGAATAATCCTGAACTTCTTCAGTTCTAACGATCTCTGCTACTGACGACTTCTAAAACAAACAATGACGAACATACTTTTTCCTTTTTTTTTTGTTAATTTCTTTTGTTTGTACTTGTAATAGTCTTTTTCTTTGTAAACCCAGGCTAGCCAATTGCAAATTACCTTTGTAATAGTGAAATTTGTAATTGTAGTTTTAATTGAATTGAAAATGAAAAGTTTCCATTATTAGGATTTATTATCTCGTGCATCTTAAAATTTGCTTCTAAGGGAACTAATCAACTTTGGTCTAGTGTCCAGCAAAAGTTGCCAAAAAACATTTACAACTTTACCATCAAATACCTAAACAACACTCTTGCCACTAGGAAAAATCCTGCAAATGGTCAATTACTCAGTCATCTGCCTGCTCTTTCTGTCTCCAATTAGAATCATTACAGCACATAGTCTCTAGCTGCAAGAATTATCTTGAACATGGTAGGTATACCTGGAGACATGATTCTGTACTTCTATATTTGGCTAAAACCCTTTCAACACCTAGAAACAGCTCACTTTACGCCGACCTGCCTTCATTTCTATCACCTTCTTTAATCACAGGCGACTCCTATCGACCAGATCTTGTCTTCGTAACTGAAGATCGAATCCTTTACATGCTAGAGCTTACTGTTGGGTTCGAAAGCAACATCGACGAAAACAGTACTCGAAAAGCTAGGAAATATAGCGATCTTATCAAGGAACTGAGCCCTGCCTATAAACGTGTTACCTTTGTTAACCTTTCTATGAGTGCCCTTGGCATTCGGGGAACCTCATCTACCTCTCTCTCTGACATGCTACACCAAATTAATTTTGACTCAAATCAAACTAAATCCATCTTGATGAAACTCATGAACATTTCTATCCGCTGCACCTACTATATCTTCTGTCGTCGAAACAAACCATGGCTAAGCCCCGAACTAATTGACTTTTAAATATTGTAATGCAGATAAGCCAATTATATGATGCCTGTAAAAGCGAGTCGTATAATTGTGAATTTAAAATGTATTCAATGAAAATGAGATGTTTAAAAAAATTATCATTATTATTATCATTATTATTATGATGGAAGCTGTGAGGAATAATGCGTGATCTTTGCTCTATTTCGAGCTGTGTTTCTCTTTTTGTTTCCATTTTCGACTGATTCGACTGTTGCAGGGGGCATTATATCAATTATGCCTTTTGCTCCATCAACTAAAAGGGAAGTCAGTCAACGTTTTTACAAAATCGTGTTCAAAGTAACTAAATTAAACAGGTCATAGATTATCTGGGTTTTATTGTCAATTGCCTTCACATCCTTTTAGGTGTTGTTATTAATTTCATGCCCAGAGTGAAACATAAAGAATAAGACTTTTATAGTCATAACACGGCCAGAAGTACCCTGGGTACCAGACTCACTATATATAAAATAATTTTATATAGTGTGTCTGGTACCCAGGGTAGGGCAGAAGGTACCCAAAGGGCCCTGGCCCTGGGCCAACCACCAAGAGGGGCCCTCCCATCAATATAGCCAATAACTTTTAATACAGCCATTATAATTTTAATACAATTTGTAGAAGACTGACCATTATTAGACACAAATCACTAAAACATGTTTATATGATATATATACACTTACGTGACAAAAGTATTAGGACGATCCTCAACGCACATGTGGTTAACCATTTGCCCAAAGAACAACATAGAAAATCGGTGGAACATGTCGAGATTGCTGGTTGAGATTTTCACTTGCAATTTTACCCGATTGTGAAAAAAAGATAAATTTAATTGTAATTGTAAGAAATAGAATTTTTAGATAGGTACAATTTGATTTATTTTATATTTTGCCGGATGACCTCTAGGAATCTGGCAGCCGCCATTTGCACTGGAACTCGCTGAATTAATTTTGCAACGAAATATCTTCGGATACAGTAGGGAATCTCAAGAAAATTCTAAAAGAGTTTATTTTTTGTCTTAGAAGATTTCATTGCTTGGATTTTTTTACAAAAACTAGTTGTTTTTCAAATGCATCAAGGCTTTGACTTTGACGGGGTTATTGAAAAACCATGATGCAACTTGCTGCAACCAAACTTTCTGGTAGTTTCAACAAACAATTGACTTAGACGCAAATATTCTACTGCTTCTCGTTCTCTTTTTGGTCGCTTTTGTGTTTTCGGCATTGAAACTAAAACATTGAAATTTTCTATTTCTTCCTGACATATATATATATATATTTCTATATATATATATATATATGTATATATTTATATATATATATGTATATATATATGTACATATACATTGAATATATTGTATACATTGTATACATTGAATATGTAAGAAGCTATTAAGTTTATCTCTTCTCTCAACCAACGTCTGCAAGCATATAAAGAGACATAAAGCCAATTAGATCTTTTTGAGCCATCTGAACGAACTGTTTTCAAACGAGGTGCAAGCCGCAGCTGAACAACTCTTCAGGTCATATCCAGACCCATCTATTGTTGAACTCTGTCAGTTTGTAACATTTACCAATATCTTCACAGATGTGTTGCGAATTTGGGTTCAACAGAGGGAAGGTTTGAAGCAAAAGAGAGACAACGTGTTTCAGCGAACTCTGTTAATCAAAAGCTATTAGAGACCTCTAGCATGTGGTTATAAACATAAGCTAATAACGCAAAACAATAAGCAATTACTATACGCTTGGGTTAATACACATTAGGGTTAACAAAGAGAGATAGAGTTCGTAAGTGTGACGTCACAAAAAGCTATTTTTAGAATCTTAACCACATACATAGCATAAAAGAACATCATGTAATACTTCCATTGATGCAAGTTCAGTCAAATATGTCTGTACTCGGATGAGATATGGTCAATGAAAGATTTCAAATTTGCTAACGAATCATTGTTATTTTCGTTCACCCGATTGGAAATAAAAGACTATGATTGGTCAGGTTACAACAGGCTACAAGTTAAATTTGGACCGCCAACAAATTCTTAGGTTCATCATTCTTTGATATCATCCATCCAATCAGAATACAAGAACGTTAAAATAATCAATGCAAAGAACGATGAAAGGCTAATCTTTATTTCAAACGACCAGTTGATTCTTTTTCGACTTCTTATGAATCCTTCTCAACTTCTATTTGATATTCCTCGACCTCCTTGGTTGCTGACCCGTCAGTTGATGCAGGGACATCATCGTCTGGACGAAATATAGAATTATGTATATATTATTTTATATTGTTCTATCAAAACAATCACATTGCTATTCGCTCGTCTACAAGTAAAAATCATCTTAAATAAAGGTAGAATAAAAACCTGCTGAAGCTTCCTCTGCCTCCTCGGCCTCTTCCCTAGACAATGTAATGACGTCATCTGCAAACACAACATGGACCTTTAGAACAATCTTCTCTAGATAATGCAGTTGTTTGTACGCTTAAATGATTTTTTCACAATTTTTCTATTGTGAGAATCGAGTAAATTGCTTACTAGTTTCACAGCAAAGTAATTGTTACATGCTTTCTCAGCACTTTTAAAGCAATTTATTCGCTAGACTTTTAAAAAGTCTTTAGCCAGCGTATATTGTAAGAGATGAATGTCTATTTTGCAAGAGTACATGTAGGTTTAGATACCACTACGCAGGAGATTGGGTAGTAATGATGTCACAGAAACATTTATATAGCATTGAGCTTACCAGAGGTGCAAGACCTAGATCTTCTTTGCGTCCCGTATCTACCTGCACCTGGACAAAGTTTGCGATTCTCTCTGAAACAGAATCGTTGGCTATACTCCTTTCTTCCTAAGCCATAATCAATGCAAGGACTCCAGTTCGACCAGCTGCTCCAGTCATTATAAGCGCTGCTTGCTAATGTAAGGAAAGTACAAAAATTATTGCAGAATTACTTCACGCGGAAGATTTCAGTGAGGAGACTCTCGAGTTTTTTACACCCCTCTTCCCTAGCACCAACTTCCACAGACCTGGCACTTTCATTGTGATCGATTAACCAGCCTATTTATTAGCAAACCTATCTAAACGCTTTTACGGTATATGCCTCACTTATGTAAACAATTTCAGATTGATAGATATAGGTATTGATAGATATAAACACAAGATAAATCTGTAATCTTCAACGAACTGGACTCACTTTTGCAATCATACAGTGCATTGATCTGTAGCAGATCAGTTTTGCTGAAGCCTCTTCTTTGTCCTATATGCCCACCCTTTCCTAGCTTAATGATCGTGGGACTCCTGAAATTCTTTGTGAATGCGTAGGCTCCATAATGCATCACTCCATCGTAGTCATACGGCAGACCAAGAGTAGTCATGTCTTGAATTCGGTTTTTCTTGAAGTTGAGATCTGTACCTGCAACGTCATGCGAACTAGATGTCACCTTTATGTCCAGTTTTACCTAAAGGTTCTATAGCTTTCAATGCATTTAAGATCTTTTTTCAAGATTTAAAGGTACTTAAACAATCTGGAAAATATTTGTTACCAAAATTCCTATAATCTCTAATAGCTATCAAAGGTGAGTCAAGCAAAGCATCCTCTTGAAAAGAACTGTATAATCTAGAGTTTTTCAATGAAAACAAAGTTGAACTACTGTTGGTCAAAAAGCAAGTATAAAAAAGCAATATGAAGCAATGTGGAAAACATACCCGGCAAAATGTTGGAGAACTGAATTTTGATATACTTGTCCCTATCATAACGACTGTGCTCATGGTAAAACCCAAGAGCATGCATAATCTCGTGAATAATGGTGCCGTATCTTCCACATCTATACCCAATTGATACAGGTTGATATCGTCCTCTCGTCTTACCCACCGATGAATAGCACCTTTAAGGAGATTCGTAATTTGTTATCATTGGCTTTCACAAAGAAAAATGCAATGTCCATAACGTTTAAGCAGCTAATTGTAGTTCGATATAGAGCAAAAAGACAGCAATAGAGTTATACCAAACAATAAAAGGAGATTAGAACATGATTGAAAATGCATTCAATAATGTCTTTTACAGGAAATTCCAGGTCAAAAGATTTAGAATTCGTGTTGAGGAAGTTTGACTGTACAGAACTAATGGAAATTGTTTTGCATTGACTTTCCTTCCAGGATATTCATTTAGCTATAAATTGATAATGTTTTTTTAGTCTTGCAAGACTTTTTATTTTAATGCTACTGATACAACTCACCCTCTTCCTCGGAAGAATTTAATATAATGTTCACGAGTGTACGTTGAGACTCCCTTGAAACGGAGGCAAGTCTTTTTCTCAAATTCCTTTATAGCCTGCGTAATTTTCCTTCGAACATATGATGCTACGATAAAATTGACAATAAGAAGCTTATAAACAGCTAAACGGTGTAGAAAAAAGACTGCTAAGTTAGCTAACTTAACTTTGATGTCTTTCGTACGACTCAGTTCTTTTGTAGACAATTTTTTTTACTGAGTCCAATATATTAGACTCATCCAGTAGAGAATTAGCGAGATTTGCTGAATATTTTGCTGGCAACAAAATTGAATTAAATTATACTATTCGAGTAGAGAGAAGAAAAGATTTGGGTCAGAGCTCGTTTCATGGTTGCAATGGTTGCGATTGTGTACTTTCTGTAGATGATTTAATTCAAGTTTCTTTAAAAGAAAGTTATGCAAAAGAAACTTTAGAAGAGAGTGGGGTAAGGGGTTGACCCTCTGAGGAGCCTCACTCTGATATTAAGGACAGCATCTCTTCCTATAGAGTCTCTTTTATGGGGTTTTGTCTCAACTTTGGTGCAAGTGACGTCTGTTGTACTTACGTATCGAGCGATCAATGTGGTATGGAATGACACGCGTCCTCCATATTTGGCCTCTGTTGCGCACTGCATTTCGTTTCTCGTTTTCGTTTCTATCTGCAGCCGCATTCACAGTCGTTGGTGGCAGAATATCACCATCAGTTAGGCCTTTGGCCCCATCAACTGTAAGAAAACCCGGTACATGTCATGTTTCGATGAAAACTGGAGACATGGTAGTATGATTTGCATATGCAGTGAATTGAAAGGAAATTGGTGTCGTGTCGTCCAAAACGGAGAAAATAACAAAACAAGTGTACCGGCTTCTAATATCAGTCTACAACAAACTGTCACGACTCTTGTACCTCTTGTAGTTACTTATATCTCTAATAATGATACTGATCAGATTAAAGAGAGAGTTGAGCTGCCAAAAATCTGGCACACTTTTTAGCAGACAAACAGGAAGATCTTCCAAGGAGCTAGGTAGGAGGCTTGTAAAAATGTTAGACACAATTGGTCAGAAACCACTTATCATGTAAGAATGGCATCCTTTGAAATAACTTTAAAAGAGGGCATGTATGTCATTGAGCTTAAAGGTCACATTTAAATCAGAGTTGAAATGCAAGTTCAAAACACCAACGGTAATCTAACTAGCCATATTTTTGCCAAAACAATGGTGGGGCAAGCGCTTTTGTAGCCTCGGAGGGGGCCAGTCAGCCTTGAAAGGAGGTTAGAGACCCACAGCTGTACAATATTCCCCCTGCAGCAGATAGGCCATAAAAGTTTCATTGTTTTACAGAAATTTACTTTTATTGATCTCGTCGATCTCTTCTGCTATCGCTGTCTTTGGAGGCAGCCATGAATCTGGGTTTTCCTCTGGGTCTTTGCTTTTGGATCCATCTTCCTCTTCAGCCACTAAAATGGAATATACAATACTGTCTATCGGTAGATTTCAATACCTGGAATAACAAACACCTGTTCACATTGCTAGGTTGGCCCCATTCTATGCCTGTTCAAGAATATACCTTTTCTGAATGGATTTCGGAAAATGCCGATTCTTGAATCAGAAGCGAGAGAAAGCCGAATAGACCAAGTGTCTTAATTAGGAGAAAACGTAGAAAAAGCCAATTGCGACCGTATCCGTATTGAATTTTCCTATGTTTTCTCCTAATTAAGTGCGTAACCGTATCAGTCCAAGATTCAATTCTAAGCACTTATGTGCAACAAAGATGCAGAACGTATCTGGTTTCATCAACTTTAAGATTTTACGTATCTGGTTTCATCTATTTTTCATTTGTTGCCTCATGGGGTTCATATACGCAAAAAACGAGACTTCAAATACGACAAGGAGGCTGATGGCCCCCTGAAAGTTACTGTATAATATCAATTTTCGAAATTAGCACCCACAAATTGACCAAAACCACTTCGTCGCTTTTGCGTTATCATTCCCTTGTTCTCCGCCTGGGCTATTAGACCTGTCCAGCTTTTTGAGATACAGTTTGATTTCATAATCAAGATTGACGTCCAAGCTTTTTACTACACTGAAAAACCCTTAACTGATAATAATCAGCAACATAAAATTTGTAAGCTTTATGCCAAAATTTTTTGGTTGCTTGCACGCTCCTGGTAAATTTTCAGTGAATCAACAAGCCCAAAAAGAGGGTGTAAGATTTAGAAATGTCATACAATTGCTTCCCTACTGTCATTCACTGTATTAAACGTGAAAATCTTCACTTGCTAAGCACAACCAGTGTAAAATAACGAAATTTTGCAAGATGATGCAAGAACAATTAAAAGCTCACTTTCATGAGAAAGTTCAGCTCATGATGAGCCATGCACGAGCTGTTTTCAAATCAGTTGAAGGTGTAAACTCTATTAGTGTTTGCATAATTAAATCTCAACACTCGCTGAACTCAACACGGTATCTGATCCCGGGCTGAAATTTCAACACGAGCCTAGATTTTGACGCAAAAGGCAGCATCTTTAAGCTCGGTGTGTGTTTGAGTCAAAGATCTTCAGTGTCAGGGTATAAACATCAGAATATTACCAAAGGTAAGCAGTTAAGTTCCGGTTTGTATCGAAAAAAACGCGAGGGCAAGAAAAACGCGTTTGATTGGCCGTTTTGAAGAAAATGTATTTGGCACTTTCTTTTATTGAAAGATTCTCCATTGAAGAGCAGATATGTTCACAAAGGCTTTACATGAAATTCCAACACCATGATATTTTCACATGTTGTTAGAATTTAGGTACGGTTAATGGAAAAACTGATACTTTACTTTACTTTTCTTTGATAACCCATCATTCCCCTTATTGCCATTTAATAGCAAAATAGATTTTCAGCCATCAGTCTTTGCTTCATTTTTCTTCTTCTTCATTTCTCCTTCTATCTCTTCAAAGATCACATTCAGTACCCACATTCAAACGTATTCAAAAGTTTACTATCATCGTTCTCTATCTAAATATGCAAATGCCCCTTTTTAAATTAAGTTGAACAGCGCATGTTGGCGAGAGTTTATAAACAGATTATCGAAGAAATAACATTTTACCAGGAGCGGTATCTTTGCTAACTTTCTTTGGGTCAGATTTTGAGATGTCGTCACTAACTTCCTTTGGGTCAGATTTTGAAGGATCATCAACTGAAACACAAAGATTTTTAGTGTCAGAAGCTGACATGCTTTGTACTTGAGAACTTTAGTAAAAGATTTACAAAGAGTCAGATATTTTTCTCCAAGCTTCTTTACAAAAATTGAAATTGGATGATGACCTTGGTCAGTGATGCCTAATGCCTAGCAACAGGGAAATTGGTGGTTCTCAGGACAATGCTTTTTGGAAATAAAAGACTATGATTGGTCAGGTTACAACAGGCTACAAGTTAAATTTGAACCGCCAACAAATTCTTAGGTTCATCATTCTTTGATATCATCCATCCAATCAGAATATAAGAACGTTAAAATAATCAATGCAAAGAACGATGAGAGGCTAATCTTTATTTCAAATAACCCGTTGATTCTTTTTTTACTTCTTCTGGATTCTTCTCATCTTCTACTTGATACTTCTCGACCTCCTTGGTTGCTGACCCGTCAGTTAATGCAGAGACATTATCATCTGGACGAAATAAAGGATTACGTATCTATTATTTTATGTTGTTCTATCAAAACAATCACATTGCTATTCGCTCGTCTACAAGTAAAAATCATCTTAAATAAAGGTAGAATAAAAACCTGCTGAAGCTTCCTCTGCCTCCTCGGCCTCTTCCCTAGACAGTGTAATGACGTCATCTGCAAACACAACATGGACCTTTAGAACAATCTTCTCTAGATAATGCAGTTGTTTGTACGCTTAAATGATTTTTTCACAATTTTTCTATTGTGAGAATCGAGTAAATTGCTTACTAGTTTCACAGCAAAGTAATTGTTACATGCTTTCTCAGCACTTTTAAAGCAATTCATTCGCTAGACTTTTAAAAAGTCTTTAGCCAGCGTATATTGTAAGAGATGAATGTCTATTTTGCAAGAGCACATGTAGGTTTAGACACCACTACGCAGGAGATTGGGTAGTAATGATGTCACAGAAACATTTATATAGCATTGAGCTTACCAGAGGTGCAAGACCTAGATCTTCTTTGCGTCCCGTATCTACCTGCACCTGGACAACGTCTGCGATTCTCTCTGAAACAGAATCGTTGGCTATACTCCCTTCTTCCTAAGCCATAATCAATGCAAGGACTCCAGTTCGACCAGCTGCTCCAGTCATTATATGCGCTGCTTGCTGATGTAAGGAAAGTACAAAAATTATTGCAGAATTACTTCACGCGGAAGATTTCAGTGAGGAGACTCTCGAGTTTTTTACACCCCTCTCCCCTAGCACCAACTTCCACAGACCTGGCACTTTCATTGTGATCGATTAACCAACCTATTTATTAGCAAACCTATCTAAATGCTTCCAATTTCCACAAAATTTCCAAATCAAAATATTCGATAATCATCTCTCAACTTATACAAGAATGGAAATTGCTCCCTTTTAAAGCTTTCTCAAGTTCACTTTGAACAAAGAAACAGTCTGAAATCATTGTTGACAAAAAACCTTCTAAAAAACTGTCTCTACTATTTTTGTGATCGAGTGCATACGAACTAAAACCAGGTAGAGGAGCGGTTTCCCTTTTGTTCAATTTTCCCTCCACATTTACGTTATTTAGTTTCCTGATTATGCCTTCGTAATGTATAGAAAATCCATCGTACAAATTCTATTAGGCTTTGTATCTATAGATTTAGCCGGGCATTTACAGTATATGCCTCACTTTTGTAAACAAATTGAGATTGATAGATATAGGTATTTGAGAAACTCATACCACAGGCATCAAAGTAGCTTTTGCCACTAACTTATTCTTTTGCATTTTGCAATCAGGCTACAGCTAATATAAACACAAGATAAATCTGTAATCTTCAACGAACTGGACTCACTTTTGCAATCATACAGTGCATTGATCTGTAGTATATGAGTTTTGCTGAAGCCTCTTCTTTGTCCTATATGCCCACCCTTTCCTAGCTTAATGATCGTGGGACTCCTGAAATTCTTTGTGAATGCAAAGGCTCCATAATGCATCACTCCATCGTAGTCATACGGCAGACCAAGAGTAGTCATGTCTTGAATTCGGTTTTTCTTGAAGTTGAGATCTGTACCTGCAACGTCATGTAAACTAGATGTCACCTTTATGTCCAGTTTTACCTAAAGGTTCTATAGCTTTCAATGCATTTAAGATCTTTTTTCAAGATTTAAATGTACTTAAACAATCTGGAAAATATTTGTTACCAAAATTCCTAGAATCTCTAATAGCCATCAAAGGTGAGTCAAGAAAAGCATCCTCTTGAAAAGAACTGTATAATCTAGAGTTTTTCAATGAAAACAAAGTTGAACTACTGTTGGTCAAAAAGCAAGTATAAAAAAGCAATATGAAGCGATTTTGAAAACATACCCGGCAAAATGTTGGAGAACTGAATTTTGATATACTTGTCCCTATCATAACGACTGTGCTCATGGTAAAACCCAAGAGCATGCATAATCTCGTGAATAATGGTGCCGTATCTTCCACATCTATACCCAATTGATACAAGTTGAAATCGTCTTCTCGTCTTACCCACCGATGAATAGCACCTTTAAGGAGATTCGCAATTTGTTATCATTGGCTTTCACAAAGAAAAATGCAATGTCCATAACGTTTAAGCAGCTAATTGTAGTTCAATATAGAGCAAAAAGACAGCAATAGAGTTATACCAAACAATAAAAGGAGATTAGAACAAGCATTGGAAATGCATTCAATAATGTATTTTCCAGGAAATTCCAGGTCAAAAGATTTAGAATTCGTGTTGAGGAAGTTTGACTGTACAGAACTAATGGAAATTGTTTTGCATTGACTTTCCTTCCAGGATATTCATTTAGCTATAAATTGATAATGTTTTTTTAGTCTTGCAAGACTTTTTATTCTAATGCTACTGATACAACTCACCCTCTTCCTCGGAAGAATTTAATATAATGTTCACGAGTGGACGTTGAGACTCTCTTGAAACGGAGGCAAGTCTTTTTCTCAAATTCCTTTATAGCCTGCGTAATTTTCCTTCGAACATATGATGCTACGATAAAATTGACAATAAGAAGCTTATAGACAAACGGCTATACGGTGTAGAGAAAATACTGCTAAGTTAGCTAACTTAACTATGATTTCTTTCGTACGACTCAGTTCTTTTGTAGACAATCTGTTTTACTGAGTCCAATATATTAGACTCATCCAGTAGAGAATTAGCGAGATTTGCTGAATATTTTGCTGGGAACAAAATTGAATTAAATTATACTATTCGAGTAGAGAGAAGAAAAGATTTGGGTCAGTGCCCGTTTCATGGTTGCAATGGTTGCAATTGTGTACTTTCTGTTGATGATTTAATTCAAGTGTCTTTAAAAGAAAGTTTTGCAAAAGAAACTTTAGAAGAGAGTGGAGTAAGGGGTTGGCCCTCTGAGGAGCCTCACTCTGATATTTAGGACAGCCTCTCTTCCTATAGAGTCTCTTTTATGAGGTTTGATATATGAACTAACTTTTGTCTCATCTTTGGTGAAAGTAACGTCTGTTATACTTACTTATCGAGCGATCAATGTGGTATGGAATGACACGCGTCCTCCATATTTGGCCTCTGTTGCGCACTGCATTTCGTTTCTCGTTTTCGTTTCTATCTGCAGCCGCATTCACAGTCGTTGGTGGCAGAATATCACCATCAGTTAGGCCTTTGGCCCCTTCAACTGTAAGAAAACCCGATACATGTCATGTTTCGATGAAAACTGGAGACATAGTAGTATGATTTGCATATGCAGTGAATTGAAAGGAAATTGGTGTCGTGTCGTCCAAAACGAAGAAAATAACAAAACAAGTGTACCGGCTTCTAATATCAGTCTACAACAAACTGTCACGACTCTTGTACCTCTTGTAGTTACTTATATCTCTAATAATGATACTGATCAGATTAAAGAGAGAGTTGAGCTGCCAAAAATCTGGCACACTTTTTAGCAGACAAACAGGAAGATCTTCCAAGGAGATAGGTAGGAGGCATGTAAAAATTTTAGACACAATTGGTCAGAAACCACTTATCATGTAAGAATGGCATCCTTTGAAATAACTTTAAAAGAGGGCATGTATGTCATTGAGCTTAAAGGTCACATTTAAATCAGAGTTGAAATGCAAGTTCAAAACACCAACGGTAATCTAACTAGCCAATTTTTTGGCAAACAATGGTGGGGCAAGCGCTTTTGTAGCCTCGGAGGGGGCCAGTCAGCCTTGGAAGCAGGCTAAAGACCCACATCTGTACAATATTCCCCATGCAGCAGATAGGCCATCAATGTTTCATTATTTTACAGAAACTTACTTTTATTGATCTCGTCGATCTCTTCTGCTATCGCTGTCTTTGGAGGCAGCCATGAATCTGGGTTTTCCTCTGGGTCTTTGCTTTTTGATCCATCTTCCTCTTCAACCACTAAAATTAAATATACAATTCGCAATTTCAACCGATTCTATGTTCTTTTTACCAAAGAAACTGCAACTCCCAGATAAGAAATAAAATGATTTGTTTTGTAAAGAGCTCTCTTTAGAATGTCAAGTACCATCTTAAAAATTTTTTTTCCACAGCCATATCTAGGACCACTCGTATTCTTTTATACATTGAGACAACTAAAAGAATTCTCTCTGAGTTCGACCCAAAAATGTTGTACCTAACCAGCTTGATGAGGTTGGCTTACAGTTAGATTTCCAAGCAAAATTGACGTCCATGTTGTTTATACTAAATTGAAAAACCGTAGATTGATAATGATTAGCAACATAGAATTTGTAAGCTGTATATCAGTCTTTGTTATTGCCAGCATGCTCATTGACAATTTTTTCAATGAATCAACAAGCTCATAAAGAGGGTATAAGATGTCATACCATCATAGCCTACTTTCTCGGTAGCATCGATTTCATCAAGAGTACTTTCAACATCTTTATTTTCGTCGTTGGTATCATCTAAAAGAATAATTATGCATTGGAAAAAACGAGATTAACCAGCATTTGTCTGAAGGATCATCAGCTTTTCAAACTTTGGCATCATATGAACATACGCATTTAAAGGCACAATGCCCCGTCAGTCAACCGTACAGAGTAACCAATAGTTTTTGCACCATTTTATAAATGCAAGGCACAATTTTACAAAAAAGCATTTGCACAATTTTGACGGTAACGGCACCCCATATTTAAGTGCTCGTACCTTACTTTTGCCTGCAGTCTTGTAAAGTGTGTTTACAAAGTAAGGATGTGTGTCTGTCAGCCTGGGCCGCAGAGGTCTTTCAGGTAACAATAATAAGATCAGGCCAACTGCGGGTAGCATTGCAGAATTAGAAGCGGCCACCAAAAAAGTTTTGGTGTTGCTAAACTGCAAAAACCCAAAAACCAAGATCATTTTTGTATTGTTTTGTGTTCAGGATTTTAAGTCATCAGGAGGCTCAATTTAGGCTTAGCCTAGCCCCTGTTTCCGCAGTCCCTGGCATAGATTAGATTTAGAATTGCGTCTTAATTTTTCAATTTGCTTTCATTTCTTACCAACAATTCTCATCAGGAGTTTTTAAGCTAAATTAGCGTTGCCTATAGGTTTTGGAATGAGGGGTGGGGGAACTGTTGGTTATATGTCCGATAATTCGAAGAATTTTCTATTCACAAGGAAATTCTATTTACAAATGATTTCAGAACCTTCTTTGCATCGGCAGTAAGCTGTTTTTGGCAAGTTGCAAATTTCTAATTTACCCGCAATACACATTTTATTTACGAGTAGTCTCGATCCCATGCATTTACTAAATCCTTTTTCAGTTTGTAGTCATCTGAATTCTGGAGTTTGATTTGGGCTTAAAAAGTCTTCCGAATCGTAGAGCAGTACAGTTCTCGCTTTTTACTGTTCTTTTAGCTTATAAAACAATTTTATGTAATCTCTACATATTAAAATATGCTCATTAAATTTCTGAAGTAGTTAGATTTTACAAATCAGAGCACCTTCGCAGGTAGCCTGTGCTCCAGACCCCAATCTTGAAAGTGTTACTATATTTGATTTACAAGAAAATAAAACAAATTTAAGGCTTTCTACCCACTAGGTTGGATTCCTCTTTTAAAGTTATAGCCCAGCTGAGTTTTTCTGAAGAAAAAAGACGATACATTTAACAATGGCATCGCACATTTTCTACTCCAAAGTCATTGCACATTGTCAAAGCACATTGTTCCTTGCAACTGGGAATCGACTTACCGTAAATTCTTTTTTAAGCCCCCCTCTCAATTTAGCCCCCCCCCCCCCCTCCAAAAAATATTTTCACTGATGCTGGAATAAGTAAACTTGACAAAAAACAGAGTTTTTCATTTAATTCATTGGTTGTTTGATACTTCGAATTAAATCAAAATACGAAGACAAAGATTTAGTGTGCAAGGCCGTGTGAGAGCTTTTTACCAAATTAACAGGCCGCTGGTACTCCGAAGGATGAAGTCAACCTTTTCGAATGCTCGATTTCAGAAGGCGACATGGCCCAAGAAGATATTTTAGAATTAATAATTGATGATGATGACGATGACAATATTATTGATAAAGAAGGCTGATTTGATTTTTATTATTTCGCAAATAACAAAAAATTAGTTTACTACTATAGATGGTCTTTTATTATAAAATATTCATTAAACCCCCTCTCTCAATTTAGCCCCCCTCTTTTATAAGCCCCCTGTAAAGTGCTGAAAAACAATAAGCCCCTGGGGGCTAAAAAGAGAATTTACGATAACGAAAATCAACCTTTAGAGCTATCTATCCTTCTTAAAGACATCTTTCCAGTTTACGGTCCTCGCTACCAAACTAGCTGAAAGAATGTCGAAGGATAGATGAATTAAAAAATGATTATACCACCCTCGAACGGTAAGTCATGCAACTGCAGATTGGGCAAACATTATATTCAAAATCTTGGTTTTGTTTTGTATGTTATGTTATGCATTCTTCTTACCGTTCTAATTAGAACATTATCAACATTCGACCCAAGATTGTCGCCATAAATTTTGGTATACATTACACTTGTTTAGCAAATTCTCAATGCATTTAGCGTTACATTCTGTGCAAATCCTGTCTTCCAAAGCTATGTTTTTATGCCGACCTACTTCTGTCACTATTGTGGTCACTACATCCAACATTTGCAAGCCTTTATCTTAATTGGAAGTTTGGAGGAATTAAGTATTTTGGTTCTGCAAAATGATTTTTAAAGAATTAATGGTACCTAAGCTTTCGATATTTAATGCTTGTTACCGATGCTTGGCGTATCTTTTAATTTAATATATCCCTTTACCTAGGATGGCCTTGGCTTCAAAGAATCAGGTTATATATGGCACCATCAAACTGAATATTTAGTACAGAGATGTCTTCAAACAAACTAGACAGTGTCCAAACTTTACAGCAAAAACAGAAGCAATCTCACATCCATCTCGGTTGTATTGACAGTTATTTTGTCGCACTATTTTTGTTGTGGTAGAGAATGCCAATGCATTCGAACGCAACATAGTTCCAAAGGAAAATGTTTCCTTTCGAGGAAACTTGAGTATCTTTAGCTCTCTGTATGGAAAACCTGATATTTGTGCGAAAAAAGCAAAAAGAGAAGAACAAATCTCGCTTTGTTATGAATAAACTTTCAATTTTAAATAACAGCTGACAGGCTTTCTTTTTATTTAGCTTTGCATAAATGTTTAAAGTAAGTGCTTGAAACATTAAAACCAAAATATGTTGTACTGGTGAAGCCTTCTGATAGTTTTATGCATGCAATTTTCATCCATGTTGTTCCTTATCATAAGCGTGCGGGCCAGGGGTGCTGGGGGGCCGTAGCCCCCCCAGTTTTCGAAAAACCATGTCAGTCGGGCAAATTTTCAAAAATTCTCCGCAAATAGTCGGCCAAAAATGGCACTGAAAAGTGATGAGACTTACTTTAGGTAATTTGGTTGAACATTCGTGGTATCTTCAAATAAACGAAAGACTGAAAGTTACGAGTCAATATCGTTGCATTATCAAATTGCCCAAGAGTGCCTTAAAAATGATAAGATGGTTTTTGAAAATTACAAGAAGCAAAGTGCTTCTGAATCTTATGGTAATAATGCAGCAATGCTTGTCCAGAAGATGTTTCAAGAAGGTTTGCATCAAGTACTGCCATTCCTGTATGAAACAACATCATTGCTAGCAACGATTCCAGCAACATCTTGCACAGCTGAAAGATCATTCAGTGGCCTTCGGACGGCTGAAAACATATCTCAGATCAGAAGAACGGCTGAGCAATCTGGCACTACTTAGCATCGAGAGGAAATTTTCAAACGAAGTTTTGAAAAGAGACATGAATGCGATGATTGATACGTTTGGACATAGAAAAGGTCGGGACTCACATTTCTTTTGACTGTAGTCGAATTCAAGAGTTAGTAATAGTATTTTTTCAGTAATTTTAAGTAAAATATTGGAAAATATTATACATTGCTGCCCTTATCTATGAGAAACTTAGATCAAACTTTTAGATCTGGACAGTAGACATTATAGAAGAATCGGTAAGGATAGCATGTCACCCCAAACATGTCTCTGATTGGTTTGCTCAACTCTCAACTGACTATTTTTACTTGAGATATTTTGGTGAAAAAGAATTCGTAATGTGAATATTCCTATGTCAAGTTCCTTATAAATATATGCATGCCTCTGCACCCGGGCAAAAGTCCTACCGCCCCCCCCCCCCCCCCTGTAAAAATTCCGCCGTACGCTTATGTTCCTTATACATTGAAGAATTGATACTGAACTCTTTCGAGACGAAGCTTCGAGTCGAAGCCAGAGAGCATCTCAAATGGAAGCAACAGAACGATTTTAAAGAAGTTCTCAAAAAATACTAGATCCCATGCGGTACAATAATGCTATGATAACGATCAATGTAGGTAAATTGATAACGGTGAAATTGATAACGGGCTTTGCTCGAAACGTCGTTACTTATTTAAAAATGTTTTTCCTGGTAAAATTTCTCAAAAAAATGTCTGCTGAGATTATAAATGACTTTTGAAAAAAGATAATAAAGAAATGTCCCGATTCTGAAGAAAAAGCAGAATGCTAAAAAGAAGAGCTTTTGAGCTATGTCCCAGAAAACATTAATTTATACTTAATGAATTTGCTTTTGTACTTCAATATTCCTTAAATTCTTTTCATGGTTGAGCTGTAAATTTAATACTGCACAATATTCTCTTCAGAACTGCGGGGATTCTTATACAAATGCATGTGTAATGTAAAACTACACGCCTTAGACATATTTTTGGCTAAGCCGTAATGAACCAAATAAAAAAATATAAATTCCGATATAAAAGACATCCATTATACAATGCAAAAGTTTTCTGAATCCCAGCTTCCTCAGCTGCTTTTAAGAAGGCCAATAAAAGCTAAAAGCTAATTAGATCAGAAAACACAAAATGACTGCTCCTTGCAACATTTGTTGACATGTACAAATTAGCTTTATTGAAAACCAATAAATTTTGCTAAATCCTTTAACAACAACTGATGCAAAAAGTACTTTCAATTCGATTGTTAACATAAGTAATTCTAGAATCCTTTTCTCAACAATGAAGAGTTAATGTTACGATGCAAGCTATTGTGCAAAAGCTTTGGGATGATGATCATAATGTATGTATACTTCACAATCTAAACGTACCTTCGTGCAAATGCTTGCATTCAAAGCAGTGGTTCCGCAGAAGCACCAAGAACATTAGCAACACCAAACTGTGCCTCGAGACTTTAATGGAACCGAACATCTTGGAGTTGAAAAGTGTGAAATTATCAGAGGAACAACAGAATTTATAATGCTTTAGGGTGTTGTGCGGAGGACCATTGAGGTTTCCGTTGAACCGTTGCCGACAGTGCATATAGTTTCATGTATTGGTTCAAGATGATGAAACTAAAGCTCTATCATCAGCATGATTTTGATATATATTGTTTATGCAGTTAAGTTGTTGATTGAAGTTTAAGGGTGTTATCAATGGCAAGGGAAAGTAGATACATTCCATATGAATGGCAAGTAACAGTGGCGGAAATTATGGGGGTTTGGGGCCGGGCCCCCCCCCCCCCCCCAATCAGCGACGACGTCGGAAAATTCGGGCTTTCGTCGGATAATTGACAACCGTTTAACGTGTCAAAATTACTCCAAGAAACCGTTCTGAAAAGGAATTTTAAACTAATACAAGGGGCGTAATTGCGAAATTTTCTGCTCGCTTCGCTCGCAGGTGATCCACGTTTCCTTTTTCACCCCAGGGGCCTTTATAACCTCTCTGTTCCCTTTTTGCAAAATTTGAACATAGCACAGCTGATAAAATATTAGCCATTACCAAATAATCAATCAAATAATACATGACCAAAATCAAAACTGCTTGTGAATTGTGTATTTAATTTCAATTCCGTAAAGGTCAGCCAAAATTTCTATCGGATTCTTCTGAACAAAAGTTATTTTCAAACGTATTCCTCACTGACGAAAACAAGATAAAATGCATAAAAAGAACGTACGACTTGTCAAAAGTGTTATCGGTCTACCTCTTGTATAATCAATTGTCTTAGATGAGATATCGATCTTGATATCAAAAATCATAAATGAATTGTTCTTCTTGCTACTTAAGTATGGCGTGGTCAGCAAAGATTTCTAAAGAGTCCCGTCAAAAAGTCAACTATTTTTATCAAAATGTGCAGTTTCTGTGAAATTATACATGGTCCGTGATGTTATCTTGTCGGAAAATCGTAGGCCTGCCCCCCCCCCCCCAAAATGAAAGCCTGAATTTCCGCCACTGGCTAGTAAGATAATATTCTTGAAACGTCATTGATTAATACTTTTATTTTTTTCTAGCACAATTTTACTTAAATTCTTAGACATTTTCTATTATATTTTACAGCACGCAAGCCTACATATTTCTGGAATATATATCATATAGTGTCATACTGTTGGGATAAAGTATTGAAGACGTTTGCGGTGGCAAATAATGAGTTCCTCGCTCAAATGAGCATGTTTGTGATTAGTTTTAAACAATATTTCTAAAACTAAGCAACGAAGACTCTGCCACCAAATCTGGATGAAAACTCTATTAACAACTTTTAGACACATTTGCTGTATGGTATGCCCCCACTTTTTCAATCAAGTGGAGTAGAACCCAAGTTATTTAATGATTCTTAAATTAGTAAGTTTTTGAATAAAACAGGTAATTCACAAAAAATGTAGCCAAGGTACTGCACTCCACAAAAACCGATTGAAATACGGTTAAAATAACACTATCCGTTGCAAGTATCTTTTAGGGTGTTTACATTGCAACATGTTGAAAGGGTTAGAAGTCTCTTTATGGAATGAGATCGATGTTAGGAAAAGAGGATTACTGTTGAAAAAGCTATAAAGATATGTTTTTGCATCCCTAGACACGACTTTTCAATATCCCTAGACACGTTTGTTTTATTTAAATAGCAATTATTATGTTTTAACACTATCTTATTGCAGAAGTATCGTCTTAGTCGAAAACGGGACTTTCAGCATCGAAACTAGGCTGAAAGCCCCCGAATTTTGCCCGTAAAACATCGATTTTCGGAATAAGTGCCCCAAGATTGACCAAATCCACTCTTTGTCATAAATTTCGCCTTCGGGGGATTAACTACGATACCCCCTACTCCGCCTGGTCTACCAGGGTATCCAAATCAAGTCCAGTTATGCAAGCCTTATTCAAATCAGTCCTAAAGAAAAGAGCTCCTTATTCCAGATAATAATGATTTACAGGTTGCAAGTATAATGTGTCTTTATAAAATATATATATGTAGAAAAGAAGAAATAGAAGCATAACAATACCGATTTAAAGAAATAAACTGCTACAAAAGTTTGGTGATTATCAGGCTTTTTTATAGCTAAAGAAGTTCTAAAAAGCCCTGTTTATATGTGAAAATAGCCTCGGCTACCCGATGCTATTTTTGGTAAGGCTATTAAATGAGAGAAAAATAGCCTCGGCTTGCCTCGGGGCTATCTCAATTTGGCGCCAAATTTGACGACTGATAACAGCTTTTGAAAATGACTGGCGTGTTTCTGCATGGTTGGTTGAATGCAGATCCCCAAATTGGTCGAAAGAAAGTAACCTGGAGCAGCACCATGTCACTAGTGAAATTGAATCTCTTTCTGAGTTTTTTTCAATATCTTTTTTCTGTCGTTTGGACCGCAATTTTTCTAGCGTGGGTTCTGATATAAAAAGATCCTTATTTCCTGGGGAAGTCTCGAAACTCACGCTTCATTGAATTAAGAAATTACAAAAACTGTTTGTACTTTTACTTGAATGACTCTTTGTCTCTTCCAAAACAGCTTGGAAGTAGAAAATGCAACAGTATATTTATCAAGTTACCGACAACAGTCTAATTAAAGGTAATGTGTCCATATAAAAGGACTGCGTATACCCAACATGTCAAGTAACATCAAAATAACGGTTTGCGATTGGTCAGTATTCTTGCGATGCAAAACTGCTCACATGAAAAGCTAACCTCGCTGCAGGATAGATAAACAGAACGACTGAAATGGCTGGGGCGATGACATGAAAAATCACATGTTTCTGAAAACCCCCGCAGAGTTGCTTGCTTTAGCTGAACACATGACCTTTAAAGGCATTGAGTCATGATAAAATGGATCGGGTATACCTTAAGTGCCAAAATCCGCTGAGTCATGATTTTCATGACTGCGATGCTATTGGTTGACCTTTAACTGGTCACATGAACTCACCTCGTACTGATTGACAAAACAACTTTCATCAATAGCAAATTATCAACAACGAATGCAAATACCATATGAAACAGCAGTGATCACGCCGAAACCAAATGACCCCCTAAAAAGAAGGCATATTTACCATGACTCAATGCCTTTAGGCTTTGGGTATCGAAATGACTTTTTGATACCGCAAATTTCGAAAATAGCATGGAGGAGTAGTTAGGTATTATTCGTCCGACATTCGTCAGAGAACAAACATTGGATTTTGTCCAAAATTAATGAATATTCCAAATGAAAAGTCCAAAAGAAAGGATAATAAGCCTGATAAAAACATTAGTACATAGAGCTTTTATAATTTGTTTTAAGAATATATACTGCGTCCCCTACAATTTTGAAAAGAGTGGCCAAATTCTGCCACGCTTAATTTTTTAGTTGATCAGTTTCTTTTGAACAAAAATGGAAAAATTCTGATGAACCTTTGGAATGAGCTTTATCTTATCATTAATCAACTATCTTGTTACGCCATGATATGAACTTTGGGACTGTTTTGGTTTGTTGTTAATTTTTATTAACAAATTTCTGACAATTACCAAACAGAATTGTATGAAAAACTTTAAAAAAATTACCTCTGTAATCAGTATAATAGATAAAATTGGTTTAGATCAAATATTGTGTTGTTTTCCTAACTTCCTTCAATTTTGAGGCTTAATTTCATTTGAAAAAGTTTAGAGGTAAGCTCAAATTTGTAAATGAAACCGATATATCGACTCGCTCAGGTGAGATATCAGCAGTCAATAATAACCTCACCTGGGTGATACTATTTGCGATACTCATATAAACGTAAACTGAGAAATGAGAATTATATTCTTTTGTATAGGATGCCGATATCTCAGCTTGGAAAATAGCCTCAGGTAGCCGAGGCTACTTTCTCCATATAAACAGAGCCTAAGTAGTTTTTGTTTCTTCTGTAATGGTTGATGGGTTACATCTTTGCAAGAGGGAAATGGGGAGGTGGGATAAAGAAAATGGTTGGTTGAATGCAGATCCCTAAATTGGTCGAAAGAAAGTAACCTGGAGCAGCACCATGTCACTAGTGAAATTGAATATCTTTCTGAGTTTTTTTGAATATTTTTTTTCTGTCGTTTGGACCGCAATTTTTCTAGCGTGGGTTCTGATATAAAAAGATCCTTATTTCCTGGGGAAGTCTCGAAACTCACGCTTCATTGAATTAAGAAGTTACAAAAACTGTTTGTACTTTTACTTGAATGACTCTTTGTCTCTTCCAAAACAACTTGGTAGTAAAAAATGCAACTGTATGTTTATCAAGTTACCAAACAATAAATCGTATGAAACTGAATGAAAGCTTTTTGGTCATAATTTTCATGAATTGTCTTATTAAAAATTTATTGACGCCATCATAATTATACAACAACTCCAATAGAACTGGCAGTTGAATATTACAAATTGGCCAATGAATAGAATGACACTAACGTATTGCCTCCATGATGGATCACAACCTAGTCTTGGATACACATAGCAATGGGTTATTTATACCATACGGATTTTGAAACAGTTGTCTTCGCCGATTTCAAAACGTTATTTATCTAGGATAGTTTGCATATGTACCTAGCCAACTGGTTTGCGGTGCCTTCTTATATCGGAAACAGATTTTAAAAACTTTATTCAAGTAAGTAAGGTCCTCCAACAGCCTTTCAGATCAGGCGCTTCAATGCCTAGGAGGAGTAGCTTAAAGGCTGTTAGAAGACTTAACTTAAAAAAAGTTTTAAATCACAAGAGTTGAGTTCTGTGCAATAACTAAATGTGCCAACAGATTTGGAAAGGACAAGAAATCTTTTAGGCTACCAAGAGTGATCACGCATCTTAATAAAAACTCAAAGCAGGCACGGATCCAGCCTGAATTCTGACTTAGCAAAGGTTGTCAGAAAGAGAAGCTACGCCCTTTTTTGTTGGAAACGCCCTAACTTTTCTGAATGAAATCAATAGAGTTCTAAAGTGATGACGTCACAAAAATCTACTTTTAGAATTTTTGAATTTTGCTCCCATAGCCTGAAAGAGCATCATGAAATACCTCTAAGTATGCACAATCAGTCAAATGTGTAATGAATTGGCTGAAGTTTAACCACGTGTGTATTAGCTCTTTCCCCATCAAACCTCTGCATTTCGGTTTCTGTTCATAACTTTATGAACAGAGCCAAAATAACAGTGATTCGTTAGCAAACTTCAAATCTTTAATTGGCAATATCTCAACTGATTTTGGACATATTTGACTAATTTTGCATATTTGAAAGTATTTCATGGTGATCTTTTCTGTTATGTGGTTAAAATTCTAAAATAAGCTAAAAATAGGCTAAAAATAGATATGCTAAAAATATGTTTATGGTGACGTCACACTTTAGATCTCTATGTCAGTGATACCTAATAGGGGGCTCCGAAAAGGAATTCTCATTTAATTGGTTCCAACAAGCAATTGCATAGGTCCACTGTGAACAATTGCATAGGTCAACTCTAATTCCTATTGGTTGGTTGTACCGCTGCAGAGGCAAGCTCAACTTCTGATTTGATAAAACAAATCTCACCTATGCTCGCGCCAAAGATTGCAAAGGTGAAGTACACTCTGATTGGCTTACAAGACGTTTGCATAGGTCAAACAAATGGTGATTGGCTCTTGAGGGACAAACAAGTTTCTGGATTCAGAAAATACGGACCAGATAAATGCTTAGAATCGCCACTCGACTATTCTGTGCAGAGACCGAAAGATAGTCAGTAAAATATATGCCCTGTCGTCTGCAGGTTGTTGGTATCAACGGGGGCAGATCTACGACGGACATCGCTAAAGAACTTGCCAAAGAAACTATGAATTGAAATTGTTTGCTAGTTTCGATTTTATTTTCTTGCTATAAAAATCTGACTTATGCTTCTGCATAGGTTACTGTAGTCTAGATCCGCCACTGCAAAGGTCGATTCGCAAGAAATAGTCAAGGCTGTTAGTGAAAAAATTGTGCAAATTGTAATAGAAGCGTGAAAAACGGTAGAGTTATACAGTTTGATAGGCTCAAAGATAGGTTGCAGACCCTTGCTACTTTTAGACTGGGGTAGTGACCCAATTGGGGGTGTTCCAATACTTGTGAACATAGTTATCGATGACAATATTTGCATTTGGCCACATCTACTTGATAACCTACTGGAATGTATACAATACATAAAAAACATTCAATCAAATTTGAAGCAAGATAGTCTAAAACAAATAAAAACTTCCTAAATAAAAAATTTACAGAAAACGGGGGGTGAACAACCTTTTTCTACTAGGAAATCAGAAGACACCTGTTTTTAGCTATATTTTTGCATTTGTTACTACTAAGCATCTGAAGCTGGCTTTTAGGGCACTAAGTAGCTATGCTTATTGAGCTGAATCCTGGTCCTTTCCCTCGATGTGACCACGCCTTGTGATCCCTATTGATACTCTTGCTGATTTTACACAAATTATGTTATTTTCATAAAAAGGATTATTAAATTTTAAAACACAACATCAGACATGTGTATATATATGTATTCAAAAGCTCATAATGTAGAATGTTTAAACGATAGTATATAGAATCAAAGAAAACACTTTCGTAAGACGTTTCGCTTTCGCTTCATCAGTAATAACTTTACAAAATCAGAGGAGCCTACTTATCAACCTAAATTACAATAGAACACTACAATACAATAGAAAACTAAGGAGCACCTGCCTAATACAATACATATTGTCAAATGTGTTAGAACGTAAACTGTTATGGGGAACTGGGAGAGAAGTGAAAAGAAAGGTAGAAGAAAGAATGTGATGGAGATGGAGATGGTGTTGGCTGTCTCACAAGTGATAAATAAAAGCCATAAAAGCAAAAAACAAATTAACGAGAAGATAAGCTATAAACAAAAGAGCCGACATTAAAAATTAAAAATATAAAAAAACTTTTAAAAATTTAAAACTGTAGAAGAATATATAAATGTCCTATGTATCTACCTGCCTAGTATTGAGACCCATCGGAGAGAAAGTATTCAAGCGATATTGCCAAAAACTTTCTCTCCTCCTATCATTACCTGTTAACCTATCTATGACCTTAACACTTATGTCATTTAGGAACCCCCGATGTCTTTCCTCAGAAAAATGTCTGAAAAATTCCATCTGGGGCACTGAAGAACCTAAATTAAACTTACGACTACACGCCTTATAATTATTAAACCTAAGCCTAAAAGGCGTGCATGTGCTACCTACATACTGGACTTCACAGACATATCTGGACTACCTACATACTGGACTCCACAGATATATATATATATATATATATATATGTATATAAAAATCTGACTTATGCTTCTGCATAGGTTCTCCTGAAGAGTGAGTTACTCACGAAACAGGCTTGTAGAGATAAACCATGTAGTTTTACTTTCTTCAATCTATGATATATATATATGCACATCAAAGATCCTCTACGGCATGAAATTGTGTGAAAACGCCCAGTGGAATTAGACTGATGCCTTATTTTTTTTATAAAATGTGATTGTTGTTAGCGTATGGAATGAGACACATTTTACAGCACCGTTGCTCTAATGGCCATTATAGAGAATTGGTACCTTTCACCCAAGCCTAAAAATAGCATTTAGGGGCATTCTCGATGGGTTCTGTAGGTACGCAAGGTAGGCGCGTAAATGTTGGCTATGTGTGACGTAGAACGCACAACCCAAAGATTTGAGGATAGGATAAAACAACATGTTCCTTCCAACATGAGAAACAAAACATTATTTTTAGAAATGTTCACTAATTCAATTTTTGAAAATTTATGTCACCACTGCATAAACCAGAAACCGGAATAAGACAAGCCCGAAAAGAAACCTAACAAGCCAGATGCAAAGGGAAATTGTTCTTTGGGAAGGGGCGGAGGAAGTGATGGTGACCTTATCAATACTGAGTTGTTATTGCTAAAGTGTTATCCTAGTGCACTAACACATGAAAAGAAAGGTTCGTTGTATTTTGAAGCAGTACTGAAAGTTCTGTAGCAGTCCTTTCACCCACGAGTGTGTTTCTTATGAAAAGCTTCCTTTAAAAACAAGTGTATTAAAAGCTATAAAGCTAAGTTTTAGTTTAAAGAGAAGAGATATAATTAAGCGCTAGTCAATATTCGCGTAAGAAGGGGCAGCGTTACTGGTCCAACCCACTTTTTCAAACATTGCATTTCATTCAAATTCTTCTCAAATTGATGCAAAAATGGTGGGGGAAGTTGTGTAATTTTATTTCATCCTTGATAATCAATTATAACCTTCTGATTAAAGATTAGAAATTCAGTATTGAACCTGAATTGGTGGACATAACAGAGCTTGACAGTATAGCATCTAAGTCCAAAAGTAAAAAATAGCTAGATGTCGAAACCCTGATCCCCTCTCTGCTCCACACATCCCCCTGGCACCACGTGCTGAGAAGAGGGGGTCAAAGGGGTCAGTGACCCGGGGGCCCGTGGCAATAGGGGCCCATAAATAATAACAGCCTGTCCATTATCACAACCTGTCAATAATAGTTGCAACAATAAAATCTATGAATGAATAAAATAAAGCAACACAGTAATAATCCTTTTGTGTTATTTCACTGAAACAGAGCTAGTAGCATTCGGCAATTTTCTAAGAAATTAACAAAACTTTTTAACAAAACTGGAAATCATTAAGTGCCAGCTTTTGGATTTCACTGTCAGATCGAGATAAATTTTGATAATTTTTTTGCCTTCGATATTTCTTGGGCATTTTGCTCCTCAGCTACATGAGAAGCTTCTTCCACCAAGATCGAATCGCATCTCAACAGTTGTATTTCATCCGAGAGGTTCTCAAAATTTTGCTACTCAGCATTGATTGTTGTTTTTCTTAACTGCAATACTTTTATTCTAATATCAACTTTCTTAAAAATTTAAGTCTTTATAATCAAAATCAAAACTGTAAGTATTTGGCTTTTTGGAGATATATAGCTTTTTGCACTCAAATTATTGCTTTTAGGAATAGAAGGTGACGTCAAATAATAATAAAACAGTGGCACGCACATTTCTTTGCAACAGTTGACCTACCTTGGGTACCAGACTCAGTGTGAGGACTTCTCCGAAGACCCCCCTTAACCATTATTACAAAGACTGACTTACCCCCGGGAAGAAGACTTTTCAGTTAGTTAGAGAGAGAGAGACTGTTCGAATCACGTTGAGGAGTTGTAAAGAGTATTTGGTTTTTAAAAAGGTTTGCGTTGGAAAACTATGTCGTGTTTTGTGTGTTTATTACTTGAAGCTAATTGATTTGCACTCGAACCGGGCCACATCAATAAGTGAGTCTGGTACCCAGGGTACAGTTGACCTGACTTGTTTGAATTTAGAAAATTGAGTTTTTGGTACCGCAAAACTTGAAGATTGCACGAATTAACGGAAACATAGCAAAATAAAGGACTTTTCACCCGATACTTTTAAACGAGACTCTTTATTTTTTTCACTTCAGATAACTTTTAAACTTCATTTTTTTGAATAATTTGATAATTTGATAATTTAATAATTTTAATAATTTGATAATTTATTTTTTTTTAAATTACCTTGCCTCCATTCATTACCTGTGCTTGGATACACCCAATAATCATGCAACGCAAAGAAATTGCGAAGAATTGTTGCTTCACCATAGGTCAGCCAATGACGACTAGCCAGAAGAGGAAAAGAAGTACAACTGACAGATTTAAACACATTTCAAGCTTTAAGTGCATTAGAATGTTTACAAAGTTTGACATACATTGATAGAGAATTATTGAAAGATTTCTAACTTGGTACGTTTATTTGCAGTTGTGTACCAACAGTTGGTATTTATAGTTGCATTAAGCACGGGGGTTAATTGCCTGAATCAACAATTTGACTCTGCTTTGCCCACATTTAATATATGATGCAGTAAACTCTTTTTTAAAAAGATCAAGATAATTTTTGCCGACGCTCGATGTCCTTATAATTTGGATAACTTCAGACTCAGGTGCAGTAGCAGCGCCACGGGGGGGGGGGGGGGAGGGTGGGTGCACCCGAGTAGCGGCCCCCCCCTAGTTGTCAGCAGAATCGATTTTGTATTTTGTCTAAATTCGATGAGAAAATGTTGGGGGAGGGGTAATATTTTGCCATCGTACTTTTTGTAATGTAATCCTATGATTTTCAAACTGCCAATTTTCAAACAAACGTTAGTCATAGGCGTTCCCTTTGGCGTTCCCTGTTGCTAAAAGGGCGTTTTCTGGTGGGTTAAAGGGCGTGGCTTAAATTTTTTTGGTTTTCCCCCCAGAGCTTAGTGGCTGGCGCCGCCAATGCTCGGATGTTCTTAATGTTGTTCTTTTAGCAGCATGGTTCCAATTTTTAGCAGCACGGTTCATTGGAGGTTAAAAAATCTGCTCTGTTTTGTTAACACGAGAGAAAATGTGTCCATGGGTCATAATCATTGAAGAAAGCTTACGATTATTGCCTAGAATCTTCTATAAAGATATTGTAAATATTCTAGATGTATAGGAATGCTGGTTGTTGGTGTTGATTGGTTCCTATATTAACTCTTTTGCAAATTCTTTAGAGACATGCTGTCGTTTTAGACCGTTGTGTCTTGATGAATTTACTGACTAATTAGATGAATACAAAACTTGGCGTATACACACAAAACGAGGGGATGCTATAAAAGTATTGTTGATTAGGTTACTGTGGGTACAGAGACAATGAAAGGTGTTTAAAACAGTGAAACAATGGAGGACATGATAACGATTGACAATGGACACAAAACACATCTCAACATTTTTCCATGGTGGCGGCAATGAATAAATCTCTTAGAATTATAAGCATTTTGCCCCCTCACTTTCAATGAACTTTCCCCTCGCCCTTCCGATGGAACGAAGGTTTTGATCTCAGCTGCCACTCAACTGTCAATTTAACTAGTGCTCAACCAATGATCCATAAAAAATCAACCTTGGTCATGTTTAAATTACCAGATTACATGAAAAGAAAGCCGCAAATCATGTAGTAGTTAAGGGTCCTTTTTTGTTCTTCGTATTTAATGATCCTAGGGGTCATAGGGGTCCTAGGGTCCTAGGGTCTGGTTTTTGCAGTATGCCATAAGCAAAGGCTAAACAGTTAATCTAGCATTAGTTCTTGTGTGGCCGTTTTTGTGGCGTATTCAGCAAGGTAACCACATTGTGCATTGATCACTAGTAAAAGCGTCCGACCAGTTAGTGTGCCTGACACTTTTTCCAAGATATTCGAAAAATTGATAAATAATCAAATTAGTCCTCATCTCGATAAAGCCCTGTCCGCTCTCGTTGCAGCCTACAGGAAGGCTTACAGTACACCGCATATCTTAATTAAATCGCTTGAAGACTTGAAAGTCAAATTGGACAATGATTAAATTGTCGGAGCAGTACTGATGGATTTATCAAAGGCCTTTGTTGGAGCGATCGAGTCCTGGGAATAGGGTGGTGCCCAGTCTTTCTCCCGTCGACCACTTCGTGATAAATCGCTTCGGCACTTGACCGCAAGAGTTAGTTAGTTGACTATTGTGGCTGAGTGTGTAGTAAGCACGTTTTTGTTACGAAAATCACGTTCATAATCTCACAAATGGATTTTCTCTATGCTCCCACCTAGACTTTACAACATTTGGCGCCCAACGTGGCGAGTTGGCGCCCAACGTGGCGATATAAGGAAAATATTTCGAGTTGAATTGTGAGATTAAGCGAGTTGGAACGAAACGAAGGAAGACGAAGTTGAACGTCGCGCGGAAGCAAGAAGAATCGTGAACGGAAATGTGGAGAGACTGAAGAGAACCCGAGGTGGAAACAGGGCAGTAATTACGAGGTTTGAGCGAGAAGCGACTTTGATAATACGAGATCATGGTGATACCCTTACCACGGAAATCCTAGCAAAGCTGGATTCGATTTTGTCTGTTCTTCAGCAGAAAAGGAGGCTATTGTGTAACTTGAACGATGAAATTTTGGCAAAATGTCATATTGATCAAATAGAGAAAGAAATCGAAGAATCAGCTGAGATAGATGTGAAGATCGAGGAAATTATATTGAGAATTGGAGCTTGCAAAAGGGGTACTGTTGCTGGAGCTTTACACGGATTTGCTTAACCGACTGGAGTTTCTACACCGCCACCCGCTATTCGAAATGACTTGTCGACCGATGCAACGCTCTTCGTACCAGCAAATGGACAGCTGAATAGGAGTGGTAGCTCCTCACATTCGAATAATATTGGTGTAAAGCTGCCTAAAACTAATTTGCCTAATTTTTCTGGCGATGTGACGAAGTATCAAGCCTTTTGGCAAAGCTTTCAGTGTGCTGTGCATGAAAATAAACAGTTTTCGGCGGTTCACAAAATGAACTTTCTAATGCGATCACTTGAAGGAACTGCATTAAAAGCCTTGGAGGGGCTGGCAATTACCGAAGAAAACTATGAGCATGCTATAAACATTTTGCAGACAAGGTTTGAAAATCCAAAGCAAATAATTAGCGCTCACACGCAGGCGCTGTTAAATTTGCAGAGTTATCCAAATGAAACTGTGTCACAGATTCGAGCGATATACGACAATATCAATGTGCAAGTCCGTGGACTGGAGACATTAGGCATTTCATCGGAACGATATGGCAGTTTGTTAGTGCCCGTGATAATGTCAAGAATGCCGGTGTAATATGCGTTTTGGTACCATATGCAAAAGTGTAACATTATGAAACGCAATGTGTTTCAAATCCTGTGATTTCATCGTAGTGCGATATTATGACACGTTATAATTAACAAATTGAGCACAATGCTTTTTGAGTTTAAAATTTCACACTTTTCAATAAAGAAAACTCTGGATTCGCTATTAATGTTGTACTTTTTGGCATAAACTTAACAAGGGAAATCATAGCACCGCTTCTTGTTAGTACCCCCTTGCTAGAAATAGTTCGATTGTTCTTTACATTCTGAACAATATGAACCAGAACATTTGCGTTCCCAGACCGGTTCGCATGCGTTTGAGTACCCGGACCGAAATGCATAAGGTTACCGAAACGCATATGACACCGGCAGAAATTACCTTGCAAGTGACTCGAAAGACATCAGAGCAAATTTGGCGAATAGACGAGATTTTGGACATCATAAGGAAAGAAATTGAGGCAAGGGAAATAAGCCGAAAACTTGACACGAAGACCACTTGAAAATCTGAGAGAACAAGCTCTGCAGAATATCGAGGAACAACGAGAGCCTTTGCGGTTATCAAAGATGGTAAAAAGGAACGAAAGCTGCAGTGTTATTTTTGTCAAGGAGAACACTATGCAGAAAAGTGTAAGGTAGTTACCAGCATCGAAGAAAGAAAATCAAAATTAATGGAAGGAAATCGTTGCTTCAATTTTTTGAGGATTGGAGATCGAGCGAAAACATGCAGAAGTCCACCGAAGTGCTTTCTCTGTAAAAGCAAACACAATTCAGCATTGCACGAAGACCTAGTTATGGAAGAGAAGCGAGGGGTACCTGCACCGCAAACGACGGTCAATACCGCGTCAGATGAGAGAAAGAATGTTCTTCTACAGACAGCACAGACGTATGGCTTGGGTGCGGATAGGAGCGAGAAACAGCTGGTGAGCATCCTGTTTGACTCAGGCAGTCAGAGAAGCTACATTTCAGAAGAAACGGTGAAGAAGCTGGGGTTGAAGGTCGAGAAAACAGAGACCGTATACTTGAAAACTTTCGGTTCAAATAAATATGGGAAGTAAGTGATAGGGTAACGGTAAATCTAGAAAGAGGAGATGAAATATTGCCGTTAACCGTATTAAGTTCCCTCCATCTTTGCTTGCCATAAAGTACACCAATAGATGTAAGTTGCTATCCACATTTACAAAGTTTGCAACTCGCTGATAGTTATGCGACTTGCGAAAAGCGCATAGAATTAAATATTGGTGTAGATTGTTATTATCGCATAGTGCAAGGCGAAGTAAGAAAGGGCGGCAATGGCCTTGTTGCAATAAGTAGGAAACTCGGTTGGTTGCTTTGTGGACCTGTTGTTTGTAATGAAGGTGATCAAGGCTCTTTAAGTAATGTGATGAATTTAATTGTTGATGTTTTACCTTCGAGAGACGAAATTACAGATGATAGCAGAGAAATCGTCGAATCGCTGACGAAATTTTGGAAGCACAAATCCGCGGGTCTTTACGAAACCGAGAATCCTGAAAACAAAAAGATCGATAATGGAGAGGTGGATATCAACTTCAAGGATGGTCGCTACACGGTAAGACTTCCATTTAAAGATGATTTGTATCGTAGCCTACCTTCAAATTATGAAATAAGTAAGAAACGGCTTGAATCATTGTTCAGTAAACTTAAAACGAAGACCGATCTTTTGAAACAATATGATGAAATTTTTCAGCAGCAACTTTCTGATGGTATTTTTGAAGAGGTTTCTCAAGAAGATATTGATAAACAAGGGTCACATTTTCTTTGTCACTTTGGTGTTATTAAAAGTGATAGAGAGACAACCAAATTGCGTATAGTGTTCGACGGTTCCGCGAAAAATTCACAAGGAAATCTCTCTCTAAATGATCGTCTTGAAACAGGGGAGAATTCTATGCCGCATCTTTTTAACACCTTGATACGATTTCGCACGAAGCCAAGAGTTTTGACAGCGGACATAGAGAAGGCATTCCTCCAAATCGAACTTAATGAGGAGGATCGTGACGCACTACGATTCTTATGTATGGTATGATGATGTGACTCGAAATAACCCAACAAAATGTTGTTTTCGATATCGACGGCTTTGTTTTGGTCTTAATTGCTCGCCATCAATCCTAGGCCAAGTCATTAAACATCATTTTTTGCAATCCAAATCTGAGAGTCCCAAGGTGGTCGAGATTCTCAACAGGTTGTATGCTGACGATTTATCTTATGGAGCTCAACAACCACAAAAAGCCCTTGAAATATACGAAAAGGCTAAATCTATTATGTTAAAGGGAGGTTTTAAATTGCGTAAATGGGACTCTAACGATAGCATGTGTTGGACGAAATTCGAAAGTCAGAGGAATCGGGTGAGACACCTGCGGTGGAGCAGAGCGTGGTCACCGGTGAAGATGACCAAACATTTTCTGAGTATGCATTAGGGACCTCAACAAGTAGTTTTGATAATGTGGGTAAGAAGGTTTTAGACGACTAGTAAGAAGCACAAAACGTTGTCTGACGAAAGTCGTGGGTCGAGCGACACTAAGTTATGGGGAATTGGAAACAATTGTCCTGGAAATTGAAAGAGTAATAAATCCACGACCCCTTACCTACGTTTTTGATGATACGGATGGGGTATCATATCCACTAACCCTATCCCAATTAATTAACGGTCGTAACTTGAGTCAACACCCAAATGAAGCACATTTTGAAGTAATTAATACGTATGAGAGTTTGTCGAAACGAGCTAAGTATAATCGAAAATTACTTTCTAATTTTGTAGATCGATGGAGGAAAGAGTACCTACTGGGGTTGTTGAAAACTTACAGGCCAAGATATTTGTATCCTTAGGAAGGACCAGAAAAAAAGGTCCTTTTGGAAACTTTGCCTAGTGTTAGAGCTGCTGACAGGAACAGATGGTTCAGTGCGAGCAGCCAGGGTATTAGTAATATCACGGGATGGCAGTAAGAAAATCTTGAATCGAAATTTGAATTATCTTATTCCGTTAGAAATTCGATGTTCCTATTGGCAGAAAACCGAGTGTGCCGCTAATGCAGCCAAGGACACGCGAGCAATGCCACCTCAGGGTAGTGCGCAGCAAACGCAACCTAGGCAAAGGCAACAAGCGCCTTCGCAACCACTGCAAGCTATTACTAGGGCGAAACGCAACGCTGCTATTATTGGAGAGATGCAAAGGCAAGCTAGTATGAAACGTAAATGAATATATTGTGATTTGCAGTTATGTTTCGAGTTTAAAATATTATAGTTGATTTTATATTCGTATTTATAAGGATGTTCGATTACGCTGTATATCAAACCGGGGGAGTGTGTTGGAGCGATCGAGTCCTGGGAATAGGGTGGTGCCTAGTCTTTCTCCCGTCGACCACTGCGTTGACATGTCTTTCGTGATAAATCGCTTTGGCACATGACCTCAAGGGTTAGTTTTTATTCATTTTTCTTCATTTTATAATATTTATATAGGTTAAAGGTTCATACATATATTTGTTTTTCAACCTGACCTGTTTAAAAGATTAAAATAAGCTCTAATACCAAAAAGGAAAGAAATTTACTAATCAAACCTAATTTACAATATTATATAAAACTAGGGCTATAAAAAGAGAACGTAAAGATGAAATAAAAGTTGTCCCCGACTATAGCTGTTCTTTGAAGGTTTTCAGGGAGGGGGCCAATTTAGTAGCTCTTTCTAGACTGTTCCACAGTTTTGGACCGCGATAAGAAAAGCCTTTTGGCCATTTATCGTTGTGTACGAAGAATTGAGTACACTATGTAGTGGGTCGCGGGGAACGCATACATATACCTATATATATATATATATATATATATATATATATATATATATATATATATATATATATATATATATATATATATATAGAGACGCTTTTTCGTAACTTTTTTGCTATGCAAGGCATGCTCGTTTTCCTGTAATTAGGGTACCGATTTCTATTGCTTGCGGCCACGAAATTATGTTGACTCAACGTCATTACGAAGTCAACGATGCAAAGAAGCATTGTATTATTGGCAGAAGGGAAGTTGGCACGGCTTTTCGCGAAAACAATCAATCCTTTGTGGCATGACGTGATTTAAGAAACGGATAAAGTGGCAATAAAAGTTTTGATTGGAAAAGTGCATTGCTATTGTCAATTTTGCCATTGCTATTCTTCGCATATCAGAGCCCTGTGCTCCTACCATGAAGATACCTCAGCACGTACTCTAGCGCTCCAACGTGCATGGAGCTGTGCACTTCGCGACTGAAAAGATCTTACAAATCGTGTCACCTATACTAATACTTTGCAACGTAATAACACCACAATTTCCAATTAAAGTAATTTCAAATCCAAAAAGCAAGTAAGCAAAGAATAACTATCTTTGTCGCAACAAACAACTAAATTTAGCGCCTCAGCGTTTCTGCCCTCAGATGCTCTAGGCAGGCACGTAAATAATAGGGGGGCGTGGGGGGCGTGACGCCCCCCCAAAGTTTGGAAAATCCAGTTACAGTTGGAAAACATAACGGTTGACTTGGAATTTTATCTTAGGACCAAACTTGTGAATTTTATATTTTAAGAAGTTTTTTTATTTTAAATGTAAAAATTCTAAACATTAAAATTCACAGGCTGAAGCTGACCCGTCTCCACTGGATCCAAATTGCACAATTGCCCTGTTTGCTTTCTTTCTGACGGGAGTTGAATCAAATTACGAGCAGGCAAGGTGAATTTCCGGATAAGAAACTTGAAACTTTACAGTTTGGAATAATAATTCCCGTATTGATCAGAAAGTATTAGAGTGGGAGTTTTTTAAGAAACTACGAGTAGTTAATTCAATAAAAGATTAATAATCTTTCAGTACTAAAAATTCTCAACGCTTCTTATAAAAACGAGTTTATGCTAAACTCCCCCTGTTATTTGTTAACGCCCTTGACTCCTTATCATAAATTCCTATGACAAAACTGCTGTAAAGCAAGAACACATTGCAAAAACTGCAGTAGAAGTATTTGATCAAAGAAGAGTGTTTTATCTTTCGGATCAGGCATATGCACAAGTTTGTTCTCAAATCATCATTTCAATTGTAAAGAATGAAAAGGAATTTGGCCCTCTGAAAATTGTTAGTAGTTTTATTCGATCAAGAACAAAAATTAAAGGCTCAAGTTCTTGGTGCTTCTATATCGTGAAAAAATGTATTTTAGATAAGATTGATCTGCGCCAATTGATTAATTGATCTGAAAGAATACTACTAATCATTAAGTATATCTTATACTGGTTTTGCTTAAATGTTGCTTTACTTCTTACTGTAAGTTAAAATGTCTGTTTCATGTTGATCAAAATTTAGAGATTTAGGCTTTTATGCTTTAGGCTAATTATTGAGTAAAGTTTTGGTAATTATAAAGAAAATAGAACTATGGTGTTCGGGCTATTTACAAATATCAATTTAGTAGGTACAGTAGATTTACTGGTCAAATGAAAAATGTCTTACTTAGATTGGAATTTTCATCCTTCCACGCCCCCCCCAAAATTAGCAACTTGTTTTCGTCCCTGGCTCTAGGTGAAAGGTTCGAAGATCATCGATCGCATCAGTTAATATTGAAAGCTTTATAACGGTTTCCATTCCAAAAAGCAACTCAAGTATAAAGTATAACTACCCATGGGTGTAGCGGATGCTATTAAACTACCTACAAAGCATCAAAAGAGTACCGGCATTCTTCGTACACAGCGACAGGATACCTATGTTTATCAGCGGTATCTTAAGATCAGTTTCTGATGAACGCACAAACCGTTCTACAAAAATAATAATTGCTATGGATGTAGTTAACAATAGTTCATTCATTTAGTTTGAGCTTCGTAATGCACGTAATCGTAAAGCCTCATTTCAAGAGTCGTTAGGAAACTGACTCAAGATTCAAGCTTCACAGGTATTGAGTATTGGCGTCAATCTATTGTTAGAGAGATTTAACTTTTCATGTTTTAGTAAAATCTGATTAGTTTGACGAATTGTTTTTCTTAATTCCTATTGGTTACGCTATTTTTATACTTTTTGTAAAACGTATATATGCACGTGTGATTTAACTTGGAGTAGAGAGTTTGAGACTAGAGTTAAGAGAATGTAAGTCTCAGAATTGAAATTTTTGATGTTGAACTTGGAAGATGTTTCTTTTTGAGCACAACTCTGCAATTAAATACGTATCTTGAACTAGCGCTTGAAGAATACTTAACATGTTCTCTATCATCCGAACATTTTGCGAATAATTTTCTCAAGTAGTCTGGTGCAAGTAAATTTAAAGATTTGTTAGTTAGCGTGGCTGTCTCCTTTCTTACAAGATTACTGATAGTTGACCAGCCAAGATTCTGAATTATCGGAGCAGCAGACGCATCGTATGGGCTGCTAGTTACAATTCTGGCAGCTCTATTTTAGATTTTATTCAAGACGTCAAGCCTTGATTCACTACAGCAGTCCCAAACGGAACAACAGTAGCTCAAATGGGGCTCAACAGTTCCTCTATAAATTTTGTTGAGTATGTCAGATGGAAGATATTTCTAAGAATACCTAATAAGTCCAAGGACTCGATTAGCCTTGGTCTTGATAGTATCGATATGCTTGTCCCAGTTACGTTAACTGTATATCTGAACATCTAGGTATCTTGTGTTGGTAATCATTTCAATGTCTTGATCACCTATTAAAAAAGATGGTGGAGCATCAGGCTGGCTTTCAGTCTTATGGATGTTTGGACCAGAGCCTGAAACAAGTGATTGCGTTTTCGCAACGTTCAGGGAGAGTTTGTTTGCATGCAACCAATCCTGTAGCTTCAAAAGATCTAAGTTTAGGTCACTTTGCAGGTCATCAATACTTTTTTAAGAGAGGGAAATGGCCGTGTCATCAGCATACATGCTGACATGAGATTTCTGCAAGGAAAAAGGCAAATCATTAATGTAAATCAGGAACAAGAGTGGACCAAGACAAGAGCCTTGAGGAGCTTCACAATTTGTTCCCCTCACATCAGAGGCGGTGCAATCTACCCTGATGTGTTTCATTTATCCAAGTATGATGTGAACCAGTCATGGTCCAGGCCGGTCACTCCGTACATTTTCAGTTTTTCAGTAGGGTTTTATGATCAACCGTGTCGAAAGCCTTCTTCAAGTCAATAAAGATTAGACCAGTGTATTTTCCTTTATCTTTATCCAGGTACCGATCATTGGTGCTAGCCAGAAGGGCTGTGGCTACCGAGTGTAAGAGTCGAAAACCAGGTTGATGCTCATATAGTGTGTTGGGTAGTTGGCTGAGCATCCTTGTAAGGATACACGGAAGGTCCTGCGTCCTTAGTTTCCAACATTTACGACAATTGTAAATATTAAGTCCAGCTATAATGACTAAAAGATTGCCAGAAGACGATGATAATAAAACAAACAGTTACATTTTAGACTGTGATGATTTGTGAATGAATAAATGAAATACAGCGTTTCGTTGTGATAATGCGTTCGTTCGCGATGATTTCAGGCGACAACTCTCTTTAACAACTTTTAAAATAACACCTTATACAGAAAAAATAAGAAGGCCCTTACGTAGGCGCTTGTACATAGGGTGACCAACTAAACAAATTCAACACACTCCCCCCGATTGACGAAGTCAATCTTGGAATAATCTATTTACAAAAAAATGTACGTTAGTTGTTATTTAAATAATGTTTGCTATGTGTTCTCGAATGTCTTCATCCCGTACCATAGTAATCGATGGTTCATGTTCTTTTTGACCATTAAGGTGTTCAATTTCAGTTGAGTTTTCTTCGTTAGCATTAACTTCAAGTGGGTATAAACGTTGTATCGGTCTTTTGATATAGATGACTCGTCGCGACTTATCTAATGTTTTGATTTCTGCAGCTCTAACTAGTCCGTCTCTTCCAGTTAGAAGTTTAACGACTTTTCCCATCGCCCATGTATGTTTGGGAACCTTATCTCTGAAAATGTGTACGATGTCTCCGACTTGTATTACGCGTTTCGGGTTTTTCAAACAACGATGTCGTTCGTGTAACGATGGAATATATTCCTTTTTGAACCTTTGGCGAAAATGTTCAATGATTAATTCTAAATAACGAGCGCGTTTTGTTAATGAAGTTTTATCCGAGGACAACGATAGTGATTCCGACTGATCGAGGATTCGTCTTCCGATGACAAGACACGACGGCGTTAATGGTGGTTCCGATATCTCTTCACCAACGTATGTTAAGGGTCTAGAATTTATGATTCCTTCAGTTTCGATCAATGCTGTTTCCAGTTCTTCGTACGAAAGCTTTGCGTTTCCCAGCGTTTTTCTGAGACATTTTTTCGTTAATTTTACGCATATCTCCCACCAGCCACCCCACCAGCTGGCAGTAGGAACGTTGAATTTCCATCGAATGTTCATATTTTGCGCATACATTTGAACGTTTTTATCCAGAAATGTTTTTCCATTGTCTGAAACGATAAGTTTACTTAGTCCTCTCCGAGCTGTAAAACGTTTAAGCGCGCGAATGAATGTTTCTGCGAAAAGATCTGGAACTAACTCAAGGTGTATTGCTCGCGTATTTGCACAACTGAATAATGCAATGTAGCATTTATTCATACGATCAGTTTTGGTGTAGATATCCTTTACATATAAAGGACCTGCAAAATCGACTGCAACGTTGGTAAATGCTGCATCTTCTGATAAGCGATATGCAGGTAACGGTGGCGCATTTGGTGTTTCGTATGGTTTTCCATGTATAGCTTTACATCTGGAACATTTCGCAATTAAGGATTTTACAATCTGACGACCTTTCGTAATCCAGTAATTGGATCGTACTTGCGCGAGTGTTTCATTGACTCCATTGTGTTTGACTGTTAAATGGCTATGCCAGATAACCAATTTTGTAAAATGATGCTGACGTGGCAATAATACGGGGTGTTTACTGTTATACGAAATCGATGCATTTTGAAGTCTACCCCCTACTCTGATTATTCCTTCTTTGTCGACAAAACATCCGAGGTTATTTCTAATTTCTTTATCATTTCCAGATAGATCAAAGACCTTTTGCACTTCTAAGTGCCACATGATTTTCGCTTCGTTGACTTTGGACAAAAAGTCGTCACTTATGTCTGTTTGTAAATTTTTAACCTTTCCTTTTAAAATTGCCACGAATTTCAATACGAGCGCAGTTACCCGTATTAAGCGAATGAAGCTACTGTAATTTACGCATGGAATGATTTTGTTCAGATTTAGCTGATCGTAAAACCGCAAATTCGAAGGAAAGTAATGTCATTTTCGACGATGATGAAACCTTCACAAAATCGATCTCTAATACAGTATGCAATGGTACCGAATCTAAAATCCTAGGAATGCCTTGGAACAGAAATAACGACAAATTTGTGTTTGACTTTTCGGAGTTTATCGAAGCCGCTAGCAGTAATGTTGAAGTAACCAAGCGCAATATTTTAAGAACTACCGCGCGGTTCTTTGATCCGCTCGGAGTACTTTCGCCGGTAATTCTTCCGCTTAAAATGATATTTCAGCAATTGTGCAAATTGAAAACAGCCTGGGATGAAAAACTCCCTGACGACATTTGCAATAATTGGCTCAAAATCGTAAACAACATTGCAAACACAACATGAATTGAATTTCCACGAAGCCTAATGGGAGATATTATCAGTAATGACGCTATTTCGATTCAACTACACGGCTTTTCTGATGCAAGTCAATATGCATATGGGGCTTGTGTATACCTTCGCGTCGAATCATCATCTAAACTAGTAATAAGCCGATTAATTTGTGCGAAAACCAAAGTAGCACCTATGAAAGGTGAAACAATACCGCGACTTGAACTAATGGCCGCAGTAACACTTTCGCGTCTTATAAAGTCAGTCCACAATGCCTTGATTAGCACAATTAACTTAGAATCAATCTTTTGTTGGACAGATTCACAGGTTGTCCTTCACTGGGTTTTAGGTAACAAAGAACACAAACAAGTATTTGTAAGAAATCGAGTGCATGAAATTTGCGATTTAACCGAAAAGAAAAATTGGCGATATTGTCCAACGTCTAACAATCCAGCTGATATCGCTTCAAGAGGCATTGATTGTTCTAAAATGCAATCAAACGAGTTTTGGTGGAACGGGCCACAGTTTTTGGAAAACGACTCGGAATTTTGGCCTGTAAATGAAATCGCGCCCTCGCAGCAAATCGAAATTAATACAAACGTTGTCGTAACTGAAAATAACTATGCATATTTTCAGCTAGTTCAATGCGTTCAATAAGCGAATCACTGTTAGAGGCCCATTTCCTCATATTAAACCCTCCAGAAGCAAAACAAAGTTTGAGTTTACGATAAAGTTCGAAACTTTCCTCCTCAGTATCTAATGAAAACGCAAAATCGTCGATATATAGAGATTTTTCGACGGTTTGCACAAATTCGTTATCTGACTGTCGATAGTTTTCAAGGTGGTGACGTACAGTAGCATTAAGAACATACGGCGAACTCGTAAGTCCAAAAACTAAACGTGAAAACCTCAATGTTGCAAGCTCAGGATCTTTTTCAAAAACGTTATCGTACCACAAGAATCGGAGAAAATTCCTGTCGTTTTCTTGTATAATGATATTCAGAAATGCCTTTTCTAAGTCACCAATTAACGCTATTCGTTTAGCTCTGAGTCTCAAAAGTACATCAAAAATGAGAGGTACCAGATTTGGGCCTGGTTCTAAGCAATCGTTTAAACTTACTTCGCCGTTTTGTTTAGAGCTTGCGTCGTAAACGACTCGAAGTTTTGTAGTTTGCCGCTCTTCTCGAACTACTTCCCTGTGAGGATTATAATACACAGATCCAACAGGAGCCGAGCATAACTCCGTATCCTCTACCTTTTCTACAACACCGGAATTTAGTTGTTCAGAAATTACTTCGTTGTATTGATGCAAAACATCGGGTTTTGAATTTAAGCGTTTTAACAGGCTTTCGAGACGTTTACGTGCTACTTGATAATTGTCTGCAATTACAGGATGATCTTCCTTGAATGGGAGCGAAATCTCATACTTTCCGAGTTTTTGATTAAAATGAATTTTTCCCTCTAATGGATTTTCGCTACAAGTTAGTTCTTGCTCATTAGACTTGATACCCATAGATTCGATATCCCAGAATTTGTGAAGTTCGTTTATCAAATGTTTATCGCTATCAACGACAATATTGTCAGTTTTAAGGACATGTGAAATGATAATGTTCGATGAGTGTTCATTTGTTGACGGTATTTCTACGGGACCGTTAAGTACATACCCGAATCTGGTAAGTGTAGCTACGGGGCCATAACCATGCTCCCCCCGTACTACGTGATCTAACATGAACTGCCAAATGTAGTCCGCCCCAATCAATATGTCAACTTCAAATTCATCCATGCCGCTACCTTTATCAGCTAAAGGCAAATCTTTTATGTGGGGATATTTCAGTTTGGCTACGTCTATGGCTTGATTAGCAACCGGGCTACAAATATTGTCTACCACAAAAGCATTAATAAACACAGTTAGGTTATCTGCTCCTTCGATAGCAATTTGGATTGAATCGCACGTTTTTAATGTCCCACTAACGTTACCGAATTCTTTAATGATTACCTTTTCTGTGCTTATGGTGGGCAACTGTAACTTATCCCTTAGCCTGCGTGAAATATACGATTTCTGGGAGCAAGAGTCTAAAATAAGTCTTACAACGCATTCTTCTGTGTTACTGTCTACTCTTCTTACTTTAGCTCTTGCAGTTTGTAATAAGACAGCGGTATTTGTGGTGTTATTGCGAGACGCTAGTAAAGTACTTACCCATGGTTGTGTGGGCGGTGACTGAGGCGCGGCGACGGTTTCCTTGTACGCTGTTTCTCTTGCTTTTGCAAAACTTGCGGAACTGCCAGCTTTTGAGCCACAAATTGCAACATGGTGCTTTCCTTGGCATTTGAAACATCTAGTATTGCTTCTGCAAAATCTGCTAACATGTCCACCACGTAAACAAACAAAGCATCTCCGTTTCTCGCGTAATGTCTGCTTCCGCGCGTCAGGATTCGAAACCGTTGTGCAGCTCGAAGAAAAATGTTTCTGCCCGCAAAATAAACAAGATGGTATTCCATCGTTTGCACTTCTTTCTCGTTTCTGGTTGTTGATTAGCAGTGTAGCTGCTGTGGATTGCTGAAAGGATGGTTTTGATAAAACTGTTTTTGTATTGGTAGCACTACCAATAGGTGCATAAGCGCACTTTTCTCGAAGTGAAATTTCTTCACCGAACGCTAATAATAGTCCTTCTAAATCCCATTCATCCGATAGTTTCCTCGAGATAAGAAGTCTTAACTCTACCGGTATTTTTGACATTATGATAGGCGTCAAGATAGTTCCGTAGCTTTCTGCAGATACACCAATTCCATTTAAGCTGCAAACAGTGCTTTCAACTTTGTCGTACATTTGACGCAATTTCTTTAAATCCGCTCCGTTTTCAGTCCTTTGTAAATCCATTAAGGCTTCAATATGTTTTGAAATAATTATTTGACGATTTCCATATCGTTTTCGCAATAAGTCTAGAGCTATTTGATAATTTTCACTTGTGAGTGGAAGACCTGATATCGTTTTAGCGGCTTCGCCAAGCAGCGATTTCTGTAAGTATTTGAATTTGTCGATAGGAGCCAAGCCTTGAGATTCATCAATTGTTGAGGAAAAACTATCCCAAAATGATGGCCATTCTGTCGGGTCTCCATTAAACACCGTTAAAGGTAATTTTGGTAGCTTCACTTTTCCTGCTGTGGCAAAACCTTGTGATTCGAAGCTGCGATTAAGTTCATGTTGCGGGGCGATCGTGTCCTTTTTGCTAACTAGATCTATTTGACATATTATGACTTCCGTTTCTTCTTCCAAATCGCTACGATCTACTATTTCTTTCTCGATATCGACTTCTTCCAAAAGATCCTCAATTTCTGTATCTAGTGTCGTGATGATCAATCGTTTTCGTTCCAGTGTGTTTTTGATTGATTCGAGTTTCGATTGTTGTTCCGGTGGAAGATTTCGACCGCGCGGAGGCAACAGCTCTCGGGCCTTCGCGACATTTTTGCGAACAACCAGGCGATGACCGTTTCGTGCCTGAATTTTCTTCTTTAATGTTTCTTTTTCAGACATTACAGCTCCCGGGTCACGGCACCAAAATGTTGGGTAGTTGGCTGAGCATCCTTGTAAGGATACACGGAAGGTCCTGCGTCCTTAGTTTCCAACATTTACGACAATTGTAAATATTAAGTCCAGCTATAATGACTAAAAGATTGCCAGAAGACGATGATAATAAAACAAACAGTTACATTTTAGACTGTGATGATTTGTGAATGAATAAATGAAATACAGCGTTTCGTTGTGATAATGCGTTCGTTCGCGATGATTTCAGGCGACAACTCTCTTTAACAACTTTTAAAATAACACCTTATACAGAAAAAATAAGAAGGCCCTTACGTAGGCGCTTGTACATAGGGTGACCAACTAAACAAATTCAACACAGTGATTTATTTGCATCCAGGTATTCATAAAACTGATTAAAAGTTAATTTCTCGCTATTTTCCAATCCTCCGGAAATTTCCCGGCAAGCAATGATTTATTGAAGAGATCTCACAAGGACCCGCCAACCACTGGCAAAGCAATCTTAAAATAAAAGCTCACAATGCCATCGTGACCTGAACCATGCGATGTCTTCATCTTATTCAAGGTTGATGATTATTTTTTTTGTCATGATGGCAGAAAAAGAGAAACTTAATGAAGGAGTTTCAAACGGGTATTCACCAGACAAGAGTGGATTGGCTTTATTTGGAATTTTATCGCTAAGTTTATTCCCAATGCTGCAGAAGTACTCATTCATTGAAGATGCAATTGCTTTGTTACCCCTAATTGTTTGCCGTCTACAGTAAGGTTAGGCGCAACTGTAGTGTTCGACTTTTTGTTAATGACTTGGTTGATGGTTTTCCAAGTTTTCTTGAGGTCATCTTGAAACTGCGTGATTTTTTCAGAGAAATACTCACGTTTAAGTTGTGTATTCAAGTTATTTAACCTGATTATACTTACAGTGATTTTCAATCTGTTTTATCAGGGCTATCGCAAGGATCAGTCCGTGGTCCTATTCTTTTCAATTTCTACATCAATGACCTGTTTTATTTCATTAAAAAGGCTTCTCTTGTAAATTACGCAGATGACAACACTTAAGCACATTTTTCAAAAAGCCTGCCTCAATTAATTAACGTCTTGGAAAAAGAAGCAAGCATCGCCCTTACCTGGCTCAAGGGTTAGCAATCATTTGATTCTGATAAAGCCTTAATCAGAATAAAATGATTGCTAACCCAAAAAAATTTCATGCTCTTCTCGTCAGAAAGAATAAAAAGTTCTGAAGCTTCAGCAAAAGTTCTCCTCAGTTAGATCTATGGAGAAGATCGAAAAAATACAGGAACGAGCCCTACGTTTTCTTTACGATGATCATGATTCATCTTATAGAGATCTGCTTTGCAAATCACAAAAATGCACAATGCATGTAGGTCGGCAAAGGAACCTCTGTATTGAAATTTTTAAAATTGTAAAAAGGTCAAATCTTGAATTCATGCAAAATATTTTCGAACACGAAAAAACTATTTGCATTTTCAAAATCTTTAAAATTTATGAACTATAACAAAGAAAATCGATAGCCTGAATATACCTGACGCACTATTAGCCTGTTATTGATAACCAAAGAACTTAACATATAGGCTACTCTTGCAGAACTTATTCTTTACGTCTATAGACAACAGGATTTCGAAGATAATTAATAGAGAGTGCGGGAAAATAACCGACCCGAGCGAGGCTATGTTTGAAGTTCAATTTCTTGATAAGTTATATGTTTGATGAGAAAAGTAATAAGCTAGAGGTTTGTTTTGGTATTGACACTGCAACTTTTGAAATAAATTTCATAAGGCTACTTTATTTTTCAACAAATACCAAATATGAAACTAATTTGAAAGTTTTTTCTTCCAGAAAGTGGCGCGAAAGTGGGAATTCTTTCCGCTGCCAAACTCAAAATAAATTATTTTTTATAATGGTTCTGTACGAGGCTAGCTCAATATGCCGGTCACATTTTCGTCACATGATATAAATGGTACCACCTCAAACTTTGTATGGATGCTTGATGTGGCTGCTCAGTTTCAGAAGAATAAAAAAGAAACCCTTGGTAGATTTTTTCGCTAAAAACTATTCAGGATGATGAAAAAGAAGGTATGTAAATTTATGTAAAATGAATTTCACTTCGAGATGCAAAAATTGGGCTAAGCACGGCTTCCTTTTTTCTCTTCCTTAAGGGTGCCCCAAACAATTTAACTTTTACGTTTAGAAGTAAGTACTAGTAGGTACTAGAAGTAGGTAGAAAGAGAGTCCAATCAAATGAATAGTAAAAAATGTCCACAAAAAATGTCCTTTTTATTTCATATCTGAGCTTTTCATAGCTACACTGTGAACTATAGCTAAAGTAGTCCCTTTCATATACCAAAGGTCATAGCCCCGTTAGCACTATAGGTACTGTATACTAAAAGTAAAGTGTTACAGGGCCTTTTTTAACTTACTAACTAGGGAGGCAATCGCCCCTACAGCCCCAATGATTTTCTATTGTTTTAAACAATAGGCTGTTGTCCTTCTCCTTCAATAAACAAAGGTTCACCATCACAGCTAAATTCTGGAATAGGCAATGAAGTGTTATATGACAGGGGTGGGCAATGAATTTCACAAAGGGCCACATAAGATACCTGAACTGTGTTGGAGGGCCAAGCATAACTTTTTCTGCACAATAATCCTTATCTCTCCTAATGCAAAAATTATAAAAAATTATCTATTTTGGCTGCTACTGATTATCAGAAAGATCTACATAGATATTACTTAAATTTTTTAGGCTGTTAGTATTTTTGGCTTAAAATGAATTTATTGTTTGTTGACTTTTATTGACTTTATGTATTTTAAATGAAAAACGATTTTGGTATTTTTTAAGGTTCTCTTGATGGGCAAAAGTTGCTCAGGAAAAACTAGCATGAGGTCAATCATATTTGCTAACTATATTGCTCGTGATACCAGAAGACTGGGAGCAACAAGTATGTATATAACAGATCTCTGAAACATTTATCTGTCATGGATTGTAGGCCTCTCAGTTTGAGGCGCATGATTGCATGCACGCATATCCACATATGCCAAGGCGAGACCAGGTCTGCATTTGTTTATGCACCTGCTTCCCATAAAGTAGCAACGTCATGCTTCTCAGCCATTTGCAAAAATCACTTTTCGTTCAAAAACTTTGTCTGGTTGCCCTGGGAATCATTTAATCAAAATCTGTATTGATACTTGATGTGACTGCTTCAAGACCCTTTTAAGCTATGTGATGAGAATACATAGAATTTCAGAGAAAATTGTGATATTGAAATGAGGTTAGCTGACCTGAATCCTCTAATCTTAGTCATAATTTTGGACGAAGTTTATAAAGATGATTTAAAATTTAGAATCAACAATTATTTGAAAATAACACGAAAAGTGAATTTTATATATGTTACTTCATCAGACAGCCCTCAGAGAATAAACATAAAAGGAAATTTATATCCAGATGACAATCAAGGGAGGCATTTGTGTGGCAGTAGTTTCACACCCAGTTGAGAATCCTACTACATAAAATATCTATCAAAAAGCAGTTCACTTGAATTGTAGTGGATGCTATCCACCAAAAACAGTCACAAAGTCTATACATGTGCTTTTGCATGGACCAGATTCAGATCTAGATTGAAAGAGTTGGAGAGTTGCAATGAAAGAGTTGTATAAGCTGACTTTTAAAGAAATCTAGAATATGCAACTGGCTATGGAAAACTGTAAAAAAATTTATCACAGTTTTTAAAAGAGGGAATCACACCTGGGGATGTTAAAGAAAAGAAAAGCACCGGTGAGAGTAATAACAGGCTCTTAAAACAGACAAAAATTAGTAAAAAAAATTAAAACACTACCTTTGTTTAAAAATGTGTTCCATATAAGAATATATGCTTTCAGTCTGGCAAAGGTTTGTCTGAAGTTAAGTGGACAAAATTGGTAGCCATGCCAACTGGTTTCGACCAGTATTTGAAATAACCAATTCAATGCTATTCGACAAGATTACTTGTTCAACTTACCAAGAGCTTTTATCAATCTTTTGCAGTTGATGTGGAAACATCACATGTTAGATTCTTAGGGAATCTTGTCTTGAATCTGTGGGACTGTGGAGGGTATGTAACTAATGGATGTGTTTTGAATAATTTTAAATGCCACAAAAAGCTGTAATATTGGCAATTGTATCTCTATAAAGGCCAATCAAGCATAAGATTCTGTGCTATATTTAGAGATTTATTGTCTTGTGTTCAGTTTTTTGTTATACGTTAAGTACCAAAAATTAATCCCACATTTTTTTTAATGTCTTAATGTCTTTGAAAAGCAAAGCTTTGAAGCTTGCATGTAATTAAAATGTTTTTCCAGAGAGTAACATCATTAAATTATATTGTAAGCTATTTATTTTTGCTATCAAGAAATGTTTGTATTGATAACTGGAATCTTTAACTTTAGTCATTAACTTTAACCTAAATAGACTCTTTGGTAAAAATTCACCAGATGTATTCCACTTATTTAGAAGCTGATGCCTGTTCATGGAATTTGCCCCTCTTTTCCATAAAAACTGCCATCTTAATAATATTCTACCCTCGGTTCCTACCATTCTTAGCAATTTTTGCAGAAAAATTATTAAAGCATGGAAATATTTTGCAGAAAAAGTTTTTTACTTATTCTTCCAGGCAGGAAGCCTTTATGGAGAATTATTTTGCAAGTCAGCGAGACAACATTTTTCGTAATGTTGAAGTTTTGATCTATGTCTTTGATGTGGAGAGCAGAGAGATAGAAAAAGACATGCATTACTACCAGTCCTGTTTAGAAGCAATTTTGCAACATTCTCCAAAGGCAAAGATATTTTGTCTTGTTCATAAAATGGACTTAGTTCCTGAGGACCATAGAGATCAGGTGAAGAGATATATAGTTTTCTAGCCAAATGTCAGTTGTGGCAACTTTAAAATTTTGGTGAACAGGGCTGTCGAGAGCCAGCTCGGTCCCAGGGGTGATTCACACAGCTGGACCCCTTAAGAAAAGGTCCTATGGCCATGCCCTGCCGTCACAGGAGAACTAGGAAAACACCCTTTTAGCTACAATTGTTGAAAAATATTTTTAAGGATTTATGAAAATCTGCAAAAACTTTTTACATGAATGAAGGACATGTTTTCTCTGCGACAAAATTACAGGCGTTGATTTCATGTAAGTAGCTGAAATAGTAGTTTTTTGCATTGTAAATAGATATTATTACATTAATACAGGCCCCATCAGAGCACCGCCCCCGGACCTTTTACCCCTCCTAACCCCTCTCTTGATGCCTCTGTGGTTGAATAATCTTAGGTACTGCATTTCAAGTAATTTTTGTCAGCACATTTTTCCTCACATTTTTAGCACATTTTTATTAGCATAAAAAATTTATCATATTTCTCCCATGCTTGCATTTTCTTGAGATTTCAGTAAAAGCAACCTGGGTGTTTTTGTAAACTTTAAGTAATGATTTTAATGCTAGGTCATTGATAATGCAACATCTAGATGACAAGTTGACAAAAGTGTGTCATATTACAGCTTTTCTTCAAATACAGTGGTAGGAAAGATAATCCTGTTTTGAATTCAAGAAGTTAATGCTACTAAATATTCCTCTAGATATTCCATGAACGAGAAGAAGTGCTGAAGAGACTCTCAAAACCCTTAGATTGTATCTGCTTCAGAACTTCTATTTGGGATGAAACATTATACAAGGTAAGGTTTTGTGCTGTTGAAAACCTAACTTTGAATCTAGAGTGCCATGTCAGTTCATATATAAGATGAAATCATCTATATCAAATTTTGAAGCTTGTACACATTGAAGCTTTGCATTCACGCAAGCTTGGTTCCAAAAACCTGTTAAAGCACAGTAATTGCAAGGGAAGTCTTGTAAGAAAGACCCTATGGCAACATTTAAAACTTCAAATAATTTCTTGGGGCCCCTATTTGTCTGTGGGCCTCTATGTCTGGACCTGGTGGACCCAATGGGGAGTGCTCCCTGGCACTTCTCTGCTCTAAGCTAAAGTAGCAAATAAGAGTTTATCAAAGAGAATTTAGGATTTCAAATACATGTGGTTTCTATTAGTATTTTACAGAGAAGTCATAGGAACCCAAAATTACATGGTTTTATATATTATCTTTTTCAAAAAGTCTCCAAAGAGTTTTGGTATTAATGGAATGGAGACAGAAATGTTAGTGTCAAAGTTGTTATAATGCCAGTTCTTTTTTTGGAAGATGAAAATGCCTGTAGTAAATTCTAATGAGTTTAAAAATTGACTCTATTGAAAGTGTTTTTCAAAAGGCTACTGAAATCCTAGACTAGCACATATGTAACCTTAGTGCTAGTAGTGATAAAAATATTTGCTTTACTTTTGATCTAAATTTAGTTTTCCCTTCCCAGGCTTGGTCAAGTATAGTTTATAAACTCATACCAAATGTGCAGCAATTAGAGACTAATCTAAATGGTTTTGCAAAGGCTATTGAGGCAGATGAAGTCCTGCTGTTTGAAAGAGCAACTTTTTTGGTAAGGAAAAACCTTCACTATTATAGGTCTGCTAAGCAGCCAATACTATGAATCACATGTTTGGTGAACAAGTTTTCTCTATGATGTATTTAATTATCTTTGCTAAATGAATTTTTTAAACAGCCCTGAATCTGAATTTTGTATTTGTTACTACAAAACATCCAAAGGTAGTTTTTAGGACCCTGAGAGCAATGCATATCAGGCAGTGTCCTGGTCCTTTTTCTTGGTGTGACCATGTGACTCCTATGTCTGAAATTACAAAAAGCTGGCGACTCTCCTCATTCTAAGTAAAATTTTGCCTGGTCTGAGACCCTAACCACAGAGCCATCCTCGCACTTGGCTCAGTGGGTAGGCCTGGCATCATTAGTATGGACACAGTTCTCAACTATTTATAGATTTCTCACATTTGAAAGAAAGAACAAGCAATAGAATATAACTCCTTTATGAGCTCTATATGTTGATTCAGGTAGTGTATGTATTCTTCAATGGTAGCTGAAAGAATTTTGGTATTGACTTCCGAAACGGTACTTAGTTCAGTCTTTATTTGTTTTTCCTGAAAATAAATATTAAATTTTTTGTTTTCAAAGTTCTCAATAGTATTTTTAGGCTTTAATTTCAGAAAATCATTTTAAAAAATTGATATGTTTTTAGTGTGTCAACCTTGGATCGAGTCCAAGTAAAAGAAAGCAGCTGAATAAACCCATTTTCCATTTGTACCTCCTTAACCAAAGCATGTTCTCTTTACAGGTCATTTCCCATTGTCAGCTGAAGCAACACAAAGATGTTCACAGATTCGAGAAGATAAGCAACATTATAAAGCAGTTTAAGTTGAGCTGCAGGTAATATTGATTTTACATTTTTTTTGGATAAAAATAAAGACTAAGAAAATAGACCAAAATCAACAAATAGTGATATTGCAGAAAGATGTAGTCCTTTGACTCTTGAGCCAAAGATAGAAGCTGTCTTGTTCTCAAAATGATAGTTGTGATGAAATTTTTTTATAGCAAGGCCATTGAGACAAGCAGGAAGTAACCAGGGTCACCACACTGGCACCTCAAACTTAATAGATTCAGGAATAGATTCGAAGTTATAAAAAGGCAGTGGTTGATTTAAGGGCAGTTGCCCCTCTCTCACCAGTTGAAGCTAGTCTGGTGCCCCTTTTTGGAAATGTTTTGGCACAATGAAGAATTTATGAATAAGTCTTATTTCGTAATGAGGCCACTTTGATTTTAGATTTTAGGCACATTTATGCTGACATGGCTGTGTTACATGTAAACTTTTAATTAAAAATACTTTAATGTTCCATTCTCTGTTTATCATTTAGCAAATTACAGGCCCAGTTTCAGAGCATGGAGGTTCGCAACAGCAGCTTTGCAGCATTTATTGATGTGTTTACTTCGAATACTTATGCAATGGTCGTCATGTCGGATGTCGGAATTTGTAAGTATTCTGGATTTGTAATTTGTAAGGGGTTTTTTAAGGAGAAAATGCAGTTTTCGATGCATGACCCTTAGCATGTAACCGATGTTCAATGCCAAACACCAGTGTACTAGGCTACAAAATCGTTTGCGACGTAATGGAAACCTATTCCCAAAGATGCAATGCCATGGGGGGCTTTATCTCTCTTTCAGGAAGTACCCCATCCTCCAAAAAATCCCCCCACCAAATTAATTCCAGTGAAGTTAAGAAAGCTAGTAAAATATTTAATCTGCATTAAAAAATATGAATTTTTCTTAGCGTAATGAAGTTGATGGAAATTCGTTATAAGACGCATAAACTTGCTCCTGAATCTCTAGTGCAACTTGCCATTTATACTTTTGGTTCTTGAAGCAATTTATGAAATTTGTTAACTTGAAAGCTTTTAGCTGGATATCACGCTAGTTCGTTGACTCTTTCTCATTAGCTTTCGTGTGTAAAGAATTAAACTCTATATATTCGTTTAATTCCTCTAACAGCAAAGTCTAATAATTATTTCCCGGTGTTTGCTTGTTAATGAGCACTTTGAAAGCAATTTTTCTTTCGTTTACCCGTATGATCATTGCGTGCCTTAATTAAAAAGGGTAAATTAAAGCGTTGCGCATATTGTTTATCTTGTAGCTTCAGCTGCCACATTGATCAACATCAAGAACGCCCGAAAGCATTTTGAACAACTCGAGCGAGTAGACAACCCATCATTTGTTGCTAGATAGATATTCGCTCAATGTTATTATTATAAATATATTTCCAAATGTGTTGATTATAAGCTGTTGTAAAAACCGATATCTGTTAAATGGTCCGGTAACCAAAAGTGCAAACTTGTAGCTGCATTGTTGAGTTAGCTAGTCACAAACGTCTTTTCATAGTATAGAATTACCTTGTAAAAAATGGTTTGAGATCAAAATTTTCAACATTGAAAGCGAATTCAAATTTAATCGCAAATGTTTAGTGATAAGATTTGTCATTTCGTTCTAAAATTAGCTTTTTACAATTTAAGAAATCCCCTGCTCTTAATTATTATCGAGCAACCGCCACAGTACATAGGCTCATCAAATATTATAAAGGTCTTCCTCAAGCTTATATGAAGGAACTTTAAAGATGTAATTTACAGGTTATTAATTTTGGACAAATCAACCCACAAAATAGCAGCTTTCTTTTCTGTATTTGCCAGAAAACGATGCTGTCAGGAAATTTTTCAAAATCATTACATATCAAGTAGGCTCATGCAACGAAGCTTATCAAAAAGTGGTGGGGGATAGTTTTCTAACAAAATAGAATTCCATTTGCTGGAACAACTTTATTCGAAACCGTTTCTTGCCTAATTTTGACAGCCAACTGCATTTAAAACTCTGAATCCTAATTCTATTATTATAATCTGTATCGTTTTGAATTCTATTTGCTTTTGCATCGAGATACTTCATTTATGACTCCTCAACTTGTAAGGGTCTCTCGTGTCTCAACCTGTCGCTCAACTTATAAGTGTTTTTTTTCGTATATTGGTCACGGCCTGATGTCACACTTATTTCGTGTGCGGGTTAAAGCTAAGCTCTCTAATTTTGCTATTATCGTAGTTTGTGGAACTTCGCAAATATTTCCTTGTATTGTCTTCGATTAGAATTTGATAATATGAAATAAACCACATTGACTTCTTTTTCTCTGTTATAACTCCCTAAAAAGCAAAGCTCGCGGATATGTACTGTAAGTTTTTAACTATACAGCACAAAAGGACACTGCTTCAGTGTAGCCTGCATGCAGACTCTACTGTTTTCCACTCAGCTCCTCTGTTTCCTTTTTTCGATCTTTCTGTTGAGTTTAGTTAAAAATTCATCGTCAAAGAAAATGAAAAAGATGGATCATGTGCCAGAGACACTTACAGGCAAGCTGCAACCATTCGAAAGATAACAGGAAAGGTGGCTTGTGAAACTAGAAAGACCCCATAAGCGGTGCTTTAAAGAACAAATCAAGAATAGAGTTCGTTTTTCCTGTACTTTGTATCCGTTATGGCGTGTATTCCTGTTGAGGGAAGAAAATAGTCCTTTTTATGTTTATTTTCAAGTTTAAGGCCAAGGCAAATATTCGGTAGGGCTTATATTCGGAAGCAAGTTTACGTGCCAGGAATAGGGGGCTTATTTTCGGGTGACTTTGTTTGGAGTTTTAACGTATACTTGTACTTAACATTAACTCAATGACCTATCATCGTTTGTAGGAGCTTGTAGAAAATTTTGTAGAATCAACAATAGTCTGAAATAAAGAATGATTTCCTGAAAATTTTATCTGTCTTTATCATTTTTCAGGTCATTGCTTTTTTTTAAATGTCACCTAGTAGTTTGAACTCAAATTCTTGTCTTTTTTTGGCTCCACAATTTTTATCTTATTGTACAATTTTGCTTTTTATTTCAGAGCAGTGGGTTTTAATTTTACATAGGTAAATTGTATGTACCATGGTACCTAATTTAGTATCAATGTAGCAAATAAGGAACACCGCAACCCGCCGAAAACAAAAAGCAACAAACACACGTGAAATAACTGTGACTAGTATTTCGTCCCGGCATATAAGGCTTCATCAGAGCTAAAGTAAACAGACTAAAAAGTACACAAATTTAAAATAGGCGATGGTGGTGTCCGATTGATGGACGTGGAATGGTGTGAATGCAGTGCAGCGGAGGAGAAACAGATAATGAAAGTAGAAGAGAAAGGTGGCGAGTGATGTGAAGAAGCGTTGGTGGTGGTGGTGGAATGAAAGTGTTATGAGGATGGGCAGTGGTGAAATGATAAAAAGTTATTATAATATTTAATAATGATAATACTAATAACAATGATATCAAACAACAACAAAAAAATAAAAGACAATTATAGCGAGAATATTGAAAGTATCGATAATAATTGTAAATCAATAGCAGTAATGATAGTAAGGTCATTGATGGTATGTTCTGAGTTGCAGAAGGGTTCTGCACCACCAGACTTCTCTACTTTTTTGTTGATAATGTCTCGTCTGTGTTCGTTAAATCTGTCTTTCAGTCGTCTGCTTGTTTGACCGATGTATTGGCAGTTCTTGTGTTCGTTAGTTAAACAGTGCTTGCACTGTAATGAGTAAATAACGTTTGTAGAGTTGCAGTCCAGTCTTTTTTGATGTCGTAGTTTTTGTCAGTGTTAGTAAAGTTAAATGTAGTAGTACTGTTTGCGATATGTTGGCATATTACGTAGTTACGTCGCCAGTATCATTTAGTATCAATTTTCCCTGCATGCACATGGAAATGTTATCTGCCTCCCGATCGACAAGGTAAACGATGTTTCTCCATTCTGGAAACGTCATTCCAGCCAAGTTTCTCCTTCGCAGAGGATAAGCAGGAACTTTTCCTGATTTAAGCCCCATTTTACCCCAAAAACAGCGAAAATTCCTCGTTAACCATCACAATTCAATATCCCCAGTTGATAAAGAACTCGAAACTGGTAATCAAGTTTCCCCGTCCCAAAGTGGTACTCCCCTCCATTTCCGTCTGATCTAAAAAACCCTTCTTATCCAACCCAAAAAACTCTCACGTGGTCTATTGGGAAAGATGGTCTATTAGGTTTGCGATGATATTGGGACGTGCAGGTTGCAAGGGCAGAGTAAAATCGCTCCAATCCTTAAAACAAGATGAATTTGCGAGCGAATGAAACATGTCTTAATTGCATTTAACCATGTGTGATAATCCAATTAAACGATTTTCCTATCTTTGCTCTTATTAATAAGAAATTCATGAAATAAGAGCTTATTCTTATGAGCGCATCAGCGTAAGCATGACAACACCTGCAGCATTTGTGCGAGATTGTCTTGGGTTTTCGTCTTGTCTCATGCCATATAAATGACAATTATTGCAAGCAGATCATTTATTGCAGGTGGTTGGATGCGAAAACAACGCATCACATGGACGCATCTGGTATCACCAAAAGAAATATCGCAGCACCTCGTCTTTGAACCATGATCAGCAGCCTACAAATACGCTAGTGATGTCAAAGGAGTCATACCTTCACGCAGCAATATCAACCAAACTTATGATTGCTAATTTTTAGCCTTTTGTTATAGAATAGCACCATGTCTAATGAAATGACTATATGTTAGTCTATTCGGAGGCAAACAGAGTTCGGAAAACAGAAAGCCTCAAAGCTCGAAAGATCATCAAGCAATACTGATGAAAATTCACTTGCGGAAGTGATTTTGCACACCCTCTTAAAGGTAAGGAGGTTTGCACTGATTTTACTAATGATCTCTTCATCATCCACATCTTATCTTAATGCAACATTTCAGATTTAAAAGCGAGGTTTTCCTCAAAAGGAAGCAAGTAGCTTAGATAGAAGGGGCAACTTTTCAGTTGATTTACAATATTATGTTTCCAAAACTTCAATACCAACAATTTTGTGAGCTAGAAATGAAAATGTCTGCGCTGTTGCTAAGTTGTTCGTATATTTAAACTATGGACAGAGAAGATGAGAAAACAACCACGACTACTCAATATTTTGACACACATAATCAAAATCTAAAAGGATAGTTTTGTATCTAACTACTGATTCGAGTAAATGTACTCTTGTAAAGCGTAAATGTACGCAATTCTTGTAAAGCCTAGACTCTAAGCTTTGAGGCCCATGCTAATAACTGGATGCAGGAAAGTATTCTCCTTGTTACAAAAATACACTCAAACTCTAAGAACCTTCCTTTGGACAGCAATGAAAAAAGAGTTTTGGCTTGGGTGTGACAACTTAATATCTGTTGTTTAACCTAGCTTTTCTAACGATCTTTGAATCTGTAACCGGCCTGTTGTCTTGGCTCTGCAAAGAAGCCTCTAATAACCAAACTACACGCTGTTTTTTATAAGGAACCACTTTATAAGGAACCTTCATGTAGAAGGCCGAAAAATTTAAAGAACTTATATTACTAAAAACGAAATCCCTAAGGAGCTTTTCCATTTGAAAAATTTTTATAACTGCAAGCACCAAGAACTAAAAAGCAGGTTCCACCCATCCGCAGCCAGTACTCGCATAGATTGTTTGCTATTCGTGTGTCAAGTGCTTCATTGAGTAGTTTCCGCATATGCTGTATCGCCCCTCTCTATTAAGTGTTAAGGCTTATTATAGTACCGAAAATGAAACACCGAAAGTGAGATTTTCGCTATACATAGCCTCCTTTGTGTTTTTGCTACTGAGTTCTAGCCACAAGTAAAGGCAAAATTCAAAATTTTTATATTGTTCCTGTTTTTGTACTATTTTTATGGCACTTGATGTGCAGTGAAAATAAAGGAACTATTAAGGAACTTTTGGTACTACAATTTGATGATTTGAGGCCTACGAATTAGGAACTTTTGGAACTAGGCCTTGAGGTAGGTTCCTTATAAAAAAGCGTGTAAATCGTGTTCTATAAGCCATGCTTAGATTTATCACTCCAATGCATCATAAGGGCTGTGGTCATCTGTGTTTAGAGGTAACAGGTATACAATACTGGGAGAATACTCTAGATCTTATACAACTCTTGACAAACAAAGGTCTTGCACTTACAGAAATCTTGACCTACAGAAGCCTTGGCACACGGCAAAGAATATTTTATTTATGAGTTGTTTCTTTATGTTACTTTGATGAAAAATGGATCCCCATACACCAAAGCTGCACGGTAGAAAAACCGCTGATAATCTAAGGTGGTTTGATGGACTTTTAATCAGATCTGAGACTTCAGATTGTGGAAAAGAAAACAGTATCTTTCTGCTTCCATGAAATTCTTTGCGAAAAATACATTTGAAATGCTTTTTGAGAATATTTGCACAAGTTCTTTAGAAAAATGATTTTAAGATGTTAAAAATCAAATTTCTTTATTTTAGCTTTGCATTGATTGAAAAACCCGAATCAATTTATAAAAAATTCAATAGTTCAGTAAAAACAAAGAAACACATAGGTACTCATTTTTCAAGTGAACGCAACTTTCACACTTTTATAGATGTCTATTGTAAAGCCTGGTTTTCATAAATCGTAATTCATCGTAAAACTTATGAAACCGTATTGTCTTAAGCATCTGATACCATCGGCGATCATCGGGGATGGATTTTTAAATTCAAAATGTTTTGAATTTCGAGCTCGTCGGCAATGATCGCCGATGGATTACGATTTATGAAAACCAGGCTTAAGACAGTATCTGTCTTTTTCGAAATGTTCCCAAGCAAAATGGATCTGGATTCGAAACCGAAAGCAAGTCTGATCTTATCAACGTAGATTGTTACGTAAAGGAGGTTCTTAAACATTAAATGAGTCGGGCTATCCCTTCAAAAACCCCTTTTGCTAACAAGAACGATCAAGTTATAAGAAATCGCTAATGGATACCCCAGCGCAAGAAACCCCAACTCTGCTCTATTCTCCTTTAAAAAGATAGAAGCGAAAGAATATAAACTCCAAAACACGCTTCCTTAAGCATAAGCCAGCTTTTTGTTGAGCACAACAGAGGCGGATACAGAGTGAGTTCCTTGGTGCACAGAACTCAGTCAGTTTTCCAACATACAGCTAAAAATAGTGTTGCCTGAAACAAGTAATATTTAAAATAAAAAATTGAAACCGAAAAATTCTAAGTTTTATCACAGTCTCTTCAAAATCGTAAAATTGCCAGTTTCTTCTCTGTCGTGATTTGGAAACGATTTTCCAGACGCTGTGGAGGACAACAGCAGTCGATCCTGGAACTCGGAAATAAACGTTTTGTGCCTCGGAAGTGAATGAATTGAAACAATAAACTTTTTGTTCGGAACACGGATAGAACTCAGTCAAAACAGCATCTGGAACTCGGAAATGATACCATATTTGTAAGAGACCTGTACAATGACCCGTAGTTGATTGGCTACCTATTGTTTCTGTTCTATTGTGGAACTGAAAAACATTGAATTCGAAATGGCGACTGCAGATATCTTATACTCATGACCATCGCAGCATTCTAGCAGATTATTAAGCGTTTGAGATAAAACCAGGAGATATCATTAATTTTCTGCCAATTTTCAAGGAGTGTTAACTACCTTTGCTTTAAATTGTAGTCTTTGATGGCACGGAAAACCTATGCTCAGATGGAACACCATATTTTGATGAATAGGCTGGTGTCTACGGAGGCAAAACAACAAATTGCGAGCAAAACAAAAGGGAAAACTTTGCTGTGACATCCAAAACAAACAAAGGGTATTGAGAAAGGGAGAGGGTTGAAAATTTTTTCACAGAGGCACTGTTTTTTGTCGGAAAGAAATCTAGAATCTAGATTTAGTGAGTAGATAGTACCTACCAACCCCCCCCCTCCTCCTCCCCTTCAAGGGTACCAAAAAGAATGTTTTCTTATGCACAATGATCAATGCATTATCTAAAAGTCCCTAGCCTTGGCCTAGAACTCAGTCAGGCTTTTTGCTGGATCCGCCCCTGCACAATGCTTGAGCAAATGAATTCTCAAAAGAAACAATATGATTTAACAGCTGTCCATGCAAAAATATCTAAATGGCAACTGAAACTAAGAGGCCTTCAAGATGTTCGGGAGTGATAAAAGTTATCGTCACGTCGAGAAGAATGAATGAAAATGAAAGTTGTATTCGGGATTTTCGGTCAAAGCCAGTTTTATTGCACAATGGTTTGCAGTTTTTTGCTTCACCACCAGAAAGGCACTGCACGCATTTTTTATAAGAAACAGGTTATAAGAAACAGGTTATAAGGAACGGTAGGCTCAATCAACCCTACCCAAGTTAAAAAAGCTAAGAAACTTTTATAATTTGCAGTTATAATTTTCCGAATTGACACTCGAAACAGTCTTGACATTGAACATCACTGTATCTGTCTGAACGTCACTACACTGGAAATGCAGTTTGCATTCCCCATTCCATTCTCAGTAAATTACACATTCAAGAAGCTTCCATTTAAAAATTTGTTTTGACTTCAACTTGACATTGATGAAGCTCAATGAACTTTACTGATTACAGATCCTAAAAGAGTTAGTCATTCTAGGAAAACAAATTTTTTTGATCACTTTGTTCGTTTATCTTTGAATTTGAATGAACTTATTACTTTACCTTGGAAGCACGTTTAAAAAATTCATTACTTTAGAAATTTGAGAAACATGTAAGAAACATTTGACAGCAATATCGCCAGAAAATTTAAGAAACTGCCTACCAGCACCAGACCTTAGTTTCTTATAAAAAAATACGTGTAGTAGAGATCACATTTCCAGAATGTGGATTTTAGCTGTAGCTACCAAAAATTTTTGCCAGGAGAACTGTATTTGCCTGAGACATGGTACGCCTTAGAAGCGGTAGATATCTATATACAGCTGCCTAGCTGCATCAAGGCTGTTCACACTTCTTTTACAAGAACAAGAAACATCAGGCTGAGATTTGCCCAAAAAATTAGAACGACATAAGAAACAAGGCAGGCTGAAATTCAACCAAATTAAAGAAATTAAATAGCATTAAAACAACAGTTATAAAAAAAACCTAATCAATATTGACCTCGTTATATCAAATAAATTCTTTGCAGAAGAAAAAACTGCAGGGATAAGTGCAACATTCCGTACAGAGACATCAATTATTTCACCAAACACATAGTCACAGAAAATCTAGTAGGCACAAAAAATTTGATTTCAAAAATAAGAGACAAATTAAAAAACACGTGAGGCTGAAATTATGCGAAAAAATAAGAAACGCCAGGCCAAGGACGGCGGAGCATATTACGGATTGAAGGGGCCAAAACGTCTTTTGGGGGGGTGTTGGCTAAACGTGCTAAAAACGGAGAGCAAGGTAACATTTTGTATTGTTTTAAGTACATTATGGATATTAGCTAAAGCCCCCCCCCCCCTGCTTGCAAGGTCCCTGCGCCAGGCTGATAATGGAGCCAGGTGTTCTTATAAAAAAGTGTGCATCGAAAACCTTTTCTGAGCTTGTTGTGTCCCGTTGTTTTCAAGCTTGGCCTGGACTGAAAAGACTGCAGGTAATGAGCCTTACGAGCTACGTCGATTTCCGCAGCCTCTTGAGCATATTCTCCGCGATGATTCGATGTTCCCGTAATACCTTGAAGCAGAAAACTTAGTCCTAGAATAAACATACCTGTTGTTTTTGTGGAGGCAAGAATATACCAAATAGTTCTGGCATCGTCGATTAGTGTGGTTTCCGTGTGGTGAGCTATTCTTGGAAGTATTTATTACCTCGTTTCCTAACAGTAGTGTTGTCTTACTGTTCATTGTGTTAAAGGCAAATTGAGGCCTAGTTTTTTATTAAGTGTATTCAATTTTATCCAGGGGTGTAGTGCAACCAAAATAACAAGATAAGCTCTTGCGCAAATGTTGCAAAAAAATACCAGAAGTAGAAATTAGCTGCATTTCAGTAGTAGAAAATGGGGCTCAGCCCCCTCTAAGCGGTTTCGGTAGAGTTTTGTAATGGTAACCAAACTAACAATTATCCCTGACATATAATAATATTTCTATTTCTCTGATATTTGAATCAACACCATAAACCTTACAGAATTGTTTGCGGTTGGATAAGTAAGACCTAAACCAAGACTGCTCTCGCTGCTGAACCCCATAAAGTTCGAGCTTTTTACAGAGAACATCATGGTTGATCTATCAAATGCTTTTTTCAGGTCAATAAATACCAATCCCACGAGCTTACCGAGATCGAGCCCGTTGTACCAGTCATCAGTTCCCAATATAGGGCAAAGCAAGCTTAAAAAAGTAACTAGAGATATTGTCAATCCCAAAGCCCTTGGTTGTTTTAACCTTGGCAAATGCATCCCTAATATCGTTCAGCTCAATTATCTTGAATTGAAGTTAAACTTACCCTTATCTTTGCTAACTTATCATTCACCTGTTAGAAGGGGATTAGCGGCAGGTTGTACTTTATCTGCTAGATCCCTGCCTATAGTGCAAAATAAATTGTTCATTGCATTAGAAATATCCTTTTTGTTCCGAGTTTCTGTACCAGATTCTATGAGACAATCATTGCTACTTGACTTTGTTCCCTTGTTGAGAAGTTCATTAATTGCTTTCCAAGATTCTTTCATATTACCTTTACATGCAGAGATCCTATTGGTATAATGCTGCTTCTTCAACCGAACATCAAGAGCATTGACTTGATTTCTTGGCAAGATCACAATTTGTTTCTCTGAGGAGAATGATTTCTTTGCCCTCCTTGTCAAGGAAAGCAAGAGCTTTTTCCAGCTTATTAAAAGAACCAACTGGTCACTTGGTGGTCTGTACCGAGCAGCAACAAGAAAGGCTTTGCTTTTGGGTGGAGATATCTCCACACAGAGAAGTTCTAGTCGCTCAGCACATCGACCCTGGGTGTCATTTTCATTAAGTCTCTTACATATAGTGAGACACCACCTCCGTAACAGGTCCTGTCAAGACGCTGTTGGTGCTATCCTGAAATTTCAGTCAGCTCTTTTGGAATAGAACCATCGAGCTTAGTTTCATTCAGGGCAAGAATATAAATCCCCTTGTCATTTAAAAGAAAATTAAATCCCCACGTGCAACCAAGCCTGAAATTATCACCTCGATGTTGTTTGCTTTTATTTCATTGGCCAATTAGATTATATCTTGCGCGATTTGCACCTCTGACTTTTCTTCATCACCTCTCCTCGAAGACAGGTCATTGGTGCCAACATGTAAAGCGATGAGATTTGGTTTCTTTTCCATTGTCGGTATGGTGTAACTATGCATATCTGTAATCGTTGCACCGTTAAACGTATATTGGACTTAATGCATATGCTCCATAAGCAACTGGCTTGAATTGTCCATCTTGTTGTTTTTGAGTAAGGATTGCTCCTAGTCCTAATGGTGAAGCGTCTACGATGACTTTTGTGTCTGCATGAGACTGGTAATAAGCCATTGTGCTTGCATTCGTTAGCCTTTCCTTTAACTTTGAGAAACTTGCTTGCTGTTCCTTGTTCCATGCTAATGTAGTTTCCTTTCTGGTGAGTTTCCTCAGAGGCTCTGTAAGTGTGGCATAGTCTTTGATAAAGTGTGAACAAAAGTTGACTAGACCTAGGAAACTTCTTACTTCTGTTGCACTTGTTGGAACTTTGCCATTTTTGACTGCGTCCACTTTGGATTGATCTAGATGAATTCCTTTGTCTGTTAGATAATATCCTGCAAATGTGAGCTTTGTTGTTCCCAATAAACATTTCTTTGGGTTGATCTTTAAGTTTCTGGCATGCAATGAGTAGCGTGTCAAGACGCTCTGCCATTTCACCTCTACGATGACCATATCAGAATGTCATCCGATATTGACCTTGTACCTGGGCAACCTGTGATGCTTTGCTCAATGACCTTCTGAAACTGCTCAAAGGCTTAACTTACACCGTACAGAAGACGTCTTGATTGAAAACAGCCTTCATGTGTTAGAAATATTGTTATGTGCCTTGATTCTTCTGCTAACTCTAGTTGGTGGTACCCTTCTTTGAATCTATCTTTGAAAAGTATTTTTAAGTATTCTGCAGAAACTTTCTATATTGTATGATATGCTAATCTTCTGACTGGACGTTGAACGAGAATGACATTCTCATCAATATGTAGTTTTAATTTGAAGTCTTTGATTTTTACAGATTGATTTATATATATAGGCCTGATGATTCGGACGATTCACTCTGACGATTCGCACGTACACTACCCTCCAGTCTTCCTTTAATAACTTTTGACTAGCTAAATCTGTAGGACTGATTTAATTTTTAAACATTATAAATACCATAGTTTTACTGTTTTTCATATTTTCATAGTTAAATAAAAATTCCAGTTAGAATGAAAGTTTCCGAAAATTAGGCAAAAATGTGCAATTTGTGAAAACAGCCCTCCGGTTTTCCTTTAATAACTTTTCGCAGAAAAAAGGTAAAGATACCATAAAGATACAAAGTTAGTTAAAAGTTAGATCATTTTCAGTAAGCACGATTAATTATGAAGAACAGAATAGTCTTAAATTTCTGCATACTCAATAGCCTTTGTTCGTTGACTACGCTTACTACTCAGCTCACTTGAACGTATCTCAGAGCAACAGATTCACGAAGTCAAAGCTAAATCCAGGGTTAAAAGTAGGAAATAGATATGTATAGCAGCAGAGTCACTAGAGCACATCCTTGTGGTGCCGCTTTCTGTCTCGAAAATACGAGAATACACTCTGCCTCACAGATATATTTCAAACTGATTTTAGCATTGCAAAAATGCACGATGTAAGGTTCTCTATCCAACAAAATGCAAATTTACTATCAATTTAGAAATGCATTTTATATGAACAAAAATAAGACGCTGAAAAGCGAAAAATTGCACAACAGTGTAGCTTAGACTTTTGCGTGTACAAAGCAACAATCTTGGTCGAGTGAAACTCGGATTAAGGCCATATATCTCATGATAGATAAGGGCAAATCGTATAGTGGCCTATTTTTGGTATCCAAGTTTTGATCGACTTTATACACATTTTTTAAAAATTTCCTTTTTTCAACCGAAGTACCTAAAATCACTCGTCAGTATCTCCAAGACCAAACCCATCAGCAATGCTGAATCAATAGATAACTGAACAACTTTGAATGCTAGCTCACCTGTATGTTTGTTTGCTTTACAACGTTTCTAAATTCCTTTCTTTGCTATCTCCATAGTCTTAAGTGTGTTTAAATTTCCACCTAGCAAGCACTTAACTCCTTTAGATAAAAATATTTTTGGTAAACAACTATTTATTTATAAGAAAACACATTCCTTGCTATTAACAAAATTGTATACCAACCGTATCAAACAAGGGCAAAATCATTGCCAAATAGACACTTCCAAATAGACATTTCGTAATAAAATCTCCATAATGAATGTTATAAACACAATTAAAGGGCATGTGTCGTTAACATGATTGGCTAATGCAATACAATTATCTCTTTTGTTTAGTATAAAGCATGGAATCGAAGGTGAATTTTTACGGCAGTAAAAATTAATTAAGAAGAAATGAAAAGTCACGAAACAATGGATTTCCACTCCAAACGCTTTTGTTTTATTAGCCAACTGCTAATGCGACATATGCTCTTTAATTGTTGATATGCATAGTACTGAAATCGAGTTTCAAGGATGCACTGACATAAACCAATCACTGAAGTTTTTTATTCACAAAAAGAAGTAGACTTTCAATGTTTTCTTCCATGCCTTTCTCTATGAAATCATTTGTGGAATAATCTTCTTGCATTTGTTGCCGAGTAGCAGCAGATAGGTTTTTGAAAGGAATGAACCCGAGCTAGAATGGTTGCAGTAGTATGTTATGTTCTGGATTGGATCATTGCCTGCATATGATTATGTAGTTTGATAGCACATACTGACAATCTAGCAAGGAAAGCAAATATCTATTTCCTCCTATTTAGCTTTGACAAAGTTGAAAAATTTTTAAAAAGTGTTTGGATTGATGTGTTTGTACAGCTTCTTGTTTAAAAAGGCAATTACCTTCAACAATCATGAAACCAGCCGTCAAATTCTAACTAAAGATGAAAAGTGACTTCCCCATTCAAAGAAAGCTGTTGATTCATTGTGACCTGTATGAAATGAATTTGCGTTGGTAAAAAAGACCCTTAAACGATAGTTTTTCAAAAAGGATCTAGTTTTCACCGTTGTTATGTCAATTAAAACAAACAACGTAAAACAGAATAAATCTACTGTCCCTCTCACTGCATGAAAAGGAAGAAAGCGAGCGAAGTCCTAAATCAGTGTCACTTTTTAACTTTCAAGAAAATACCTACTCAGTATGCAAACAAATTCCTTACAAAGCTCTGTCAATAAGGGATGACAAAAAAACTCCAATCTATGAGATTTGAATCATTTTTGCAGATTACAATTCGTCGATTATCCAAAAACTAGTATCAGAATAATTAGAATATCTTAACTGCAATGGGGAACAAACTCTAGAAAATCTATTAAAAATACGTTGCCACTGAAAAGAAGCTCTTAAGCATTTTTGGAATAAATGACGTTTGGATTGTTGGGCGAAAACCACGAGGTTTATTGATATTCGGTAGGTGTTTTATACTTTTTGTAAAGTCGTTTCAAACGCAGTCATGCAGAATGTCCTGAGCCCCCTATCCTTGACAAAGAATTCACCGTACCGTCGGTTTTCTTTGATAATTTAAATCCAGTGTAGAGGGCTAAGCAAGGTAACTGAATCTGGGAATATTCAATTGGAATCAATAGTGCTTTCAAAATGATCAAAATGCAGTAGGTCATTTATAAAGAGGCCCAGCCCGAGTCGTTTAGTGAACTAGGTATTCATCACCATTTTACATTTCTACTAAACGTTTCTGCAGGTTTCTTGCAATTTTACAGCTATCAAGGATTTAGTGCCTGTTTACATGGAGGCGAGTTTCCCGGCTAACTGGCTATAACCTACTTCTTTTGATTAACACATGGCTTCGAAACAAATTCTTCAAAATAAGCGTCTTATTTCCATGTGGTAATGAGCACAACCTTTGATAAATCGCACTACTTAAATAAGATACCGCACAGTAGACTGAGCTATAATCTGCTAAAGATGGAGAATGTCCAATGTTGATAAACGCGTTTTTTAAAGGGATCATTCAGGATGAGTTGTTGCTGAATAATGCTATTTTTCCCAATGAATATTTGCGTGCTTCTGCATCGTCAACACAGTCGTATTTTGTTTACTCAGCTTAGGTCTCACAAACATTGTAAGTATTTAGCCAAAAACCAGTAAGCTGTGCCAATCTAATAGTGGTGTGGTGACGTTGCTAGAGGAGATCAGTCACGTCTTTGCTGGAGATATGTCTCGTGATGACATACAGCACAATGAATGAACGACGGTCTACTCCGAAAGAAAAGCCGATTCTGTAATTGGCCAAAAGCAGACTTAGAATTGTATAAAATAGGACTGTTGAAGACTTTGAGAGTTGGTTGGTGAGTTGCTCTTTATTGGACTAAGTGAATTGGCAAAAATTGCCGGGTTTCAATAGATCAATAGATGACCCAAAAACCTGACCTGTGTCAGAAGGCAAACATTTGTTTATTCTCATTATACTTATAACATAACAATAAATCGAATTACTAGATAGTCTGGTATAGCAAGGGTTCAACAGTATTGGCAGATATTTAATAGAAAATCGATGTTGCCTTACACGGAAGCATTTTAATTCAATTAAAGATTCGAATTTCTTATCAACCAGGATGTGAGCTTTTGCATCTGCCAATTTCCTTGTAAAAATGCTCGAGGGTTCAAGCAGCTTAGAAGCCTTTAGGAATCGAAATATTTGAAGATAAAGCTCATCCTATTTTTGATCTAGAATGAAAAGTCTTGAGAACATGATAAAGTCAAGCCTAGTTAGACAAATCTTTCTAGGCCCCTCCTCTCGTAAGAATCCTTTAAATATCCTTGTAATGGCAAATATTCTTATCAAGAGTAAAGATTGAAAATTTCAAGGTCTAAATTCAAATCCAAACGAATTGATTCCAGGAAAATTTCTTGAGCCCTCATAATACCTGACTTGATATTGAACAACACTTGATATTGAACACAAATGTCGGATAAGACAGCACGGATGACAAGAGAGATCGCTTATGAACTTAGCCATACTTAATCACAGACTTGTCCAAGTAGCCTTTTTTAGGCCGCTCAAGAAGGGCATTTGCTTCATAATATTTTCAGTTACTGGTTGTAATTATGACGCAACGTATAACAAAAAATTGAATGAATTTGAAACATGATATTCTTCAAGTAATTGCAAAACATGTTCAAATACTTGCAAAGCAGTGAAGCCATGGAGAGCCGCAATGTCAGTTAACGATTTTCAACTTCGGTATGTGACGCAAGCACATCAAGTGACGTGGCGTTTGTAAACGTTTTAAATTTGGAGTGTCTTTTAGCTTACTTTAAATGCATAGCTAAGGTATCAATGAGTCATAATTCTAAGATCCGAGCAATGTAGCGGTTTGCAACTTCTTTTGTTAATGCTCTAAGGTACATTTTACTGTAAACATCTGGAGATCACGAAAAAACTTGATATATAGGTTGATGTGATTTGATGTGCACGTTACATCACTTTTCTCTATGTTGATGTGCATTCTCTGTTGAGAAAAATGTCTACATGGAAATTTTACCCTGGTGTCTTCAATGTTGTCGTCAAAGTAGCCTTTGCTTTCGATCTAGCCAAACCTTCTTTTGTAAATTGAAGCAATATAAAACATTAAGTTCTACTATTAACAAATGTTATCTTTATGCATTGCAGATCCTCAAAATGGAAGGAAATTTCAACTCAACGGTAACAGTTACACAAAGAAGTATCACTGCTTCTCCAAATAACACTCATAGTCCTTCTACGCTAACTATTACAAACTTCACTGTCTGCAATAATTGCACAGGTCGACCCAAGAACATCATGATTGCTGCCCAAGAAGGCTACGATTACTTCAATATCATCCTACTGCTAATGCTTGCGTTGATTTTTGTAATCGGTACAGTTGGGAATTCGGTCGTTTGCTATGTCTTCGGCTTCAAACAACGCAAAAGAAGATCTGTTCCTGAAACGTTGTTTCTTTATTTAGGAGCAATTGACCTTACTTCCTCCATAATCAACCCATGCCTATATGTGTACTGGACAGTGACAAAGTATTCAAGATGGGACTTTGGCATTGTAGGCTGCAAGCTTCTGGCACCTTTGGCACCAGTATCAGTCACTCTCTCAGCTCTGATTATACTCATTATTGCAATAGATAGATACACAATTATATGTGGTCAATTCGGTCGCAGCTACAGTCGAAATAGAATCCACTGCGCAGTACTATTTGCCGCCGTCTTTTCGATTTGCATATTCCTACCCTATATCATCCTATTGGAAGTTAGCAGCACGTGCAGTGTGCAAAAAACTGGTGCGCCTGAATATGCCTATTCCATGATATCTGCACTGCTTTTTCAGGACGTGAGTTTCATTGCAGTCTTGGCATTCACAAACTTAAGGACATTTAGTCGCTTACGTCGTCGGAGCAGCCTTGCCATGGAGCGCACTGTTGAATCGAGGCGACTTCGATCACACAAACGAGTTGCAAGGATACTCTTGGCTATGAGCCTGGTGTTTTGTTTGCTTGTGCTACCACGTGATTTGGTGCAGCTTACTTACATTATATCATGGTTGGATCCTCCAGGAGTAAGCTACACACAAGCACTGCTCCGCATCAATGCCTTTCTAAAAGTCTTGCAAACGTCCAACAGTTGTGTCAACGTGTTCATTTACTCCAAAATGCATACAAAATTTCGAGTACACCTATTCCGGCTATATTACAAGGCGTTTGGTCGGAGAGGTCTTTTTGCAGAAAAATTTGGCGTGAATGTGGTCAATGAAGAAATGACACCGATGACTCGAAGAAGAATCCTAAAGTTCGATGAAGGAATCGGGACACCTTCGGACACGCCGGTATTACAGAGAAAGAATGTCAAGCGAGAGAAGATTCAGGACAGGGAAGGAGCCAATCCACTTCTAGTAAACCACATAATATCAAACAAGGCTCAATTTCAAAGTGACGTGCAGACCTGTTCATTGTAAGACTTTATAGACCAGGACAGCCTCTCTTTCATCCTGTTTAAAAGCGAGTCCAGCCTCAAAGCCATAAACTTATTTTAAACATATTTTGAAGAAATTTAAGAAATAGAAAATAACAATTTACCATGCTGGGCATCGTCTATCTTTATCATATCTATAATTCTAGGGGCTCTGACAATTGCTCAGTCACTTTTTATTGAGGACCGTGGTAGGATACATAAGATTATAAGATGCTTGCTATACCTTCGTAAATAAAGTGAGGAAGATAAGATGAAGGGTCTCTTGTTAAGTCACCCTCACTAGGAAATCCATTGAAACCTTGATTGGAAGCGTCTGCGTCTATGCATCATATTGCTAATTCTGTTGTTGACAATTGTTTTATTTAACATCGTTGTATCAAAGGTTCTTGTACTTGCTAAATGCAATACCTCAAAGGTCATCCGCAAGATTCATATCACAGAATGTGTGACTTCATAAGACATACTTATCAGATTTGCTAACGAAGCATGTCTTATTCTCTAAAGAAGTTTTTGTACATCATTCATTCAGACTCAATCGCCCGACCTTGTCGCAGAAATCGATACAATTAGAAAATTTCTTTATCATATTAATTAAAAGAAGCGGTATGCTATTATGAATTATGAGATTATGTGAGATTATATTATTAAATATTTCTTTAGTCAATTCATGCTAGAGTTGTTCGTAATCGCGTTTGTTAATATTTATTCATAACAAAGATTAGAATGACTACTGTAGGTACTCATGATCTTTTTCGTGACTCTTAGACCTTTGATTTGTGCGTTAACATTGTAGCAAGAAATAATTCCCTTGAAAGACTTACGTCAAACGTATTGCTTATCACAATGGGGTTTCAGTCGATTTTGGGTCACATGTTTTCAAGCACTAGAAACAAACTTCAGTTTCACATCTTTTGTCAGATATAATTGGGTACAGCTGGTACACAACATTTTTAGAAAAACATTACGTCATAGGTAATGCTTTGAGTACAAACATGGTTTGATTACAGATTGCACGTCAACAGAAACCACGATATTACAAGAACCATTTGGCAGTTGAATACCTCTTCAAGGATTTCTGGAAACTCCTTTTTATCGGTTAAAGGTATAATATAATAAGAGATTAGAGGTTTGCAGAAAAACGTCACCCTGACTCATGCCACGTGAAGTCAACTTATATGCTTGTTATTTTCAACATTAGACCTCAACTTTGTGTGAGTAAGTTTTCCACGTCACTATGTCAGTAGAACCAAACAAAGAGAGATTAAATACTGATGTTTACTTCGTCGATTGTCTCTTTCATGAACTATTCTCTGTCAAATTGTTAAATGGGCTTCTTTATAAACAGTTTCAAGCCCTTTCTTGCTTCCTGAGTAGCCCTCCTATCTATTTGAAGGAAATAAAAACTTTAAAATTATTTCTTGAAAAGTCTCACTATTTTAAAAAAAACAATTGCCACTTGATCTGAAAAGATGCATAATTCACTCGTTAATCATTTTTTGCCACGTTAATCAAAGTTAAATTAAATTGTGTTTTGTCCTAATTCACTTTGGTAAAGGCACTTTTTATTACCTGGTTGGAACGCTTGGTTTATTGGACATTCATTTTTCTTTTTTGATGTAAGTCTAGCCTTCACACTGTAACAAAAGTTTCTCATTTGTTCATATACAAACGGGGCAATTTTTGGCTTTAGTTGGCAAAGCAGCCAAGCCTTCAAAGTTTTTTTAAGAGCATTTCAGCTTTAAAAACTTTAAAAATTATTCTACTGGACAGTATTTAACTTTATGTATTGAGTTAGATCATGAACGATACATTTCTATTATTTTCAGAATACGGGACGTAGGCAATAGAATCATTGCAAAGTAATCTGCACTGGTGGCCAGCGTGATCATGATGATCAGCCAAATAACAAGTACGGTGACAAGAAAGACATCGTGATAGGAGTATTTCAAGTTCTATTGACGTGAATCCTTTTGATAAAATCCAGAATACTAACATTCTAGCTAAGACATGTAGTTTAGACAAAAATTTCAGCGAAATTACAGTAATTTGACATTCCGATTGAGACAGTCAATGTATTTTAGACAAAATTCATGAAAACTGTGTCTGAAGTTTATTTTTATAAACAGATCATAAGAGCAGTTTAAGGCAGTTCCTGCTTTGCATATATGGCGTCACCTCTGGATGTAATCTGGGAAATTAGTGGTTATCGGGTTGAACTTAGACACTAAAAAAAGACAAAATAACCAAATTGAACGTAACACAACTTTTTTTACAACAAAAATAATTGTCAACATCATATATAATATCAACTAACGAACACAAAATTTGCAAGCAAATGTTTATTTACCATACTGTATGTTTTTACTTAACAAAGTCTTTAATTGAATCTTTAATTGACTGTTTTCTTTTGTTGTTTACACGAATAGCTGGGCTGTAAAGAAGCTCGAAGCTGTAAAAAGCTAACTAGATTGTCAAGTGTCAAAATGTTTGAAATAAATATTTGAACAAATATTCATTTTTCTCAGTTTTTTGCTCGCTGGCCTAACTTTTTGTACTGTCTGCTAATTGTAAATAAAACAAACCAAATTGACTATTTTGCGTAAAAAATAATTTCCGATAATTAGTGTGTCCACTAATTAAGTGTCCGCTTTTTAAAAAGTCTTTCATGAGACTTTAACCAGAAAAAAATCGAGCAAAAAAGTTTTTCCGCTAATCAGAGGTGTCCGCCTTTTAGAGTGTCCGTTAATTGGAGAGAATACTGTAGATAATTGCATATCCCCCGGTAAATCCGTTCCTTATCTTTAAGATATAGCTCCAAGTGACAGTGCTACTATCACTGTCAATCATCCAAAATAAAGGCATTAGTTAATGATTTTATTGCTTTCCGGCTTATGCTCTAGCTTTAGCTTTATACACATTCAAGTTGTCTTTTCTCTATCAGCTTGACGACAATTTAGGAAATCAAAAATATAAGACCCACTTTTAAAGGTATTAGAATCTACGTAGAAACAGAATTCTTTTCCTCCTTCTAAAACTGATTGTCTAAACGTAGGAATGGCTCTGGTATAGGTAAAATAATATGAACGTGACTTCAGGAAAACAATAACTTTACATTTTCTTGGACCAAAAAGGGCTTGACTTCTTTCAATGCGATACTCCTGACAAATAGTCAATATTTTGTGGAAACATCAAAGCTTATTCTAGCTGTAAAAGTCGCAATATTAGGGTTTGGAATTGAAAACACCTTGCATTTGACAGTAGCAGATACTAACTCAATCAACACAGCGGTCCAGTAGCAAATCCTTTTCTTTTCCGTAACTTAATATAATGTTATGAGCCACTAACATGACGTCCACATGTACATACTTTGATAACTTTAGATCTTATCGCAGGATTGAAGAGATAGAAAATAATTGGTTTGACCAAAGAGTTTGCAGCATAAAGAGTCAACACCCAGCAAAATACGTGATCAAAGGCATGCTCTTTGTATTCAAGAAGGACCATTATGCTTCTGATAAATATAGGAAAAAGCAGACAAGGTAAGAAATTATAATCAAGCCACCAACAAATAGAAGATTTTTGTCCTTTTTGCTAATTCTGTGATTCCCGAATCGTTCAGCTTCTGCTTCGATTTGGCGGCGAATGCTTCGCGAACGTAATTGTATCTTTGTGTAACAAAATGTGATGACAGGTGAAGTAAAGGATAGACATAATACAGTTGATGTCGATGAATAAGTATTGCCTTTAATGAAGGAAATTAAACAGGTAGATCCTATTGGAAGGGACCATGTCCAAATATTATGATGGCCAGTATGTATGAAGTTTTCCGCAAGCTTGTACAAAGGGATGGAAAACCTTTATGTATCTCTCCAGAGCAGTAGTTGTAATGGACAGTAGAGAGACTAATCCGAGCATCAACATGTAATATGGCTCTGTTCGTTCATTTGATTTTAAAATTGAAATGGTTACCGACCATGACGATGTAAGCGACCCTGCAAGTGTAAGTGCTTATTGTTTGCGAGAAGACGTTAGTTTGTACTGTTGCATAAACATTACACATGAGCACCATATCCAGATTGTCGTGTCTAAGCTTTATACACAACTGACTTCTGCTTAGAGAGGAACGGTCCTTAAGGATATCTTCCTTTATCTGGATCTCTAAGTGTTAATCAAACTTTTCTAAGGTACCGCAAAATGTTCTTTTTGAAACAATTTCAGCAATCATGAAGATGTAGTTGATTCTCCAAAATTAAATACCAGTGAGTCAAACGGTGAATACCGCAAATTTTGATAAACATGGCAAACGTTCAAGTGTGCAAAAATATCTCCAGCCTGCCCGATGAAACAATAACGTTGATATGTGGTTAGACATTTATAAAACTCTTTTATGTTGTGTATGGTATTTGCTGATTCGGCTACAGTGACGATCTTTCTTTTTGCAATAACATAGAATGTTTGCCTCGTATAAACAAAAGGGGATTATGTCCCGAAGAATTTTCAATGCATCTTTAGGAATTGCAAAAGGCACTTATAAAAAAATAATTATTTGGGGAAATTTAAATAAAAAAGGAAAGATGATAACAGAAAACTTTTATTTTTACTGAAATATTGTTTGTAGTGATATAAGTGATAGGATTATTAATCTTTGGAGTGATTTTGAGCATTTTCAACATCAGTTCAACATGATTTGAATTGGTGCCCAACGTGGGATTACGCGATTTTTGAAATGACTAGCATAAAGAAGACTCAACCGGCATTCATACCTTCATTTATGTTTTGCAAAAGCACTTTATTTGATGCGTTTAGACTGAAAATTTTGGTTTATTAATTCCCTTCAGCGTCATTTCTGCGAATGATCGATGAAAGATTATGCAAGGAGAACAATCGCCTGGTAGAATCAACAACATTCAAGAGGACATTTGTTTTTGTAATTTTCTTGAAAAATCTGATGGTAATAGCGGTAATGGCGGTAGTCTGGGTCCGCCACTGCAGCGTAAGCAGCGGCGTAACTACCTTTTTGCTTTGGAAGGGATTTCAGAGTCTTGCCGACATTTTGGGAATTACCCGACGAAGATCCTTTAAGCATGAATTCGAGGTATTCGGATAGATACTTGATAGAAATGCTCCGGAAATTGGGAGCAAATTTTGGGTGAGACAAATCAAAGCTTAAAGAGCCCGCTGCAGTGTCATATGGTTGCAAATTAGCCCTAAAAAGCGTCAATAAAATTTTTGATGGACGAAATATCAATGCAGCCCTGAATCATTAATTAATCAATCAAGCAAAAGCTTGCTCAACATTTAAAGATTTGAATGTGAAGTCACTTTAAAACAGGGGTGGCGCTAGAGACAAACCTTCAAGGTGCCGGCGTTTATATTCTCCGTAACTGCCGACGCTGGATGTATCAAATTGCCGACAAAAAAAATGCGATGTGCCCCATATAGCAGGCAGGGCCGTCGCGAGGCAAGCCTCGTTGGGTGGAATGATTAAATTTACCTGATCAAAAAATTATTGCCTGAAACTTTTTAGCTGTTGTCACAAACCTCTGCAATAAATTTTGTCAATCTAACTCTGTATGATAATAACCGACTTTTCTAATAGTCTTGTCAAATCTTTATATCTGGACGGGCAATATATATAGTTACTACCTGAGGCGGCACCATGGTTGCCGCCGAAGGGGCAGGAAATTTTCGAATTGTGATGCTTCTAGTTCCCTGGAAAATGCACTCTTTTAAGCAGATTTCACTAAAGCAATCCTCCTAATCCTATTGAAAATTATTGTCTTTTTGCAAAACTTTTTTACAGCAGATAAAAACAACAATTTCGCCGTGGTCTTGAAAAATACCAGGTTGTCAGTTACTTTTAAATTTAGATCCCTCTCTCCATCTTAGCATGCCTTATGAATGTTAAGAAAAATCTGGAGCTCATAGTGAATTGCAGTTGACGCTTCTACTGAGAAACTTTAGGAGAAATGGACACGAGGCACAATTTTACCTAAGATTGCTTGATCCTTTATTGATTTTATGACAGGAAGGTCTCTGAAATACCTAAAGCGTTTCTTCCACCGAGCGGATTTTACCTGAAATTTCCTATTGAGATACTATTGGGGTGGGTGTGACAACCCCCCAGTCGCGACGCCCCTGAGCAGCACCTCCAATGAAGGGGCACCGATATAGAGCATTTTTCCAAGAGCAAGCAAGCATATAGAGCAAGCAATAGAGCATTTTTCCAAAATCGTTTGTTGTGGGTGCAAAATTCTCCCTTGCCCCCTCCCCGCCCCCACTTTCCAACCTGTGTCGGAGTCCACGAGATTTTCTCGGCAATTTGTGCCTTGTAAGAAACTTAATGCGCAAATTTTGCCTATTGTTGAATATTTCTTTCTATCTATGTTGGAAGAAGTTAATCGATGGTTTTCTCTAAACCATTTGTTTGTCGCAAGCTATGCGGTGAACAATGCTATTGAAAAATAATTGATGAAAAACGACAAGAAGTGCTTTTTGAAAAATTTATTACGCAAAATATGCTCATGATCGAAATGCTTTCATTGGCAATAATAATGTCTTGAAACGAAAAGAGAATCCCTTAAGAAGAGAATTCATTAATAACTTTATTTGTGACAGCGTGATTTTGCTGTTGTTAGGGTAAATTTTCTTGAAACAGTCCAAAACATGATCCAAATCAAGCATCTCTGCACGTTTCGCGTGAATTGGCATTCGCATGAGCAGCAACAGGGATTTCAACCGAGAGGAGCACGATGGTATTGTGAGTCATGTGAAGGAGCACCATGAAATAAGTCACAGCTTTCACGGAAGCGACAGGATATAATGCCACTATGATAGTAAAATTGCCGAAGAAAAGCCATTGAGAAAACCATAAACCAGCCAGTGCAGTTTTCTCCTCGATTATTTATGTCATTGAAACAACATGTAAACCGGGTGACATCCATCAAGTGCCGACGGTATTGAGAAAGCAAAAATTGATTGGCTGCCGACGGGGGGGCTAACAAAAATCTAGGGGGGGCTAAAGCCCCCCCTTGCCCCCCCATGCCGCCACTCCTGCTTTAAAAAGGGCGCTTATACCCAGTACCGAAAATCATCGTACTGAAAGTCATCGTGTAGTAACAATATTCTTCCAGCTTTCCATTTATCAGTCTATTTTCGTAAATCTGTGAAAATGTCTTGTGTTCCTCATCTACATTGAAAAAGCCCTTAGCATGTGCCCACATTTGCTTTTAAATTCCTTGATTGCCGGCTTTATTCGCCATTTTTCAAATTAAGCTTGGTTCACCGTTCTGCATAGACTAATGACAAACTGCTTATATATTATGAAGCAAAGAATGGTTTCTAAAGGGGGCTAAGCCCTGTACCCCCTCTAAGCTCCAGTTCTACACCCTGGTTCCCCTAGCAGCTGCAGAACATTATAAAGCACATATATTAGAAGTTTCTTACCCTCATATGAGCTTTCCTGTCTAATAAAGGTTTTCCTTTTTATTGCGTTTTGTCACTACTGTGGTTTAATTCTTGCTGATTTATCATTTCCTTTAAATAAAAAAAGATTATAATTTGGAAGATATGCTGAAAGGAGCAGACAACTAAGAAAGATTTTAAAAGCACATTTTTATGATAAGTATTCTTTGTATTGTTTGAGTAAGACTCAAAAAATACACAACATAGAGAAACTAAAACTTTATTTTTCCGTATCAGCGTCTAGCGTAACTGGGCAGGAAATAACCTCGTGATCAGAATGGTTTCTAAGATACAACAAAAATGGTAAACTATGAAATGGCCTGAAGGTGACACGAAGAAATTAACATAAGAGTCATCACTGCTAAAAATGCCTTGTATGTCCTTAATTTTCCGTATTTTGATATTTTATTTACACTTAGTACCAGGTACTTAATATATCCTATGGCGTAACGATTATTTAGAAATAAGTTGCTAAAAATCAACTGTAATCTCGCCAATTGCGATTAGGCCAGAACAGAAGTTGTGTTTACACCTGAAGTTGTCATTAAGATATCTCTGAGATCTTGGGTGTGCAAGGAAATTTTACGATTTTTTCTCAAGCATTATTTCTGTATTACACATCTTCTTAAATTTGTTCTGCAAATCAACGAATAGATAGATTATATTCTTTCTGTAATTGGTTTGCTCTTTGCTATACCGCAACTATCAAAGTTCCCAATTGTGATATAACCTAGATTTCATTGGAAAGGTATCACATAGGCACGGATAAATTCTGACTGGATCAAAAGTGTTGATTACTCCTTTGTTTTCTTCAAAATTTAAGCTAAAAAAGTCCAGTACAGCAGTGTACATGAAGCTGTAAAACATGGAGACACTGTCCAGATGCAGGAAATGTTTCAAGACGGTGCAAGCCTAAATGAGTGTGACCCAAAGTTCAAATTCACACCCTTGCACTGGGCTTCTCATCATGGTTCTCTAGAGGTATGGCTTTTTTATTGGATTGCTTATTTACAGCCAGATTTAGCACCAACATAATAGGTCCTGAAACAAGAGGTTCTTTATCAAGCTTGAGCTCCTTCACACTCCTTTTATTGCCCTCCTTAAAAACTGAAGGCAGTGTTCACATAATACACACATTATAAAGCTGCCTTATTCACATGTGTTTAAGATTTTCCATATTTTTATATTTGCTTAGCTTCAAAGTCAAAATCATCTAGGAACTTGATCAAGTGCCCAGTTGAAGTTAGAGGGTTGATCAACCAAGTATCTGAGTTTTGAACATTCTACTGTCTGCATTACAAGTGTTTTTGTAATTTAAAGGTTCTCTTGAGTATGGATAATTCTGGATACATTTTTTTTCCTACCTTGTTTTTTGCACTTATAAATAAAAACTTGTCAGTGGTTTTTGCTAATTTGGATATATTGCTACATTGCTGTCACTTTGTCCTATTCCAGTGCCTACATTGGCTGTTATGGCATGGTGCAGATTACTCTGAAGTAACTCCAGAGCAATGGACTGCAGCACATATAGCTGCAATAAGAGGGCAGGATGCTTGCCTTCAGGTAACATATAAGATGCATTATTGTTTCTCAAAATTGTGGATGCCATAGATGATTCTTGACTTTCTGAAGAAGCTTCTAGAAAAGCTGTTAAATAACACTATTAAAGTAATAAGATAACCATTGTGTTAGATAATGATAAAAGGAAACACAGCATAAATGTGCATGCTATTTTTTTATGAGTTAATGATTTTTAAGAAAAGCTCCTGGTATGATTTGATTAATTAATGGTAGTCATACTACACTGTTTGTTTATTTAGTTATGAACTAAGTGATAAAAATGTTATATTTTTTGAAAATTTCTTCAAAAGTACCAGCTGTTCTTCTAGGCCCTAGCAGCAAGTGGTGCAGATATGCATGCAAAGGATGCTAGAGGTAACATTATGTTCAAACTATTTGTTGTTACAAATCTTTTTAATGCTATTAGCCTAATTTCTGGAAAGTGTTGAGCGGTATTATGCAAATATTTATAGTCATTTTGAAATGTAAAAGAAGGGCTTTGCTTTTGACTCAACCAGCTTTTTGTCCAGTTGATTTGAATTAATGAGCAGCATCAATTATCTCAAAAATTTATAAGAGCATTAATTTTCTGTTTGCAGGTGTATTTTTATTATTGACTTCTGTTATGATTGTAGGAAGGACACCTGCTCATTTAGCAGCAGCTCATGGGAATTCTTACACCTTACAATCAATTCTAAGAAAAGGAGTCGTATGTAGAATTTATTGTTTCTGTATATAACAGGTTAGAAAATCTTTGCTGCCAGCTATGTCTCAAATTGATATTTCATGTTTGCTACACCTCATTGCATCCAAACCCTCCCAGCCTGAAGTCCCCTGCACCCCAAAAAATGCCCTTGAATTAGCTTGCCTTTGTTAAGTATTGCTAGTGCACCCAAAACAGAAACCCGTTGTAATTCTATTTTCTGTGTACTTCTTGTATCCCTAAAATGCCAGAAATATCCTAGTACTTTCTTGATTATCAGTGGCTCAGTTCCTAATTTCTTTTATTCTGATTTTTTTTCATCCAATATTCCCTTTTATGAAGGACATAACTGCACTTGATAACATTGGTTGGTCTGCCCTTCATGCAGCAGCATTCCATGGCAGACTTGGCTGTTTGCAGGTAAGGTTGTTAAAGAAATAGAATTCAGATTTTCCCAGCTGCCTTTCTCTAACATCACTCAAAATTTTGTTCATAGCACTTGAAAAATCATCTAATGTAATCCAGGCATGTTACAACAAAGTAATTTTCCTTTAATTATTGATTATCTTTTCTACTTGCAAAGGACTTATTTTTACTGTTTTACCACATTTCTAGTCACCCATTTATCAAAACATTTTATTTTAAGGTGGAAAAATTTGTTAGTTAATAGGTGCAGAATTGGTGCATAATAGGTGCAAAAAGTTTTTAGAAACTGTAATGTGCTAATTTACTTTACATATTGATACAATCTGCAATCTTACCTAAATAGTCAATTGCACAGACTAGACCCAAGTACAAATTCTATCAGTCATTTCCCATTCAATGGACTAAATCCTGTGAAAAGGGTCCAGAATTGCTTTTTGAGTAATCATATTTAATCATATTAATGTGGCCTCCGACAATGGGTGGCTTGGGACCATGCCCAACTCAACGTTTTTGTAAAATCTTTTGTAATTGGTCTTAAAGTTGCCTCTTGGCCCCCAACTTTCCAATTTGCGTCAGAGTCCCTGATTTGCATTATGACCATAGATTTTTTAGGCTTCCACAAATTTGTTTCTCTTCAAAGCTTTTTTAATTTATTTTTCTTTTTTTATGAAAAGTTGTTGCATAGATGGGGTGCTAGCTTAGAAGATGTGGACCAGGCTGGGAATACGCCAGGTAATAATTTCCATTTGATATTCATATAGAAACCTAGTGACTAATTATCGGCTGTCTTATATTTTGCATTACCTTGGCCTTTGTTGTTTTTCCTCATAATTCCCCTCCTAAAATATATATACCTTCAAATCATCCTTGTAGGAAAGCTCCACCCTAGTATGCCAATTTTCACAGTACAAGAATTTCTCTAACGACAATTTAATGGAAAATTAAAAATCTAAAGCAAACGAAGGATTTTCGCAAATTTTTTGTTGTCAAAATTAATTTACAAGAATGTTTTCTCTCAAATTGAGCTTAAGCAAAGTGAAAAGCTTTGAAAACAAGTTAGAAAATAACGTCACAGTATATGTGTGACAATTTACAGTATTTGATGTGCTTCCTGATAAATGTCCATTTTTTATTCTTTAGCACATCTTGCTGCAAGCGAAGGCCATTTGCATTGTTTGAAATACGTTATCAGCTCTTCAGTAAGCATTGCAAACGCATTAGCTGCCAGAAACGATCAGGTATGAAATGTACAGAGCTGTTGATACAGAGGGACTCATTCTTAGCTCTATACTACTGAAAGGGCAAACGCTCTCGGCTCCTTTATAAATCCTTGTTCCTGTCTTGTTGATCCCCAAATACATACTTGCTTCAGCTGTTGTTAACGTAAAAACAGCTTTGCAAGTCTATACAAAGATATTTCTATGCATAAACTTTTCCCATCTTAGTATATTGTTGCTATGATCTGTTGCTGTGTATATATGTGTATATTTGTAGATATCCCGTAAATCTATTCTTATGTGTGCCTTTTTTTGTGTAGTAGATAAGAAAGTGGAACTAGCTTGAAACCAAAAACTTTGACAGTGGAATTTCACGAAAAGGTCGAAATAACTTGCCAATAAGACATCATAGGCAGTCATTTTTACGATGAAAATTTTATCTGTTTCCCGACTTTGTCACATTGTAACCAGCATCAAAATATCTTATAGTCAATAAATGTTGACCTAGAATGGCTTGAAAGGTTTTATCTTTGGTAGCCTCAAGGAATTGACGCAACCTTTGTGATTCGAAGACCGATAATTGTGACTCATAATTCCGCAAACATGATGAAAACTATACTCTGCAGAGCAAATAAAAATTTTAAAGCACATAAAAATCATTAAACAAATTTTGCATGTCCTATGCCCCAAAAACTCAATATTACACATATTTCATACTTTTATTTCTAAATGGACATTCATTTTGTTAATGCTAAATCTCCCTCCTAATAATTCTGCAATATTTCACCAAAATGGTACCCATAATTCTGCACGTTTCTTCAAATAGTACCCATAGTTCCGCACAAATTTCAAAAACTGATACCGATATTTCCCTAATTCCGCACTTTTCAGAAAAAGGTACCCCCAAACCACGTCCCCGTACCCTCAAACATGTTAAAGTACCCCCCCCCCCTCTCCGAGGTCCGAATTCCAAGGAACGGTGGAACAGTTAGTTTTTCTACCGGTGCTAAAGATGGAATTTACCTTTAAATTCCACGAAGTTGCAGAGAAACAAATTTTTGTACTTTATGGGAAGAGAAAAGATTTGCTGTTCCAAAAAATAAGAGTGTCTGTTCTTTACTGTTTTAGGGAGAAACGCCAAGAGATTTGGCCCAGCAGTACCTCAAACACGATTGCCTGGAGTATATCAACGGAGTTGGTAAGTTTACTGTGAATTTCAAGATACCATGCCTTTAGAGCAAGTTTTTGGATGGTATCTTTTTTATTAATTATCGCGATTTAAAGAAATTGTCGACCTTATGAAAAGCACTGGTTTTCTCCTAGGCCTTAAAATGTATTTGCATTTGTAAAGTCATCTATATGTAGGGAATGTGTATCTATGTTGCATCGAACCTTCAAATCCAGTTGGCCTAGGATGTGACGTATTACTAAGTTTTGTTGCATGTCAAGTTGAAGCTCATGCTTTCCTTTGCTCAGTATTAACAGAGTTAATGTAGAAACTTTAGTTTGCCTTTAGAATAAGAAGATTTGTATAGCTTGAGTTTCGTGTAGTTTGTTACACTTTTTCGCACATCCAATGTCCTGTTTTTCTTGTTTGTACAGAATATGACGTAAATCATCCAGAAACAGCCGAAGGTAAATATGATTGTTCGTATTAGCTTAACTGCAATAGATGATAAAACAAAAGAAAATTAATGTCTTCGAACCATGTGTGTTCTGTATTCATTCGACCCGTATCATTTGGCATACTCTAGGATTCTTTTTACTTGATGGAGTTAAGTTAATAGGAATTTATCTTTAATTGCTGAGAGGGTTCCTCGTGCAAATGCAGTCAACCAGGGAATAGTCGATTTATCTTCAGGGCTCAACCCTAACTTACTTAATCTCCTTATAAAAGGTAGCCTTTCCAAATCAACACATGAAGCTAAAAGACTAGCAATTTTTTGTATTTGTTTTGTATTTGTTTCTATCTAGCATCCAAAGGTAGTTTTTAGGACACTGAGAAGCTTATGTTTATCGAGCAGTATCCTGGTCCTTCCTGCTGGCGACTCTCCTTTCTCACTCTGGGAGAAAGTTTGGTCATGCCAGGGACTCGAACTACGGACACTTAGGTCCATAGTCAACGCCTCTAACAACTGAGCCATCCTCGCACCTTACATAACGTTCTATAACGATCCAAATAGGGATTGATATCTTTTTCGAAGTTCTCTGAAAAATTCTATGGAAAATTATCAGCCAACATACTTGATGACATGTTTGTGTTGTATTGTAAAGCATTGTTTGATATGCAGCCCTTTTGGTTTTTTTTCAAAATTATACGGCATCACAGATAGTAAAAAAATAGCACTAAGTTGTGTTATTTTTTTATCTCTAAATCACCATTGGAAGATTTTAAGTGGGAAGCGCAGAATTCACTACTTGCAAATTTGCTGTATTTTATTCGAACCTTCGTAATGTAACGAATCTGTGAACATTTGTCCTAAATCCAGTGAAACATTATATTTGTTCTCTTTTTCTGTAGATCTGACATTCCCAGCACATGTAGCAGCTTACAAGGGTGATCTTGCCTATCTGCAGATGCTTGTCGAAACGGGTGTAGTATCGATAAACGAGAGAGACGACAAGGGGGCAACCCCTGCCCATAAAGGTAACATTTTTTTATTAATGTGAATTTATAAAACCGATTTGCAATAGGTTTGTCTGTTTGAAGCAAAGAAAGTTTATATCAAAATTTAAATCTTATTTTGTTTGAAATGAAACAAAAAAGCGAGCTACTTCTTAACAAGACTTCATCTTTTGTAAATAAAATCTTTCTTATCTGTACAGATCTGTACAAAACTTTAGTTTTACCGTTACTTAAATTGATCAATATTTTTGGCATTAATTTTGAACCCTTTTGTTTCATCAGCTGCTGGAAATGGGCAAATTGAAGTTTTGAAGTGGTTGATTGAACAAGGTGGCAATAGTAAGTACCTAAGGATTCTTGCCAAGGAGTTTATTCGTTCGTTTAGTAAGTTACTTATTTAAACATTAGATCATAGCAGTTAAATTTTTTTCCATTGAGATTGAAATTATTCAACTTCTACAATGCCTGCCAAAAGTTTTGTAACACTGACGTCAGTTTTCAAAGCCAAATTCAGCCATCTCCCTCTCCCCCAGGGAAAAATGTTGGTTGACTATAGAACGTTAATAATGTTTGGAAGTTTCTGCTTTTGCTTCCATGGTATGGTATTTCTTTACACTAATAACATTGTTCCGGGGGAAAGGAGTAGGAAGAAGTGGTTTCTTGGAAATGCAATGAAAGATAAAAGAATACAACGCAAGTTGCTGGGCGTTCAAATTATTTTGGCAGGCGTTGTAAGTGTTGAGTAGATTCCTCCGTTTATGATAGGAATCTTTCTTGAGAAGGCATAACCTTATGAGCTAAGATAATGCATATCTTTATCATGCTGCTGTATTTTTATGGGCGACTTAAATTTACCAAAGGAGATAACCGCATACTATAAAATAGACAAAATGAGGTTCATTGGCCAAAATGTATGGGCAACAATACAACAGAAACTAAAACTTCGGTCTCTTTGAGTGTTTTTAAAAGCACTTGACGCGACATAATGTCAATGACTAAATGCAAATGTAGGATTTTAAAAACTCTTAAACATAGGTTAGGTTAGTTATGATTATCATGTGTTTCTTTTATATAGTATATACGCTTTGTGAATAGTTTGTTTAATCTCTTTTTCTAGTTTTTGTAAATATCCAACTTTAAATCGAAGAATTAATAATTATGAAAATGAATAATATAATTGCTAAATTCTTCTGCCAAAACATGTTAGCTGGACTTCAACTTTCGTGTTTTGTGATTTTTGTTTCTTGTTCCATTTTTGTCACTATTTTTCAAGCAAATGTTATAGATTTTCCACAAATGCTAGATATTTGTCACTAACATAGCTTAAACATAAACAAATGTAGAAAGTGATTAATCTAAGTTTTATTCCGTATGCCGCAGAAGATTCTCACCAAACTTTTTATGTGCAATACAAGCTATGCGTCTTGGATTCCGAATTTTTTTTTCAATATAGTTTCTGTTCAGTATTTCGGTATTCTACAAGAATTGGTACCTTAGAAAAACGAGTTTGTACATGAATTGAATATCTAGTACGCAAAAACCTCAAAAAACATATTATTTTTAAAATTGGTACTCTTATTTCTAATGGTCTTAATAAACAATTTACGTTTCTTTCCTAATCCAATTATTACTTGTTTTCACTCTTCTATTCTCTTCTTAACCGTTTCTCCTTCTATTCATTTTACTTAATGAAGAGTTATGCTCGAAACGTCGTACTAAATATTGATTTTTTGTACAAAGTCATTTTTTATTGTGTCAATTCTTGTTCATTACTCGACGTACGACTACATTGATTTCAGTATTCTAGTCAGAATTTCAGGGTGACCTTGATAATGTGTTTATTTAGAATGTGCCAAAATACATTTTCCCGGGAGTTACACTTGTACATTTGTCGTTGCCAATCTTCAGTTTTGAGCAAGTTTACTCTACATTTGAGCCACTGACATTTCTGATCTGAGACACGATCCCATTATTCCCTTCTGAATGGAACTGGAAGAAAACGTTACCATTGAACAGGGAGCTACAAGGTTGCGGCTTGCAAAGAAAATTTGTCAGGATTTCTTGGCTGCTTTTCAAATTCTATGAGTTTTGAGTTGTATCGTTAGATTATTTGATTAAATTTTTCGAAACAATTGAAACTTACCTTCGTAAATCAACGACCCTGAACACAATCTCAACAGAACTTTAGTTGCTGGCAATTGTTTTGATCAAATACTTTCTGGTCCCTGTAAAAAGTTAATTATTTTTTCAAATTATATGAAGATTCTCCCAAAATGCACAATCTCATTTTAAAGTCTAATAAATCTACCTTTGAAATAAATTTGTAAGCGCATGCTAACTAATTATTCGTTTAACATAAAAACACTACCTGTCAGCAATTAGACCTATGCGTTTGAGAATCCAGGTAAACGTTTAATAGAACCAATTCAACGAAGGGCAATCCTAAACTCAGGTCTCTTGTGATAAGCGCCTTTGAAAGAATTCAAACTATTTTGCGATTTGTTCTCCAGCCACAAATCTTTCTGGCAAGCTCAAACGGCGGCGATTAATGATTAAAAAGCACGCTTTTTGTGTAGAACAGGACGATCCTAAGCTGCAAATACGAATTTCATTTTCAAGGTTCCAAGAACAGTTGCCTGATAAATCGCATTAAAGAGGAAATTTTGTGTTACGAGTTAGGACCGTTCTGTTCTATACGCCAAAGCATGTACAGCTCTACCTAATGGTTATCGTGCAAATAAACCGCTTAACAGTGATTTCCATTGATTCTAAAAACAGACTATTCTGGTTTTTCGGTTGGTTTCACAACTTTATCGAAGAAAGAGTAATGAAGAGCCCTACTGTATATTGTTCATAATCAAAGGAACAACAAAGCCTTTACAAAACCGATAATTATCAAAGCTATTTTTGCCTTGCTTGGTGGCACCATTCATCATTTTTAGTACCAAAGCTTTTGGTCATGGTTTGCATTAATAAACAATTTTCCGTTTTGTTGATGCTCTGTTTTGTTTTTTCTAGTGATGATCGTTAATTCGCATGGCGAAAACCCGAAAGACGTCGCTAGACGTTTTGGAAAATTGGCTTGCTTAAAGCTACTTGGGGGTGATACTGGTACGGAAACTTATAGAGAATCTCCTTTTCTAAATCGCTTCATTAATTTTACAAAGATGATTTTATAGAGAGCCTTTCTTGCCTGAAATGAGTCGTTTTCTTTGATTTCAAACAAATATATTTATATTTATTGTTAACTTCAGTTGAATTAGAAGATATTGCGAACGAAGATATTCAACCTGATGCGGTTCCGGAAGAGCCAAAGAAGAAATCAGAAGCCAGGGGTAAGTATTAAGCCAAGTATCATTGAGCTTTTCAAAATAACGTCATCAGTTTGGCAGCTGGTGTCCAGACCCTCCTCATGTTGTTGCGTTTTTTGATCGGTTGAAGTAGTCAATGCAAAAAACCGCCTAAAGGTGAGCGGCTATATTACACGCGTGTTCGCTAGTTCAACAAATTTAAGTTTGAGAAGCCAAATTAAATATCCTGAAATAGCCCACATTGGCCTTAAAATTCAGACCATAGTGTGACGTTTTTGTAAAAATAGTTATTTGGACTTTAATTCATTACTTTCTTGTGTTTTGATTCTTTTAAGTACTGTAAATAACATTTTCGTCGATTTACTGTTTCATTCTCTGTTTTTTTCCTGTAATTTAAGGGAGAGCGTTACGAAAAGTCGATGAACTGAAGCATTTGTTGGATATAGCAAAAATGAATTATCGTCAACTTGGAGGATTATTAGAGGAGGATGAAAAGGAACGGGAGGAAGAGCGAGAGAACTCGAGGTAAAACAGTTCTGTAACATTGTAGGCTATGGGAGTTGATTTGCTTTTTTACTGGACAATGAACCCCTACCAGGTCATGCCGCTTGGTGTCTGAATCCAACTTCAGCCAGTTTTGCATGGACTGAGACGCGTGTAGGTTTTGCGAATGGTGTAAGTGTTATGGTGGGCAATCTAATCCAAGCTGTGGCTAGGCTGGGGATTAATGCTGAAAATTGAACATATCTGAAAAGTTCCTGCTAAAAAGAACAACAGGCCTACCGAATGCTTTCCATTCATAAGGGATTCAGTTAATACAACCTTAGGTTTGTGAAACTCCAGCTTGTTTGGAACTCGGATCGGGGTTGCAACTTTGACCCGTCCTGCTTAAATCGTGCACATATCCTATACAACATATGTGCACTTTTTGACATACCGGATAACAGTAATCAACCCTTTGTTATATCTGCCCGTAACCGAATCTTGTTAATGCACCATCGATCAATATCCGGGCAAAACTGCAATTTCTTTTTGTAGAATTATAAGAGAACTTGAAGCCCAACTCGAGTATGAACGAGAACGAAGAGAAAAGCTGGAATCGCAATTAGATCGCCTTCGTGCCAAAGTTCATAGCCTCACATTGCAACTAGAGGATGCTAGAAGCGAGGCTCCATTGGTGAGTAAACGACTCACAGCCGTTTGTGTTAAAGCAGTCGTTAAGATAATCAGATTTTAGTGTACTTGTCTCAAAGGACGAGACGCCATATGAATTGGAGCTAGGCTGGTAATACATGTCTTTGAAAGTTAAGGGGAATGGTTGGAGAATGTGCCCTGTTGCAAGAATTCAGGGTTTGTTGCACTGTTACGTCGGGGTTGCATATGTTCTCAGTTTTTGTCCCCTTGCTAGATATTTGAGGATGTCACTAGCTTATGTAGTTTGAACATTTTATCGCATGTTGACAAAGCTCTACTAAAATGTCACGCAAAGTTATTATTATGTGGTGTTAGAAACAATCAAATAATAATAAAAAATAAGATCATCGAGCCTCAGCAAAGCAAAAGGGCGAACAAAGGGCCAGTCAATAATGACATTGTTGTAAAGATTTTATGTATCTTTCTGGATTCTCAGGGCAGAGATGATGAAGACACCATGATGACGTTTTATATTTATATGCAATATTTACTAAGGCCTAATTATGACTAACCGGTTGATGATTACTTGACAAATCCGCGTGAGTTACTCCTTACCACTCCACTGGCCTACGCCAGGAACTGGCTATCTCTAATATATATCCTTTCTACTGGAGCTCCTTCTCGTAACTAACTACACTTCTTGCTGCAGTACCTACTACGCCCATTTGTGTGTGTTTCTGTTATAACCTTATATGGCATAATGACCTTTGCACTTACCACGTGCTACTATTCTCTTAATGGCACGCGATGGATAATACCAAAACTTAACTTCACAACAGACATTATCCATCAACAAGGCCTTGCATTCTAGATGATAAGCAACTCCCTCGTTTCAATATGGCGTGCCCTTTTTGCCTTTTAGGTGCGAAACGATGTTGAGGAAGAAAGAAGGGAAAAGCCAAAGAAAAAGAAGAAACCAAAATCTTCTAAACAAGCTGGAGTCTTCGTGCTCAGGGGAGTATCGAAGTAAGCAGGCGTTTTAAATGGATGAACTTTGGTGATAAACATGCTGAATCATGTTTTACAAGCGGTTGTTTAGGTGCGCAGATCCGTAATAGGCGTTGTTTTTGCATAATTTGTAAATGCCGGGCAATTAATACTTGCCGAATGTCAACGCAAAGGGGTATCAGGTCGTCATAAAGTTTATCGTGTTGTTTCTAGATAAAGTTGGGATATCAAAAAGAAAAATCCAGATTTCCAATATCTTTAGCACTCACGACGTCGGATTCGCCATCTTTTTCCTCGATTAAAGTATGAATGACCTATTTCTTCATTTTACCTAGCTCACTTAGGGAGGGGTTTTACTAAGTCAACTTCAAACATTGTCTGTGTTGTACCGGTTAGGTATTGCATAGGACTTTGATAATGCGATTGCCAATCAGACCAGACCCAAATTTAAGGGTAAGAGCCAAGACCCAAATGTAAAGTAAAGTGCAAGGATCGATCTCATTCCACTTTTCCTTTAAATGATTCACAATTAAGCATAGGGGATGTGGGTGAAACATTTTTTCGGTCACACCCCAGCTGGAACCTTTTAGTTTGCTTACCAGTAGCCATCTTGTATATATGTCACCAGACCGCTCCTGATCAAAATTCAATTGAATTTTGTATAGGGACTCTCTCATACCGTTTGTTAAATAACTCCGTTTGAGATCCAAGCAATATGCTTTTCTGTGAAGGGTGTCCTTAGAGCCGATTCTATTCTAATTCTTACATAATTAATTATTTTTTGGAAAATTGTGATGGATATGTAAATTTACTGTAGATAACTTATTTTCTTGTAAAGATGTTTCTTGTAATTGAAAGAATTACATCAAATGCCACAAAAAGCTCTGAGAGATATTCATTTTGCTGTCATTTGTTCAAGTCTCTGAAACTACGTGAATGCAATTTAGGCTGAAACAAATACAAAACCCATCACTTCTGGTCCACGATACAATGTAACACACACTTGAAATTAAAATAAAATATGTTAGCCACCAGTGCTTATATGATATAAAAACGAAGATAAAGTTTTCTTGTACATTGCGACTGCGCATAACGTCGCGTCAGTGTGTTCACTATTAAACTACAATCCTTGCAAAAATTGTTGGAACACTTGCGCAAAACTAAAGATTTTTTGAAAAGTCCACCTACAGCACCCCCCCTCCCCCTCCCTAACCCCTAACCCACTACAATGTTATTCAATTTTTGCTGTTTTGAAGATAAAGATTTTTTACTGAAAGCTGTATAAAGGTGTTGAGAAAATAATCAACATTGTACAGGGGGAAAGGGGTCAGAATTTTTGACGCAACAGTGGTATATTTATAAAGTAGTTTAAGACTTGCGTTGTCTGTTTGAATACTGCAGAGGAAGACGTTCCATTTATTTTCGGCAAGAATTTTAGCTAAAACAATCTTTGACTGAAAAATGTAAATAACGTTTCACGGGGACTCAGGACCCGGTTAAACAGTTAGAATGGTTCGTCTTTTATTCAGGAGATATCAATACAATCAAAAGGCGGGAGAAATTTTTTTGCGTAGTTATTGCAATTTTAATTATGTTGTATTCAACAATAGAATTTTTAATAGAACAATACAATAGAACAGTTTTAAGATCTTATGAAAAATATTATCCTTCAGCCGAGTTTTATATTCAAAAATTCAATGGAAATTTTTTAGCATTGTAAGAGTTGGTATACTTTGGAGGGAAGTGCCTAAAAACTACATGATAACATTTCATTGTTTTCTAATAATCTCAAGTCTAACTACAGTAGAAACCCACATAAAAGAACCTAGGTTTTTTTCTGGCAGCCTGAATGGGTTCTTAATTAACAGGCTGCTATTCTAAATTCCAGTCTAAAAGGCTCTTAACAAGGCTTTTAAATACATACAGGCCTTGCACAAATTAACAATGTTTTCCACCGCAAAAATTCTAATGGACACATTTAAACCAGTTTTTTATGTTGAATTTCAACCAATCAAATGAACTTATGTTGTTAGATTGTCCAATTATAATTCAACATACCATAACCTGATTTACTCTAAAAACTCTTTTTTCTTATATATATATATAACCTGATTTACTCTAAAAACTCTTTTTTCTTATATATATATATAACCTGATTTACTCTAAAAACTCTTTTTTCTTATATATATATATAACCTGATTTACTCTAAAAACTCTTTTTTCTTATATATATATATAACCTGATTTACTCTAAAAACTCTTTTTTCTTATATATATATATAACCTGATTTACTCTAAAAACTCTTTTTTCTTATATATATATATAACCTGATTTACTCTAAAAACCCTTTTTTCTTATATATATATATAACCTGATTTACTCTAAAAACTCTTTTTTCTTATATATATATATAACCTGATTTACTCTAAAAACTCTTTTTTCTTATATATATATATAACCTGATTTACTCTAAAAACTCTTTTTTCTTATATATATATATAACCTGATTTACTCTAAAAACCCTTTTTTCTTATATATATATATAACCTGATTTACTCTAAAAACCCTTTTTTTATATATATATATATATAACCTGATTTACTCTAAAACTCTTTTTTCTTATATATATATATAACCTGATTTACTCTAAAAACTCTTTTTTCTTATATATATATATATAACCTGATTTACTCTAAAAACTCTTTTTTCTTATATATATATATAACCTGATTTACTCTAAAAACCCTTTTTTCTTATATATATATATAACCTGATTTACTCTAAAAACTCTTTTTTCTTATATATATATATAACCTGATTTACTCTAAAAACTCTTTTTTCTTATATATATATATAACCTGATTTACTCTAAAAACTCTTTTTTCTTATATATATATATAACCTGATTTACTCTAAAAACTCTTTTTTCTTATATATATATATAACCTGATTTACTCTAAAAACTCTTTTTTCTTATATATATATATAACCTGATTTACTCTAAAAACTCTTTTTTCTTATATATATATATAACCTGATTTACTCTAAAAACTCTTTTTTCTTATTTATATATATATATAACCTGATTTACTCTAAAAACTCTTTTTTCTTATATATATATATAACCTGATTTACTCTAAAAACTCTTTTTTCTTATATATATATATAACCTGATTTACTCTAAAAACTCTTTTTTCTTATATATATATATAACCTGATTTACTCTAAAAACCCTTTTTTCTTATATATATATATAACCTGATTTACTCTAAAAACTCTTTTTTCTTATATATATATATAACCTGATTTACTCTAAAACTCTTTTTTCTTATATATATATATAACCTGATTTACTCTAAAAACTCTTTTTTCTTATTTATATATATATATAACCTGATTTACTCTAAAACTCTTTTTTCTTATATATATATATAACCTGATTTACTCTAAAAACTCTTTTTTCTTATTTATATATATATATAACCTGATTTACTCTAAAAACTCTTTTTTCTTATATATATATATAACCTGATTTACTCTAAAAACTCTTTTTTCTTATATATATATATAACCTGATTTACTCTAAAAACTCTTTTTTCTTATATATATATATAACCTGATTTACTCTAAAAACTCTTTTTTCTTATATATATATATAACCTGATTTACTCTAAAAACTCTTTTTTCTTATTTATATATATATATAACCTGATTTACTCTAAAAACTCTTTTTTCTTATATATATATATAACCTGATTTACTCTAAAAACTCTTTTTTCTTATATATATATATAACCTGATTTACTCTAAAAACTCTTTTTTCTTATATATATATATAACCTGATTTACTCTAAAAACCCTTTTTTCTTATATATATATATAACCTGATTTACTCTAAAAACTCTTTTTTCTTATATATATATATAACCTGATTTACTCTAAAACTCTTTTTTCTTATATATATATATAACCTGATTTACTCTAAAACTCTTTTTTCTTATATATATATATAACCTGATTTACTCTAAAAACTCTTTTTTCTTATATATATATATAACCTGATTTACTCTAAAACTCTTTTTTCTTATATATATATATAACCTGATTTACTCTAAAACTCTTTTTTCTTATATATATATATAACCTGATTTACTCTAAAAACTCTTTTTTCTTATATATATATATAACCTGATTTACTCTAAAAACCCTTTTTTCTTATATATATATATAACCTGATTTACTCTAAAAACCCTTTTTTCTTATATATATATATAACCTGATTTACTCTAAAACTCTTTTTTCTTATATATATATATAACCTGATTTACTCTAAAAACCCTTTTTTCTTATATATATATATAACCTGATTTACTCTAAAAACCCTTTTTTCTTATATATATATATAACCTGATTTACTCTAAAAACTCTTTTTTCTTATATATATATATAACCTGATTTACTCTAAAAACCCTTTTTTCTTATATATATATATAACCTGATTTACTCTAAAAACCCTTTTTTCTTATATATATATATAACCTGATTTACTCTAAAAACTCTTTTTTCTTATATATATATATAACCTGATTTACTCTAAAAACCCTTTTTTCTTATATATATATATAACCTGATTTACTCTAAAAACTCTTTTTTCTTATATATATATATAACCTGATTTACTCTAAAACTCTTTTTTCTTATATATATATATAACCTGATTTACTCTAAAAACTCTTTTTTCTTATATATATATATAACCTGATTTACTCTAAAAACCCTTTTTTCTTATATATATATATAACCTGATTTACTCTAAAAACTCTTTTTTCTTATATATATATATAACCTGATTTACTCTAAAACTCTTTTTTCTTATATATATATATAACCTGATTTACTCTAAAAACCCTTTTTTCTTATATATATATATAACCTGATTCACTCTAAAAACCCTTTTTTCTTATATATATATATAACCTGATTTACTCTAAAAACTCTTTTTTCTTATATATATATATAACCTGATTTACTCTAAAAACTCTTTTTTCTTATATATATATATAACCTGATTTACTCTAAAAACTCTTTTTTCTTATATATATATAACCTGATTTACTCTAAAAACCCTTTTTTCTTATTTTTTTCTTATATATATATAAGAACCTTTCCAAATTTCAGCCTCTTGGGGGTTCTTATTTATGGGGTTGAAAAGATTAAATTTCAGCCTCAAGGTTCTTATAAAAACAGGTTCTTTTATGCGGGTTTCTACTGGTTTTAAGTTTCTACTCTTTTCAATACGTTTTAGCTTAAAACTTGACTATATTAGATTATTCGAAGCAGCTATACTTGTTATCAGAAATTCGCCAAATTTTGCTGCATTGGACTATGTCGCTATACGGATTTTTCCCTGCTCGTCTGAAGGATCGAACAATTTTTTTATTGATCCATAAGACCTATCGCATGGTAAGAATGCCCAATTTTCGGCTTTGGCCTAAGTTTGTTTACACTTTCCGGGGCTGCGATTGGCTCAGCGGCGAGAGAGGCCACGTGATTTAGCGCAAGCTTTCAGCCAATCAAGATTTGAGCCCATGCTCATCTAGGTGGAAATGTTTTTTAAGCCCCACTCCCAAGAGGAGCTTCAAAAATAGGAGCCTGGTCCAGATATTTATGCTAACTTTCAGCAAATAACTGCCACAAAAGAATTAGATTTTGGATTTATATGTCTAAATAAAAAGATGTGTTTGAGAAAAAGACGGCCATTGAACAGAAAAATTCCTGTTATCTGCAAAATGAGTTCTCCAGACCCGAGAACATTTTCTGCTAAAGTTTTTGTGGCTTATCTTAAATAAACCAAGCCAAACGCTTTACAATCCTACGGAGGTCATAAAGGTGAAAATTGTCTACATTAGTTTAATGATACTGGGGCGAGCACAGCAGCTAAAATGTTGACTAAACTCACAGGGTTATCTGTTGCTCCAAAACGTTTGCCATTGATGCACCCCTGATATCTTAGGACCTCATTCAAACAAGTCGCTCTTTATTAAATTCTATTTCACAAAACAAGTTAGAACATCTTCATTCCTGGATTTCGTTGCACTTTGTTAAGGGTATTATTCCACGTAGATGCTGTGCAATTTTATACATGGTACTAATGCGATGAAGAACATGTTTTTTCTCTAGAAAACGACTAAGTTTCAATCAAATGCGACTTTAACACGACGTTTACATCTACTGCCACACCAAATAGTTATATGCGACAGCAGTTCACCAGCCATGTCGTTTAATTCACCAGGAGTGCGACTTGCTTTAAGTCGCATTTTTTCCGCGTTTAATCAAATACTTCCATTGCTTTTTTTGCTGTAGACTGCCTGGGCCATTGATTAAATGATAGCCATCTTTGATTTTGCTTGTCATTCTTGAAATCTGCGTTTGCTCCAATTAAATTCAATGTTAATACCGGAAATGAGAAAAAGCACCAAACATTAGTGTATTGTGCGCATGCGCTAAAGGTGACCGGGAGAACCTAAATAATTTTTTTTTCGTAAAACAACCGACGCATTTAGTTGCACAATTTCCGAATAAAATTCAATTTGATTCGTCAAAACAGAAATTCGATGTTTTAACTTGGCCTTAGGCACTCGTTCCCCATTTGTAGTAGAAATACCAAAGGAATTAAGATATTGTATAAAGGTCATTGCTTTTGTTATCGAAGTATTAAATAATCTTCGTACAGATAATTCAAACAATCTCTCACAAAACTAACTTATATAACTAACTTAAATCTCAAAGTGTCTTTTGCTAATGTCCCTGAAATATCAATAATCTATCACAAGATTTTTCTATTACTTATTAGCTGTCTTCTAATCTAAATATTGAGTCCCTAAACAAAAAAACAAAATTTAAGGGTTTAGTTTACAGCTTTCATTATTTTCAAATCATCCTTTCTCAGCAAATTCCCTCCGTACCAAGACCAAACGCGAGTGCGTCGTTGGTGGGTAATGCTTTTTTCAAACCAAGTTCACCAATTTGAATTGTTTTCCGCATTGACTTTTTTAATTTACTATCTTTAATTTTCAATAACTCTCTTTGTTCCATTTGTTCAATTGGCCCCTTGCAACTCAAGATTACACAATACTATGCAATCATGGCGCAAGCGAGCAGCTGCTAAAGAATAAGCTGCAATGCTGAGGTGTAATTATCGCTGAAAATATTTAACTGAATGACTCTTTTTTACTTCATGGATTGTTTTTTAACTTTAACAAGTTCACGCTCTGACTTTATCAAAATATGCTAGATTAAGAACAATATAACAATCATAGTTTTAAGTCCAAGATACATATCTTAAAAAGCGACATTCCATTATGGTTTATGAAAATTGCTTCTTGAATATCGTGCAATAACATGACAATCACATAATGAATCTTAAGGTGAAAGGGAATATTTTTCAGTAGAGAGTTAAGGTTTAAATCTTAGTTGCTTGAGAGGTAGTGGATCATGGCCAGTGATATGCCTAAAAAGTGTGGAAGATAGACAGGCATCATCTTGCTTGTGCCAGATTTGATTGTGACGGTGCAGTTGGCTTTGTACGCGTTACAGTTGTCAGTGAAGCAGCATTTTCCTGAAATGAAGAGCAGCAATCAATTATCTGATAGAAGTGATTAAAAATATCATTGTTAAGTAGCGCTTTCATGATCAAAAATTTCAAATGATGTCCCAAATAAAATGCGATTCGACCAAAGACATCAATGTCTTGAGAAGTCAGATTACGCCGAAAGATTTTGTGAAAATGAGCTTAGAATCACTAGGCAAAGAAGATCGTATTTCAACCTCATTTAAGGGGTTGAAGGATCCATCTGAAATAATATCAATATCATGATTTGTGCTAAGCGTTCGCTGAATGAACAAGGAACCAATCAAACATCAGTTCATTCTCTGTGTTCACTGCCATATATCTTGTTGGTTCATATTGATCCGAACCTGTATGTAGCAATTGTTATTGCAGCTAGTGGACAAATATTAATACATTTAATACAGGGACAGTACACACGCAGATGTTCTACATAAATATTTGAGCAGATTCACAACTGTCAAACGATTACATGGGGAGAAACTGTTTTACTTCGCTGCTTTTGATTCAAAAAGAGAAATCACAAAAAGTGTCGATGCATCATTTTATTTAATCACGAATGAGACCGGGCTGTTTCGGTTAAGCTGATCAAATAGAGGTCGTCAACAGTGAAACCAGCTCTGGTTAGATTGCAGCAATGCTAGTCGCGGTTCACTGCCAGTGAGCACGCAGCCGCGCTGCCACAAGGAAAGCATGCAATGATGGTAATCATATACCGAATTCCAATATTTATGAAAAAAGCAATAAAAACAACAACTATCACTCCATTTTGATTCAAAGATGTAAGTGTAAATAATGGTTAGTTGGCAAGTTGTTATCAACCCCTTTCACTATTAATATTGTAAACCGGGGGTGTATCTTGGATCTTTCGAAGGTGTTGGTGTGTGTTGGCCTTATTTTCTACCTTTTAACTTATAAATGCAAAAACCGGCGGAACGTCAACAACAATTCGACTACATTTACATTCGATTTTGCTTTACTGCCACAGCAAAAGATGATTTACGGAGACATTTAAATATTGAGACTTTCAGATTTGGTGTAGGCCCAAAACAAGTCAACACCAAGCCCATGCGTAACAAGCCGGGCGAGGATTGTTTCACAGGGATAGCAGGTAAATATGACAGAGGACTGAAAATGTGTTACTTTGACTGACAGGGGGTAAAATTTGTTCATAACTCTAGAGAATATCCCGTATAGTTACGTTGTGCCAAAGAGGGACCTTAAAATTGACTGAGCACAAAAAATCTTAGAGGGAACGTGGGGAAATTGGAAAATATCCGGGTTTGAATTTTCGAAAGGGGATCCTCCTGTAGGGATTTTGCTCGCCAGGGTCGGTTTTCACAAGGCTTGTTAAAAACCTTTTGATTTCCGTCTTTTTTGAGATTCTAAAGGTTCTGATAAAGATTTAATCAAAGATTACTGGTTTATAACAGACAAAAGACATAATTGATCTAAGCCTCGTCTAAGACAATCTAAATATGGGTATCTAACCAATTTATATAAAGATTTACAATAAAAATCATGTGATCATTTTGAATTAGTTATATATATTCTAAACGCACTTGAAATTCAAGATGTTCCATTCCGTGCGTATGTTTCGACATTTGCACTTTTTGAAACTTTTCCATTTTTGTTATCATTATATATCACCAATATAAATCACACTGCCATATGTTGTAAATAATTGGTCTAAATCTAGGCCTAAATCTAGCTGTAAGGCATATTTGTTGTCGTATTCTTGAATTCTGATTGGCTAATAGGGTATGCAGAATTTTGGTCGCTCAGCCAATCAAAGATTTGGAGCTTATGCTATATTGCGACAGAAGAAGGTTTAGCCACGTTAGTCAACTTTTCACCAACAGTAAGCAAATAAAATATTAATATTCTATGATAATTATAATTCATCAAATAAGCATTTCGTACCACAGATTGTAAGTTAGTTTATTTGAGTAATAACTCGAATTTTGAGTTATTAGATTATGCAATAGAGAGCTATCACCCTGAAAATTGTTTTCTGTCTTTATTGAATAATCATTAAGAGACTTTTATAAGCAAAATCCCAAAATTTAAGAACTTTAATCAAGTTAGGCCCTTATTTCGATTTCTTGTAAAAAAAGCACGAGGCGTAACAAATGATCAAAAGGCATGTTGCGACAGAAGGTTTAGCCATTGTCTATTGACTAAAGTGTGGTTTAGCTCACCACAAGCTTGGAGATTAAGCTAGAGACAAAAATGCGGCACGCGATTTCCCCGGGAAAATGTAGCAGGATGTAACAGAGCATCAATTTAACATTTTTCTTGTGGCCCTTTTGTGTCGTGTAAAGGGGAACTTTGATCATTTTTCTTTGCCAAGTCTATCGCTATCTGGGTGGAAAAAATGAGGCCAAAATTAAATGTCATAGGTCGCCAGATGGAAGGAACAGTGCAAATGGAAGGAACTGTGCAATAGGCCGTACTCTGGAAGCAAGCATCTTGCAGTCAGGGGCAAGATATTACCTTGTTCAACTTCATTTCTAAAATAACGATGAATTAAATCTTTTACCAATATAAACATCACAATGCAGTTCTTTGTCGATTGACAACCAATCCTTAGATGTCATACATGCCAGTGACCTGGTCTAGGGAATAAGCAAATCTCAAGTGGCATACCATCAAGCTAAGCTGTGTTCCGAAGATAACATTCAAGAAATTGTTTTCGAAGTGAATATACGCTCGATCTAAATAGCTGGGTTTAAAGACGAAAAACTAACCTTTTCTTCCGAGGTATGTCGCAAAGGATCCTTTTGTTGTGTTCTTGCAGTCCGCTGCATTAAGGCATTCCCACCTGTAATTGACTGATTTGCCAAAATACGATGTGTAATCGCATGTAACTGATTGGAAGCAGGCAGATTGATTGGCAAAGCATGGATGCTTTTCGAAGTAGAAATACAAGAATGGGCTCTCGTATCCGCTTCGGCATTCCCTGGCAACTCCGATACCCACAAAACAAGCTGCAATTATTGCGTAAAGAAGTGCCTGCTTAACTATCGCTGCCATGCTGCCGTTGCGTTCTGTATCACAGACAGCTGACCGAAGAAACCTTTTATGGTATTTGAATAAGCAGCCGCGTGGCTTGAAAGTTTTGGATATCTGCTTTATCTTGCGGCCAGTGGGCTGAGGCGGCTCCTTCCCTCTCCTACCCCACTTTTCCCTTGATTATTCTTAACGACATGCTTTTGTATACAGGCCCAAAGTTGTATTTACGAATGAGCTATAAGGTGTATATACGAATGTGCTACAAGGTTGAGGTTATCTGACATTATTGTTGAGTTTGAGATTTGAAAACTTTTGGGGACATTGAATATTGTTTTAGATACAAGCTAGTGGTATTCTCAAGCAACTTCACGAGATTGCCACTGAACAGGTAACGATTACAAGGGGATGCCATCAATAAACGAAAATCGTCGGCGGATGTTGTGGCTAGGACAGGTACAATGTAAGCAAATGCGCTACCGGCGTCTATTTTTACCGGTCCTATCTCAGCCATAAAGTAAAAGCGGTATAATAATAATAATAATAATAAATAGTTTGTTTAAAGTTGGCGTACTAAATGAACGTCTGATAGCTATAAAGAAGTAAATTAAGGCCAACTATCTATAAAGAATTAGTATTAAATAAATATATGATACAATATTAAAAAATGTTTATGCAACGACTGATATGGTATCGCGCTAAAATGTTTATGCAACGTTACAATATTAAAAATGTTTATGGTATAATGTTCTAAATAAAACCTAACCCAGCAATAAACTAGGGTTCAGGTTATGTTTGGTTTTGTATATTTCTATCATCAAGTAATGTAGATTGCATTGGTGAATCGATACTGCATTATCCAAAGTCAGCAACGCTTCGTAGTCAGCATGACCGTCTTTATAAGCAATTATGAGTGCTCTTTCGTGGATTTTATTCACTTTAGCATTCAAACATCTGTCATGGAACATCCAGATTAGGGGGCAGTAGCTAAACTGAGCTTTTTTGAAGCTGTTCATTAGGAGACTCCTTTATGAGTTATGAGCAAAGCTTACTTCTACTGTTACTCTTTTTCTAGATTTGACTAGAACCAGAAGCAAGTTTCGCGGGTTTTTTTCTCTTGATAGACAAACAAATGAAGAAAGACACCAACTATGAGAGGCCTAATAAAGGAAACAAGACATGATCCTCGATTATCCTCTATTCTCCTTTTCTGTATTGTTTAGAACTCACTTTAGAACAGAATTAATCTTTCCTCGTTATTTGTTTACTTGTCTCGCTCACTTGCTTTATCTTTTATAAACTTTCTGTCATTCTTTTCCCAAAGACCCTTTCCACAATTTCCCTCCCAGGTATGCAGGGTAGCAAATAGCAAGCTTTTCTTCCTGAAAAACAGGGCTATGATCTACGACATTTGTCAATTTCAAAGGGGACTTTGTCTACATTATGTGGGCTAGGCCTTGCAATTATGAAGGACTAAGCATAACGTGACTTACAATTGTTATTAGTCCATGTCATTTTTCTACTCATCCCACAGTTTCTATGGAACATACACCAGTTTGAGAAAAAGGCTGTCTAGCTTTCGCTGCTTCTTGCAATTGCTTTTATCTCATTTTTTCGATTATTTTGAAAGGTTTTTCATTTGTGTATACCTACTAGCAACACTTGCTTGGGCACTCACAGAAACTCAATGGTTTTTTAAGAGACATGTTACTTTTTGTTCGAGCAACATTGGGTACCAAGAATTCTTCAGCTTTCGATATTATATCATTATAAAATAGATGCAAGAAACATATCACTGCATTAACATCTAGTACATCTTTGGTGAGTTGTATGGTATATATCTAGTACATATATATAACAAAGTAATATATTTGAGATGTTTGATTTTTATATTTGAGATTTTAAAGACTTTCGAGGTGAGATTTTCAAATTTTCAAAGAACTATGCTTTTTCGAGCTGTCGGAAAACTGTACGTTCAAATTCTCAGGTTTTTATTACAACAGGCAACTTTTTCGACACAATACTGTCCATTCGCCCTAAATTTTACATCAAAATTTTGGCATCAACGAAGGTAAGGACACAAAGAAACAGAGGGCTCTATTCAACTTGTGTATTGAGATTTTGTAATCAGAATAATTGATGGTTAAGTCTAAATGAAATAATACCATAATAGGGAGGAAGAAACACACAAAATCTATCTCTTCCAAGAGTTAATTGCAAAATTCGTTCAGTAAAGAAATAAAAACCTACGGAAATGACCAATACCCAATTTGATGGTGCATATACCAAGAATCACTAAAACGAAGTTTCAGTATATCTGTATACGATAACACAAGACGAAGAATAGGACTATAGTGACACAAGCGAAGACTGACTCAAATTCAAACCCACTCTTGAACTTTCTTAGGTAAACGATTCGTTGCAAGTTTGGCCTATGTTCAAGTTTTTTTATTTGTATTTGCATATTTGTATTGTAAATTGTATTTTTATCGACTCGACGAGTTTGTTTGCAACAGAATAACGGCAAGACAGTTTTGGAAAAACGGTCAGTAAAGCTAGACTAAAAACAAATCTTGAAGCTAAAGAATACAGTTAACCCATCTGTGTTCCGTGCAAGAACGAATTAACTATATTTATATACTGAACTGAAGAATTATCCATATCAGCCCGGAGAGAATCAAATGACCTGTGTGGACCGTTTACAGCCTAAGAATTGGGAATGCCTAAATTAACATTCATATCACGGGGAGTGTCCTTAAGAAAATCTAATTTTGACAAACAGCTAAAGGATTACAGACAACGTCAGATGGTTGAAGGCCACAAGACAAAACAAACAAAAATTAAGATGTGTTGCCAGGACGGTACCGAAAAAGACCCAAATCTGAACAGATGTGTGATGTTGGGTTAAAAAAGGAAGAAGAAATGATGTGATGGTTAGTGTGTTTCCAAAATGGATGACATCTCCACGCTGTCTCCGTTTACACCTGAAGTTTGGACAGAATTCTGACCATGTCTCGTTGTGGTGCCTGGTTTTAACGCATCCTGTAGTTGGATGTCTTGTGGTAACTTGACAGCTCGCCGTCAAAGTCGACGGTGATTGTGAAATCCAAGTCACGCTAAGAAAGTAAGAACGAAAGCATTGAATATCAGCAGGGATAAATGCTTTCAGCAAGCGAACCGATTTACAAAAATCAGTCATATTTCTTTAGGATGAACAAACATATCATGCTAATAGAAAATGGAGCAAAAAGAAAAAAAAGACATGAAAACATTGGCTTATCCACAAACCGAAGACAAAACGGAAAGCTTAAAAGGCAAGAAACATGTCTTATGAGGTACATTTCATGTATAGCGCTAATCTTGTATAAGTAACAGAAACTAAGCCTAAATAAATCTTTCATGTGGCTTAACAGCGGATAATAGGGAAACAAAACATAGCAAAAGAAGCTGAAGAAATTGCTGAATACCTTGTTCCTGGCATTCTGCTTCATCGTAATGGAGCCAGTTATCTTCTCACCAGCCTTGACTGTCAAATATTCCTCAAGATAAAATACAGTTTGCTTCCAATGCGTGTACCTGCTTTCTGGAGCTGCAAGAAAATACCTGATGGTAATAGAGAGCACGATAATCTTCAATACAATATATCAATAAATCTCGATATATTCATTTTCGGGACTACAGGACTTCCATCAATTGTGTGGGAGATTACCACACAATGATTTGCCTCTAAGTCTCGCTCTCCTTCGTAGCAGTATTGTTTCACCAGATACTTTCCCCATTTCTACCTTTTAACAATTCCCTTCTCATTTATTCTCATTAACAAAACGTCTCATTTACTCTACCTATACCTTCTACATGCAGTGTCAATTAATTTTCATAAATTTACTATCCTTGGTCGAAGCAAACGAAAAGGGAAACATCTTACCAGTTGAAAACCCAACACGACTGTGGCACTTTGAGAATTCAATGCTAAAGAATGTGACCAGCGCGTGGACATAGTCGTTTCTCTTGCACGTGACTTCGAATGGAGCAGTGAAGTTGATGTCCTCTTGCTGCTGGGTATCGATGCTTACTTCCTGCAATGTTAAAATGGCGTACTACAGTGCCTGTTAAGATTACTTGAAATATCAAACGATTGGCGTAGTATTCTATTTTATTCATTTCAGTCCCCAAGTATTCATACAACCACCCCCTTTCTCCCGGAACAACGTTGGTAGTTTGAGCAAATATCATGCAAGTCTCACGAAACATCGACTTGCTAATCTTCTAGGATAGAAATAAGACGTTGTTCCGTCGACTAGGCTTGATGTTTGACAACGAGGATAGTAAAAAGGAATCAAGACGTGTGATTTTTAATGTAAATATCAAAGAGCACTTTTATGGAAAAAACCTATTTTTCTTCGCGTCCACAACACAACATAAACATGTCACGGGCACAACGAAATAAGGAAGGCTTAAAAAATAACCTGAAAAGACAGCCTTGAAAGAGAGCAAAAACAAAAAGACGATAGGCCGCAATTCGAAGCAAGGCACCACCCTTCTTTACAACAGCTGGTGCCTAAACTGTCCAGCCACTTTTACCTTTTAAAGACCTCTGGCAACTGCATGAAAGCTTTCCCTCAAACACCATATGGAAATGCTTATTCCAAAATAATCTCTTCAGTAATCACTTTTGGGTTTCCTAGAGACTTCATGGGAATGTCAATAGAGCAACACTCTAATCTCTTACAACTTTGATTATTCTGCTAACGGCAGACTTTCAGTATTTATGCACTGTGCTTTTATAAAGAACGGATACTTGAAGTTCAGCTTCGGTTATAAAAAAAAGGACGAAACATTCTGCGGCGACTAACATTGGCAACAGTTGTCGAAGTTTGCTTAATACATCTAAAAATTCAATACATTAATACAAGGAACTTCCACAGGTAAAGGAAAAGATGCCTCATATTTCTTAAATGGCAAGGCATCAAGCAAAGATAAAGAGTTGGATTTGTTTTAAGTCTAGAAGGATTCTTCTTGTACAATTGTTAACCTTTCTGAAGCTGTTTTGACAAAATTTAGGGTGAATTCCAAAAAATTTGACTGTTTCTCCTTAAGTGATGCGGAAAAAAATTGGACCTATACCATAGCTTCCTCACTAGAAAACGACATTGGGTCATCACTTGTCTCTCCTTTACATTCTATCCTTGTTTTAAACAGGAATATGAGAGAAATCTATCTAATGAAAGCATGTCTCTGATTGGCCTGTTTAATTTATATACCAATGGATTTCAGATAATGTTGAAGGGCACTTTCCAAATAGAGGTGAAAATACTGTTGGTGCTTACCTTAATCAATCCATGATTGCTTGCCACTTGCTTTGGGTCAACAACATCAACCAGAGGCTCAGAAATGGCAACTCTGCGAATGGCACTCATATCAAAACCATAAACATTATCCCACCCTGAAAAATAAAGGGAAAATTCAAGTTCAAAATGAGGATATTTTAATACTTGATGATAAAGAGAGACTTAGTTGACAGGTTTTTTGAATTAGAATTAGAAAGGCATTTCATTTCCCTGTAACTTCCTTAAACTGGTTACGAATTAATTTAAATAAATTTTTTATAATAAGCAAGTCTTTTTCTCTTCATAAGAAGAAAACAGGTAAAAGCCATTATTGGACAAATAAAAGAAGATTCAGAACTGTACAGAGAAAAATAGATAAAACTATAAATGGAAATTGAGAAAAATAATACTTACAGTCGATCTTCTCTTCTTTGTAATCTCTATCCTCAATGGCACAAACATACAGTTTTGCTTTATCTGGAAACAGCATACCATCAGGTGCCTGGATAATGACAATAAAGTCACATTTCTACATGAACAAATCAACAGAACACACAATATTAAAAATTGACTCTATCAACCCTATGTGGGCAAGCAATATGCAAAGAGAGAGTAACAAACACCAAAGATTATAAATGCGACTTATATTTATAACAAAAATTAAAGTGAACAAACTCATACAAGCCATTTGTCTCTTGCAAATAACACAGTGTCCAGCATGGATTCATAAAACAAACAATATCCCATCCATTCGCTGATGATTATGTCAACTTTTTCCACTGAAAGGACTACTTCCTCTATCTTTCCTTTTATCAATGTCACCTCTAGAATAAATAAGTTCCATCACATTTAAATTCCTAGACTTGCTGATAGTTCATGAAATCTAGTAAACACCCTCAGCATATAAGGACCTATTTCACTATGCAACACCAACAATATTTTTATATAATTTGATAATTTTTTCTTCTATACAGTGAACATATTTTTTTGGTAGTCAGTAGAAATTAAATATTGCTAAAATTCATCTTTTTTATCCTTTTGTTATAAATTTGATTGTGGATATGGGTGTTTCAGTCATTTTCTAGGCACTTAAAGATCCACTGTCAACCAACAAAGAAGCCTCTATAATTTACAGGGTCTTCTCTTGTCTATCAACATCCCTCCTGCTCAAATTCACGATTTCTGTGTCAGAAAATGCTTGTGAGGGAAAGTCGATAAAAATGTAGGGAATAATGAGTACTGCAACGTGCCGAAAACAACCAACAACAAAAAACAAGTAAATCAAAGGTGACTATTATTTGCGCCTGCCATACAGGATTTCCTCAGAGTAAAAGTTATACTCCATCCCAAGAAATGGATACTTCATCACAAGATGTGGATATTCCACTCAAAACTTACTATGATCAAGATTATTTTCCTTCACAATAAGTGTTGCATGATCAATTATTGAAGAGCAATCCACCTAAAGCAAAAATAAAAGAACAGTGAGAATCAGCGATTTTCAAAATATGCCTGACCTAAGAGACCAAAACCTTGATCAGTGATTGGAAAACTGCATAAATCAACTGAGAAATGCTGTGCTCTATTTTTTTCTTAAAGTTTCATAATCCATCTATGGATTTGAAATTCATACAGCTTTCTAAAATTCCATAAACAAACTTCAGGAGACTTCCGTCAAATCAGTACTGCCTGCCTATACGAAACTTACCACTGGAGTTCAAGAAAGAAAAAAAAACTCCTTCTGTCTGCACAATGGCGGTTTTTTAGTCTTTATTTTAGTTTATATTGATTCCAAAATTGCTAGATGCAAAGATGACTGGCCAATTATCTGAAACATGTTGTCATCATAGACTTTGTCACAATCTTGTGGGTCTAAGAAACACTATTGAAACTAGTGATTCTGCCATCATGCAACTTGTTTTAGAAAACCCAGATTGTGCCAAAGCTATTTTGTGCTTCAAATTAGTTAATTTATGGAAATTATTGCTAACTGGCCTATCATAGAGTGCTTAATTGGCAGAGATGTACACACATTTGGAACATATAGAACAAGACAGTAACTGCTACACTGGGTTTCACACTACACTGGGTGACTAAAAATAGGGAAGACAACAAGACCCTAAGCTTTTAGTCAACTAAAGTGGCTTAATTACTCTGTCAATCAACATTGGCAAATCAACAAGCATGATACAAGATAAGTGGTTATTCAATAGCCAATTGTTGATTGGCATATGGCAAAAGTCTCTTTAGCTATGAATAGTACTCTTTATGTCACCAAACCTTACAATTTGTAACCTTGTAATTCAAAACTTTGAGGCCCAACTTAAAGGTAATGTGTCCATATAAAAGGACTGCGTATACCCAACTTGTCTAGCCACCCATCAAAATAACGGTTTGCGGTTGGTCAGTATTCTTGCGATGCAAAACTGCTCACATGAAAAGCTGACCTCGCAGCAGGATAAACAGAACGACCGTAATGACTGGGGCGATGACATGAATAATCACATGTTTCTAAAAACCCCTGCAGAGTTGCTTGCTTTAGCTGGACACATTACCTTTAATTCTTAATTTCAAATACATACCCCAATTACTTGTTTGGCACCAGCTTTGGCAGCAAACATGCAAAGAATGCCTGTTCCACAACCAACATCCAAAACAACTTTGTCTTTAAACAAATGCTTGTTGTGGTACATTGAGTTGCGGTAGGTTAATGTTCTCACTTCATCTTTCAACATTTCCTAAAATTAAATCAAATTAGATAAATAAAAATTTTCCTAACAACAACACTTTAGGGGAATATGCAGTTCTTGAAAATCAATAAGGTTAACCTACTCCGATCATTTTATCTCTTTATATTTGCAAATTAGATATTTTATAAATAATTTATAACTTCCAAATTTTTTCTTTTTTGACTGCAAATTACCCATCATGAGCTTACTTCAAAATCATGTCATTTCTACAATATCTCCTGCTGCTTGTTAAGAACTAACTTCAGAAATCTGAAGAAAGACTAATAGCACAACAGTTAATTTGTTACCCAAACATATCACCAGTCAACTCAAAATAAAGAAACAGTAAAAGTGCACTGAAGTGACATTCCATTTGCATAGAGCAATATGCCCTTTTTCTTGTGAGCTATAGATAACATATTGTGTAATATACAATAAGGCTGCTATACTAACCTCATGAATTCCTGAAACAAAGAAAAACAGAAGATTTATATAATTACTAGTGAAAAACAAGATTAAGTAAAACAAATTGATCAACCAAGTGAAGATCAATAGACATCAAACCCTTAACAAGGAAAATTTCACCAGGCTGGGAAACTGTGACAGATAGCAGAGATAAGGCAACACAGTAAAACATAAACATCTTTAATTTGAGATAAACTGAAAATACCCAGCTCTGAATAAGTCAGTTACAAATCCCTCCATTTTTATGTCCAACTCAACATGTCTTGGACTGTAGCATGCATCTAAGGCTGCTTTCACAATGCACAATATTTTGCAGGTGCCTTAACCTGCATGCCCCTTTCGGCTATATTAATCCTTTGAAGCATTCAGAATGCAAAAATGTTTGCAAGCAGAAAGCAGCTTGCTGTGGAAACAGCTTGTTTGTTAGCAAGCAAATTACCTATGCAGTGCAAGCAAGACAAAAATTTCTTATTTTTGAAGGGGAAAACAACCTGTTTTAGTGCATTCTTTGGGTACATTGAAGTAATCTCAAAAATAAATGGTCCACATGTTTTTGACATGGGTTTTCAATCAGAATGGGAAATTAGAAACCAAAGCAATTTCATAAAAGGAAAAAAAGTATGCTAAAACAAACTTTCAATTTGAATGCAGTCTAAGGTGCTAGTTTTCAAATGGTGACAAGTGAGAGGTTTTGATGAAGTAAAAAAAGCTTTGTCTGATTTTTAAGAAATAGTTGATCAAAGAAAAAGATGCAATTTCAAGCTGCTGATTAGTAGGTATGTTTAAATTTTTAATTATTAGCATTAATCATAAACTATGTTTAACATACCAAAATGCGCATAAGAATCAAAGTAATAGTCCTTGCTAGTCATTTCTTCTGCAGACACCTCTGGTTCTTCTTTAGATTTGCAGCTGATGTCTCCATTAGCATTCAATGTAGAAATTGCTTCCTTTTCTTCGGGCTTCATCTAGCAATATCAGGAAAAAAATGATTTAGACCAACTCTTACCTGGAAACACTTCTGGTCCACCAGGCCTTTGCCGGAGCAAGGGCTATAGCCCGCGCCCACGCAAAATAAATTTGTGAGAGCTTTTTTCTGCCCACGCAGTTTTTTAAACTCAACGTTCTCATTTAATCTGCGCAGTTTAGCTTCCCAATATTTGTACTACATTACCGCTAAATATCAGAGTGTTAGGAAATGAAGAGAAAGAGGTCTTACATGTCTATGTATTTATCAAACAATGTTATAAATAGGAAATTTCTGTTTCCTTATGTTTCTTTATATAGGACATGTTAACAAACTATTGTATTATCTGCTAAAACTTATAGGAAATGTGTTTGCACGAAAGGAACAACATATAGCATGATTAATGCTACGAATAATGGAAGTGAGAAACCTTACACCATGCTGTAAAATAGAAAACAATTTCTTTTTAAGTCAAAACATATAAACTAGGCATTGGCAAAAAGCGCCACATTCAACCTGCAAACCTAACAAAACTTTGCTATATTCCAAAAAGTTATGTTCCTTATCTGTCTCGTTTTAGAAGTGGTAATACAAAATTTAAAGGTGGTTATTACTGTAATACACACAAAATGCCTTCTTAGGATGAAAAGTGCTTAGAGAATTAGCAAGGTAATGTATTTTTGCCTTTGTAAATACTCAAATATTAATAATTTAACAACAGTTCTGCAAGGGCTAAATAGCCCACGCAGCCAAACTGGCAAGGGCTTTTTATAGCCCACGTTGTATTTTTTTCCAGAGAGGCCTGCTTGTGGTGACTTCATTCCCATATGCATGCAAATAGTGAAAAACAACAGGAGTAAACATGATCTTAAAGGACAAGTGACACACTTTTCACCCTATCTTTTCTTTTCATTAACTTATAGATCATCTTTTAGAAGTAAGTTTTTCCTGGTTTGGAAAAAAAAATTCTAATCAGGGGGCGCAGGGGGCGCAATTTTGCTTTTTATCACGTGACCCTATGACGTACATTGTGATAACTCAGAATTTTCCTGTAATTGATAGAGAGTTTACGAAACAAGACGCGACAGGTCCAGACGAACTGTATTCGTTTACAGGCGTGTTGTTAACGTTAATATTGCACTCTATACCAGTAGCAGCAATAACAAATTATCACAATCTACGTCACGGTGTCACGTGATTCATTTCCCGCCATAATTTCAAATGGGTTTTTAAGTGGGAAAATGAAATCAGAAAGAAAAAATATTTCAACAACACTCTCATACAGCATTTTACTTTAAGTTAGAAGGAAAAAAAAATTTGGCGCCAAAAGCGTGTCACTTGTCCTTTAAATGGATAAATCACGCCTGTTTATGACATTATATATCTAATATTTTATGAATTTCAAATGATTTACAGAACAGTTTTTCCAGTTTGTAGTACTAAATTTGAAACTGACTGACTGAAAGTGCAAAATTAGATTGTATGAAAACTATGTGAGGTTGATGAAGCCAAAAAGGTTGCATAATGTGAACTATAGATAGAACTAAGCTGAACAAGTAGATCAGCAAATTGTAGTGTTCTACACAATGTCTAGCGAGAAAAGCAACAAAGTTGAATATTCAACCTTTATTTCACAGGGAAAAGCACAGGGATTGGCCACAAAAAGCAAAGGAGAACAAAAAACATGTTATTAAGGTATGATGCAAAATTTGTGTCAAATATACAAGAATCATCTGTTTAACAAGAGGATGAATTTCAACCACAGTGATAGAGCTCGTTGATCATCAAACAAACTGGCATACAACTGGAATGATGTTGAAAATTGGACATTTAAACAAATAAAATAGTAGAAACCACAGAACATATGGCATTTATCAAATCAATGCTCTTATCTCAGCAACAATTTCCAAAAACTGTTATCTCAAAACAATTTTTATCTCCCTTTGTTTCTTTAGGAATATAAATATTTTCCTTCATTTGTCACTGCTAACTATCAAGCACTGGAGGAAACACAATTGTCGGAAAGTGTTCCAGTATAAGCGACAAGAATACACAAGCAAATTTGCATAAAAGTTGAAGGAACATTTAGTCTGCTTGGGTTGCTATTATCAGACAGGGGATTTTCGTTGTCTGTGACAATTTACCATCTGCTGTGATTGCATTTTAGCTGATTGTGTGATAGCTTTAGATAAATTTTTGTCTATAGTGGAATTTCAAAATTTAATTAAATTTAAACAAGCAAAATTTATATTAGCACTTGCACAATTGGAAACAATTAAGCACAGAAATCAATTAAGCATTAAAAGCATTAAGAAAACTGCTTCGGAGTAGAATACTATGTACAGTAGTGTTCTCTGTGTATTTTCATTGACAATGAAATACGATAAAACATTGATGCCTACATTTACTTGCAAGTAGCAGCCTGATTTTATCAATGGGATGTCGTTTTGAGGTGATATTGCAGCTGCAGCACAGCAAACTTCATTACTCGAGGTTGTTGCTACAGGCAAATGAACTTTAAAGGAGCCTTGTAATAGCCGAATTTTCTTTAAAGAAGTAACAAATTTAAACAAGGTTTGATATTTGAAACGTTTCGAGAATTTCTAGTGAAATGACAACTTGTAAGGGCTTATCGGTGCCCGTTTTCATTTTGGCAACTTCCTCGATTTCTGTCCTTTCAAACTTAGGCCTAAGATTCGCAACCTAATTATTTACGAAACAACGATAATAATCAATGACAGAGAAAGTGATACAACACAAAGAAATGAACAACTTCTATTAAATCTTTTCATGTTACCTTTTTAATTGTCTGATTATTTTCTGCCTCAATTCTTTGTCGCTTTTTCGTTAACTCCTGGCTAGCAGCACTGCCTTCAACCTCCATGCGGTCCTCGTCTCGTAACCTCGTGGTTCATAAATTCTCGCCCCAACTCCCTTGCTGGATGATAGACATCCCAAAAATTTCGGAAACATCCCCGTCAGTGGGAACACCATATTTTCCGATATATTCAACGAAGATATTACCATCCTTGAAGAGCGTGCATATTCGAGAAAATACGGTAGATGCTTTTTGTACAATTACAGGGCCGCCGGAGCCAGGGGAGCAACGGAGGCACAACCCCCGCCCCTGATTGTAAAAATGGTAAAAGGCGCCCCTTCTTGAAAACTTATCGCGTGCATTTTTTCACTTCCAAATATTCTGCTTTTAAAAGCTGAATAGAATAACTTAAATCTAAGCGTTGTTGAAGAACTATTCACTGAAGTTTCCTTTAATTTTTACTTGGGCACGATGCAAAAAGCGCAAGCTCCAGTGACGAACGTTGCAAATTAATTTGGCTATGACAGTTGTTATACAACTAGTTTTGTCTGTCGTGCATCGTGTTTGTGGTTCGTTATTGTTAATGAGAATGTCTTTCGATGTTTGCGTCAGTAATTTTGTTTGTCATCGTGCCATCTCTATTTTAGTTGTTATTAGTTCATTTGCCGTTAATTTGTGTCATTAGGGTTTTATGTGCGTCACTCGTGTTGTTAAAAGCGTATGTTCTTTGAGTGCAAGTCCAGTCGAGTCGAAGTTTTCGTTGAATAAAGTCGTCATTTTGTAGTTGTTGGTTGCTGCTGATTATACGATCGCTATTGAAGAATCTTGGTTTTTTTTTAAAAACGTTATTGCGAACTGGAGTCTGATTTATGAGCTTTACCTGTCCTGTAAAATACTTTATTTTACACAGTGATGAACGTGTCCGCACCTTCGGCCGATTGCGTGAAGATGACGCAAACTTAAAAATTTATAGCTTTTAAAAATATTTCATGGAGGCGAAACATTCAAGCAGCCAGGGGCGCCTACACCGGGGGGGGCTGGAGGGGCAGCTCTTCAGAGAGGGGCAGAGGGGGCAAGAAGTGCCCTGAAATATAAGAAAATATTATAAAATCTTATTGATTATTGATGATCACTTTGACCGCTCTCGTTATGTTAATTTCTATTAGAAAATATTGGAAAAATGATAAAACCAGCACAAAAACACAAAGGTTGAAAATGCTGTCTGTAGCAAGGTGGGTAAAAAGAGGGAGAGTGGCAAAGATAATAGTAGATAAACAAAAGAAGTACTCTGAAGTACTCCAGAAACTAAAGAAGGATAAAAAGGCATTTGCAATCAAAATTTTACAACCAGCCCATTTATAACAGCCGTGAGTTTTTTAAATCCGAATATTGTGTATAATGACAAAGCCATTTAATACCCATTTATGCATGGATATGTTCGTCAACATTTTCTCTATGTTTAGAATCATTGGTGGTAGAAAAACTCAGCTGTATGGTTGTCATATATGCATGTTAATATTTTGTTATGTTACCCCACCCTCCCTAAACAGGAATACTCGATCATGTTAGTAGAAAAATTCTACGATTTGCCCTCAGCACCAACACTGCCCTCCTGCCCTAATCTTGTGCAGGCATCCCTTCAAGCAGCCTAAGAAGTCGTGAAAACCAGGAGGGATTAATTGCTCGAATGTAAAAATGAGATAATTAGAATCATTTTTGGAATAGGCTTTAGATAACCATAGATACTGAAGCTTTGAAAAAGATAGGGAAAAATTCGAAAATTCATTTCAGTTCTTTACATCATATTTTGAGTTTAACTTCTAAAAGTACTAATAAATTTTGTTTGTATAATTGCATCAATTTGGATATATTGGGATGTTGCAATAAATCACATTGACAAATTTCACATACACTCTTGTATATTTTCTTTATTTGCACAACATGTTTTTAGAAATTGAATTTCGCCACAGATTTATTAAAAAACTTCTGAAAACGGGAGGTTAGAATTGAAATCGTGAGAACACGAGATGAACTCAAAAATCGGGAGACTCCCGCCTAAATCGGGGGTGTTGGAACCGTTTAAGTTTCCACCATTTCGTTGGTTTCCACGGAAGGCATGACATCATATTTGATAGATGAAACAGAGACACGATTCGTTGGAAACGAGGCTATTTAATGGTAGATTCATTCACAACTGCCGAAGACTTTGTTAGAGAAGCAAATTGAAAAGATGGATAGTGCAACGGCGTCCAGAGAAAAGGCCCTTTCTGATTACAGGAAAAAGCTCAGTGAGCATCGAGAGGTCGAAGCTAGACTGAAAGAAAGTAAATAAAGTTTTATTTGTTTCTATTTAATAGATAATTGATTACTTCTACAGAGCTTAACACTAGCCAATATCAAGGCGAATGCAGTTTTCAAAACGATTGAATGAATAAAGTTTTAAAAAATAGTTGCTGTAATTGAATACATTTTGCAAAAATGTGGAAGGTGCTCGTTTAGAACTGCTTGTTTCTTTCAATATTATTTCATAAGAAAGCGTTTAAAACAAAACATAATAATGATCTCCATACAGCATCAATTACGAAGTATTTTTCATTTCTATAATCAATCAATCCTAAATACAATTTTAAAAATGCACATCACCCAAAGCATTTAAACACTATTGAATAAAATAAAGTAAAAATATGAAGTAACAAGAAATTTACTATACATACTTGTGTTTGAGGTTTGTTGATTAAGCTCCCTATATTGGTTAGTTGTTTAATTATTATCAAATGATAAAGTTTCTCATGTACCAAAGTGCACATAATCCTTAGCAATAGAAATACAAACAATTCTTAATAGGTTTTTCCATGTTTCCACTTATCAAGTCATACAAGGATAGACACCAAGCATTCAAGGATATGCTAAACAATAGAAATATCAAATGCTAAATGAAATTGTTTTCACAAAGAAGACAACAAAATTAACTCCTTGTCTCTCTCTTGCATTTTAATCACAATCAAATAGCAAGCTCAAGGATTTTTTGAAAAAATTCCAAGACAAGTTCCCTAAATTTGGTGTTAACTCTAATTTATAAACAATGATTCTGTCTGTGAAAAGTTATAATGTATCAGAGAGAGCGGGGCATCCTTTGCAAAAGAGCATGTATCATAGAAAAAATATTTTATAAGATCTTCCAATGAAAAACTGCAGAATATATTATGTTGTTCATAAAATATTTGTGTTCTTAACATTTGATTATTATTATGTGCTGTTTAAAATTTTAGTGAGAGAGAAGTTGAGAGACCTTAGCAAAAATTATGATAAATCTGAAAATGACCTTAAAGCATTACAAAGTGTTGGACAGGTGAGCTCTTCTTTATTTACTTTCTTTATTTACTCACACCTTTTCTTTAAAAAAAGAAAATGTTACTATATGGTGGCATAAATGTTACTTTTATAGCAGATAGTACTATTGGTCTATGTATTGAAGGAGAACTGACATGCAAAAATTAAGTTTGGCTAAATTTGTAGTTAGTGACAAGCAAATGCCGGTGTCAAAATTTTTTTCGAATCACAGTTACCATTTTCGAAATACAGGCATTTTAAGTTGAGAAACAACAATTGTTCTGAAAATTTGAGATTCAAGGTGAAAATCGTCACAAATGAAAGATAATGTTCTCAGCAGATATTGTGTTGCTCTATAGAAACCTTTCAGAAAATGCTGCAGACAATTGTTCATATTGTGCATGTACAAAGAGCTAATTTTGCATTTTTGAGATATAATTGACTTTCTAAATGGATTGGGACTCTGAATTTTAGTTTTATTACACTGATTTTGAAACAACTGGGAAATTTCAGCCGCCTGAGTTTGTGCCACTAACCAGGGCTGCCGCTTGTGCACACTGTCATCCAATGGCTCTATGGGTGATGATAATGTAAACAAATAACAGACTGACAGTACAAACTGAATTTCTATTAAAAACATTGCTATTGCTACAATTTAAATGAGATATCAGGCATCATATTACTAGGATTTCATTTCAGTTTGAGACCTCTTTGTCCAGACTGCTTTGTCTGTCTAGCCTGATTGGTCTTATTTGCTAAAATGCCTAGATGATAAACCGAATTGCAAATTATTCAACATCAATGTAACATTGTGTAATTTTTTAATATGTTCAACGCAGTAATTTAAGAACAGGGAGTCACCCAAAAAGCTTAGTATAGCATGTTTTCAAGCAGATTACAGGATCCCTTTTACTGCCATCTTGACTGGGTTTTGTTTGTCTTAGAGGTTCTTCCAATGTTTCAACCCATGATGGTTCGAAGTTATCAAGGCAGTCGCATGCGCATTGCTCAATTGCTCAAAAGAAAATGGGCTTTTTTATCATAGATGCGAGAGGCAGGCGACAAACAGACCCGCAAAAAGAAGATCTTCCGACAATCAAGGTTAATACCAATCTAGTGATGTAGATAAGAGAATTCATAAAAGGGACGAGAAATTTAGATTTTCCGACAAAAATTTTATAAGAGCTTTTATTTTTTCAAAATTTTGTACATAACTTCACATAAGTCACCCCGCCCCTTGATCCCCCTTTATCTACGCCACTGTATCAATCAATATTTCCCAATAGTTGTCCTGTAATGTTGAATGTTCTCGGAAAGAACACAGCAGAAATACTCAAGCTCTCTGCAAATTGTCTCAGGGCCTCGAGGTGAAGGGGGCCTTACAAAGTGATGAATTCTGGTTTGAAATAAAATTGATTAAAAGTAACAAAATTATGCCCATAAACAGTAAAACATTTGAAGCGAATAAACGAATTTAAGCTGGCTTAAAGGGCGTGGTCACAAAAATTTTTTGCTTGCTTCGCTCGCAGGGCCCTAATTCTCCGCTTTAGCCCCAGGGCCTCCAATTCTTTAGGCGCCCCTGCGTGCAAGTTGGCACCGTGACAAAATGGGCGCGGTTCACCCTTTCGTTTACGCTAGCACTCTGGAACCAAGCTAATTGTGCTCTGTCATCCGGAATGGTTTTTACCCTGTTACGAAAGAAAACGAATTTTGTACCGTCTCTGTTCCATTTTTTAACAGGACTGTGTAAACTGGGTCCGAAGTAGCCTGATTTTTAAGAGTGTGAGTCGCACGCATGAAAGAAATAATGCGTGTGGTTTGCCACACGCATGGTGATTTCCTTATGACGAAGACTGTCAAGGCATAAAGATATGTTTTATGTGGATACCAGCGTTTTAGCAGACCTGCAGCTGGGGTTCTCTAGCTTCTTTTTACTTAGAAATGACATGTCTGAAAATTTTTTGACATGACATGAAATTTCGCTTGAGTTTTCACATTTCAAGTGAAAGACTTTACAACAGCATTGTTAACATTTCACTTGTGATGTCAACTGAGAATTTTATCAATTCCTGGTGATCATCTTGTTTCTGCGTCGAGAAATTCCAAAGTCCTGGCTGTGAAGTAACTTACAGATAAAAGCGCAAAAAATAGAAAAACAGTGAATCTGAGAAGAAAACTTTTACCAGATTTGAAGTCAGTGACACAGTCTGCATAGAATAAGCCAAAGTTATTTTTGTGTGTCAGTTTTCCTTTAATTGTTTACATTGACATAATTTGTGTTTCTTTAATGTGATCATTTATTGTTCAGTCAAAGAGTTTTATTTGTAATACCATGTGTCCATTCTAATATTTCAGTCTGGAAACTAGTGCGAAGTTTCTGCTTTTTTATGTTATAAGTATCAAAATAAAGGTATAATAAAAATGTAGATATTTTTATTATTTAACAGAAAAACAGTTTGCTTTGAACATGCATTATTGTGTGAGATGTATATCTAATATGTTTATTTCTGTACAGATTGTTGGTGAAGTATTGAAACAGCTAACAGAGGAAAAATGTAAGTGAATGCATGGCTTCAGAAATTTGTCACTTCTGCCTCTAAGAGTAGGGCTTGCAAACAACTAACTGCTTTATAGGTTTTTGTGTACAATTCTCAAAAAAAATTATACTGCTGGTACAAAGAACCCTACATAAGAAATATTTGTTTGTTTATTGTCATAAAATATTAAAATGCACAAAGAACAACATCAGTTAAACCAGATTAAGAAAATAATATATTATATGTATATCATTCACAGCTAGAAAGGATTAAGGGTCATTAAGCTTCTGCTACAAATAACACTCACAATGGCTCAATACAAGTAAATGAGATTTACAAAAAATTTTACACAACAAAGATTGTAGCATAAAAGGTGCATCAAGAAATATCTTTCTGACTCACCCATAAGGATGTGTTTCGATTGGAAGAGTTTCTAGCCTAATCTTTGTGATATATGAAATGGTTGCTTCTGTAACTTTTCTGTTCACTATTGCTTTTATGTTTGGGAGAACAAGTAAATGTTCTCAGAATCCAAACTTTCAATGTCAATGCAAAGAAGGTCCTGGTGGTGCCCACAGAGATCTCTGTGGTGCAAAGCAGAAAAGAATGCTTGTTATGATCTATTCAAGTGCCAAAAAGCCCAGATTGGGTTCAGACATTCAAAATTATGCCTAAATCTATGTTCATTTAGGGCACACCCAAGTGAACTTTAGTCAGAAGTTTAATCATGTAACACATATTATATAATATCAAATAGATCTTTGAGCAGGCCTTGTTATTCCTAGCAATTTGCACTTACAATTAGGAATTTATTTAGAATTTCTGATGCCATAGGTGTATGAAAAAACAAATCATAGGTGTATGAAAGTTCTACCACATCTTGTTCATATAGATTATATGATTTTATACTTGGGTGGAATTTCAGCATTAAATAATAAACCAGCAGATAATTTGCTGTCTTTTAGAGCCTAGAGCATTTCCAGAACTTCTTCTTCTTTAACATACCAAGTATCAATTACCATGGCTTGAGTAAAGTGAGACCATGCCCTTGGCTACTAAGGTTAACAATAATTTAATACTAAAAAGAAACATTGATTTGAGACTAAGAAGAAACATCGATTTAAGTACTTTAAATACTAATGACCATGAAGAAACATTGATTTAAGTACTTATTGTCCAAAACAAAATAAGGAATAAGTTATATCACATTACATTTTTCTAGCGGAACAAGTTTCTTATTAAAAAAAAGATTTTTGTTGATTTGAAACTATGTTTTAATGGTTGTCTGGGTTCACATCGGGGGGAGATTTGCACCATTTCTGCTGACCTGCTTTTGTCCAACACTTGCATGAATGATTTTATGTTGTTTCATAATCTTGATTCCTTCATGTTTTGTTTTCTTTACCAAAATTAAAATCAAGTTTTGCATAAAGTAATTAATAGTTTTGCATCCAAGGATCAGCATTCTTCAGTCCACAGACTTTATCATTCTGGATCTACTACTGGGCAGACTGCAAGTAAATTATTGTTAATGGCCACAGGGTTATTATATCCTTCCATGCTCCCTGTTGTATTAAATTGTTGTGAGTATGAAACTAAAAGTTAATCTAGACTAGATCATGGAACTTCCAGTAATGACGAATATGTCAATTGTCTATGATCTGCTTTTAAAAGGCCTTGTCTGCATTTCAATAAGATGTTTTGTTCAGGGTTGTTATACAGACTTTCGCTACTCAGTCGAAAGTCTTCTCCTCTACTCTGAAGTTAGAGATGGGACCCTTGAAGTATTTTTGCAGTCTAAAATAGATTTGATTTGCAGCTCTTATATGATTTGACAAGCTTGTAATATTTGCGATTACTCCTAATCTTTACAAAAATTTTCTAGCAGTTTTTTGTTTCCATAGACATTGTAAAGGCAACCAATGGACCTAGATATGTTGTTGGAATAAGGAGAGGGGTATGTTAAAGTTTTAAAAATATTGCATAGGAATTCCATAAAATTTTGTACAATCCTATGATTTTCTACTATGCTGGTAATTTTTAAAAATGCCATTAATTTTTCTTTTGTGTTAAAATTTCACCAAAACGTGTATCTAACACATACTTACAATCCATCTGCATTTTGTCATGTTTTTAATAGGTCAAAATAATCTCATTCAAAATCTAAACCCAATGTTGCTCTTTAGAACTTTTCGATTCCAAAAGCCTGTACTCTTTCAGAAAAATGATGTCAGTTCTTGCATATCTTATTTTTAGATTGATAAAGGAAAGCTAAAACAAGGTACAAGGGTTGCACTTGATATGACAACCCTCACTATAATGAGGTATGTACATTTTATTTTGGGTTCCAAAGAAAATTATATTTTTTAATCATATTTTGAAGATGACTTTTTGAAAAGCAAAGGACCTTTTATGATAGATTAATTAAGATTTCGAATTTTGGGGCACATCCTTCAACCAAATTTTGTGTACTGGAATTGATTTTTCAAAATTGGATCTGAATTTGTGTAAATATTTTATAAAAATTTATCTTTAGCTTTGGGCAACTTGTTCTTCATCTAGAAAATGTCAGACAATGTAAATAAGAAGGCTACCAGTCATTTGCAACTCATGCCATCATTTTTATCTTTATTTTAAACAGGAGGCTACCACGTGAAGTTGACCCATTAGTTTACAATATGTCACATGAAGACCCTGGTAATGTCACTTATGCTGAAATTGGTGGACTCAATGAACAGATCCGAGAACTCAGAGAGGTATGGTGATTTGGAATAGATGCTTTCTTACTAAATTAATGGTATTGCAATGTTGGTAAAACTTATTTCAGCTGCAAAATATCGTTATTATTAAACAAGAATAATGAAGACAAATGCTTTTTTCCAATTAATTTTATTGAATCAACGATAACACAGCTGCAATTTGATTATCAAAGAAGTTTTACGCTTACAACCTTAATCGTGTCGAATCAATATTACGAGCAAGACAATATTTTTCACGTGTAGGTCATCGAGCTGCCATTGATAAATCCAGAGTTGTTTAACAGAGTTGGAATACAGCCACCAAAAGGATGTTTGTTGTATGGACCACCAGGTACGTGATACTTTAGAGTTATATTGCTAATCAAAATGGAACATGGGACTGGGGGTTACAATTAGGAACAGGGGGTCTTCAAAATCTCGGAAAAGATAAATGGAGGAGGGGACGTTTATTTCTGATTTCAGAGTAAAATTTAAAAATTAAGAAGTAAAAGGTTGAAAATTAAGTCAAGCTGAAGATATGTATTTATGTATAGGGAAGAAAGTCTAGCTAGAGCTCAATGCCGTGAGCAATGATACTACGATTTTGTCATACAGCTACAAAATTCTAGTAGCATAGTTATGTCACAACTTTTTGATCGATTGAGCGCTGAAATCTTTGCGCTAAAAATTAAGATGTATTCTTCACTTGATAATTTCACCTCTGGTGAAACTATAACACGAACTAGAATGCTCATTACAGTTTTAAGGCTCATAAATGGTGAGAACCGAGTATCGTCTTTCGAGTGGTATTTTAATTAATTGGCTGATTTGAAAGATATCATATTTGTTAATATTAATTGCTAGGAAGATCAAGTATAAAATTACGCAAAACACCAAATTTTAGTTCTCTTATTGTATCTTGGTAAAACATAGCATTGGGGCTTGACATCGTTTGAATGAGTTATTTTAATTTTTATTTTGAAAATATTCGTAGTGTTAGTGGATTGTGTAAAGCTTATAAACACAGCGGTTTTGCTAATCATATATGATAAAATAGAGTGTTTAGAACTTAGTTCATTTCACAATCATTAGTTAATTCAAGGCCAGAGTTAGTGGCAACCAACAAGTACTTTACTTTTCATTGATCAAAGATATATACTGGTTACCTCTTTTGTTGAATTCCGAAACAATTTATAAAAAATGTAAACAAATCTAAAAATACAGGGCACAATAATTCTTTATTTGTAGTGAAAAAGAAAAAAAGTAAAATTTCTGGCTTTCATGTCTGCCCTTTCTTTTTGAGTATAAATTTATTTTACCTGCTGAATCTTTTGACACATTTATTTCAGGAACTGGTAAAACTCTGCTAGCTCGAGCTGTTGCAAGCCAACTTGACTGCAATTTCTTGAAGGTAATGCCGAAAGTCATACAATTTGTTCTAGCTTTTTGTCAATGCGAAAATTTTCTGCTTCTGGGGTAACCCTAATATTGCAACTCGCAGTTTCAAAACAGAGATGTATCATTTTCTTAATGGGAAATTTTCGATCTCCAGAAATGGCTTTCATTTTTTTAGCTCTCGTTGCATTTTGTAATTGATCCGAATGGTCAAAATTCAAAACGAAGACTTCGCACTCTTCAGGCCTTAGCTTGGATAATATTAAGTTTTTTTAAGGATTCGCTAGTCTACATAATTTTTTATAGCCAGGTAACTAATCTGAAGGTATCTCTGAATTTCTATCTATCTACCAATATACTGATTGCCTTCTAAAAGCTTAACATCAGTGTTGAAAGAGAAAAAAAACAAAATACATAACACATGTAGATAAATATATAACACGAGCGCAAGAAAACAAGCATACGGTTTAGGTATCAGAAATTCTATAGTTCTCCGTTAACCAAGATATTTCTGAGCCCATTGCATCATGACCGTATCTGAATTATTCTAATTCATTCTTCACAGGTAACATGCATACTCGTTTCTAGGATGCCTTGTGGTAACTTCGTGCTTCATACATACTCTGCCATTATCCTAGATATTTGATATTTTTATTCGGAATACTTTAATTCACAGTAATGAGCAGGCATCCAGATTTATGGGTTTTAAGAAACTTTCATTCGTTTTTCAGGTTGTATCAAGTGCCATTGTAGACAAATACATCGGTGAAAGTGCAAGATTGATTCGTGAAATGTTTGGTAATACAGAATTTACTTTCTTTTTGAAGTACTTTTATCTCAGTTAAATTTTGCAAAAGCTTTTTTTGGGCAACCGCAAGAGATTCAATTATCGTATAATTTCCCTAGTCTTAACAATTGAATTTTAATAAAATAACTTGAAAGTAAGGTAAAATTGTACTCGGAACAAAATGGAGAATTTATTTTCAATGTTGCTTATTTTTTCCTAGTATGATTCTATCTTGATTTCCAGTTATATTGTCACATTTCATTCTTCAGCACGGAAGCTAGCATTTTAATAGACCTTGCAAAAGCTTGACAAAAGAGCTGGAAATTTTTATTCACCTCAAGAGAAAGCTGAAGATTAACTTATCGATATATAAAGTAAACCAAACTTCCAAACAATGATACAATCTTACGAAATTGGCCCTTTTTAAAGTGTACACAGCGATGCAAGTATAAAAACTAGCAAATAAAGCACAATACCAGTACATGGCTGATTAGAGAGTTTGAAAAGACTTCTTACCCAAAGTTATGCAAGATGAATGATAACACCAAAAAAATATATCTTATACTACATATATTATTTAAAATATATTATTTAGAGTACATGTCCTAAAAGAACACCACCAAATTGAATTGCCTCAAAAACCGCAAACCAGCTGAACCCCTCACATATTTTGGTGGGAAATAGCCAATGACCTGAATTGATTTATGTTCATTCCCCTCGTTCAGAAATTTTCTTATTTATATTTCATTTATCATTGTTATAATTTTATATGAATATTTCTTTCAGCATACGCCAGGGACCATCAGCCATGCATTATTTTCATGGATGAAATTGATGCTATTGGTAAGAAATTATTTGTGACAATTTATGTCTTCCTTTACAAAAATCCCTATGTATTAACTGTGGACGAAAAATTCATTTTTTACAAACGATCTCCCTTACAGTAAAACCTTCATATACACAAAACACATGAAAAAAGATGATACCTTCTAATGACGAAATAAACCATGGTAGTTTATTGTAGAAGTGTTTAACTCCCGTCTCCTTGCATTGTTTTCCATAAAAATGTACGTTTTGCAATACTCTGAGAAGGGGCTTATCAGAAACTAGATAAAATATTTATTAGTTGAATCTCCTTTCGAGTCTGGGATAATGCGGTTTGAGGGTCCTGGAACGCTTAGTTAATGCCAAGCCAATTTCTACTGCTTGCCACTTTAAAAATACCGTTTAGCCCGTGTTTTTCTCATTGCCTTAGTACCATATACTGTGCTTCCGCTTAATCATTTAGATGATTAAATGTTATAAAACTCAGTGAAGTTGGTTTTGCGATGATGAATTAACCTGAACTGTTTCTTTTGATCAGGAGGAAGACGGTTTTCTGAGGGTACATCTGCAGATAGAGAAATTCAACGAACGCTCATGGAGGTACGTCTTTAAATGAAGTCAATGAAATAAGTGTTTAGCTTCTAATACCTCTTTTTTAAACAGGAACCCATTACCACTTTGCCTCTGAACAAGTTTTTTGGAAAAACAGTTTATCTGTGTTATGCAGCATCGTTAACAATGATATCTTCAAGGAGATTCTGTGTAGAAAAGTGGTCTATTTGCTGTTTCGGTTGAAAGCATGGGACACAGCCTGGAGCCTTGAGGAAGGCAATGACATGGTAAACATATCGAGGCTTGCACTCACATCAGTATTTAATTAATTTTCGTTTCTACTGGCCATAGTATTTCTCTGTCTGTTACAATAGGAGTTTAGGAATTTGTTTAATGATCTGGTCCATAAAGGTCCCCATACTAAGCCGGTGGTCAAATTACGCACGAACAAGGATTTCAAGGTTCATTGTCTAGTACATGAATGTCCCCTAATAAGATGTTTTTATCTTAACGGCACACAGGTTGTAAGATTTTCTGGATTTTAAGGTAAAGTTTTTTAAACCCTTCGGGCAGAAGCGTGTGTGCAACTTAGGCCCCCGCGCCGCAATAACGAAATGCCCCTTTCCGTGTCTTTTTTCCAATAAATAGACAGGAAGACTGGCTTTTTTGTTTTTAAGACTTGTCAGTAAAAATTCAAAGCAGTTCACCGTATTCTCATGGTTCGGTTACTTTTGTCATAGCAATATTTGGTTACCTAAAGCCCACCTTAGCTATTTCAACGCTTTCAACACAGTAACCTTAGCAGTCCTGAATTTCTGCATACTGAAGTATATTTTGTCCGACACTCCACAGAGTATTAGATGTCGGGTGATAACCAAAAAGAAAACCGATAATTTAATCCAGGTGGGGTCGAAGTAATGTGAGAGGATGATTGACCCGTCTGATTGGCCTCTTGTTTTTTACCAATCAGCGACCGCTAATCACTTGATTGTTGAATGACAATTGTCAACCTTACTGGCTTGATTCATTCAGTGTTTTGATTTCGGCGCTGAATTGTGGCATTTTCTTGCCCGGGCACGTTTAGATTTAAAGTCTGTTAGTGTTTAAAGTTCATAGTATCTTGTGTTTACCAAGCATAAGCCACTTAACTTAGCCCCAAATGCGTTCATTCAGGTGGGATCTTTTCTGCTATGTCTTTCTTTTGTTGTTTCTGTTCCAAAGTCCGCAAACACAGCGTGGTTGCCAATGAGGGTTTTGTGAAGATAGGTAAAAACAGTAATAGTAAAGCCACCAACATTTGGAGCCTCTGGCTTCTTCAAATTGTGTGTACGATGATATCCTTCAATATCATGGTAAAATGGAAACAGTAGTGGGAAAAGGGGGGGGGGGCCTTTGTGGAGTTCGTGTAAAAAGTCATGCATGGAAATAATGCAATGTTTATGTTGTTGGCTCGAGAAGCGTGAGTCCAAAAGTAAAACCGACCTTCCTCGAGCAAACCCTGGAAAGCTCAGGATAGTTCCAGCAAAGTTACGCTATTTTTCTTAAAAAAAATCGAAAAGTTGTAGTAATCAATATATAGGAATGGAAGAAAATGATACATGAATATTAAGAACAAGGGAGTAGAAGCATGTTGACAACTTTATTCAGGGTCTAAAAAATTGATACATAAAGATCATAATAAAGATCAGATGAAAAAAAATGCTCAACCTTTCCTTATTATTTGTAGCTCCTGAATCAAATGGATGGATTCGATGCTTTAGGAAAGGTAATGTACCTCGACCTGGTCTTTCATTCGTTTCTAATATCCAAACTTTATTATCGTTGAAAACAGTCAGTTAAGTCTTCAGTCGTATATCGATCTATATCAAATACATCCCCCCTTACCATCCTCCCAATCCTTACAATATTTTTTCCAGCTTGTTTTCATTCAGGCAAATAATGTTCGAAATATGTTTTAACATAACAGGTGAAAATGATAATGGCCACAAACAGGCCTGATACACTAGACCCCGCCTTGCTTAGGCCCGGAAGACTAGATCGCAAGATCCGTAAGTGTTTTCGTAAATATTTCGCTTTCAATTTCGTTTGTGAGTGCAACTTTTGTTGTTTATTGGCTCAAATCTTTACTGTGTCCATTGCACTATAAAAATACTCTTTGATCAAATCTATTTACATCACATTTTCTGCTATGTCCGCCAGACATTGAACTCCCGAATGAGCAAGGACGAATGGATATCTTGAAGATTCATGCACTGAACATAACAAAGCACGGAGAAATTGGTAATGTCAATTGATAATAAACATTCTGTATCAATCCTTACAACATTTTTGTCCAGCTTGTTTTTAAGTAACAATGGGGGAAAACCCACTAGGGGCATCAGTTTGCTTTTAATAATGATATAACGTTTCAAAAACCTGGCAAATTATTAACAGGGGAGAGTTCCTGGCAAATTATTGCATTTTCTTCTTTGGTGTAACACTTTGGATAAATATCTTACTGTATTTGTACACGGAGGCCAAATCCTGTTTTTCGTTGTTATTTTCGGTACTTTTGGGCCGCAAACTGCAGCAGGAAAATGCGTTGTCTGAATTGACTGACTGTCGAGAATTGCAGAAAATTGTTGAAAGTTAACGATAGTCATTTTCTACTATCAACACTATAGATTATCCAGTTAAATTGTCTCCCCAGATCCTTGTCAAAATTCCCACCCCTCTCTTTTTGCCAAATCTGATTTTTGTCACTCTCACTTTAGACTACGAGGCGATAGTGAAGCTTTCTGATGGTTTTAATGGTGCTGATCTCCGAAATGTTTGCACTGAAGCAGGTAAGAAGATAAATTGAAGCTGATGCTTGTCTTAAAATGTTTAGAATTACCATTTATCCTACGAGAAACATTCTATATTTACCTTGAAACTTCGTTCGTGTCTTTTTAAACCATCTAAATTCTGTAACCGACATGCTTAGAATTTTTCATCGTGTTCTTACAAATTGTAAATCCTGTATTTCAAAACAAACCTCAGTTTACGCCAAGTATCAAACTCGATAATTTTCCAAAGTTAGCATGTTATTGTGCCATTCCCTTTTCAAAGCTTTTTTGTCTCGCCTATTGATTGTGACTACCATCAATATTGTTGAACATTCTATTGCTGAATACAATATATCTTTAATTTTCGTGCATAGCTGAAGCGCAAGTCACAACAATTACGCGGAAAAGCTTTCCCTCTTTTTGACGATATTGATATTAGCTACAAAAATCTGACTGTGTAACAAGGCCCTACCACGTGAACTGACTGCGTGACAAGGCCCTACCACGTGAACTGACTATGTAACAAGGCCCTACCACGTGAACTGACTGTGTAACAACGCCCTACCACGTGAACTGACTATTTAACAAGGCCCTACCACGTGAACTGACTGCGTGACAAGGCCCTACCACGTGAACTGACTGTGTAACAAGGCCCTACCACGTGAACTGACTGTGTAACAACGCCCTACCACGTGAACTGACTATTTAACAAGGCCCTACCACGTGAACTGACTGTGTAACAACGCCCTACCACGTGAACTGACTATTTAACAAGGCCCTACCACGTGAACTGGCTGTGTAACAAGGCTCTACCTTTTTGAACTTGCAAAAGATTCAACACTATATAATATCTTTCTAGGAATGTTTGCTATTCGGGCAGAACGTGATTATGTTGTCCAAGAAGATTTCATGAAGGCAGTTCGCAAAGTTGCCGAGAATAAGAAGCTTGAATCGAAGCTGGACTACAAGCCTGTTTAGAAACTGAAGAACACTTGTTAGTTTAGAAACTTCAAAACGAATTATTAGACACTTTAATATGACTGTTTCCTTTAAAAAGCTCTTTATTTTGGTGCCTATTTCTGCAGGAATAGGGGGTGATGTTCTTTTGGTGGACAAAAATGCACCTGCAATGTTTTGGTTGCCTTTGTGAAATGTGTGAATGTGTAGGCCTGGTTTTTAAGACCTTTAGCAGAGGAAAAGTACTTGCCTTTCCTTGTTTTTTAGATAAGCTATTCATGAATAGAAGCAAAGAAAAAAATGATTTCAAGAGAGCAATTAATTTTTTGGGCAGTTTCAGAGGGCAATCTGCACCGCCCCTACAGCATTAGAGGGGAACCTGGATGACGGAAAGCAAACTATGAGCATCCCTCAGAGAATGCCTTTATTTTACAATTACAGGAGCCACCAAGCGAAAGATATTGTGCATTGCGATTCAAAACCAAATAATTCAAGGATAATTTAAATCGTAAAAGGAAATACCCTTTATGACAATTTTTATCCACGACAAATGGTGAGTATATCTATATTAGATTTCAAATGAAATTCGTTTTTCCATTTGTGATATTTCTTCAAAGGTTGCCATGTTTACCACTGAGCGGTCATGCTTGTTGCTGTTGCGGTAATCATAACTCAAGTTGTCGTTAAACTTTTGTTGCTGCTGTTGCTACTACAGTGATAACCAGACATCACAATTCACCAGCCCTTTTCTATCATCACTTCTTTTTGAAAAAACTCATAAGCGAGCTTTGATTCTTGTTTTTTGAGGCTTGAGCTTTGAATTTCTTGTTTTCTGCAGTGATTTCTCTCGGCTTCTTATGAAGAGCATCGTTTTTGAAAGTCGTCTTTGCTTTCGACGTCGTTTCTGTGTCACTCCCCTCGGAAGCAGACTCTGACTCGTAAACCTTTTCTGTCACTGAAACACAACATTGCCTCTTAATCGAAAGCATTTATATTTTGAAACAAATAAATATCCATAAGTCTGGACGCCATAAAAATATTTTTAAGAATTTTGGAACTTGGAAGGACAAAACCTAAACAAAAGATCACTGAAACAAAACTTTGCCTATGTATCGAAGCATCGAATTTTCAGGAAAATAGAGATTTAGAGCCATGATGCCATAAAAATTTTTGTTTTAGAATTTTTGGACTAGAGAGGACATAACCTAATAGAACATTATGAAATATCTCTAACTGCGCGAAATCAGCTAAATGTTTTACAAACTGGCTGAGATATTTAACTGATTTCGCATTTACGTATTTTAGGTATTAATGGTGTTCTTTATCGTTATGTGGTCAAAAGTAAACACATTCTCAAAATTTCTATTTTCTTGGAACTATATTCAAAACGCTTACAGTTTTTAAACCTTGGCGCAGGAACTTAGTCATCGGAGCCAAGCAGGGGTAATACAGTCAATAAAGAAGCCAACACAGCACGTACCCATATATCCTTCGTCGTTCATAAAAGTTTTTGATTTCAACACTTTTCTTCTGATTCGTCGTTTCTCGTGTGGTTTAGCCTCCTCTGGAGCATCAGGATCCGACGGAGCAATTTCTGATCCTAGGAAAGAGAATCGACAGAAAGATGTCGTTATATAAAAGGGTTTAAAGAATTAAAGAAAACAGTAAGAAAGCAAATCATCATCCAGATACAATCTTTATAAACTTGTATTAGAATTGAAAACTCCTCTAATGTACCATTCTTTCTCTATGTTAAAATTTAAAAGGGAGACAAATTTGAAATTAGAAACGAAACTATGTCATATTTTCCTTATCAAAACTCTACGCTAGGAAATATACATACCAAGTTGTGAATCAAAATAGGCCTATCAGAAACACGAGAAAATGACTGTTGAGGTTGACCAATCAGTGCCGCTAGCCTATTGAGAATGTTACCAATTGAGTCCTAAGGTGAAAACGAACTCCTTCTGTCTACACAACAGCGGTTTTTCGTGCTTATGTAGATAGATTCCAAAACTGGTAGACGGAGCGACGATCAGGCTTTACCAATAATCCGAAGAATGTCGCCATTATAGTTTTTTGCACAATCTGGGTTTTCCAGTAAATGCTGCCCGATAGCAGAATCGCAGGTTTTAGTTGTACTTTTAGATCTGCAAGACCGAGGTGGCTGTTCTCTTTGGGGATGAGTTTTGTTTCTTATACTAGACGGAACATGTTGTTTCATTCTATCCTCCAATCTTTGGATAGTGCGTTCTACGTAAATTCATAAATTCGTGCCAGAATCACACTTGCACGTAAATTCATAAATAACGGAACTCTTTTGGGAGGTAGGAACGCAACCCTTTTGAATGGATGGTAGGGCCTTTTTTGTACTACATATAAAAAACACGTGGATTCACTGCAAAGAAACAATTTGTAATGGCCTGTTTTATTTGACTTTCAAAACGCAAGGAACTGTTGCCGATCCAGGGTAGTTTTAGATGGACCAGGCACTTTTGCGGACCAAATTTTACGTCAGCCGAGAAATTTGCTATCTTCTCCTAAATGTAAACTGAAATGACATCCTCTGAATAGCCGTTCTCCAGAAAGATATTTTTTAGTTGTTCAAGTTCCGAGTCGAGTTTAGACTTGAACAAATCATCAGTGCCATATGAGTAAGCGTTTTGATGAGACTGATTTATCTTTGTTTTGGGCAAAACGAACTCCATCGAGTGTATAACCCCGAAAATGTGGGTTACATTGGTATACACTAGTAAGAAATCCAGTGCCAGACTTTTCAACCAAAACATCTAGAAATGGCAAGGAGTTATTTTCTTCCATTGTAGGGTTAGGTGAAGGCTATTAAGGCATTTTAGGAAAGTATCACACTGAGCTTCTGTTTTGAAAATGGTATATGTGTCATCCACATATCGAAAGTAGACACCTGGCTTTTGGTCGCAGTCGAACAAACGCTTTTCATGAAAGCCAAAAAAAGATATTGGCCAAAAGAGGTTCCAGGAGCTACCTATAGCGACACCATCCTTTTGTTGGTACATCTCATTGTTAACAGCTAGAATGCAGCTGTCGAACTAAACACCAGATAGGGACAAACAGGGACAATTATATGGAACAAATAGTAGAAGAGATTATTTGAAAATGAACAGGTTCTGTCATGTCACACAAACAATTTTTAAAAAACCAACCTCCACTGTTATTTTCCCCTCGTTCTTCTTTTATGACGTCTTCGACTTTCTGAGAAGATTCTTTCTTAGTTGGCTGTTTACTTGCTTCTTCATCTTTCGGTTGCTTCTTAGCTTTCTTTGATTTTTGTGTAGAACTGCTTTCCTCAAACTCCAATACTTGCTCTTTCTTTCGCTTTTCTCCTGCAAGGATAGCTAGTTACCATCGCTAGACTATTAAGCAGCAACAAGAGTAATTTCTAATCTTTCAAAACGTGCCTTTTGAGTCTTTGACTCAGCCCTCCCTTCTTATTCGAACATGCCCGTCCGCGAAAGAAGAACCAAGCCTATTTCCCATCTAGTAAAAAACCTTACTAATGTTTTGAAGTGACTGAAAAACTAAGTTGATATTGTTTTGAAAATGGCGAGCAGCGTTGCCAGCAGATTGATTAATGAATTGAAGTTTTTTGATGATAGATTTTTTTTAGCAAATTTCAGCAAACGCCAAAGCCATAAAATCGAGACCCTTTTCAATATTACTAATTTGTTAAAAATTGTCTTACCCCTGTTGGAGTTCTTTGGTTTCTTCTTTTCCGGCCTAAACAACAGCAAAAAAAAGTTGGAATTGGTTGTTTTAAGGTGAAGGTTGAGGGTCAAAAAAAGAAAAACTGCTTGAAGAGCCAGGGGGCGAAGAGGCCTAGGTAAATACACGGGGGGTAACTACTCATCGTATAATATTTTATATACTCCGTTATCTCTGACTTGTTTCGACGATAAGGAGAAATTTCTTTTGAATGGACAATATAAACATTAAAAGTAATCTGGAATTAACAGAAAAACACCGAGTGCCGAATCTCCATGTACGTGCGAGTAAAGTAAGTATAAAAACAAGGAAATAAAAGGAACGTTCCAAAGTAAAGGATTATAAAAGAATTGATAAATCATAAATATAGATTACTTTCCTCAGATTTGGATGCAATCAGATGCATGTAGAAAATTAGCATCATATTTGAAGACAAAGGAAGCAGCCAGAGGTAGAAAGATACAAGTTTATTCAATATCGGCATCGAGTAGTAACTTTCATTCGTGGCACCGTTGTCGCAAAGGGGTTTCTGGTCTAATGGGATCGGAACTATGCAACCAGTGATTGAAAACGCAACCAGAAAAAGCAGCGCATACCTATCATTATCTTCTCCTCCTTTTGAAACTTTAATGAAAGACTCAAAGTCCTGAAAGGTTGAATAAAAACAAAAATATTAAATACGGCTCTGTTTTGATTTCGTCATCCCTCAATTAAGGCACTGAAAATTAATTTTTAGGGAAAAATCATTTCTGCATCGCTCTGTGCTCATTCCCGCAATATCAAGAACAATAATTGCCATTAGCCAAGAGGCAACATCTTAATCTAACTTTTATGCCTTCTAGAGAGTCTAAGCAACATAACATATATATGTAGAAAATGATGCTTCTCGAATCTGAATTGAAAATGATATCATAATACGGAGACTAGCATCTACAGGAGTGAAGGATGGTGAAGGATGTGGTTCTGTGCACACTGCAATCAAGCTCAAAGGAAAGCAGATAAAATGAGTGATTCGCTAGTATGCTACTCACATCATCAGAATCGCTCTCCTGGATCTCAGTTTCCCTACGAAAAAAAGAAATATGGTTACAGCCGTGATATCGTAAATGGAAACTGAATATCACATACAAATGTTTAATCAAGGGGAGATTGATTCTTGATCCCAGAGCACTCCAGTCATCCAGTGTGAAATTTTTAAGGGTGCTCCCTCACCCACAAAAAAACACCATTGAGCAAGGAATCCCTATTTTTGGAGGAGGTAAGGGAAGACAATCCCCCCCCCCCCTCTAAAAAAATTTTCTTATTTGCAAATCTGAATTAATGGCATGCGAGAAAACATGTCATTACTCTGGGATTTCCCAGCTAACAAAACAAGCATATCCATTTGGAATCAGCCAAATTTAGCTCATTCAGGTTTGTCTTTCTCACCAATGACCTTCCTTTTGCAAATAGTTACATAACATAACAGTAAAGCTACTTGGTGTATTGACTTTTAGAATGACTCAGAATCCGTTGTTCTCACTTCAGGGTATCAAATAACGAGAGATGTAAAACGACCTAAGGAATCAATAAGCAGGCCAGGAGATAAACCAAAAAAAGATCAGCTTACGAAGTATAAATGGTCACGTCTGCAAATGTAATATGAAAGATGGTTACGTAACTTTACATTCCCCGATGTTTGCACTCAACATAGTCAATAGAAAATAATTTTTTCTATCGACAATACATACATAAGTTTAAAGGTTTTCGAGTCTTATTAAACAAACCTAGTAATGATATTCAACGAAAATTAAAAACAGTGAATACTAATATTTCGTGCACATAAAGCAATATAGCTTACTCTTCTTTGGCATTTGGTTCATCTTCTCTTTCTTTGAGCTCCTTGTCCTTCTTCGCGGTTTTTTCATTTCCAGGGGAATCTTCGCTCCCTTTGGATTTTGCCTCCTTTTCACCTTTTTTCTTTTTCTTGATCTCTTTATTCAATCTCGCGTGTTCTTCCTTCTCTGAAAACTTTCCATGTGTGTCATCGCTTTTCGAAGACTTTTGTGACCTTTCCGATTTCTGATCTTTCCCCTTTTCTTCTTTCACATAATTAGACTTGTTTGGAGCTGAAAAATCATCAAAAACAATTTTCAATTAGCTTCTATTGGGGTAATATTATATATCAATGCACTTTCGAATAAAAATGCCATTTCCAATACGTGGAGAGGCAAATTGAGATGGGACAGATAAACGATGAAACAGAGATCTTATGAAAGAATCACTCATCATGTGTGTGTATCATGTAAAAGGCTTAAACTATTTTTATGAGGATGTATATCAACCAACTTGATTTAAACCGCTCTCAACATCAGATGAAAGCTTCGCATATTCAAGAACTATGTTTTGCGTTTCTTTCCTTAAGGCACGTCTTTGAACTTTTAAAATGACAAACATTTAGGTATTTTACTAATCTAGTCCAGTCAGGTCACTTTTACAAGCAGTTATTCACTGAGGCACAACTGCAAAACATCGTAGGCCGTGTTATATTTCATTTTACACATTGAAAAATAAGGTTACGGTCGAGCGTGTAATAAATATTACACTGCCAGGAAGAAAGAAGTCGCAGTTGTACCATATAATTGGTGAAACAGGGCAAGACACCGCAGTACCGCGTGGGATAATCCATGGTAGGCAGTGTTACATTTCATGTTAAACATCGAAAGATAAAGTTACAGTCAAGCGTGAAGTTGCTAATGCGTTTCGCAGTTGTACCATATCATTGGTGAAACAGGGCAAGACACCACGACACCCAAAGCACGCAGATAACTGAGAGTGGCCTGCAAAAGAAGTCAACTTTGCAATGTACGGTACAATTGAACGCGGAAATTCTCAGGAGAGGGACTGTCTCGTAGAAGACAGAGTCATAATAAGTACTGAGAAGAGTCCTACTTTCTGTGAATCGATGTGTAAAAGCGACAGAGTTTTCAAATTCTTCGTTTCTGTGCTGTTCGGTATCATACCAACAAAAACAAAAACAACTTTTTGCTTTCTTCTACCCTCTATTGTAATTGCAATAATGCAGTGGTATTCTGTTTGCATCTACGTGTACATGGTTTTCTCGCCATGGTCAAAGGTTCTGAAATTTGACAACAGTTCAAGAGAAAAACTTGTTCACGAGTTCGGTCAAGATAAATGTATGAAATCTATCATAGAGAGGAGCCCCCACATGCCGATTATTCCAACAGAGACAGCAGTGTTACTGCTCGGTCTGGTATTCTCTGGTGCTATCACTGCAACTTTTGGCGCGTTGTACTTTAGAGCCAACGATAGCGTCATTGCGCGAAAAGGTATGAGCAAATTTGACTTGATTCCGAAAATAGACAGCGACTTTTTGGACGATGACCGTGATTTTTTCAGTTTAGACTGGCTCATTACCAATACATTGTTTCTTTTTGGGCTGCTTGTGATGGCTTTTACAATATTTACAGACCAGTTTTACAATACATTCTACGACTTTCTTGGGATACATTTCTTTCTGCACTACAAAGAGAGTGCCCTCTTAAATGCTGGATATTACGTAGCAATCTTCGGGCTCTTTTGGGGCTACGGGGCCACTATTTGTGCCTGCTGTCTCTTCCATGCAATGACCCAGCGAATGATATCTCGGATCGATTATAAAGAAAAAATCATAATGTCGCGTGTGTCGTCACGTTTGGAGTTCCTGAGGCACAACAGGGAGCTTTATCAATATAGGTCTGAGCTCCTGTTGAAATTTCGCTATTGGTTCGCTTCACACAACATGGTTTTCGTTGTTCTACTGGCAGCTATTATCTACGAGTGGCTAAAAGTGTTCAAGGGTAAAGCTATCGAGGCACCATCAGCATGTCAGAAGAATCTGTTTATGTCACAGCTATCTGGTACCTTGATTATCATCTACAAATTTGCTTTCCCAATTATTTCAGCAAGTTTGGTAACTAATCGTTTCAGAAAATTCTACATGAAGCTTGCAACAAGCGACAAAATACACGGGATTGAACTTATCGAATGTCTGACGATGTCCAAAAAGATCGGATTCGAACTATTCTCTGTTCGCATAACACCTCAATTAGCAATAACAATATCTTTATCCTGCTTCATTGGCATTCTGAAGGTTGCTGGCTTTGCCAACAAGAGTAATACTGGCAGTTAACTAAAAAGTGTTGCGATTTCTGTGATTTGGGACCTTAGTGGGGGAAACATCTTCGATTGGGAAAACTGGGGAAAATTCTCTTGTTAAGGGTGTAATAAAAATCTTTATAAAGGAGACCTAGAGTTTATAAAGGACAAACGTTCACCAATCTTGGAAAAGTGCTATAGGAATTCTCAAAATTCAGTGAAGCAAACAAACTGTTGAATATCTTCAGAAAAATCTCCCTAAATAGCGTTTGTTCAGGCGTAAACAAAAATCAAGCTTTTACTGACAAGTTAAAGCTCGTTAGAAGGCAGATAAAGTAATGCTGGGTCAGTTTCTTGAACATAAACATTCCACGACAAGGCATCAAAAGACATCAACTAGCATGAGTCAAGATGGAGTCTCTTCCAAATGTAGAACGTTGTTTGTCAATTCTAATAGATCATAAAAAGATATGGAACATTCAGAAGATTCTTGCAAATATCATAGAGAAATCAATTTTACGAATCATTCAAAAACAAATTTACTGTGTTTTAATACGATTTAGCCTAGTTTCTAATGATAGTAGCCTCACAAACTTAAAATCGACACAGAGGCCAATAATTTCGATTGATTATCGGGTTACCAGAAGGCGTTAATAAAATTACATTGTTTATGTTTAAAATTAACAACTGTAGTTGACCTTGTTTCAGTGCAAGTAATTATTAGCGTGGCATGATAGCTGGACTAGCGGTATTTGTCAATGAAGTTTTAGTAGATAGCTGGACGACTTGTGCTGTTTTATCGTTTTATTCTTCTGATTTGTTGAAACGTGAAAGTGTCAAAACCACAGTCACACTACACATGAGCACAGTACAGACTATACCAAATTATATGGAGGATGTGACTATTGTACTAAACCTTGTGCATATACCATACCTATTTTTCACAGACAATGTAAGACAAACAAAGGGTCCCCTAAAGGTAGAAACTTGTTTATAAATATTACGCTGACAAAGGTAGAATAAGAAAAATACCTTGAGCAGATTTTCCAAAAAATGAAACATCCTTCTTCTCTTTTTGATCGATTTTAGCCCCTTTCTAAAAGAACAGATTTGATTAAACATACAGTTTCTCGTGGTAACGATACATAAAAAGGTTATCTAACCAAAATTGTCATGCACGAGGAACAAGTTATAGAAAGGCATGGAACTCTTTTTAACTATATTGCATTGCTGTAAGTCGGCTATTCAAAGAACTTGTGCGTTTGAAGAAAACTTTATTTCAAGAAAAGTTTGAAGAAAAGTTCTGATCCTTCAAAAAAGAGACACACGCACTACGCACACATTATAAAGTTATAATCCTCTTCACGTTCTCGAATGCAAAAAGTACATATCAACACTGTCAGTTCTTCATAAAAAGACACAAAAACCTAAATTCTAAAACAGCTTTAACAAAAGGCTAGCTAACCAAAGGCTATCTCTGCTTCAAAACAATTTCTATAAACTTGTGACCGAGGTAAATATGTAGAACATATGATAAAAGCAAATTTCCAAAGACCTCATTGAAACGATTGGATAAAATTCCATAAATAACATTCGATTAAAATATAATAAAAAAAATCGAAAACAAACGATTGAAAATATGGTTTCTTACATTATCGCTTTCTTGAGTCCTTTGGTCAGAGGACTTTTCACTTCTCTGCCTTTTGCTATTTGCTCCAAAGAATGAAGCACTTGAGACTTGCTTCCTGGCTGGAACTGCCGATTGTTTTGACGAAACCTGGCATAAAATAGCATTCATTTTCTAGATTTTCTTCTTTGATAATTTGCATCCTTGCTTTGTTGTTTATTGAAATAAATCGCCATAAAAATGAATCTGCTCTTACCGTTATTCGGGTCATCATAGCGTAAAATTTTTATTGAACATTGATTCTTGCAAATGAAAATATATATCTCCGTTAAATGGAATTATATAATATTTGTATGTGTGCTATAGAATTTGGGTTGAATTTGAATCACTACATTTATATACTAAATTGTTGATATAATGTTGGAAATTTCCGGTGCATCATTATAAGGGCTAGCATTACTGCGAGAGCTAAAAGGATCCAAATAGGCCTCATCAAAACACAACAAAACATTTTGCCGACTCAAACCAAGTGTAGAGACATTGCTACCTGAAGACCTTCAGCAATTATGTAGACTTTTCCAAAGCCCAATTTTGTATGTTAAATCTATACCTAAAAATAGGTCATGCGAAGGAAGAATATGAGTTTCGAAAAGAGAATATGACTGCGGAGGAGAAATGAAGGAAAGGAGAAGGAAAAATTCCCCTTTCTTCATATTCTCTTATTTCTTCTCCTCAGTAACCTTTTGTCTTCACAACTGGAAGCTTCCCTTGCAGTGCAAATGTTTCCCCGTATGTAAAAATAGACTTAAGCACCATGATGTGTTTGCCATATAGCTTCACTCATATTTAAACCATTTCGTTCATATTGCAAATTTGTTGGCAGGTTTTGGATGCAAAAATAGCGTTACTATTAAGACCAGATACATATGTACAGATTTTGAAAGCTTACCTCTTTAGTAGCAACCTCTGGTGTTTCTATGGATCAAGTTATATAATAAAATAAAACATAAATTAACTTTCCATTCAAAAACATATAAATTGGGACTATTCATCAAAGTGTTTTAGCTCAATTCTTCTTAAAAACCATTAAAGTGCCATCTTCTAAGACTTTGTTTTTTTTCTTGAGAAGATCCAGAGAGTTAATTTTTGTTTGGGAATAATAGTAGGCATCTTCCTTGTACAACTTTCTGGATCTTGGGATAGGGCTCTCTTCCATTCATATACCTTGGGCTAGGTAAATAGATAGGGCTTTTTAACATTATACCTTGCTCTCTTTAAAGGCTCAAAATCTCTTCTATATCAAAACTTTTTTGCATGGAAGAGAGAATATTGCATGGAATTTTGCATGAAATAATATTAAGATACAAAAAAAATGGCAAGGAAAGTAGCCCACAATGCCTTTCAGTCATATTTTCAAAGGGCCAAAATTTCACAATATTGAATGCAACACATTACAAACATCTAAAATATTCATTAGTGACAACACACACAGAATATAAGTAAAAACCAAGGAATAATTTCTATAGAAATAACTTCAATTTGCAGAAATTTTCTAAAGTTTTGAGATGACATGTTGAGGTAGTCATTTTTCAAACTCAATTCCAAAAGTAGCAAAAATATTTCATGATGCAAGACAATTTCAAGAATATTAAGATTGGTTTATGCCAATAGTAATATTACTATTTACCAAAAGTTTATGCAGGCAATAGTTTTTCAATATCCATATATCAAATTTCCTAGCTCGATTTTAATTAACAAAATAAAAAACTAGTGAATTTAATTAACAACATCACCTTACCATTCCCAGAAACTGATCTAAACATTTTTGTTACACACTTTAATAATTTGAATCAAATTAACAGGCCTAAAAAGCAATAGATTCAAGAGAGCATGTTACATGATGTCTGACCACCACATAGAAAGTTGCTAACATCACTAGAACCTAAAAAGTTCTTAGCTTTCATACTTTTAGAGCAACCATGCACTCCATTTGGTAAATTATTTTCCACTTGCATTGTTTGTCTCCTCCGCAATGCTGCATCATTTTGTTTGGCTTCTGGGCAATAAATACGGCTCCAGTTATGCAGCTCAAAAAGAGACTCTTTCACAACGTCATGGTCAGTACTATGTAAAACTTCAAAATTCTAAAATAAAAACACATAACATTTCAGAAAGAGAGGCCATCATTTTTTTCAATAATCCAGTAAGCTAGAGACTTTTAACAGAAATGAAGAAGAAGAAAAAACTTATTTTTGATTTTTTGAGACCCACCTAGTTCAGCTATTGTTTGAGTGCATCAGTTGCAACTCAGAAGTAGCTAATTGCACAATTGCAATAATATTGCTATTCATATACAGCGTAACAATCAAACAACAGTTATTACGCAGAGGCTGTTGTCTGCAGCAACTTTGGCAGGAAGTAAACCAAGAGAATGTTTATGCTATGAAATAACTATAAAACTCATCTTCACAAACGAATAAATTGAATAAACATGACATATCAGGTCTTGAGAGAACCTGTAGATTAAAAATAATACATGAGAAACAAAATCTTTAGTTACATTATTAAATTTTCAGATACTTGGTCGAGAAGTTAAAATTTTGAGGTGCTACTTGAGGTATTTCCCCAAAGGGAAGAGATAGCTGGAAATTTATATATGGATTAGACCATGGCATCCAATAGTTTTAGGGGTGTGAGTCTTGAACTATTTTGAGTGAATAACAGATCTTTTGAAGATATTAAAAACAATATCAACTGCATTAAGGAACTTTATATCAAAATAATAAGCATTAAAGTTTTGTCTGTCTGATATTACAACTAATTTTTTGGACGGACATACTCATGCATACATGAAATCTTTAAAATATTTTATGTACGCTCATATTTTAAAACATTTCACTGTACATGAAATATTTCAGTATAGAAGTTGGGAATTTTTCCAAAAAAAATTAAGGATGATGTGGTTCTTAAAACAATTTGTGCTACAATCATTAAAATTTCTTGATCCACACCCTGTTTAATACCCTTTTTGTTGCACATTAATACTGATTACAATGTGGGTAGTTAAGATATAATAACGATCAATGTAAGCAAATTGTACCAGAAAAAAACTTTTTTAAATAAATAACGACGTTTCAAGCATAGCCAGTTATCAATTAAAATTGAAAAGTGATGATAGAACTAAAAAACGTTAGAGGAATATGGAAGTTGACAATAACGATAACAACAATTTACTTACATTGTTATCATTATTATAGCATTATATTGTACTGAACACAATCTAGTATATTTTTGGGTACTTAAGATCACATTTAAAATCTTTGTCAATGTTGAAATAGCAAACCCTCAATCAGGTGTATATAGAAACGAGGCTGCACATTTTTGTATCAATTATGGATTCTCGCTGTTCGTTTATGGCCTTCGTGCCACGCCATATTTTGTTCGCCACGCCATATTATGATAATTTAAATTCAAAGTTGGAAATCATATCTTTTTCTCCTTTGTCATTCTGTCAGTATGGCAATGAGTAGTTCAACAATCAATAGTGACAGGATCCATCATGTTATTTGCATGTGCAGATTTTTAGTCTATAAAAGCCTTCTTATACCAAAATGGTTTTCTTACCTTGAGTTGTGCTTTTTGTACACTGTAAATATGGCAGCAAGTTACATGACTAAATGTTTTTTTCAAATCTAAAAAGCAAGAGATAATTCATGATTTTTTGAAAGTTATGGATTATGAGGAATAGTGTATAAAAATTGAAAACAAAGTATGATGAGATATGACCTTAAACACTAGTTCATAGATTTTCATATTAATTCATACTGTTAAGTCAACAACACACAATCAGCAAAAACTAATACAAAACAAAATGAATAAAATCGGTTATAATTAAGAAAATACAAATCTAATTCTTGAGGAAATTCTTAATGGAGGATTCCTCTTAGTAGCTGCGCTCATTGAGATGAGAGCCCAAAATTCAGTCAACACCTACCAGCCAACAGTTTTCTTATGAAAGGACACTTTTCTAGTTAACAGGAGATATTGTATTTTAGAATTCTGACAAAAATACAAAACTTAATGCACAAAAAATTGTTCACTTACCATCTAAGTTGTCTTTTGTTGCTATTAAAAACTTGTATCCCTGGCAAGAGTAGTAATAATCATGATAATGGTTATATATTTATGTTTCATTGGGAAATGAAGTAAACATCTCTACATCAAATTTTATTCACAGAACTTACTACCAATGTATGAAAACACTTGGCTATAAAAGATTAAAACAAACACAAAATTTGGAAATTGTTTAGGCTAAAACAGCTTTACTTCCATTCTCCTACCTTTCCTGAATCTGCAAGTTGCCCACCAACAAGAAAGGTTATATTTAGTTGAACTCCTTTTGATGACTGTTGGTCAACAAAATTCTGAAGCATTCTGAAAATGATAAACATAGAAATAACAATTGCCCACTCTTGCATTCACAAGAATAAGCATCAAGACAAATTCAATTAATTACACAAACCTATAGCAAAAGAATATACTGTCGAGAAATTTGTAAATATCAAATGAATGTTCTAGTTCAAATTTGCAAAGTATTGCAGAACAATACCAGTTGTTACGGAAATTTGACCAAATCAAGCTAAAAGATTAATTTATCTTAAAGCAGGCAAGCAACGCTTCCCAAAGGATGATTAAAAATGGCAATATTGTATGATTAAGAAGCTTTTAACAGAAGGAAAGGTCCTTGAATGCAGGTGGAGCATTAAACCAGGATGCAATTCCACCAAAGCACCCCTTGCCAGTCCACCATTTCACTTATGTTAATATGCTGCAGAAAAACAGTAGCTTTCTCAAGCTTTGAAGCTGTGATCAGAGTGCTAGCTATCCAATGGACAGGGCCCAAGTAAATATATGAGATCAATCAAAATTTTGTCAATTCTTATTTGCACAAATATGGTAAAAACCAATGGTGTAAAATAATCAAGGTTTACTTTTTGGATTTGTTGGCTGGAACCTTCAGCAGATTTGAAAGTCCTTTGTATGTAACCTAAAATTGAAAAAATCTTATTCACAGAACCAGCATTAAAACAAATTACTTAGCTATTTATAAAATAAAATTCTCTTTCATAAAAAACTTCAAATAATAAGCTTTTATACTATCTTCCTGAAAATTTACAAATTCTGTTAGAAGAGCTTGAGGCCAACTAGATTTTAAGTACATTGCTTCCATAGTGCTTGAAGTGGATTTCAAATCAGCAAAACAAATGGTCCTAAACAGTTTTCTCTCTGTCTTTTGCAGGTTTGAAAGAGTACTCGCATTGATTAAATTTCTGGTGTAGCATTTTGCATTAAAAACATCTATTAAGTGATATACCAGCATTTATATCAGGGGGTACCCATCTTCAGTTTACAGCACAAGTTCATATTGAGCCAAGCTGACAAGCTGTAGAACTTGGTGTAGAATTGAAATGATCTGACTATAAAAAGTAACATACTTATATACAATTTGAATTTTTTTAAATTAACAAAAATGACATTAGGGAAAACAGATGATCGGTGGTGAGGGCTTATTCCACGAATCTATCTATTATCTATCTGAAACTTACAGTATCTATCTATCTGAAACTGCGCACATACATACATATATTGGTTTAATGTTGTAAGTGCCATTGCGCTTGTTCATTTCTGAAGTATCAACTTTCTAAGTAAAATAAATAAAAATGTCTCTTTAATCTGAAAAAAACAAGGTTCCTTGTCTTGCCAATGTCAGTCTTTAAATGTGCTCAAATTAGGTGCCTGAACTACAGTTTTTGGTAGCCTGTTCCACGTATATATGTATCTCTCTGTTAAAAAGTATTTGCAAACATTCAGTCTTGAGCGAGACTTCTTCTGCTTAAGATTCTCTCCACGTGTATAATGCAAATCTCTTTTATCTATACTAAACAGGTATGTTGTATCGACATCATTACAAGATTTAAAATTTGGCAATAAAATATTTTCGATGATAGTATGCAGTTGGTCCCTCTTGGAAGCTATTTTATTACCTATTTGATTTGTATTATTTCATATTGTAATACCTTTATATTTTTATATATTTATTGTACTTTGTTTAGTTGTAGTTGATAGTAGGTAGTGGAATTTAAAAAAATGAACATGAACATGAGCTATCCGTCTATTAGCCACACAGATCAGTTGGCTAGTTGTTGGTGAATTGAAAACTTTTACTAGAGGAGCCCCGATGCTAGGGGCAAATGGGGTTGGTTCCACACACACGTCTGACTTGAAGAAGGCCAGTTTTGTATTAGTAAATCATCCGATTGAGAAAAAAATTGAAAAATCACATCATCGCATGCCTTTTAAACACCAGAATATAGCGTGTGATTACTTACGATTTTATTTTCATCATTCACGTATTCGTCTAAGTTTTCTAGATACAAATCGTCTTGGTCCGCCATCTTTTCCCGCCAGAAATGAAAGTAAACTCGCACGATCAGCCTCGCTTTGCTGTGATGCTCCACAGCAAGAAATTGCAAAGTTCAGTGGAAATAATGACGAATATATTGAGTAATCTAACTTTGAATTAGAAAACATAGAGGTGATCAATATGAGGGGAGGGGGAGGGGTAACTTCCCTGTTCACTTTTAGGGAGTTTGCAAGAGTTTCGCCTCGCAAAACATCACGTTAGCATTGCCATCGGAGGCCCGACGCTAACGATTGCCCTCGAAGGGGGTTTTCTGGTCTGGTCCCTCTTACCGGCAGAAGAGTGGTGAGCCATTCTTATTTGTCGAAAAGTTTGAGAATTTGCCGAACAACTACCCCTAGATGGCAATAAATTGCCAAGGAAATTTTTAAATTATACCTTGTAGTAGTTACATTTTATATTTTTTTCACACATTGGTTTTTTAATTTTTAACTTCCATGCCTATAAACAATGTTATTGTTATAAAAGGCCTCTCGACTTGCGTTTCTGGAAAGTAATCACAGGATTAAAGGTAATGTGTCCATATAAAAGGACTGCGTATACCCAACTTGTCAAGCCACCCATCAAAATAACGGCTTGTGATTGGTTAGTATTCTTGCGATGCAAAACTGCTAACATGAAAAGCTAACTTCGCAGCAGGGTAGATAAACAGAGCGACCGTAATTGCTGGGGCGATGACATGTAAAATCACATGTTTCTGAAAACCCCCGCAAAGTTGCTTGCTTTAGCTGGGCACATTACCTTTAATATAAATAAAGTTGCAAAACCAAAAAGATCTAACTGAGGAAAAATTCTTATGACCTGGATCATGAATAGTTATACTTTCAAAGAAAAATAGGAAAAACAATTCAGCAACTGACTCACTTTCACACTTATACAGCCCAGGTGACAAAATAGAAAACAAAATCTCACACTCTCGACATATTATCATGAGAAATAACTTTACACAGCATTGGTATTAGAACATATAAATATAACATTATAGCATTTTTTTCCTGAGAATAAGCTGATCAACCTGATATGAGACATTAACTTTTAGCCATAAGTATACATGCTGAGGGGCAAACTTGGTTACTTCAGGGGGTGAAACAGCTAATTTCAAATTCAGTGTTTAAAACAGAAGCCAGAATCAAAGGCCTAAATGGTTAGAGAAAAAACAGCTTTTGGAAAAGCAGGAAACATCTAAATATCCAGACATTTAAACAGCCAGTCAATGGTATCTTCTTCCTCAAAACACGATCAAGCAAGGGGACAATATTTACAAGATTCTTAAACACTTTATGTAGGATGCTCCTGTATAATGAAAAATGTTGAAAGGCTATTGTTATCAAAAGTAACAATCTGAAGACATTTGAGATGGAAGAACTGTATGCGTGTGAGTTGATGGCACTAATGAAAACCAATTATATATAAGAAATTAAAGTAACATGTATAAAGCAGATACCACGTTAGGAAGATGAAAACAGCAACTATGTGTGAAATGGAACCAATTACAAAATATGTTGTTATTTGATGCAAATAGCAAATCTAATCATAAGCAATCTAGTTAAGCTGAATTTAAAAGACGACAATTTTATTTCAAATGCCTAGTGTCATGGCAACCAGTTTACAAATTCCAACGTCATAATAGTTTATGTAGGCAAGGCCTCCAAGCTGGACTGCAAACAATGCCTTCCACATCAGCTCCACTATCGTTAAAGCAGACCTTGGGCAATAGTCAATAATGACATGATGAATACCCCTGTCAAGAAAGAGCATGGTGCATGAATTTGATAGTTAATAACAATGTAAACAATTTTATCATTTAATCTTTCTTGATTACCCAGAGTGAGAGATAGCATTGCTTTCTAATTCTTTTGGTTTAAATATTACAGCATCTGCTCTATAAGCTGTATGTAAACAATCAATTAATAGAACTTGTATCCTAATTATTAGCAGTTTATTTATTGTATTATTAGAACTAGCTGAAGGGGTATTCATGTAGAAATAATTCAAAATGAAAAAAAAATGGAAAAAATGAAAATATGAAGTAACAAACAGTTTTTGCTAAAAGGTTAAACCATCTTTTAATTTATACTAATAGGTAAGAAATAAATATCACATTTTCATTTATTGCTTTTGGATTAAAATGGACACCATCGTTTTCCCCTTTAACTAGGTTTTCTTTGTGAGAAAAAAACCTGCTATTTACCAAGCAAGCAAAATAAGCAATATTTGAAGATTATGGTTCCATTTATCAACTTACCAATAGTTGTGGACTGGAACAAGAACACCAAGAGCATAGTCTACTGGTGCACATGGATAAACAATTCCAACTGGAATACAAGCAAGCAAACCAATGGCCACAGCTCGCTCATCAAACCAGTGTTTTGTGTAATTTGAGCCTCTTGTCACTATTGACAACAACGAGTCAAAATATTGGCTCAATCAATAATAAAAGGCACAACCATAGAAATTTTTTTAGAATGTACAAAAGCCAAGCATTGATATTTTTCTAATAGAAGTTTATAGTAAATGAGCTTATAAAAAGAGAAGGAGAAAGCAACTGTATTTCCAAAGCAGGAAAGGCAATGTAAAAAGTGCAATTATCACTTTTTACATCATGTGCATATATTTGAATCTGCACATTTTCAATTCCACAATTTTTCGCTAATTTCCACTAGTTTTTTTATGAAACTGAGCACCTGTTCTATTTATTAAAAAATATAAATGTTTTCAAAGATGAATGACAGAAAGCAACAAACAGCATAATTAACCTAGTATATGGATGAATAGTCTTCCATTCCTTAATGAAACTTATAGTAATCAAATTACGTATCTGGATCAAACTACCAAATCATGATCTTGCTTCGCTTTGTCTCATTCGATCTCTCTTGAATGCCAGCAAATTAAACATGAAAATTTAAAGATGAAGTAAACAAAAATGTATCTTTACATGCAGAGGCCTTCTGTACAGCACTTGTGTGGATTACTGATGACTCTTTGAGTTCTAAACAAAAAGGAAACCAATTTGATGTTAACATACGTGGAGTGAATCATTCAAAAAATTTGGAAGAATTCAAAGGGACAATATGAATTAAGAACTAATTGTGAGACCACTGAGGTAGTTGGAAGTTTGAACAGAGTTCGGGATACAAAATATAGCATTTCAGGGGTTCCTTGCCACAATAAAACCACAAAAAGTTTCTCGTCGGGTAGATATAAATATAATATATAGCACAAAATTATCGTATCTGAGACAAGGTAAACTACTTGTGACTCACATAAACAAATGTTAAAAACACTTCATTTAGAATAATTCTAACATTTTTTAAATTAATTTTATTAGATCTATATATTATTTATACTTCAACCTTGGCCTTTATCTCTGGATATTATTTTTATCTATAGAAGAGGAGAACTGTATTGAAAAGGAGATTTCTAAGTTGTAAATCTGACTTTCAAGCTTAATGTCATTATAAAAAACTGTTCATGATGATCCCATTTACCACAAAACTCAGAGTAGCAGCTTAGAATGAAAATAATGTAACATTGGGTACTAAAGAACTTTTTTCATAAAGATTATAAGCATATGATGGTAAATTAAATGTAAGCTAGGTATTTGTATAGGAGATAAATCATACTTTTCTGGCCAATTGCTGCAAGTAGCGGAATTGCCTTTGATCTTAATGTCAAACTACCTCTACCTGAAAATTAAAAGAAAAATTAACTATACATTCTGAAACTCAATGCTGTTTACTTGGCATATAAAGTTTCACCTAAAACCAACAAGTAGAAGTTTTGCTGATTATGGGATAGCATGCCACTTTGCTCTGCTCACATTCCTCATACAAAGTCTTAAGAAAAATATAATTAGAATAGATGTATTAACCCAAGGTATTGCTTTTCAAAGAGCCGGTTGACTTGCAAATATCCTTTACCTTGCTAAATGACAATACAGTTGCCTCCCATTTACCTGAAGTTCTACAGGTAAAAGAGAAGGAGTTTCATAAGTTTGAACTTTTAATCAGAGCCAATTTCAATAAATTGAGATTTTCTTTTGTCTCTTGAAATGAAATTCACTTTTGAACAATCAATAGCTACTTCCAGGAGCAATTTACAGCGTTATTAGTGTTATTAGTCTAATAACAGCTATAGGCTTGTAATGGTGTCACAATTTGTTTTCATAAGACCCTGATTTGGATTTGTGGTCGAGGCTTTGCATGTCAATAGTCTTTCATGGAAATTCTTTTGCCTTCAATCTCCCTTTGAAAATGTCAACAATAGCCCTTGCTAACATCTCTGTTATTAGGAAGATTAAAACACAGATCTTCATTTTCTTTGTTTATACTCTGTGAATGTGAGGTATTTGTCATAGGAAAAAGGGGTTAAACTTAAAGCCATTGTATTTTACTTGCATGTTATTAGCCGCCTTTTTGGGATATCAGCCGCTGACTTTGTGAAACAATATTGGGAACAAATAACTTCCATGAATCAAATTGGTTCTGTTATGCAATGGGTTGTTTCTCCAGTTTTTTCGGTATTTTCAACTGGTAAAAGCCTAAGCCTAACACATGAACAACTCTTACGCTTATTAAACAATGTAAGGTTGTCTCAAATACAGATCATTACAGTGTTTACGGCACATTCCCATAGATTTGCAGGAAAGAATTAAAAAACCTATTTTCATTAAGTGTTTCTTATGATGGGAGATTTTCAGAAGATAAAATTATCAAATAAAAAACATATTTTTGTTAGCTGTGTCTTGTGATGGGAGATTTTCAGAAGATAAAATTATCAAGTCTTTTTAAAAGTATTGTTTGGAGCATATTCAGGCCTTACCCGGAAAGGTGCTCAATCGAGCATGCGTGCCTAAAGCGTACCCAAAAAAGGCTTGGAGAGCGATTATAGAGCCCCTCAAAATGTAAAAACAATATTACCATGGAGCAAAATAAATTTTTGACATTTGTTGAATAAACTTGATCATGCATAAACCATCTTCCCAACAGACCGCAATATTATGATTTGCGTAAGATTACCCCTTGAGAAAAAATTCAGCAAATTCAACATTGGGTTTTCAATACCATTTTTAATCTAATAACCCTCTTATAACCACCAAGAGCACAGGCTATCAAGTGTATTCTCCCACAGATTTGCTGGATTTTCAAGCAAGCATTAATATTCTTTTGAAGTATTATTTTCTGTTTTTCCTTAATAACCTAAAATCGCCTGTGCAAATCAGAGATCACATTTCCACCCAAACTATCGCATTGCTTTTCAGTTTTCATTTGCTTTCGTGTGTAGTAGATGTTCTAGCGTGTCTTATAGAATGGATAGCATAAAAAAGGAAACAAAGTTAAACGTTCGACTTAAAGCCATGCTTTTTGATGAAGCAATATGTGAAACTGAACATAACAGTAGTGATACTGACAGTGACAAAAGCTCATCAAGTGATGGCAACTTACATATCTAGAAAAATCTGAACAATTTTGAGACTATTGTTTTATTATATTTCTATATTTATACCAACATAGTGTTGGTTGCATGTTTTGCTATTTCATATTATGGTGCTTTTTGGTATCACCGTTGAATTTCTTATTTAACACTCTTCCAAACTTTCAATATGAAACTCTCAATCTTCCAAAGCTCTTGAAGGATGCTCTCAAGGCCATCCAATGGTTAAAATTTGTTCTTTCTATGGTTTTTCAATGGCCCCAATAATAGAAATAATAATAGAAAGCCTCTCCTAATAACGTCTTCCATGCACCTACAATCAACAATGACACAACTGAGACACAATAACTGAGACAAAGAGTAGGCTGGTGAGTGCCAATTTTCCTGTCTGGACCAGCTCGACAGTTTTCACAATGTGGGTAAAAACAGGATTAACACTTACTAAAACACACGTACAGATATAATAAACTTTGACATAAGGCAAAATTGGAACAGAATCTATATGTTGCCTGGCATCCTCAAAACATACCTCCAAATAAAAGGCCCCTGCACGAATTTCTCAGCAACACACCCGCCATGTTGAAGCTGTCCCGTAAACTTACCAATGAACGCATGCGCAGTTTGTTCCTTATGCTCCGCAACGGGCTGTCACTGGCGAGGAGAAGAAATCTGGGTTGACTTTAATCTTTTGCGAAAATCTGCGGCTGGATTGTTCTAATTTGTTCTTAAATTATTAGGTTGTTGTAAGCAGTGCAATTGCTAGCTGATACACTCTGTTTAGGCCTCGTTTTTCAACAAATTGAGAGAGCCTTCCTTTATTTGCCGACAAGTTTTAAAATTCACCGAAAAGGATCCCTAGATGGCAAAAATCCTAGTTTTGAGATAATTTGTCACTTTATGGTTTTTGACAGTGTATGCAGACCATTTCATTTCATTTCATTCCATTTTATCATTAATCAGCCCTAAATGCAATACACAATTTACAATAGCGACGCGTATGAACAGTGGCATGGTGTTCCAAAGTTTTGCACCAAAGAACTGAATCGTTTGTAGACCATATAAGGTAGTATTTTTGGTAGACTTGAAGATGTCGCCCCTAGTAGCTTGGCGAGTCCCAGTTCTATGTACAGATGAAGTTAATTTGAAGTAATCATGGAAGCAAGAAGGAGAGAGCTTATAAGCAGATTTATAAACAACGGTTAAGGTGTTTAGGTGCAAGATATCCTCTAATTTTAAGGCTTTTAGCGATTAGAAGTTTGGTGTGCTGGGAGAAGAGAAGGGTTCAAATTTGATACTGCGTAAAACTTTCTTTTGTAGATTAAGGAGTGGATCATAGGCGCCGACTTTTATTTTTCCCAGGGGGGGGCTCAAAATTTAAATTAAAAAAAGTTAGAGAAATTCCCAGACGTAGGAGACAGAAAGCTTAGACTGAATTTTTTACAAGGGATTTATTTGAGCCCCCCCCCCCTCCATGGCAATTCCCAGGGGGGGGCTCAAGCCCCCGAGTCCCCACGTAGTTGGCGCCTATGGAGTGGATTCAGGGAAGGATTCAAAAGTCAATCACCACGCTGAATACCATAGTTGAGGAATAAGAGGAACAGTGAATTATAGTCTGTGACGTGTTAATGTCTGTGACAAGGTGGGCCACAAGAGGGAGAGCGGCAAAGATAATAGATGATTAACATAAAACTTGTTCCCTCGGAAGTACTACTCCAGGAACCTAAGGAGGATAAATCGGTATCAAAACTTAGCGGGCAATTAAAATTTTACAACCAGCCCATTTATAAAAGCAATGATTTTCGTAAAACCAAATATTGTGAATAGTGACAAGGCTATTTAATACCCATTTTTATGTATGGATTATTTCGTCAACATTTTCTCTATGTTTAGAATCTTTGATGGTAAAAAAATCCATCTGTATGGGTGGCACATATCAATGTTAATATTTTATTATGTTACCCCACCCCACCCCATCCAGGAATAGTCGATTATGTTGGTAGAAAAATTCTACGATTTGCCCTTACCGCCAACACTGCTCCTCCTGCCCTAATCTTCCGCAGACGTCCCTGAATGTTGGTGTCATCAGCAAATATGAAGAAGGATAAAAAATGGGATGAATTGGGTAGGTCATAGGTTCAAAATCTTTTGTAAATATTAAATTTTTTATTTGTCTTGTAACTAACTATAGCCATTAGGTGAAGATGTCAAGCTACTATCACTCACTGCTTAGCTTTCTATCTTTCAGACAATGAAATAATTGTATACAATATTACCTCATCATGTTAAAATGGCTTTGGAACAAGATGATTACACCAGTTTTCAAATAATAAATGTATTTTAAGAGGTTTTCCTTCCTACAAATAAAAACAAGTCGCTTGTAGATAAAATTATATCAATCATCTTAGAATTTTCAAAAAAACAATGATAAAAAATTTTCTAGCTTAATTCCATCAATGTTTTACTATGTTCTCTTTTGTTAAATAGCTCTAGTAATATGCATGGGCCTAAGTCAAATTACTTTGGAAAGATTTTTAAAGTTAAAACAGATAGTATATACTGTCTGTAATAGCTATCATCAACCTTACATCAGTATCGTATAGTGTAAGGTTAACAACTGATGTTTGGTTTGTTAATAAGTGGTCTACACCTACATTGAAACACCTTAGGCCATCTCCCTTAAAAACTTCAGGTCATTCAAGGCGCCTTTATTTGTTACGCTCATTTATTATAAAGAAATAAAATATGAATTTAGAGTTTTGGTCAATTCTGCCAGTTGTTCTTTAATGGTGGGATAGGCAGTGATTTATGGATTAAGGAGGTCTGTTAAACGAACCGTCTTGTTATTCCAATACCGATCTTTGTAAACCGATGACTGCACAAAGATGTCTTTTATAGCGGAAATAAAAAGTTGCTTGCGAAGTAGTATGACAGAACTAAAATACAATAACTTGATGATACTTTACTCTCATCGGCAAAAAAAAAAGATTTGAAAGGGTTGCAAAAGACTTTGTACAGCACAACGATAGTAGCAAACAATATTTTTGTAAATCCTAGGTGCGAAGGTTTTTTATTCAGGTCTTTTTCAATTTTTTCTTTTAGTTGACAATGAGAAAACTCGACCCAAGAAGCTTGCTTTCTTTGCTTTACTTGTCTAAAAATGTGCTTTGATATTGTTCCAAATTAGCTTGAGTAGCAGACTTGTTTTCAACTTGTTACTCAACGACTATGTGTACACCTTTCTTGTAAAGATGTTGTTTTGATAGAATCACCAGCTAAAAGCATTGTGATATGCAGGGCCGTCGCTAATCACTTTCACTTAGGGGGGTGCCAGTCACAAATTTGCCGACAAAATAGGGCTTGGCCTAAGGTATTTCAATTTTTGGGTGTGGTATTTGACGCAAATGATTTGTTTATGAAAGAGTATGCTCTTGTTAGTCAATGATCGCTTCAATTTTCCAGTGACTGTCGGGTACTTAGTTTGTAGAGTAGATCTTACTGATTGGACCAGCAAGAGGTTTCGAAGGCCTTGAAAGAAACCCGAAAGAAGAGACCCCTGCGAGCGGAGCGAGCAGAAATTTTTTGCCACCACGCCCTTTAGATTGTCTTAAAATGCATTTCAGAGTATTTCTTGCAGTCATTTCTTGCAATCGTTTAGAACTTTTAACTATTTTTAGGCATACTTCTTCTACGTTTCATTGACTTCATTCTTAAAATGGCGTTCATTACTACTTGAGGCCCCATCAACCTCAAGGCCCTGAGGCACTTTGCCCCCTTGCTTCCCTCGGCAGACCTGCTTACAGTGGCTTCCAGTACCTCCATGATCAACGTTCAGAGTCAATAAACTTTGTCCCCAAACTTTAGGTAGAAAATAGGTCGCCCTGGATATTGGACGTTAGATTCTAGACTCCGGCTGCCGACAGGGAGTTATTTGAAATTTTTGGTGGACATTTGCCCCTCCGTGACAGCCATAGCGCCATCTGTACCTATTTTGAATTGCTGAGGGTTTTGGGGTGATACTTTTTCGGTCTTATCCTCATCTTATCCAAAATTTTTGCTAAAGCTATCGCATTGAGAACTTTGAAAGTAAAACCCGACAAAACTCTACTTTTAGAAAATTTGCCGACAAGAATTTCCTAGTGGGGGTGCCGCACCCCCCGCATCCCCCCCCCCGCACGCCCCCCCCCCCCCCCCCGCTAGCGACGGCCCTGGTGATATGTTACTTAACCTTTATACTAGTATATACTAATTTAGTTGTTTTCGTAATTATTCTTATATTGATAGCAACTGGTTCACAATCATATTGATAGCAACTGGTTCACAATCATATCCTCAGAATATCATTTAGCTCTACCAATGCTCTCACACCCGCTCCATTCCTTGACATCGTCTCCCCATCCCACGTTCTTCTTTGTCTTCCCCTGTCTCTTTTTCCGTCAATCATACCTTCCAGAGCGAGCCTTGACTTGCCAAGAACACAACATAACACAACAAGGCATTAAAGACAACACCATAGATATGATCTTAAAGATTTCAAGAGCTGTATTTTTTAGAGTAGCGTTATTTTAAAAAATTTTCAATCACAGTTAATCATTACAGTAGTATTAAATGCTGCGTCTTGAAAGTCAAAGGGAAGTATCATCTATGCTATGATGAAAGAAAGTTTTGCTTTCAGTCAGAAACAATATGACTAGTAAATTGCACTGAAGGTCTCCTTTGACGAGGCTTCTCCGCTTCTGAGATTATTGTCGAATGTCAAAATTTGCAGACTTCAATATGGACAGCAATGGGTGCATATTCTCATAAAAGGGTTGTGGGGGTCAGATGGCCAGATCAAATTTCAAATGAGGAGCTTTATAAAATAAGAAAAGTTTGAGCCTTGGAACATCACAATCAGAAGGAGGTGTTTAAAAAGGCTTTATCATGTTTCTAAAGATGAGAAAAGGAGAAAAAATTGAAAAATTGTTTGAAATGATAACAAACCAACAACAAGTAAAACATTTGTTTACAACCATATTAAAAATGCATTAAAGAGGAATTTATTATCAGCAAAATTTTGAACGATTTCAGCAATGGGTTGTGGAAAATTACCACATTCATTCATCAGACTGGAATGGAGGAGTTGAATATAGATATGGTGCAGGGCTCACGCCACCGGGGGGGGGGTGGCCATGGCCCCCACTTTTTTGCAAAGCAAGTAGTTTTAAAGCTGCAGTAAAAGGGGTAAGACTTCATTTCATTTAATATTGATGATTCAAACTTTTAATTACAATATACTGATAATACGATTTAAAATTAATTAGGTAAGCTTAGGACACTTGGAAAAAACTCAGAAGAGCTATCGAGCCAAGTGCCCTTTACAGGGGTGGATTTAAGCAACAATGATTGGGGGGGGTGTTAGACACTAACTTTGGTGCCACACCCTTCAGGTCACTGGAAAATGATGGAAACGCTTACTTTTTAAATTTTGTTTTTAACTGTGGCGTGGCCAGGTTTGGAAAATTAATAGGGCAAAGAGGAAAATATTTTTGCTGATCACACCCCTAAGAATTTGGGAAAACACCCATTTGTAAATGAGTTCGACAAAACCATGGCATTTTTACGTTGCAATTTCCCTCTATTCAACGTCATAGGTGGCTGACCATATTCTACACCTGTCTATTTTCTTCACAATTCCGCTAACGTTTATATCCTGAATTGTGTAAGGCTGTTATATCTTTAATTGTGTAATCTCTACGTGTAAAACGTGATTTTCCAAAGTTTTAATCAAATATCTAAAAAAATTAACAGTACTCAACTCAAAAGTTTTAAACCAAGTCCGTTTTCCTTGGAGCAAAGTCCACGAAAAGCATTTCAGAATCCAGTTCCTTTTAGGATTGGATTACTTTAGCATTTTAGTTTCTGTTTTATGAGGAATGTCTCAAGGACGTGAAGACTTTTCTATACAAATCCCAAAACGAGGGGAAAGTGTTGAACATTCTGTAGAGAGAGAGAAGAGGGTCTCATGCGGGGGAAGCGAGCAGAAAATTTTTGCGACGACGCCCTTGAAATTAGCTTTAAATACATTTGAGAATATCCCCCCCCCCCCCCCACGCTACGCTACTGATAAGAAGATAAATAATGATAAAATTAAGTAAAGTAAAATCTTGGCGTTACTTTGCTACTTGATACTATTGACTACCAACAAATTATTTTTACCGAATGAAATAAAATTTACCGAAGGACACAGAACTATTGGGGGGTCGCACCCCCTACGCCCCCTGCTAAATCCGCCCCTGGCCCTTTATACAATTTAACAACAATTTACAATATGAATGAAACAGATTATCTTAATAGTAACATAACAACAGCTAAAAAACAAAACTAGATAAATAAGAATACTAAAATAAGCAAAATGGAACTAAAGTAACAGACTCCAGTTTGATAAATCAGGATACTTGCTAGTTTATTATTCAAAATTAAAATTAAATCATTATCAAAATTAAGATTAAAATCAAACAAGTAAACGAAAAGACCAAAATACAACACGCGGGCCCGCCGGTGGACAGAGGTTCCATAAAAATTGAAACAAAGAATAGAACGAAAAGAATTGACGTATTATCGGGTGGACAACGTATGCAAATTCCAAACTAGTAAATTGCTCCTTCTTCATTTTTTATGAAGTTACTCATCCCCTCAATACGTTCTATTTTTATCGCATTCAGGCTACGATCTGCAGATAAAATTTGGTAAATAAACTTAATTCTACCGAGTCAAAAAGGCCGTATTTAAGCTGACCAAAAGATCTTATAATTTTTACGTGCACTGTCGATAAACTGAGCATGCCCTAACATATTCCTTTACTGGTAATTGAGGAACAATACGCAGTGTTAAACATTGGTTTGGCCACACGGCCATTGCCCTGCAGCCGCAATCAATTGTATTGAGGGTAGTACCAGATAACAGGTGAGTCACTGAATGGAGTATAAAGGAAAGCTTAAAACAATTGAACCAATTAACAATGAAACATTACATCATTAGAGGAAAACAAGAAGGAAATTGGGGCATTGCCAACCCTACTTATCCATATCTTATCATTGAAGTAAAATTATATCCGAACACAGTCCCCTTATTATGGGGGCAATAAACTCTTATGAAAAGCGTGCGGGATTCCTATCAAAATGAAGTTATTTCTTGGGATTTTCAGATAAAACATAAGGATTTCATCCAAAGGTACACGATATTTCTATTCGCTCACTTTATACAAAGGACATTGCTATGCTATCAGGCTGATTGATATGAATCAAAAAAAGGAATCATTTTTCGCTCTCTAATCTGCCGTTTTATTTCAAGAAAATAATTCACGGTTATACTAAAACGTGTAAACAACGTCGTATGTCATGGAATTATGAAATCCTCAAAATTATTGTCCGAAAAAATTTCTTCGAACTCGGACAAAGGCTAGCGGCTAATGGACGTACAGGATTAAACAACACAATAAAGTAACCTGTTGGCCGTTAGCACGTGACCAAATGAAAGGACATACGTTCATTCACTTGCTTGGTCTTCAATGCCTGCTTGCTTGGTTCACCTCGAAAATGTTGGATGAGTCGGCCGAGGCCTCTGAAACTCATGAAGAGGATTGTTTCATGTCTACCCTATAGAGATGTGCAGAGGTAAGACTCCAGACATTGAGATACACAATCAAATGGTCTTCATGCGAAGCCCATCTATATTCAAATTACAAACCAAATCGCCGCTACTGTGGGCCTACTTTAGGCCAGTGAGAATCGTTCCTTGTCCATTGTTAGCTAATATCATATTCGAGCAAAGTCTCATCCAGTTACTAAATCGACAAGCAGTATTTTGTAATCATATTTAAACACATCAATGCTATGTTATGTGTTTAGTGACTTTCTAAGCTGATTTTCATTTTTCGTGACTTTGTTTTTCTCTGGAAGTGCTCAGATAGTTTACACACAACCAAAGAAGTCGCAGTTTGCAATTAATAGAACAGAAAATCCAACCTGGAGTTAATAGCCCTCAGGAGCTAAGTCTGAAAATCTTATTCAAGCATTCAGCAATGACATTGATAGGTTATAAGTAAATCGTTTTGCAAGGACTGTTCTGGCTTTGGACGCTAAACGAATGATGAAATATCCCGTCTCAGAATTGACTGAGGTACTTTAGACTTCAGTTTATCATTAGGAATGAGTCGCTCTGGTTATCTTTTGGAATTGATTGAAAAAGCAAGATTTGATCCATATAACTTATTTGCATTGGTTTAGAATCATAAATAGTTAATTGTTGTCAGCAAGTATCTGTTGGAAACAGAAGCTTGCCAATTAGAAGAATTTTTTCTGGCCGACCCTAACATATACCTGTCAGTTTTTGTTTATGACCACCGCTGCGTCAAAACATGTTTACCGATAATAAAATAAACTCACTACTTTACTCCTTCATTCAATTCCTTTATTGTTTTATTCAAAAGGTACAAGGGTTGGAAAACCAATCTTAGTTTCAACAGTTTTTTATCTGCATTCAAATCTGTTTAAGCCAATCTTTCTTAATAATAATATTAGCTAGTGGTTTTATACATAGGGTTTTTCACTTCCAAATTGATGTATCACTTATATCCCAGTAGCAGTTATTCAACCCATTTTCTTATAATTGTTAAATTAAATGTTTTTTAAACCCCTTTGAGCTTTTGCATGCAACATATAAATATTTGATTACAAAACCTTGCTTTACATCCATGGTTGAATTTATGAATGCATTGACAACTACAGGCCTCTACCAGTATAAGCCCTTTTCTCACTTGAGGTTTTGTCATCTCTTCAGAAGGCGAATTCAACATTAACTGGGCTTGGTCTAGACCTAATGTTTTTGTCCAGGTACCCAAATAGCGATCACCCATCTTTCCACCAAAGAACTTCAATTTAAAAAGGAAGGGAGAAATTTTTTAAATTATTCTCATGCTTCAAAATTTTGCTTATCTAACCCTTGTTTCTAAGTATGGATAACTTCCAGAATTGAAGAGAACATGCTGAAATGCCTCTAAGGAAAAATTGACCTCAACCCATGCTTCTTGACTAGTTGAAGAATTCAGTTTTCTCATGAAATGAGATGTAAAAGCTTTTTCTGAATGCTAATAACTCCCTTTCTTCTTTGGAATACAAACAAAACTGCGAACACAGCTCCACTTCTTTTACAAATGGGCTTTAGTAAGTTTAGACTGAGGCCTGGCTCAAGTGCAACCCACACAAACATAGCCTAGATGCTTGGTTTAGGGCAGCCCACACTAAAATCTAGACCAAAGTGGCCTGAGCTGAGCCCGGGCTCGGTCAGGCACTGGTAACAATTAGCTAGTCTGAACAAAGTATCACACAAAAATCTACTGACTTACATTTGTGGAAATGGTACATTATTAATTTCATTTTCTTGGTCATGCTTATATGATTTGGAAAGCTATTCAGAGCTTATACCTATATAGAAAGTTTTATTTCGACATAACAATAAGCAAGTATTCCCATACATGGAAAATGGACAATGATTAGCAACAGATTTCTGTTGAATTAAACGCAATGTCCAAATACATATTTGAAGTATAATTTTTTCAATTAACAAAATTAGAATTAGAGTTATCTTGAAGGAATGTATGTGTAAACAGGAACTTATGAAATTTGACATTTAAATGACATTTTGATACTTCAGGTGACGGATGTATATCCCAAAGAGAGGTCCCTCTTGCCACTTGGACACAATACATTAACATTTCTAAAGCACACCATCAACACAATCACATATACTAGTTTACAGCATCTATACTTATGCATCAGGTATGTTTATAAAAGTCTTCATTAAGTGTATCTTTATGTTAACCAGTTCCAGTAAGAGTATAGTACAATTTTTTGCTTTTTACATTAGGAGAAGATGAATATTGCACAGAGTTAGGTTATCCTTTGTTTCAGCCCTCTAAAACAATTCAGGCTTTTCGGGTTCCCTCTTGTAAAGAGTTCTTTCTGGTAACTAGTTCCAGCAAGAGTAAAGTACAATTTATTGCTTTTTACATTAGGAGAAGATGAATGTTGCACAGAGTTAGGTTATCCTTTGTTTCAGCCCTAAAACAATTCAGGCTTTTTGGGTTCCCCCTTGTAAAGAGTTCTTTCTGGTAACTAGTTCCCGCAAGAGTATAGTACAATTTATTGCTTTTTACATTAGGAGAAGATGAATGTTGCACAGAGTTAGGTTATCCTTTGTTTCAGCCCTAAAACAATTCAGGCTTTTTGGGTTCCCCCTTGTAAAGAGTTCTTTCTGGTAACTAGTTCCCGCAAGAGTATAGTACAATTTATTGCTTTTTACATTAGGAGAAGATGAATATTGCACAGAGTTAGGTTATCCTTTGTTTCAGCCCTCTAAAACAATTCAGGCTTTTCGGGTTCCCTCTTGTAAAGAGTTCTTTCTGGTAACTAGTTCCAGCAAGAGTAAAGTACAATTTATTGCTTTTTACATTAGGAGAAGATGAATGTTGCACAGAGTTAGGTTATCCTTTGTTTCAGCCCTAAAACAATTCAGGCTTTTTGGGTTCCCCCTTGTAAAGAGTTCTTTCTGGTAACTAGTTCCCGCAAGAGTATAGTACAATTTATTGCTTTTTACATTAGGAGAAGATGAATGTTGCACAGAGTTAGGTTATCCTTTGTTTCAGCCCTAAAACAATTCAGGCTTTTTGGGTTCCCCCTTGTAAAGAGTTCTTTCTGGTAACTAGTTCCCGCAAGAGTATAGTACAATTTATTGCTTTTTACATTAGGAGAAGATGAATGTTGCACAGAGTTAGGTTATCCTTTGTTTCAGCCCTCTAAAACAATTCAGGCTTTTCGGGTTCCCCCTTGTAAAGAGTAACTACCCACCCCTACCCTGTCTGTATGCTTGATGAAAAACAAACCTTTGTGTTTCATTTTTTCTGAACATAATGATTATTTTCTTTAGTATGTATTTCTCATCGCATCTTAATTTTTCATTTATAGCAATTTAAATTTTCATTTAGATGGTTTTATGTTGGAATGGGATGCTTAGTTTTCTTGATATCATGTTATTAGCTTCTTCAAGTAAAATTTTTTATGGAAGCAAAAAGAACTTAACTTTGTAAATAATCAGTAAAGCTATTCAAAGTTTTTTTTCATATCACCAAAGTTATGGTATGATGTTATTATGGGAACAAATTTTACTTCCAATAAGGCCATCCTCAAGTTTCCAAAGGTTATCCATGGCCTCATATCTAGCACAGATTTTCATGTTTTTGATGGAAATACCCTACCACACAACTAATTTTTGTCTTCATTACTGCATGTTTGTATAATTGCTCTAACTTGTTGATAGATGCATACATACATGTAAGAGGCTAGGGCAAAGAGGCTCTAGCATCATGGAGTTAAATACATTGTCAAAATTGAAAGCAGGTCAGGTGAAAGTGGCCACCAACGACCCCCCCCCCCCCCCAATTACTTCAATATCTTTGCTAAATGGTTTACAGAACACCTGGTCCAAAAGGCCCTTTATAATTTGCTAGACAGCTAGTGTGGATATTTCTCAGTTATGAACTGGCATAACACGTGAACTTGCAATGCTTTTAGCTTGTAACATGAACTCACAGATGGTGATGATAGAGATTTGTATCATATGCAAGGAAGAAAAACACAGAAATTGTGAGATTTCTGCAAATTAGAAGTCAAAATTGGCTGTTCATAATTATGAATCATTTATAACGTATATTTTGCTGAAAGCTCCTGTTTGCGTAATTGAAATCCAGCTGTCTCTCAGAACCTAAATTCTACCTCAGATCATGCCATTGTGTCATTCATTCTTCCTTGTGAGACAACAGTAGATGTGTCATCAAGCGAATTCAATGAATTGAAGATTGAAGTCAGTGGGTTTTTGTTAATGTTAAGGGAAGGTAATGATGTCATCCTCTATTGCGCTACATCATTGTTTCTTGGCAGTCGTACTTGTTTCTTTGGAATAGTTGTTTGTGGTGAATCTACTTGTCGATTATGTGAAGCTTACACAATATGTTGCAACTTGATGATTACATGTATTGTACGACTTCGACGCTTTTGGTGTAAGGAACAAGACGGTTCTAAGTTGCTAGTCCGAGTTTCACACTTGATGCGATCATCAGGCAACTGTCCCCATCGATCATCCGGCAACTGATACCACTTTGGTTAAATTTGTTTGCATAAAAACGGTATTAAAACGAATGCCATTGCTCTACAGATGGTCTACTACAAATGCTCAATTACTTTTGTGATCAACAGCCAAACAGTTCATAACCACAAAATTTTCGGGATTGGATACAAACGAGAAGTTTTCCAGTTGTCACTGTGATATTACTGCTTTCCCTAGAGGAATCAGAATAGCCGCTTTCACGATAACACACCTTGGTGTCAAGTCACGCCGTATTGCTGATGCAAGTATTTCCAATACTGACTCGGTTTTCGATACATGCATAAAGAGAATAGATCCCGCGAACCAATAATAACCGTTGCATATTAATTCCCGCCTGTTGTTGAAGACTCAGCACGGGGTGTCAGTGGTCAAGCCCCTAAAAAGCAAAGATAAACCCAAAGAAACCCCCTTCCTCACCCCGAATTATTTCGCCTAAAGGACCTGAGCCATACTCTAGGTGTGCTTATCTTGAAAAAGTACCACTTGTGTGCGTGACTTAACATCGTGTTTACGGAAATAAGCTTCGTACGCATTTTATTCCTTGTATACGTGGTTTCAAACCTGTTAGATATACAGATTGATTCATAAATATTGCTTGTATTTTCCAGCTTTGTTGATGTTTTGCTTTCAAGTGAGCATCGCGTGCAGCCTTTATTCTCGATCCAGGGCGTGATCCAATTAAATACAGCATAAAGAATACAAACATGCTATAAAACCTCCCTGCAGTCTGTTTATGAAAAATAAACATCTTGAAGTGCGTGTGATTGCTTTGCTAGAAACGAGCGCATGCCACTTTCCTGCTCCTTGGGAATCGTTGACCGCCGTCTTTTGCAACCGAATACATTAAAACTAAGAGACCAGGCCCTGAAGACCTTTAGCACCATCGTTACGGTGTTTACAGACCACATTCTATAAGTAAAGATTTCGACCGTTAGTCCTAGTCCTGTGTAACTTGCAATGTGTAGCTTGTGTTTGCTACCAAGTCAAACGTTTAGCAAGTACTCTCGCTCACTCTTGATGGTAAGGCAGTTTCTTGCCTCTCTTTTTCTGTCTTTTCCCCTTTTTCCTATAATTTTACTTTGGTAAGCTTGCATTTTTTCAAAGAATTTGAGAATTGTACTTAAAGGAGATTCCAATCTTTCGCTCTTTCACCCCGCTGGTTCCAGTGACAATCTACAGCTTTTTTGTAGTAAACCAACTTGCAAATATGCATGAAAGGGCATGCTTTTATAAGCGGCTACATGAAACAGCCTGTTTGTTCGTTGAATGAAGAAAAAACTTGGACTAGCATTTGATTTATTTGGTAAACCCGTCATTGTTTTGTTGTTCAGCAAGTTAGGTTACTAAGGTTCTATGTGATCTATTAGTTTCGTTCTCGTTGTTCTCTTTCTAGGGGTCAGTGGGTCCCCTCTTTTCCAAAATATGTTTTGGCTATGGGATTTGCCAATGATGCTAGCAGTAAATTTCGTATGTTTGCTTTGTGAAACCTCAGTTTGGTTTCCATGGTTGGCTTGATTATAATTTCAATCTGCATTTTTTGAGGAATGCAGCTTTGCTTTGCAAAGTTTGTATTACATTGCGTGTATATCAGGTCGATTGATGTTAGCTTAGTAGATTTCTCTGGTTTACCCAACAAAGCTGCAAGCAAACAGTCTTTGTATGACCGATGAGCTCATGATTGTTTCCCCTAACCATTAACATATGTCAGACAAAAATTTATTATCACCTGCTATATTCCAGTTTTGAACGAGCGAAATTGCTTGTTATCTAACTTTGTTTACCTTTTTTGCTGATTGCATGCAAAGTCTCACTGTTCAGTTATTGTCACCTGTTATTACACTCGTACACATTTATGATAAAACCCGTCTTAGTGCAGAAGATAGAAAATAACGTGTAGATGAAGAAAACCACGAATTATTGCGTACATTCACAGTGAAAATCCGTGTTTAAAATGCAGTTCTGTGAGGCTAATCATATTATTATGAAGAGAGGTATTTTATTACGAGGTCTTGCCCCGCAAAACGTGGATGCCCATCTGCACTATGCTGGTTTGCTATTGCTGTTTTGTAAGAAGGAGGCAGTTGATGTTTTCGCTTGATTAGGACGTGGCTTGAGAGTTCGGCTACTGAGGCTACTCTTGTCTTTTTATCACTTTCAATGACGTTACTTCCAGGAATTCCCGTGTAGTTGCTCTTCTTGGTAAACATAAGTAACGTCTACAGTTGCCTCGACAGTTTCCAAGCAGGAAGCAAAGAATCTGTTAATATCAAATACGTGAATGAGTTTCAACCATAAAAGAGTCGCTATCAGCCGTGTGCACCTTCTCTAAACGATCGATGCTATATTTTTGTTGGGATTGCAAAATTGGACTAATTCGACTGTTTGAAGATACCGCTGACATCATTTATTTGTACGCAATGCATCTCACCAGCTGTTATTTGGTAATGCCGTCGAAGTTTCTTGTAAATGGATGCATACTTCAAACTCAAGTTCTTTTTTGCTTATCAAACATTTCTTGGGCTCGCAGTGGTCACTATGGCTGTTGGGGTTTCACCTCTGCTCAATCGTGAACTTTCATCTATAGATAAAAAGTTGTAAAAACGAACTATAACACAATTCCATCTTGTTACTAAATATTCTCACATTTCATCCTGTCAGTTACTACCGCAGCAATAAGCTTTAACGTTTACTTTTGCAAAGTTTGGGTACAATGTTGAGCAATTCTGTAATCTGTAGCGTGAATTCTGAGGAGGGGGAAATTATTTTGGCTCTAGTGTGAGGCAGATATAATATGTTTGCACAAGAATGGCGAATTATGGATCCTTTGTAACATGGCATCGTAGCTGATGCTATTTTTTGCATGCAGTTTTGTTTAGCTGAAATGATCTTTGTATTTTGTAGCAACCAAAGTTGTCAAATATGAAGCGTGCTACCAAGAGGAAACTTGACACTGATTCGGTGCCTTTGGGTGAAAATGGGACGGAAGACTGCAAAAGGCCATGTAATGGAGTTGCAGGAGAAATTCTCTTAGAATCATTAACATCAACACAAGTCCTTGGAAGATATCGCAAAGTTTTTAAACCAGGTACTGTAAAATTTTATAAGTCAAACGGCGAAGTCGGTGTAAATTTTGATGATGATGCCGAGCAAACTTACGTGTTTAATATAGACAGTGGAAATGGCCTAGAGGTTGTTCCTGATACGACACCGTCGCCGTTGGCCGTCAGAGTTGGTAATCAGGTTTGTGCGAGGCTCAACAAAGAAGAGGACGCGTTTACTCTTGTAAATGTCATGGAGATAAAGGATAGGCCTTTGCAGTACTTAGTAAAGGTTTTTGATAACGATGCTGAATCAAAAGGGATTTCGAAATGGGTCAGTCGCACCGATATACGTTTGTTGCAACCTTTGATGGCAAAAGGCAGCAGTGATCAATTGAACGTCTCTGCTAGGCCTAAATCGCGGGAAGAAACGGACAGTGCCATGTCGGACACCGATTTTAGCGCGGACGACCACGAGCTTGAGGAAGTATTTACTTCGCAAAGGCCCTCCTCAAGTCGCAGCTCCACCCCACATAGCCGTGGCTCTGCTCGATCAAGCCGGACACCAACGCCTCATAAAGGACAGGTTATTGTAACACCAAATGGATTTAGAAAGAAGTATAATGGCAAGCAATGGAGAAAGCTATGTATGGTTGAGGGGTGTGAGAAAGAATCTCAGAAAAAGGGTTACTGCTCCAGACACCTTACAAGCCTTCGCGAGTCGGGATCTCGGAGTAAACTTCAGGACAGCATGGAGTTAAGCAAAGAAGAAGACCAGAAAAGCACAAGCAAAGAGGGCGAGCGTGGGTCGAGTGCATTTGATTATAGCGAGCACGATGCGTCTGTTATTGAAGCTGCTTCTTCTTTGATGAGCCTTAGTCGATGTGCCACACCCTACTCTTGCCCTAGTACTCCTGGTCTGCCATCCCCAAGACTTGGACCACCAGCCTCGCCGTTTCATATCAGCCCGACTCATGCGATGCCCAGAGTCCCTGTAACCTCACTTTCCAGTAGCACGCCTAAAGGAAGCAAACTGTCTGATTTATCACCAAACGGAAGGCGGCTGGCTCAAAACAGCCCTGACTCAGGTATTTCTGTCTTTGAGACACCGACCAGTACAACAACAACTGTTGCTCAAAGGCAGACCAACGAGAAAAAGCAGTCTTTTTCACCTATTCACCCTGTCGAAAATAGAAAAGCATCTGGCGTTTCTCCAGTGGTGTCCCAAACCACCAAGCCAGCGTTTTCACCGCCTCCAGTTAGCCCTAATTTGGTTCGCATGAACAAAGGCAACGTACCCGTCGGCTCTGCAACTAGTGTGTTTGTTAGGCCATCAAACTTGCCACGTGGTTCAGAAATTGGGAGGGAAGAAGAACATGGCGAGCGCCAGTTTGCCCCTGAAACAACTGATTCAGAGGAAAAAGACGTAAGTGTTGACAGTGCGGATGGAACAGGAAGTACTGGAGAGGCTGATCCATCTAAGACTCCTTCAAATAGGCCAGCGAGTCTGATTCCTTTGGGTGAACAAGATCTTGCCAAACAGAATAAAAAGGTATTTGAGTTTATTTCGAAATAGAAATTGATGCACGATTTTATACTTAAGACGGTAGTAGCTCAGTTCAGTTTTCGTGTTTTTAATTCCACAACATACAATTTATCGCGATAATTAAACAAACAAAGTAGCTAAACTACAAGAAAATAAGACAATGTTACAAGAATTATACATCGGTAAGTGGGAATATTACAATACACATTTAAAGAAACAAAGATAACAAGGTAAATTATATGGAGAGAATTTCTTAAGGAGGAGCTCTCTCAAACTAATCGAGGAGAAAGCCCCCTCGAGGAGAGAGCAATCAGGTGATTTTAAATCCAAACTCCCGTTGAACAAGCAAAGTGGTCAAATGAGTTTAATAAAACTTATAGGTGTTTTTAGAAACAGAGAAATTTTGCCTCGCCTTAAGATATCCTCTGCAGAAAGCTGCCGCCCACCAAACGCTTCAAATTATTTATAGAATTGGTTAAAGAAACTTTTAGTGAAATTTGTGGAAGTGGAATCTGTGAGATATGCAACCCAGTCCTTTTCAAACACTCAAACCCAAGAGTGCGTGCTAAGGAAGCTTGTTTGAACTTAAACCTGCATTGTATTTACGGTCAGTTAAAACTGTCATGTTTTTGTAGGGAAAAGATCACATACGACGACCGATGAATGCATTCATGATCTTCTCCAAAGCGCATCGCCACCTTGTCCACCAGAAAAACCCTAATCAAGACAACAGGACAGTGAGCAAGATACTTGGCGAATGGTGGTATGCGTTAAAACCGGACCAGAGAAAGGAATATTACAACCTGGCCAATCAGGTAAGACAAGTTCTTTTGGCCTACTTTTCGTACGCGTCTTCAAATGGCTTGCATCTTCATGTTGTTTTTATGTAAATTTTGATGCCATATTTAGATTGCTTATAGGAGATAAGTCGAAAAGGCGGTGATTGTAACTTGTATAAGTTGACAAATTAAAGCTCAACACATTTGGATACAGGGCCGGCGAAACGTATTTGAAAGTGGAGGGGCCAAAATATCAAAGTTTTGAAAGTGCTTACGAAAGACCGCCATCGTGGTTGGCGGCAAGAAAAATTTTTGAATTATGGTGCCTTAGGGATGGCCAGAAACTGTAACTGAAATGAATTTTGACTGAAGGTGTCGCATAGTCGCGTTTATTGTGATGTTGACTTGAAATAGAAAAGTTTTGCAAAGTTTTAGAATAACCACTATCATAAAGCTCGTAATGAAACCTTTTTTAGATTTTAAAAGTATCCGGAATAAGATGGGGGAGAAAAATAAATGAAACACGGAATAATAAAAACATTAACTTTGAAATATCAACAGAAGAACTATCAACTAAAAATGAAAAGTTAAGAAATTTTGTACAGTTAAGATATAACTTTGTAACATCTTATCTTAACTTTTTCGAAAATTAAGTGCTTTAACAAACGTTTGCAAAAACCTTCAAACTGGGCTTGTCAAAATGAGTTTAAATAGAATTTATAATTGCGTCGATATTTTCTCTTTCTTAGTAGGAATGGATTATCCAAACGATGAAACTCTGAAGTTTTCTTATGATACTTTTTAAGAACAAATCTGCCCTTACCTTATTTCTCATATCCTCAAAAAAGTTCTTTCCAGCTGTTTCTTTTCCTTCAACAGCTGATTTCTCTCTTTTTGTAATGTTTCTGTGGAAGTTTTCGTTTACAAATAGACCTTGTCTGCCAAGTTTAGGCAATGGAAAAAACCCCTACTCCCTGTTTTCCCTGGCTTTAGATCCTTGTGGAATTTTGCAGAATTTCTTTTACAGAAAGAGAACTGCAGGCCTTGCAATCTCATATGGCCAGGTTTTTCATTTTTTTATTTGAGATGCAAACGTTGCCTGTGTCGTGATGAACATGCGCCTACTGCCGAAACAGACACTGAAATTTTGGGTTGTCTGGTGCTTTTGATCTCGGTTGTTCAACGCCTGTTCTACTAATAAAAATTTAAACTTTACAGGTCAAAGAAGCTCATTATAAAGCACATCCAGACTGGAGATGGAGCAGTAAAGAAAAGAAGAGACCAAGATCAACTTCTGACGCAAAAACCCCCATAAAAGATCATTCCAGTGGTAATACAAAACAGTGATTCTTGCGTCGCCTAATGATCTTCATCATATCATGTTAAAGTCAACGTTAGAATGCCTCGGGCACGTGGCTATGTTTATTGATCCCTGAGTCTTAGTCATGTTCACGACCAGTCGCCTTTTTCTATTTTTTTTCATATCATAGTTAGGACAATTTTTTAAGGTTTCACGAATATCTCTTTCACAGTTTCATAAAGAAAATTTATGGGTTTTATTATTCTATTAAGGCTCTGCGTGGTTTCAGTCGAATTTTCTTATCGTTGGCGATCAGTGAATCTTTGATCGACAAATTCAGTCTTCATGAAAAATGTGCTCTGACCCTAATTGCATCAGACACTGTAAATGTAACAGGCTTTTTAATCAACTCATATCCTATGCTGATTTTATCAATGCCTTGGTTTAAAGAACCTGCAGTTTTTCATCTTTAATATTCTGTTATCAGATACTGCCAGAATTGCAGATGATATCATGAACCGAACTGACACGGTGAGTGGCCTCCAATCAAACTTATTATGCATTTGGTCTGTTCACAGTATAATGAAATTATGAGTTTCGCTTATTAAGTACACATGATTGAATTATCGTGGTTGTTGTTACGTCACTAGGTTGGGCTCATCTGGCTTATTTCGCATTGGTTTGACGTACAAACTGATAGTTTTAGTGGCTTTTATCGAAACAGCCACCATAGAACTGAGCTTGTTAATTATTCATTAATTTTGGAAATTAGTGAACAGTTGGCTTCATCGATCAGTATTTGCCAATATAGATGCATTTTGACAATATTTGCTAAACATATGGGTCTTGCATTGTTGTCCTTCGCAAGGTCAGACTAATGCTTCACCCATTGCTCTGGCATGGTCCTAAAGTCTCTGTATTGAGGATTTCCCAAGGTAAAAGTAACAAAACCTAGAAATCACAGCTAAAAATTCCCAAATTGCACGTGAAGATCCACTCATCCTAAATATTCTTTATAAAATATTTTGTTTTCTTTTCGCTCAGGCCACACGAAAAGATTTGAAAGGCCAACAAAAATTGGACGAGGTTCAGTTAGAATGCGAAGAACACGTGACTGAAGATTCTGATACATCAGATAACGAGGCCTTCAGTCGGAATTCAAACTCCTCGTGTGTCAAGTCTACGACATCGACCAGCGTGGTCTCTGATGCTGTTACGTCACCACCCTACTCACCTGTTAAAATAGTTGGAAAGAGTGGATACCTGGAGCCAGCACAACATGGACACATCCAAAAGCCAAAAACAATGACGAAAACGATGAAGATTGCATTCAACGATGACTTTCGGGTCAATGGAAAGTCTCATAGGGATGGCCGATGGAATTCTGGGAAGGTAATTCTTCTTTCCAGATTCGTGAATGTGTGATGTGGATTTTATCATATTGATCAACTGTAAAACAGATTCAAACTTGCTGTATATTGATGGTGCCTTTGTTACAAATGTATCTTACGATAAAAACCTAAATATCTTGAAAATAGAAGTTCTAAAATATTATACCAACTAGTCTACAATAGAGGTGGGCCATATTTCACGAAGAGCCTTCGATATTTTATTTACTTGAAAACTTGAGTTCAGGTCTGCTATTAGCAAAATTTGCCATAACTGTCGAAATGGGTATCATTTTATTCAGGTGATTATGTGTAGTTTCTAGCCTACAAAAAGTAGAAAGTTCACCGTTATAACAGTGTTATTTTCCACTCCTAGCCCCTTGAATCAATACCTGATGGACCTGGCTTCGTTGAAAGGCACCTCGATGTAAACAAGCACAAGTCCAACCACTCGATAACCGAGTTGCTAAAGAAAGACACTCATTCGGTTAATGAGAAACACCCTGGTGGGTACAATGTCACGAATATATACATGGTTGGTGTCGGCCAATCACAAGCGTTTTTGGAAATGGAGTCGAGGAGGCGCAACTACAATGATCATCGTGAGTTTTTCGGAGAGGAGATGCTGCCTCGCAGTAACTCATTTGAAGGAATGTCTCGAAGTAACTCATTTGAAGGTATGCCCCGTACTAGTTCATTTGATGCAATGCCAAGAAACAGTTCATACGAAGGTATGCCTGCCAGTATTATGGATTACCAGTACCATGGTGCACATCAGTATCATGAACCAATAAGGCCACAAGACTACACACGGCGTGCTATCACCCCCAATCTGTCGACTGGATTGACGTACCCAAATATGTTAGTGTCAGCCAACAGCCACGTGGAAAGTCGGCAGCGGAGTAAATATGTTTGCAGATCAGCTGGCAACACCCCCTTGTCTAGTCCCGGTCCTTTTTCAGAGAAGGCGTACGCATTTCCTCCAGAGAAGTTGAATTTCAGGAGTGACCTTGAGAACGGGTCCCGTTCCAGCTCATCAGAGTTTGTCAAGGACCAAAAAATCATGATGGATGATGGAGACACATACAACGGAGCCAATTCGACATCCACAAGTCCTTCTAAATCTTTTCTTAAAAAGCAAATGGATGATGGTATGGAAAGGTAAGATGCTTTTGCTTATTTAATTACCATTTTGCAGCAATTTAAATGGCATTCATTTTATCATCATTGTAATATTTGTCGCCGTAGGTCAAGACCAATCATTGTCCATTGACCATTGTCAGCATCAATCGTCAAGAATCATAAATTATCATCATCAATAATTATCATTAATTATCATAACCATAAATCATCATAATTAAGAATAATCATCAATCATGGTCATAAATAATCATAGTCGTCGTAATCACCATTTATCGTTATTCAGCCTCTTCACCATCAACCCAACGATTTTATTTCAAATTCATAAACAGTGTTTTGTATTACTTGTTCACGTAGGACGGCAGTAATGACGAATGCTTATAAAGTAAGAACAGTCGCCAAATATTCTCAGGAACGCATCAGTTAATTCACTTGTACAAATTTAATAGCTTATTTAATTTTGTAGAATTGTGAAAACACTTTAAGTTGACACCCTTTCTTTTAAAGGGTCCTTGCTGAAGTGAAATTCAAAGAGCATTTCGAAAAGTTGCCGAAATTTCGTCCGGAAGACATCGCCCGCTCAAACGGATTCGATGAAAAATGTCAAGAGAGACACAAAGAAATATCAATCCATTTCAAATGCAAAGATTCCCAGTACAGCAGAGATCCGTATCTCAGCCCAACACAGCAAGGGCTGATTCTTAACAATGTTACACAGCCTAACAACAATTCTTGCCCAGTATCACCAGTCACTTCCAATCGTAAGCTTCTTGATGAGAAAAGGAACCTCGTTTTGCAGTTATTCCAAAAGCATGGCTATTACCCAACGGAGGCTGTAACGCAAGACTTTCAGTTGGAGCACGAGGATATTTTCCCCACTAAGTTCAGCTTGCAAATGAAGATAAGGGAAGTTAGACAGAAATTGAAATTGGGGAGGTAAGTGGATGGATTCCTCAAGTTTTTATTCTATAGGTTTCAATGTTATTTTGACTTAATTTATATGCTCTCATCAGCACTAGTGATTTGTTTGTGTTATTTGAAGCAAAATTGACAGTTTGTGGAGTGGCCTGTTCTGAATAATCTATATTAGTTACTGTCGATGCTTGGATCGTCGTATTTCTATAACTGACTCAGATAGTCAACAAACTGTATTTGAAATCGGAATATCTCCTTGTGCTTTTAAAGAAAATTTGCAATAGATTCTTTTACCTTCGGTGCATATTGGCACTTGGTTAGTCTTACATAGGTATTGAACTGTGTTATCCCAGATAAGTTATGAAAGGCGGGCGTACTGCTAGTGCTAGGCCTGTTAGACTCTTGTTTGCAGTTGACTCCGAACGCAGCACCGCCAGGCGCATTTTCCTATTTTGTTTTATATTGAAATCAAGACCTTTGAATTTGGTTTGAATTTTTACAACAAGCTGACTGCCACGAAGCGATTATCGTACTGAAATGACTGCTAAGAGTTGTTTCAAAGGATAATTGATGTTGTCTTTTGTTATCTAGGGTTTCTGGATATTTCTCTACTCAGGCAGGATGTTTCTCTTTCTCTACTATCACTGCCCTTTCAACTTACCTTCTATAAGCAATCTCAGCAATCGTTGCCAGTAATTTCAGCACGTTTCTAATGGCTCAAAATCATTCTTTTATAGTCCGGTGAAGACTGACTCATCTTTGAAAGACCTTCCAAATATATAACGGTCTCATATCATGAACTGTTTTATCAACGTTGCTGCTGGATTAACATGTCTTTCACGCAAACAATGGTACATGAATAGATAACCTACTTGTTACAAAGGTTTCACAAGTAGGTAACGTATTCTTACAATGGTTAATATAGTAAGTAACCTATTTTTACAATGGTTTCATTAATGGGTAACCGACTTTTTCAATGGTTTAATTGATAAGTGATCTTCTTCTTACAATGGTTGCATCGTTGTTTTCAGGTTTGATTTGTAATTTTGCTTTATTTTTCATGAAGCTGACTTCGTTTTGATTCATTTTTAAATCGGACATATTTTACGCATTTTAAGTGCATGTAAACGGTCGATGATTGCATTTTAATGCTTAATGGCAATTGCTCAAAACTTTTACGGCGACAATCTGCTATTATATACAAGGCAATGTTAAAAAGAATTTAGAAAAAGCGAACGTTCTTCACAATCTCGTGAGTTAATCGCTAGAGTAGGACCAAAGTACTTGCTTTTGAGTTATTGCCTTCTAATTTCATCTCAGTAGACCTACCGCCCAGTATCCATTTTATCGTTTGCATGCACTTCGTACTAATTTCACTGTATTCAAGTCAAACCTAAAGAATGTATGACATATCTAAGTTAGAGTTAATTTATTGGCAAGTAGTGTGCATATGTATTTTAGAACTTATCATTTAAATCACTCTTATGTTCGACGCTGATTTTTACATTGTTGTAAATTCATTACCTAAGGTTGTCTTAGGGTCTTTAAGGGGTTATCTAGGGGAATGTTTGGAGCCTGTGTTCTGTGTTAACAATTAGACTGGCGAACCAGCGGGATATTGTGTCTCTTTGGAACGTGATCTTTGACCTACAATTCATGTTTTTCATGAATAATCCGTGACCTTTTAATTTTGATCCATGGTCTATGAGCTTTGAACTTTACAGTTTTACTTCAGGGACAAATAAAATAAACATAATCGATTTGATCGCTATCAGAAGAGCTTAATTAAAAATGTGACACGTTTGTCTTAGCGAGGGCCTAACAAGACCAGTCTGATTGCAAACTGAGAACACAAAGAAGTCCCCATGATTTATAAATAAATTCAAAATAAAACTGGATATACTTTATTCTTAAAAAATGCAGTCAGGAAATATGTTTCTGTCTGGTGTTTCTATAGAAATGTGCATAAATAATCAAGTTGATCTATGGGTCATGTGGGACTTCTTTTAATCTAGAGGGGTGTGTTTTTCATCGCCTTTTTGACTATTTTACACAATAGTTTTGTTTGATGACGTCGTAATTTTATCCAGTTAGTTGAGAATTTAATGATTTTTGTTTAGCTGACTATTGATGTAGCTCGTTTGTCCAACAAGCTATAGTACGCTTGATCATTTAAGACTGATAGCACTTGAGTACTGGCTTGCATCAGTGCCAGTTGGGCACCGAAGAGCCGTATATATATATATATGTTATCTAGCATTTGGTTTTGATGGCCTACAACCAGAGTCTAGGAAAATTACGGATCCCTCAGCTAAGGACATGCAATTTATCGAAGTTTCGGCTACGGTGCAAAATGGATGATGAAACATCATGTAATACCTCTAGGGCAACTTTAAATTTAAAATTAATTCGAGCATCCACCTGCTCTAGCCCACCACATATTTGCAATATTTTTTTCTATTTTCATCTGATTGCCACTTTTCTGGACTCTGTATATTATGCTTTCATTTGTTGCTCTGTGTTGCTATAGGTGGTAATATGTAATGGTTTCCATTACCCGTTATGAAAATAAAACGTTCTTAAAAGCGTATAAAGACGTGCTTTTGTTGCAAAATAATGAAGGGGATTTTTGATGTCAGGGTTCCAATATTTTAATATTTATCAGCAGTCCTGAAAACACTCCTCCTTTGAAAACGATTACTTAGCTTGAATCGTACCTACCAGGCTCCTTGTGAAGCCTCGATTTTTGCTCGCTGGCTTTCTAGTGCCAGAGAGGGTCTACCTGATTAATCTTTGCTCGCTTTGCGCGCAGATGTCAGGTATTTAACTTTAACATTTCATACTTGGTAGAGACGTACAAATGTATTTTTGAAAACACTTTGAGAAGCATATTGAAACTACAAAGAAGCGTCTGTTTAATTTGATACTTGGGTAATTGGGATTTTTGAATGAAACTATGTACGCACATAATCCCCATGTTGCCCTTTCCTTTCTGTTTCTTCTTCTTCAAATTGAGTTATAAAACTAAAACGTCCTTATTTATTTAGCTGTCTATATAATTAGCTCAATTCTGAATTCATTTCCATTTAGACAAATTTAATAAAACCTACTAAATTGAGCTCTGAAAATCTTTTCTTTCTTTAGTTTCTGAAACCACTTTGTCGCCTCCAGTTTTTTCTTCGTTGTATTCCATGGCATTCCTTTATCGATGTTTTGCTCATATGTTTTTGAAAGGTTCTTATATGCGTAATATTCTCACCACAAACGTAACATATTCAATTCCACATACTTAACATTCAAAATTGGATGAATATTGCAGTCAACTCCTAATAAGTTTCATTTCATCAAGGAAACAGCATTAAGGCCTTCAGATAATGGCTATGAGACATAGACAGGTATATTGCGTTCCTCAAATAAACGAGTAAACTTGAAAGCCTTCCGTGTGATTCATTCACTGCCCATATTCAAAAGGGGAGAATTACCGTTTTTGAAGAAACCCCCAAGCTGCCTTGCAATACGTGGTTTAGTCCCTTCCCATCGGATGATCAAGAATCAAACAATTTATCTAAGTCTGTTATATGGTAATATTATATCCCTTTCCCTTCATGTTCAGATCAATGATCCCCTTAGCCAGATCTGGTGCCACCAATGTTTGTTCTTATTTTCACTGACTTAGGTACCTCTGCAATATTGGCATCGCTTCGTTTTTAACCACTTATTGCCGTTCACTTATTGCTGTAGCATGACTCATAAATGAGCTCCATAGTATTGAATCAACCCCATAAAAGGCCAAAGTAAAAGTTGTTATTCTTTCCTCGACCGTCTGCTGTATATTTGGTTTAAGTTTAAAAGCAATAACTTTTAAGACATAAAAGTAGTTTGGGGCGTTTCTTGAACGCCGGTGTTGTTATTGAAAAGTGGTATAGTCACTTCAAGAGATTTCAGTCTCTGCTGCCATGTTGGATGCGTTAGCTCAATATGTTTTTAAGTTTGTTTGTTTTGCTCAAAGAATGTTGTTATGTTTTGTTCTACATCAAATATATATATTTATATATATATATATATATATATATATATGTTCCAGTTCCATCAAAAACATTATAGAACTTAGAAAAAAGTTATTTTAAGATTTACCCCCCAATACCTTTTACAGAGTGTTTTGACGAAACTGATCTTATTTAAGTGTTAGGCCTTGCCCTGTAATTTACCCCTTCTTTTCATAATACAAGTCTTTGTATTGTCCTCGGTCCTCGCCATTGGACCATTTTTGCATTGAAGTGGTCCAGAGTCCCCCGAATATTAAACCACCGGACTCCCCTATAGTGTTATCACTCAAATAGTTGTTCTTGGCCTTTATTCGAAGAAGAATCTGTCAGAAAATGTTTGTGACAAATATTGAATTTTTAAAAGTAAACGCGAGAGCAAGTTCACTCACTGTATGTAGATACAAGCCCAATGCATCAACACTTTTCCTTCGGTATCATTTTTCACTTAAATGTAGACACGGGTAGTTGCATCTCCTTTATTTGTAAGACAGGTATGCTCTCTTTTATTATGTTGGATGTCCAAATCAACTTCTTGTCGTTTCTCTCTGCATTCACTCTGCCCGAAAGGGTGTTTTCAACTCAAACATTGGTAATCACAATGTGACGTGGATTAGGTCCCATGTGAACATGAGAAAAATGTCCAAATGTTGCGCACAAGGTGGCTATGGGCTTTTACAAGTTGTTTACGTGTATAGAAGAAACTGGCAGGGCTGAGGTATTTTGCTACTTGCCAAAAAGGGTGTTGTTGCTTATTACTATTTGCGAGTGTCTCCATCTTCCTTTCATAGTACGCAACTGCTGGGTTTAGTCCGCGAAAATTTATTAGATTTTATGACGACATAAAATTTTGAAGTCCATAAGAGATGTGACGGGAAAATCATTACGGTTGAATACAACCTCAACAATAGACAAACGGTTCTATAAGACCCTTAAACCTACGTTTTCAGATAGTGGCGTAGTTAGTAAAACATTGTGTTGATTAAGAACGACTAAATAATTCGAGACGATCAGGCTATTAGTGAGCATTTCAATCGCTACTTTGCAAATGTAACCGACACGCTAAAGATTGCAAAGGTAGCAAACGAATATTTGCAAACTGCGGATGACCCTGTCCGAATCTGTATACAAGCATGCTCAAACTATCCTCGTATATTAAGGATTAAAGGTAGGGTTAATGTACGAGAAAAGTTTGTATTTTCACACATAGACCCTTCTACGGTTTTCAGTGAAACTCTAAAGATTAACGCATCTAAAGAGACTTGTGGAGCTGTACCTACTGATAAATTAAAATTAGCTTCAAATATTTGCTTCAAGGAGAAAGCATATCATATAAACAACGCAATAGATATGAATGTCTTTCCAGACATTTTAAAGCTTGCAGAAGTCTCGCCTCTTCAAAAGAGGCGAATCCACGACTGAAGTCAATTACAGACCAATCAGTGTTCTTTCCTCTGTCTCGAAAATTTATGAAAGATTTCTCTCAAAACAAATATTACCTCACATTAGCCAATTTCTATCAGACTTATTGTATGGTTTTCGCGAGAAATACAGTACACAAGATACCCTGGTAAGGTTGATTGAACGATGTCGCAAGTGTCTAGACAAACGTGGTATAGTCGGAATAGTGCTCATGGACCTTTCCAAAGCTTTTGATTGTCTGCCCCATGATCTCCTTATAGCTTAACTAGAGGCCTATAGTTTAAGCTTGGGTAGCCTAAGAATGCTCCACAGCTACCTCACTTCCCGTAAACAGCGAATTTGATTCGACTCTAGTTATAGTTCGTGGCTCGATATCACATCTGGTGTACCACAAGGCTCAGTACTTGGCCCTCTGCTATTCAATATTTACATCATTGAAGAGTCAGAAATATGCAACTTTGCTGACGATAACAACTTGTTCGCCTGTGACCAGAAAATTTATAGCTAGATTGGAAATCGATATACGCAGTACCTTAGAATGGTTCGATTCTAACTTGATGGCTGCAAACCCATCGAAATTCCAACTAACGTTTATGGGTTTAAATCAAGACAGCAAGCTTTGCTTGGAAATCGACGAGAAAGTTATCCCACACACTAACCAATATAATCTGTTAGAGATAACGATTGACACAAAATTGAAATTTGATACTCACGTAGAATCCTTGTGCATCAAAGCAAATAGGAGTGTTAGTGCTTCTTCTAGGGTTGCAAGATATCTTGAACAACCTCAAAAAAGGTTACTGTACAACTCGTTTATTATGTCAAATTTTAAATACTGCCCATTGATTTGTATATTCTGTGGAAAAGGTGCCAATAATAAGATCAATAAGATCCATAAACGAGCACTACGTGTTTTGTTTCATAACTGCGATACACTGTTTAATGATCTACTTGCTAGAAGCAATGAAAAAAACTGTCCATGTTCAGAATTTACAGACTGATGACAGAGATTTACAAAACACTATATCATGAGAATCCTATACTTTTGTCTGAACTATTCCAGAGAAGAGAGATCAGATATAATCTCAGAATAAAGGACACTTTTTTGGCATGAAGTCCTTATGTTTTAGGGGTAGCATACTCTGAAACAGCATACCAGATGTGATAAAGAGCAGTGAAACGATAGCTTCCTTTTGCAAAAACATTGACTGGTGAAGGATAAGATTACATAATATGCTGTCTATTATAAATATTATGTGTTGGTGTATTTAGGTTAAATTAGATTAGATTAGGCTTTACTAGCTCACTTTTCTTAAGAGTACGAGCTATTATCAGTTAACACCAACTGTAAGTAAGACGTTTATTATTATTATGTTTGATATAATTTTATATCGAGAAGTAAAACTGTCAAAAAGGCTATTTTGAAAGAGAACGAAGGAAATCTTCATTATTCTTGGCATTTTGGAAAGTTTATTTGATTTTTTGCTTAGCCCCTCTCATAGATTCTAGAGTGGTTCAGGTGATGAAAATGACAGGTATTCAGATAAAACTATATATTTGGTGTCTTATTGTTGCTTTCCCGATTTCTCGTTTCCCGCTCCTCCTCAGTTTCCTGTTTGAGAAATATTGCATATGTTCTTTCAGGCAACATGATGGTCCAAATTCAAACATAATATAATACTATTAAGACATGCCTATTCCTCTCTCCCTTTTCCTCTTTGTAACTCTAACAACAGGGACAGGGGCTGATTTAAGCAGCAAGGATGGGGGGGGGGTGTTAGATAATAATTGGACTTTCGTGCCACACCCTCCAGAGTAATGAAGAATGACGGAAACGCCCGGTTAAAAAAATTCAACCTTTAACCTCAAGGTAAAGAAGATAAAAAAAGTGAACTATTGCAATATTTTGTAACTTCTGACCACCAAAAAATGTTTTTTACCGAATAAAAGCAAAATATACTAAAGAACACAGAATTTGTGGGGTGTCGACCTAAATTCGTCCTTGAGCAGAGAGCAGACGATTTTACAAAACAAAAGTCGTGTCACTCGTATTTGTGTATGCCCCCAGGTCCCTGCCCTGATAGCATCAACACACCGACTAAGTTTGTTGTCCACCTACGCCGGATTCAAAATGTTAAGGAAACTTCCTTCATTTGATCCCTGTAACTGTGTTTATGTTGTTGTTGCTAACAATATGGCTGCCTGTCTCGCATAAATCTTATGGTTGTGAGTGGAAGTGGCAATTTCACATGTCCTTAGCTAGCAAAATCTCGAAAAATGGCTAAATCTTGAAGCCAAGTGTCACAAGCGTCTATTTTGTAAAAAAGTCCAGCGGCTTGTGATTTAGCTGATTCAGGAAAATGGCACTCGTATTTGGTATTGGTTCCGGACTTTTTTCATTGACAGTGTTATGGGTTATTGGCATTTTTGTAGTTTTCTTGTTGTCGAGAACAGGAGGGTCTTTGAGGTAAGAACGTAGCTATTTTCACTTCGCTCATTAATCATCACTCCTATTAAATACAACTCTTAGTATTGACTAACTAAAATGGAAAGGAACTGAGGCAACGATATATGTTTGTGATTATTTTTCAAATACATGAGGTTTTTTTTATGAAGGATGACTTAATGTTTGAAAAGTGTGGCAGCTGCACACGTCAGATATTTTATTGAAATTGTCTTTGCATACTAGATTTAATCGGTATGTCACACGGCTGTTACGCCTATTGTTCTCGGGGAAATGAGGACAGCCAATATTTTGCCATTTAACAGACCGCAACACGCAACTTTCGAAAATTGAATGATTTTCAAAATTAAGTATAAAATCGTAGATTTATTGCAGAAAATTGCAAATAATTTTAAAACAAAGACCATCCTCTGTTTATTTCATTCGTTTATTTGTTGTTTGCTAAATTTTATCAGGTTTTAGGGGAAGATTTTTAAAGAATCACCACTTTCGTAAATTTCCGACGCGATCGCGATTTTAGGCCAAAGTGCTCCTCAATGTTTTCTCGGGCGCTTCCAAACGATAGACGATAAATACTTCATTTCTTTTGCATGAATAAGATTAAAAACGAGGCTAAAAACCTGGTGGGGTGCCCTGGTCAGCATTTGGTGGAAACCAGTTAGAAATCAGCTTTCTGTGCGCTCGCGTGAAATTTGAATGTCAACGGTTTTTCTGTCTGAGAGGGCACCCCAAAAAATTTATTCTCGTACAAATGAAGAGTCATTTTGGTATGTTTTTCTAGCAAAATAAGCCCGTCTGTGGAAGCGCGAGCTGATTTTCGACGACCCGGTCGGCCTAAAACTTAATGTTTTCCTAGTGATTCTCAAAGCTGCGAGGCCGCCTCGCAGTGCACATCTCTTCGGCTTCTCCGTCAGGAGCGATGAAAATATCAATTTGAAGGTAAAAAAATTAAAACAAAAATAATTAAATGCTATTTTCTTTTATTTTCTACCTCTTCAGAGAATTCAATACAAAAATATTTCCAATTAGCCTTGTTTGGTTGGCTTTGGCAGTGGTACCGTAGACAAATTCTGTTAAAGAAATTCGCGGGAAGCCCATTCAGGGAAACCACATTTTTTTGTAAAAAACCCTGAAAGGCAATTAGAATTCTATTTCAACTTTCTAGTACAGAATTTAATGCCGAGTTCAAAACAAAAAACAGCTTCTCTATTGCTTTTTCAAATTTTGAGATATCTTCGATTTTCTCCGATGCGGTCAGGGAACGGGCCTATGCTGTCCTGACTTCCGCGGCGTAACAGCTGTGGTCATTGTCAGTTGCAAAATTACAAAAAAAATCAATATTGTTGCTATTATAGATATGCTGAGTTGTTTTTAGGCTTCAGATTCCCATCTTAAGTGTAAGGACTAAAAATTGATATCTGATATTCACCAAATCACTGGGAGCTTGTTTCTCTAGTTGGCGCGCAAAACAACAGTTGGTTGTAACAACATCAACAGCATTAGACCCTTTCCCACCCCAAAATTAATTTTAATTGATCGATCAAATTATTTTTCAAATGATATGCCAATTTTGATATGTTTTAAAGGGTGTTCAGCTGCTTAATAACTTGTTCTTAGGGTGTTCTTGGGGTGTCCATGGAGTGTTCAGCCTGTTCTTGGAGTGTTCAGTCTTTTAGAAACAACGAAAATTTAATACAAATTGCCCCAAGGAGCATATTTAGTATGGAACAAGTGATTTTCTGAATGGAATTTTTGAGGCAAGATTAGGGAATCTGCTCCTGTTTGGTAGTTGTTATACACATCATTGAGCTGAGTAAATGCTGGTTAGACTCAGTTCAGCTAGAGACCATTTAGATAGCTAGCTCCCAACTATTTAGACTAGGCTAGTAGTTATTGTCCCCACTTTGTCAAGAAGTGTCCAGGGCCAATTGGTTAGCTAATGCCATCTTCACTACCAGTGGTGTAGGGTTACCTTTCTCGCTGGGGATGGGGGGGGGGGCTGAGAGATGCAAAACCATATTTTACCAACAGAAATTCTTTTGTTACATTTGGCATAAAATTCTTTTCTCAAAATTATAAATCTACCGACAAGTTCAATCCCCCCCCACAAATCACCCCCACACCCCATGCTACACCCCCTGTTCACTACTTAATTAGTTTCAGAGATACTGGTTGATAGTTCTAACAGATCTTAAGCTCTGTGAATATCCAGTCTTTGAAACAGAAAGTTTTTGTTTCTTAGTGCATCAAAAATGCTGCTTGTCTTAGTTTGTTTTTAATAATGTGTTTCTTGCTTTTTAGAAATGCGACAATTCCTGTTGTTTTAATCCTTTGTATAACAACTATTGTGATGATAATCTACCCAAGAAAGAGTCTTGATGAAGAACTACAGACAAAGAAGCAAGCACAGGTTTGATTTTATCTGATGATAACCATTTCCTCTTAATCACTGATTTGGTTTTTGTGAAATTGATTGGAAATAGTCAATTGTGTCAGATTAGGTTTATTATGAATTTTTCATCCAAAATAATTTAAAGGCTTAGCTTAATATTTAAGAATAGCTGAGTAAATTGTGTATTAATGATAGTGTGTTTTCTTTTCAGAATGTTGATAATATTTGGATCCCAAGAATTGTGCTCTTTACTTTCATCTGCCTGTTCACTCTGATTGGCTTTGTCTTCCTTGTTCAACATTGGCTTGAGCCTGTTTACTCCCCAGCTGTTATTGCCAAAAGGATCTACTCATTTTGAGTAAGTACTGACTCTGTGGAATATCAATAAATCTACTGAGCACTGTATGCTTACCACAAAAGAACTGCAACTGAACTTGAAAAGGAAACATGCCTCCTAGCTTAAAGCAGCTGTTTTGCCTGCTTTCAAATCTTCTTATTGAAAATACGAGACATCGCAAATTGGTTGTTTGCTGGAATTACACTTTCCATGCTTAGAATTTATGTTCTAAATACTGAACAGCTAAATCCAGCTGGAATCCCAATGTCCAAAGTCTGTTTCAAGCCCCTTCAAATTACTGCGGCCTTCATTTATATTTCCATTGTTTTCCAGTCTCTGGTTGAGGTTGTCCAATTGATCTAGCATGGCCCACATTTAAATAGTAGTATGTTGTCCATATTTGGCACATATTCATCATTATCTTTGTTCCCCAGTCACAGAGACAAGATAGATATTATGATTTGACAAGCTAACAGTATTTATTTGCAAAGCCCACCCTAGAATTTACTTAAAAGAGACACTATCCTTGTGTGCTTTTTGCCTAGATTTGCGAATGTTTATTCTGGTTAGTTCATGTAAATTTATTCCTGTGTACTCTTTTTATCTGTGACATTACATATTTTTTTGTTTTTGCAAGAATGTTTCTGTGGAAAGAAAAAGATTCACTTGTCATTATTTTTTTCACTATTTTTTTCTTTGCATATTAACATTGGTCCTGAGGTGTACTTTTTTATGTATTTTGTCTTTCCATTATAGATTGTATATAATTTTCCAGTCAGCTGCAAATATGTTGACTTGGAAAAGGCTATGTTTTTAATCTTGCTCTTTAAAATTACTTCATCTGAATGGCTTTGCTTTGATTCAGAGTAAGTATTAGTACTAAAAGGCATGAAAATTCAGAAAATTCTGGATAAATTTTGAGAATGCTACAAAATTTTCACAAAAACATGCATAAAAGTATAGCCAAAATACCTTATCTATAGAAAAGACGCTTTTGCAAATATTCAGAAGTTTATTATCACTTTCTTAGTTAGATCCATTCGCAAAAGTCAGTTTTAAGAATTTCATGTTCTTTTATTGTGTTTATCCCTACAGCAATTTTACTTTGAAGAAGACAAAATGACCAATTGTCTTCTCATGACTTATCCTAGTTATATATGACCATAAGTTGTCCTATTTTGAGCATTGTTCTCCATAAAAGTCGCTGAATATACGAACAACAAAGAGACATATTTGAAGAAAGAGTCACATTCTTTATGTATTTCATTTTTGCCATTAAACTGCGTTAATAATTTACCAAATCAAAATAAGGTGTATTTTGTTACGTTTTAAACGTTTCGTTTGTTTCAATATGAAATATTTCGTTTATAGCAAATATATATTTCGATGCCATTTCAAAATGCCTTATCTGCACAAACACAACTATGTGAAGCCTTTGGTTTTTCACTTTTTCATTGTAAAGTACCAGGAAAAGGAAAAGCCTAATTTAAAATAAGGAAGAAAATGCACAAGTTACTGGCTCTCTGCCTTAAAGTCGTTCCTTAGAAACATGAAAACGGTTGTGATTCTTTGGAAAAAGGTCGTAAGCCTTCTGTCCATAGCAAGGTTTGTTTTTAGTAATTGCAAAAACTAAAAATATGATATTCTATACACATTATGGCAGAAATTAACTTATTCTAGCCATAACTTTCTAGGCTTATGTCTGTGTCTTCATATACCATAATTTCAAGTTTTGTATACAAATTTAGTTTTCAATTCTACAAGATATTAATTGTGGACTTGGCAAGTCTCCTTATACAGTCAGATTACAGATGCTATTCGCATGCTATAGATCGCGCTATTCACGAGACATCTGATTGTATCTCTTGAATTAGCTTGTAAAAGCATAACTTTGCACAGCAAGCCGGGAGATCTCGTGTATATATCTCATCAGCTTTGGAAAAGAGACTAAACGTCAATCAAAAACAAGTCCTTGAAGGCGAAACTGTCGCTGCCTCTTCGTCTTTTCTTTTCAGCTCAATATACCTGAAGAAGAAAAAGGAATTCAATTATATTGAAGCATAACTTAATCTTTTCGCCAACTTTGATATAGGAAAATACGTAAAGAGATATTTGTTTCATATTTTCTCTCTTTGTAAATATTGAAAGAACAAACCTATCCAATATGGCAGCATACCTTGACAATATTTGCCAGCATACCTTGACAAAATTTTCCAAAAAGTGGTAGGGGCGTGGCTAAATGTAATTTTAACAAAGCAGGGTAGATTTTATCAGTGAATCAACCCTGTTTCCAATCAACCGATGTAATTGTAGAAAATGTTGAAATAAGAACGACATTTAGAGGAACTGAGCCTTACATTACATAGACCTTGTACATCGAGCTTCTACAAACATTATCTGGTTCCAATAAGTTAAAAATGTATCCGAATAATGTTTTATCTTGACCCATTCAAACAGCTTGAAAATAGTTTCTTTAACCTTGTTGCACTTGTTACCTTAACTGGCCAAAAGTAACAAGAAGGTGAACATATATGATTACAGCATGTAAAAGTTCACGATCAGCAGAAAAACATTCAGGATTACTGATATTATTCAGGATTACTGAATCAAACGCTTGATCCATATGATGCAACAACATCAGTCGTATGAAATCAGAGAATATTTGCTCTCATTGCAAAAACTAGGAAGCTGTTAAAGAATGAAGACTCTTCTCCCAGATGACGAAGTTGAGCTCTTGTCCTTTTAACTTTCTCTGAAGATTCCCATTGTCTCTCGCTACGTTCTTAAGTTTTTTATAAAGGCTGCGACCAATGGGTTGACTTGTTCTTCCAGGCCCTTGTCAGTCAGTTCAAACCCCTCCCCCCTCTATTGGTACCCCTCTTTGCTCTGACCAATTGAAAAATCCCATAACCACATACTATTTATAGCTGGTGAAGAGAATTACAAGTAATGTTTATTGGTCAGATATCCCTTAGGCGTACCTCAAGCCTTCTTGCCTGCACCATGAATGTCAAAAACTAATAGCAGTTTCTTACTTTGGGTTGCTTCAGTAATTCACTCTCTTCTTCGTCGTCTCCTGGTCGCACACTTGAGTACCTGTGAACATCAAACGTAAATAGCATCCAGTAGAAGGAATCTTCCAACATCCGATAGAGAAATCACATGCTTTCCCTATCTTCTTCTAACTTCTTTTCCCAATATATATTTTATTGAAAGTGCTGTCCGCCTTGGGTCAATACTTAACTGTAGCATATGTATTTCTATTGAAATGGACCTCAAGTAACATGCGTTTATATGAAGGTAAAACATGACGGTTTTATGATGTTTATATGATGGTTTCAAAGAAAGTATTGCTTGATAAATTGCTTTCCAAATTGCGTACTTGATTGTACAAATCGTTTAAAGTACAGTTGAATAAGGGAGGTAAAGGAATGATCTGAATTTTTAATGTACGACTTTTGACTTGAATGAAGTAGCAAAATCCAGTTGGAATGGAAAGTCAGTTTCAGTTAGTGTATTGGTTTTCCGGGGGAAAGATTTAACGGGATTCAAATGTACCTAATTCTTGGGATTCAGATATCACACTTACCTTTTGTAGAAGACAAAAACTGCCCAGACCGTGCCGGCCAGGGCGGCCCCGAATGCACACACGACAACGACCAAATATGCTGTGACGTACACTGGTAAAATGGAGAGATGCTGTTACTAACACTAGATTAAAAAATATATCAGGTCAAGTTGTGAGAGGTTATTCATTCTGGTGTACCTTGGCATGATTTTCTGTTTGCTTTGAAAACAACAATTGTGCCCAGACGATACGATGCAGACTTTTAACGTTTATCTCAGTTAATTTTCGCTCTTTTGTTACATAAAGTTTTAAAGGACATTGCAAGTCAGCACATTGCATCACTTGTAGCTATTCAAGAAGCATTTGTGTGATATTCTTGCAGTACTCAATGTCATAATATTTTTATGGCAAACCTTACTGGTATGAAAAGAATATCTGAAAAATCTTGTTGTTTTACTGTAATTTGTAATGAAAATTAACGATAATATATGAAGAAAAAGCGCCTACGAGGCTATTTGTAATAAATTCGCTAATACGTGGGTGAATAGCAAAATCCATTTTAAGGCGAAGTCTTGTTCTAGGTAAGCGCCTTTCAGGTACTGATAGCCTGGTAATTAATGCAATCGGTAATTTAGGTTTTATGGTAGAAATGGTGTTTTAGAAGCTGTAGCATTATGATATCTCTTCAATAGAGTGTCAAAAGAGTATTTGACTTAATTGTAAAAAGCTGTTAAAATATAACAGTACATCATACCTTATATAATTTCATAACAACATTTTGTTTATTGCTGACTGAATTACACGAGATATATAAACCAACATGTACCTCTTCTGTTCATTTCATTTCTGATCATGAGGGCCAGTTTTGTGCCAGATTCCAAAGTGCCATTTTTAACCATACATTTTTCTTTTTCCAAACACGTGACCCCGAAACAACTGTTGTTCTTCATGTAAGCGATATTGCAATGTTTCGTGCTGCAGCACATTGCCATGCAATCGTTCATTGTAGGCACATTGCCAAGGAAAGTGTAATTTTTTGGATTGATGTTTCCCAGTCCCCTGTCATGTATGACGTCACTGTGTTCGACTTCGCTCTGTTTACAGGTTGGATGTTGGTTGCGTGCTGATCCATTCTGAGGGACAACAGGATGGGTTGCATTTTTCGAATCTGCAATGAAAATTTTTACCTAGTATTATTAAAAAGATCAGTGGCTTTGAAAAAGCAAACATTTCACAACATAGTACTTAAGCTTTTTCATCTGACACTCCTCAGAGTACAAAATGCCAGAATAAGGGTCCGAAAGAACACGATGAAAAATAGAAAAACGCAAGCATATGTTGACCAATCAGTGCTGCGTGCCTATTGAAAAGTTACAACTGGGGTTCAAGAGAAAAAACAAACTCCTTCTCCCTACACAATGGCTGCCTTTTCGTCTGTATGTAGATCGATTCCAAAACTGCTAGATTAAAGACTGCCGGGCTCTGCCAATTAGCCGAAACATGTCGTCATTATAGAGTTTTGCAAAATCTGGGTTATCTAAAAGATGTTGACCGATGGCAGAATCACTTGTTTTAGCGGTGTTTCTAGACCTACAAGATCGAGGAGGCTGTTCACTTAGCTGTTGAGGTAGTTTTGTAAACATGCACCAAATTCAAATCACACCTTTATGTTTATGCTAGCTTACTATTAGAAGTCAGAATGAGACGAACATAAACAGTTTTAAATTTCTGCTAAATCACACTATTTTGAATTCTAACACTGTTTAGCTCTCTGGATACAAATCCTAGTCGTTCTTTTTTTATGTGTTAGAAAACTCATTTTGTTTTTTCCAAACAAGCTTTTGCAGAAGTATATGATGTTCTTTAATATCTGTCTATGGAAAATAACACACTGACAGTAATGTAGTTCTTAGGGGTGTGGTCTCCAAAGCTCACCAGGACTACGCCTTCTAGCCCTCTAACGCCACGGTAGCTGGTACTGCCACTGGACACTGATTTGTTTCGTACACAATATTTGACTAACTTCATATCATCAAATTGACTACGTTGTAAACTCAAAGCTTTTCCAGAGAAAATGTTTTTTATAACACAGCACTAAATAATATTGACACTGTTATGGTTAGATTATACAATGTCATTCAAAGCAGAAAAGTCAAAAGTCATCTGGCTTCTACTTTATGACACTCAAAGTTATGTTACTTTAAGTAAACAAAAGAACAATTCAAGGTAGCTTACTGCCAAATAGACAAGATTTTTTAGCTTTTCAATTTTGCGTCTAAGCAGCATTTTCCAAGCCATAAATGGTAGTAGCATCAAAAAGTTGCCGCACAGTTTCACACGAGTGATGATTTTCATAAATATGAGGTTATGATTTTACACAAGTATGATTTTACGCCACGCACGTCAGTTATCGTTGCACCTCAAAAGAACCTTGTATTGCAACCAAATCAATGGATTTGATTTGCAATCATTTTGCTACAAATACATAGCAAAGGCTTTTTAATTACAACTGTCTTTTTTATGAATATGATGACGATTATCTTTCATACTAGTTTTGAATTCACTAATTTTTTACACTAAGCGTGTCTATGTTTGCTTGGATTTCAGTCCGAGAGGAATTCAAGTATTTCATGAACGAGACAAGATAAAGATTTATTTTCAAGTCTTAAAAACCTATGTGCAACTGACCTTATTAGTCAATAACATGTGATGCTTTCATTAGTTTTTTGGATCTTATAATTACAAACCATTAGGTCAATTATCTTATTCTCTGGTCAAATCATGAAATTCTGATGCAACTCACCGATGGCAAAACAGCTAGCAAAGAGCATAGCAACAAAAGCCCATTTCATCGCATTTCTGTTCGGCATCCTGCCTTCTAGCATCTTTTCGACCTATTTTTCGGTCAAAACACTCTGTTTCTTTAACATCACAACCACTGAAATTTACAGTCGTTATTTCGTTGTCACGGTAGAGCAAGCATCAGTGAGTTTGAATTGACGTTACCCGTAAAGAGACATTTAAACCGCGAACGGTGTACGCCTGCTTGTAAGGAGATGTTACGATACCGTGATACCTTCATTACCCGTGCCGTCGTACACTGTTCAATACACTGTCATAAAGGAAATACGTATACTACAGTTTGACAATTATTGGGGGGGGGAGCTCCAGCCCCCTGGTTACAAATCATCTACAAAAAATAAAACGCCTTCCATCATTTTTATAGTGTAGCTTCTTTATAATGTGGTCAGCTTCAAACATTTACCCATTATTAATCTTTGAATTATAGATTTGTATATTAAAGCAGTCATATTATTACGATTTTCAAATTATACTATAAATTTCCTTATAGATGTCAGCTATGAATCAGGACCACCCTACCTGATTTTTTTCATTGCTGTTTGATTGCCTTATAAGAGGGGCCTATGAGGGGTATGCAGCATTTGACATGAACCATTTGGAGCTTGTTGGCCCTATGCATAGAATGTACCAATAATAATCCCTCCTAGGTTACAATGCTGCACTGTTGGCTTACTTGTACTAATGTTACATTTGATTCCAAACCGTCAGACGTTTTAATTCAGTTTGAGTTCACGTGAACAATATCTTTCTTGTCTAGGTATAAAGCTTTACCAAGCAACCAGATTTTTCTTCTAGATTCAGAGCGTTTGGTCTCAACCTAGACAGACATCGTCTTTTGTTGATGTCTTTTACAATTTCAAGACATGGTTCAAATTTAAAAGCTGTTTTAGCTTAAACATATGTACAATGCCTGCCAAAAGTCTTAAAGTTTGGGTAAATCTTATTCCATTTGGAACACTGACGTCAGTTTGCACAAGGTCAGATTCAGACATCCCCCTTTCCCCCACGGAAAATGTTGGTTCACTCTAAAATGGGTTAGAGAATTAAAGTATCTTCTTTTGAGATTCCTTTATGATATTTTTCAACACTATAAGGGCCTATAAGGGGCGGAAGGAGTAATTTTTTTTCGGAAAAGGAATGAAAGATATAAAACTCGACGCAAATTGCTGGGTGTTCCAAGTACTTATGGCCGGCAATGTACATAATTTCTTGTCCAATAATGTTATAGCCAGCCGCGGAGAACCAGGAGGACATTTTAATTTTACAGCAAATTGATATCAGTGTTTAAACTCTAATTCAGGGCTCGCGCCACCGATTCTAAAGTGGCGGGACCAAAAAGGGGGTTGCTTGTTTAATACCTAAAAGGGGGATTTAACACCTATAGTTAGCAAGAAAAGTGGGGGGCCATGGTCCCCCGGACCATCCTGACGAGGGCCCTGCTAAATATGACTTCAAAAGAAACTTATAAGATTTCAGACGACACCAGAAAAGAATTCGTCATACTGAAGAAGGGGCCATAGCTTCTTCGTCAAAAGGAACACGGATCATTACTTTAGATAACACGTACCCATAGCCCCCGAGAGACTGGTCAAACATTACGAGACATTTTCATGACGTTTTGTAGCCTGAGGTGGGACAAGGTTTTGCGCTCGGTTACACAGACGACTATTTGGAGTCTGGGGCTCAGGCTAGACGTTTTGTTGAGGAGTTAGCCAATCGATTGGCGTGACTATATGCGCGCCAATTAGTGATGTTTAATTTGATGGTATTTATCCCATTATACAGCATATTTTGATTGGTTGTTTCTCTAATAACTAATAGCTAACATGTGAGCGTATGATCTTTGTATTCAGCAAATCAGCATGTATTCAGTTAGTCTTCGAAGAGTCACGAAAATTTCTCACAAGTATCTCGCGAACCCAAAGAAGGTGTCATTGTTAGTAAATATAGGTAAGACTTAAGGGCCAGAAAATGTCTAAAGTTTATTTGGATTACTTTTTTATCTGTTTAACTGCATTCGTATCCATTGTAAATGCTTTTGAATAAAATCGAGACCGAGTTTTTGATTTTTGGGAATTCTTCCTATATTCCAACTCACCGAATACTTAATTTATATGCTCAAAAGTTCTGCCAGGTCAGTTTTTCATCTGTTTATCAGAGGCTGTTAACAGAAGAAATTTTCTTGTTTTCTTTTCCCCTAAAAGACTGACTATTCTAATGTAAATAAAAGGTGTTAAAATGTTCAACTCTTATCGGTAGAGACTCGAGAGTACAGCTGCACTTTTGCTTGATGGCGGGCGACTATTCAACAACTACAACAACACTTGTTGGGAATGCTGTCATGTCACATTCAACCTGACTATTTTTTTGGAGGTTTTTAGCACGCAATGAGGTAAGGGCAATATTCATTAATGTTATAGGAAAATAAAGTTTTATTCCGAATTTGCTTTATTGGAAGTTATCTATATTTTTATATCGAGAAACTGCGTGTTGCACGAGGTCTGCTTATGTTAAAATTATGTTAGGCCAGGTTTTGGAAAGAATTTTTAATGGATGTTGAGTAAATATTAATTAAAGACACATCTAGAAAAGTTTCAAATTGTTGGTGCACTGGTTTCTTTATGAAATAAATGCTTGAAGCGATGTGATTTTGAAGTAGAGCAGCCATTCTTATTTCTCTAATATGCAGTTCTGAGATTATTCAAAGTCAGTATATAGAGATATTATATAACTCATTTTTCATTTTGCTTTTTGCTCTCCTGCTGTAAGAATATCCATAGTTCCTTGCAAAATCTCTGTTACCAAGCAAGGAAAGGCCAAAAGGGGGCCAAAAATAGGGTCTGGCCAGTAGTGTAGATCTATGAAATGAAAACACAAGACATAAATTTGAACCAATCTAACAAAACATGTAGCAGAGTGGTTCTTGATATTTGTTAATTTCATCTCTTCAATTTGAAATAAATCTTTGATCTTTAATTGATTATGACATGGGGTGAAATTCGTCTTTTTTGACAGATTTATTTGAAAGCAAGAGAGCCATGTTCTCAAGGAAAAAGCAGATACATTTGGCCCCAAAAGCACCACCACAAGTAATAGTAGCTTTGGAAGATCATGACCCTTATAAAAAGGGAAACGTGTATGATGGGCATCCATCTTTTACCACACCAAGTGTTGATACACAGCTTGTGTTCAGGAGAGGAGACCAGTTTGAAGTGATTAGTGAGCAAATTGATTGGTGGCTTTTCTGTAAATCTTCAGACTCTGAAAAACAAGGTTATGTTCCTTCCATTTTGTTTGCACCATTTTGCATTGAGACCACAGATGACAGGTAAGTCATTAAACATTATCTTAATTTTAACTGTGAATTATTTATAATTTGGATGCTCTTTTCTCCCAAGGTATAATGGAAAATTCCTAAAGCATACATCCTTCCGCTAGTAGGCACATTATTCCTATTTATTTAAGCATCTTTCCATTTATAAAGCTGTCTTGGCAAACAATAAATCTTAGCTATTTTGAGCCAATTACTTTTCCTTGAGATGACTAACCCCAGCAAAGCCCACTACCCAGGCACTTTTTAACCAGAATTTGATCACCTATGGGGTCTGTCTTCTCTGTCCATCATCAACAATTCTTCATAAAACACTGTGTACCAGTAACCAATATTTTAAGGTTTTCCTATTTTGAAGGGAGATCCATTTTGTCAATTTTGAATCTGCTATTAGCAAATACATTTTGCTTGACGCTTAACATTAAAAGTTTACGAGGAGATAATTAGGTAACTTTGTAGAACTATTTAAGAAAATAGAAACATTGAAATGAAATGCTTTCTTTTGATTGATTTTGATTTGTTCTTTCATCAGCTGTTATCTTGCATCTTCATTTTCAGCATGTTTTGATCATCTTCTGTTGCTTCAGTACTTTTTTGTTTATTTACCATGCCAATTATCTGTTCAAATTTTTCTTTTGTTAAAAGAAAGTTTGCTTGTTTTGTAGACAATTTGAAAGCAATGAGGACATTAATCATGAAAATGTTCGGTTGTATCCTTGTGATGAGAGTGCTTATATTGATCTCAAGTACTTTCCAAATGCCCCAGATCTTCTTGGAAAAAGGAAACAAGAGGTGACAAGACAAATTGTGTCATTTGTTCACTTATTTTGACTTTATCATGTGGTATGCATCACAATAGGGTGATGAGTGCAAAACTCTATACAATCAAGCCTATGATGAAGTAGCCCATTCTCTTTTGTCATACTTCTATTTTATTTGTTCTGTCCCTGCCTTGAATACCTTGTCCCATGTGCAGAGATTTGCAGTGTACTTAATTTGGATGTACAGTGGCATATACAAAAGATCTGTTATGCAAATGCAGCTTGCTGTTAGCGTTTTTATTAGTATACTATTTTTATGGGAAGACGAAAGGGGAGGTTTCAATTTGATATGATTTTGAAATTAATAGGTAGAAAAACTTTTGTTTTCCAGCAAAGTAAAGTAAGCCATAGAAAGTCCAACCCTTTATTTTTTTCTTACTGGCTTTTACCGTCCTTTTCAAGACATTAGTCTTGCCACTGTTCTTTTCCACTTGTTTTGCTTGTAATCATTCTCATTCAGTTGTCCACTGTCCTGCCTATTGGCTGGAAGTTATTATTTATTTTTCCAATCCATGTATGTTTTGGTCTTCCTCTGTTACCTTTCACTTTCTTCAGATGTTCTTTGAAGGCTAATTTCGCAGCATAAAATCTTATCCTATCCCGAAGAACAGCATTAACCAATTTCTTGTAAATCCCAGCTAAAAGTTTATACTGTCTCTGCAGTATGTTTTTGCAGTCAATCCATTTTATAGTGAACAAGATGACTTTTTAGCTGCCATACAAAGTTCCAGGCCATTAAATCTGGTTGAAGTTTGACCTCTGATGCTACATTGAGAGTGCCCGTCCCTTTTTTTGTTTAGTGTTAATAATTTCTATTAAATGATAAAAAGTTCTTATAATTTGATCTTCATATAAAGAATAATCAGCTCTTAATATTGTGTCTTTATAATGACAGAATAGATATAACAGCTGCTCTTAGTAGATATAAGTTATTTTTATAGAACTCAGTGTTGTCTAGAAAAACAGGATATTAGAACTGGCCAAATAGACAAATTGAGTACAGATCAAAGCTTTTTTCCACTGAGTTATTATGTGCTGATTCTTTTTAAACCTGGATATAAGCATCTATGATAGTTGGAGATGCAGTAAATTTCACGAGCTTTTCATACTTCTATGCTCAATTTCTTTTTGCAGAAACCATGTCCCATAGATAGTGCAAATTTCTTGTCAAGATTGACATTTTGGTGGATGACAGGGTAAGGCTGATCAAGATGTTTAGAGTGAAAAGATTTTACATCGTTTGAAACTGTCAAACCAATATCAAATACAGGGAAGATATCAAGTGCAAAATTTTAAACTTCAAAAAAGCTTTATTCTGTAACTTTTAATTGCCATTTTACAACTATGATGTATTACTTGAAAGATCACAGAATTTTTTGCTAAACATTTAAATGCATCTTCTCTTTTATTTCTTGATTTTGTTTTCACTATGAAAACTTTTTTATTAAAATGTGCTGGGTGAAAGGAAGATCTGTACAGAACCAAATACTTTTTCCTCAGGTTAATCTGGACAGGTTACAAGAGGTCATTAACAACTGAAGATGTTTGGGATCTGAGCAAACATAATAAGGCACACAACTTGGTTTCAAATTTTCAAGAGAAATGGGATGAAGAAGTTAGAAAGCTTCCAAGGTAATCAAACTTACGGCAATGATAACGTTGGGTTTTAAAATATATTTTGGAGAATAGAGTTAATGCAGAGCTAATCTTTGGGGTGTATCATAGCCAATGCAGGGGTCGCCAAACTTCGTATAAGGTCATCAATTTGTAATCTGTGTTGTGGAATGTGATTTAGGTAACCCTTCTTATAATTTAGTTATGGTTAATCATCCACTGAAAATTTTTGTAATTTTTTATAAAACTATAACTAATTTCATCGAGTCAAATCAAAAACGAAGCCCTAACCTACAGTTAATTAATTTTACCCATTTCTTTACATGAATATTAAGTATGGACTTCAGTATGAGCCATAAAAGTAAACGTATTTTAATTTATTTTAATTATATATTTAATAATATATTTTATTTTAATTTAAACGAAATTTATTTTTGAATGTTGTCCTTGTACCCCATATTTTTAATAATTACCTTCGAAAATTGGAGACTAAGAAGCATTTTGACTATGATGTAAGAGGCTGGAACCTTATTTCATTCAAGCAGGGTCCTTAAAGGTTTCTTGAAAGAGCAATACATGTTGTCAAAATAACAATTTTTTAAAGAACTGCAAAGAGCAAATAATAATGTAGAATATTTCTAGTGCCGAGCTGATGTATTTTTAGACGATTGTTAAGGACTTTTCATCCTTCAAGGAAGATACTTTAAACGGTAATACAGTGCTAACTAGCTGCAAATGAAGATTTGAAATGGCTTGTTGCCATTATCTTGCATGAATAGAAGGAAAGAGCATGCTTGGTTCTAAGGGAGTTTGAAATAGCTGTTTTTTGGCCCGATATTTGAATATATGTAAATTATGGCTTTTATGATTTTTTCACGTGTACGTTTTCTTACAGGGACGAGCACATATATGAAAACTTCAACGATTCACGGGATTCTGGCATTGATAATAAGCCAGAAGAGTCACAGAACATTGGTCCAAATAGTGAGGTTGGTTTTACAGACATTAAGCTGAATGAAATGCACAATGGCGAGAAAAAGGAGGAAAATGGTGCTGAAGTAACTTCATCTCTTGGCAAAAAGGAGCCGTTTGTTGAAATTAAAGACGCTAAGGGAAAGAAAGTACAGAAAGAAAAAAAGCCTTCCATGTGGTTGGTCCTAGCGAAATGTTTTGGTTGGACGTTTTTCCTTGGCGCCATATTGAAGTTCTTTCACGATGTACTTTTATTCGTCAACCCATATTTATTACGGTATGAACACGTTCTTTATTTAAGCAAATGCAATGTCAATCTTCTATTTACCAGATAAAACTTTTCTAACAGCACGATTGTTGCTGAAAATGCAACCTTGTGTTAAAACAGTATTATTATCAGGGGCGGATCCAGAGCAAATTTGGGGTAGTGGGGGCGCTGAAAAAGTTTTAAAAATTGGTGACGAGAGTACGCTGTATACAACAATTTCAGGTCAATTTTTAGAATAAACAACATAAATTTGAGGTAATCCTTCAAGCAAATTAAACTATCGGTCTCAGAAACTTTTTCACCTGATTCTCATTTTTCAAAAGGGGGCACAATTTCCAAAAAGGGGCAATTGAGGGAGGGGCAATTGCCCCTAGTTGCCCCTCTTAAATCCGCCACTGATTATTATCATCACAAATTTCCCTGAAAAGTCTCATTGACAGCTTTCTTTGTTCGTTCAGATTCGTGTTTATGACATTGTTTCACGCTCCTTGTTGAGACTGGCCAAACGGAGGCTGCTTTTTACCTTGCCGCAAAAAGTTTATGGCAGACCAATCAGTTAATAGACAAATACGTTTACTTATTTGTGTCACAGCAAAAATCCTCTGTGTGTATCAATATGAAATAATGAAAACCCAGCAGATAAAGTAGCGGGCTTAGAGAAGAGCAAAATATCATCACGGGCAAGCAAAAGGCCTATCAGGGAACGTAGCTCGAGAGCTGAAGGACAATGATCCAAACATGGATTGAGATTTTTGTGTTTATTTTACCCAATATACACGACTAAATACCATTTGTCAAGGAAAATTTGTCAAAAAAAATTGTCAAGGAAAAGCTTCTTTTATAGATGAGGCTTTATTGTTTTGGTTCTGTCTTCAGTTTCATGTTTATAAATTTGTAATTATTCAACTCAACGAAGCAGCCCAGGAGCTTTGATGTGAAAACCTGAACTTTGGGTTTGAGTTTAATACTCGGTCTTCTAAAACCTGAGATGCAAAGATCATATGTGGATCACCTCTCTATACCAGACGGGTGTTCCAACCAGTGTTTAAATAGTGATGTCTCTCAATGAAATGGCATTTTCTTCGTCATAAGGTTGATCATACAGTACGTAGAGGGAAGAGGGCCTCAAGACGAGTGGCGTGGATATATACTTGCACTTGGCCTATTCTTGGTTGCTACTCTCCAGTCCATGTTTTTGCAACAGTACTTCGACAAAGCTGTGATTACAGGGCTCAGAGTACGATCAGCATTCCTTGGAATTGTATATCGAAAGGTAATGCTATTGTTTTTGTTTGATTCAAAAGGCAGCAAAAGCTTTCTTACAGGAAAGGGTAGACAATTACTAAATTTGGTTCCGAATCTATGTACATATCTAAGTAACATATAAGTGGAACGTGTCTGCTAACAATATTGATATCTTTCTTTGACAATGCAGTGTCAATAGGCAATTATAGCTTATCGCAGCAAACTATGATAAAAAGAAGCAAAATAATTAAGACATGGTAAAAAACCCTAATTTTGGAAGAAACATCAGTAAACATACTGCACAATTTTACTCCTTGCCTTATCTTTATTTTTTACGTTTGTTTACCAGTATGCATAGCGAATGCAAAAACCTCGGTTAACTGCTGCATAATTCCTATGCCTGCGGAGGACTTGCATTATACCTATATCGTTAAAAGCATGAACTATGGTTAAAGGCAACCGACGGATATAAAAGTGGCTTGAGCCACCTGTCAATCAGTACAAGCCAATCAGTAGGCATGTGAGGGGAATTACACTCACTGATTGGTCAATTTTTGATTGAAAGATGGCTTAAGCCCTCTTTAGCATCTGTCGAATGCCTTTATCAGAGCTGTCAGTAGTATCAATTTCAAGCTGTGTAGAATAAAGCACCATAGCTGAAGCTAACCCCTGATTTCTCACAATTTGTACAAGCCATGTGCAGGCAGCGAACGTCGTCTTTTGTATTTATAGATGCTATGTACGTTTATTGCTCATATTGTTTTCAGTTCTCTGTTTCATGCTTCTAGATTAAGGCGGTTTTAGTTGTTGCTCTTAATAATTTGCTACTTTGCTCACTTGGCCTTGTACAAATCAACAAAAATGTATGATTTTGCAGATGTTGCGTTTAAGCAATACAGGGAGAAGTGATTTCACCACTGGCGAAATGGTAAACCTAATGTCAGTTGACGCTTCAAAGTTCCAAGATATTACAACGTATCTGAACATGGTTTGGTCTGCACCGTTCCAGATAATAACAACACTGATTTTTTTGTATAATTTGATGGGTTGGTCGATTTTTGCTGGTGTTGCAATCATGGCATTGCTATTACCACTAAACTATTTTGTGTCAAAGAAAATCAAAGCTACACAGGTATGTTGGCTTTTGCTGCTTTTTCATTTCTTTGAATTAAAATTTTCTGCTTCTACAGAGAACCTCGACATGATAGATTCGTCACAGCTTTGGTTTGTTATAGAATACTGAAATGGAACTTCATCAAAAACCTTTTTTCAGAATTTCATAATTCTCAACATGCAAAATCAGTTAGATACGTTAAAAATAGGGTGAGATATGCCCAATGAAGATTTAATGTTTGCTAATAGATTGCTGTTATCCTAGCCTGTTTTCCAGACCCCTAACTTGAAAGTAGACCCTCTTCTTTAAAGAAAGCACAGGTCTGAAAGCACAGGCTATGTTTTTCTGGCCTGGTTCATAAAGTTATGAACCAATACCATATTACGTAGGTTTGATGGGGAAAGAGCCTGTTCTTATATGGCCATATCTCTGCCATTATTCAACAAATTCAACTGAATATGCAAATTTAACATTTTTAAGCACTTCACCATTTACTCTTCACATGTTGTCGCAGTTGAAAATGTTTCTTGCAAGCATCCACTGTTTTGCAGATAATTCATCTTTGAATGCTTTCATTCAGATCTTTTTATTTTTTGCCTGGCTTTTATTTTTAATTACTCTTTGTACTTATTCGCTTACCATGCTGTGCTGAAACTAGAGTGTTTCTGCCTTACGAGCAGTAGCACGAAAAGACCAGTTAGAAATGTAAGCTGCAATACAGCATACTGATTGTTTTGTTAAAGTTTAAGAAGAAAAACTGGCCATAGACAATATCGTACCTAACCAAATACATAAAGCAATATAATAGCAAAGAAATAACTAGAAAAAGCTATGTAGAAAAAGTAATTCAACTTGACTACTTCAGTCCTGCTTTTTCAGCATTTGGGTATCTAACAAAATGCTTAGTATCCTATTCTTTCTGTCATAATAATGGCTCTCCATTTATTAGTTTGTTTGATTATATACAGGCTGGTGTGCAAAGAAGCGTTGCTCCTTGAATAAATTCCAGTCGTCTTTTATTCGCTTAATCCTCCAACAGTGTGAAAAAAAATTGTTTATTAGAGAACTTTTTGTTTCTAATACTTGATTGTTTTACAAAATTTTTTCCTCTACTCCTCTCATTCCGTCAATTGTAACCTCAATCGGTTTATTAGTTTTGGAAGATGCATACAAGCCATCCATTTGCAATTACCCTAGGGCGCTGCTATAGTTACTAAGCTCTCTGATGCATGTATAATGAATCGATATACTGCTTACCTGTTTTGACCTGTGTTGACTGTGGTACCTCTCACTTGAACAAATGCCTTATTTTGTATTAGACCATGCTGATGAAGCAAAAGGATCAGAGAATTAAGATCATGAACGATGTCTTGAGTGGTATCAAGGTATCAGTAAATATTTTTCATACATAATTGAACTTGGTTTCCCTTGACATTTTAAAAGATACTGTTTATGGACTCCACCTGCTTCCAAGTAAAATATTATATATTGAAATATTTAAGGTAAATACCTTTAGAAGATGACCTTCAAAGGCCCATCCAAAAATAATTCACGTTTGTCGTTTGTTATGTGTTGCAGACATTTATAAAGTGTTTAGCAGGCTCCCCTCAATGTTTTTGTATACTATAGTGACATTGGCTTTAAGAAAAATTCTGCAATATGGCTGTTTCTTTTGTTTTCTTTATTTTCTTCATTTTCATTCACTACACTTCATTTGATCAAGGTTGTCAAATTATATGCTTGGGAAGAGTCATTTGAAGCAAAAATTGCGAAGCTGAGGTCATCTGAAATGAAGTTACTTCGAACTTTTCGCCTGTGGAAAGCTACAACCTCTTTTGCATTCACGTGCACACCTTTTTTGGTAAATTTTTTTCTTAACCTTGTATTTATGATCATTTTATGACATCAGTATTTGCCAAATGCCACAAGAAATGAATAGTCTCAAGGACGTTTTAACGACATATGCTTTCGTAAGCTTCTCGCTTTAACATTTATTATCAGAAATATGTACATACCTGCGTTATATGTATCGGAAATATTTAATGTTATATCATAGATGTGGTGTATCTTTCTTAGTATATATGGTAGGAGAGACTTAATTTTGTTGTATGTAAACCTGCTTTTATCACAAAAGCAAACATGTTGGGTTTGGTCAAGGGTGTGGCACCTAGAAAAGTTGTCCACAAGCCCAAAACATAGTCCACCCTCCTAACTTGAAAGCGAAAGGACGAAGCTTGTTGCTGTCTAATGCTAGTAGCCAAAGGGACATTTCCATTAAGACGGAAAGTTTAGGTTAGGGTGTTTCTATCAACTCAGTACCCTGGGTACCAGAGCCTTAGTCAAAGGGATGGTCGAACAGTGTACCCTTTCTTTCGCTCGTCTTACTATCCGCTCTTTTACTGAGGCTCTGGCACCCAGTGTATCAAATCAGTTGCTCTTCTGGCACGAAGCCTGCTGTGGAGCACAAATCTTGTTGTGAAGCACGAAATTGAATGCTCATACACTGAACTGCCTATCATGCCTTTAGAAATCTGGCAATGCCCAAGGACAAGACTTTGAAACTCTCGCACCAACCCATTTCGCTTTTGATAACGTGTTATAGAGCGTTTTTCCACTAAAGTAGTTTTCTGTTTGTATATCGAGATAAAACTCCATTCTCGTTTGCTTTTAGGTGTCTTTGGGTACGTTCGCGCTATACGTCCTCACTGGTAACGAACTTAATGCAGAAAAAGCATTCGTTGCCATTTCTCTCTTTAGCATACTGCAGTTTCCAATGACGGTCCTTCCAGATATAATTTCCCGCATTATTCAGGTGAGTTTGCCAACTCTGTTTGATTATTTCCTTTAAGACATTCTCTATTCTCGTCTTCCTTACGTCATTGCAAGCACATGCTCTTGATTTAATTGATTTTGTTTTCCAACATGCAAACATTCATTTTTAGTGCCAAGTCTCAGTAGGCAGACTGACGAATTATCTCCAAGCTGGTGATCTGGATGTGAGCAGCGTTAAAAACACAGATGATAATAAAGGTGTGTTGAAAAAATGTAGAATTGCAAGCTTATTTGTAGCTTTGAAGGTATCCATCTGTTAGGGAACAAACGACATTTTTTCATGTATCTCTTGTCCTTACTATAAGGCATTTCATTATTCCACGAACACACACTATTCATAATGAAGCTATAAGTAGCAAAGAGCGATAAGTAGCAAAGAAGATGCATGAATGTGAAGAGTACAAAACTCATTAAAGTTTTTTTTACACTACACAGTCCAATCTGCGTTTGCCCCGAGAAAAACGACACACGCGTAGCAGGCACATCAAAATGAAACATGGCGAACGAAGCAAATAAATGCGAATGCTCCCTTCAGAAACAAACCCGGGCTTGGACAAACCAACCCGGTTTTATGTTAACTCACCTAAAGAAATGGATTAGTGTATTGCGTTTACATTACCAAAAACTATTCCGGGCTAGCTTAACCCGAGGCAAACCTGGGTTGGTTGGGATTGTGTAAATGGGACATGAGAGGCATGCAGTAAAGTGTCATGCGATCTTGTATTGCCCTAAAGTTGCAGTCTCATCTAACACTTTTCTTTCCTTTTTGACAGATCCTATTGCCGTGAAAGTTGAACATGGTAGTTTCAGCTGGGGTGACGGAGGATTCATGCTGAAAAAGTAAGAGAATTAATAAAATCCTTTCCGGTATCACTTCTCTTTAATCTCATCTTACTGCTCATCCTCAGTTAATTTATTCTGCAAACGTTTCTTTCCTCTTTTCTTCTTCTTGCTCTTCAGTTCTTTTTGCAAAATATCCTTCAATCTGTTCCATTCTTTGCTCTTTTCTTTTTTCTCTTGAAACTATTGATTCTTTCATTTTGATAGATGCCACAATTATGTGGTTATCCCACCTCTGGTTTTCTGTGACCTTTTGAGAAGGCCATGCTCCCTCATAAAGTCAAAACATCACGATTCCTTGTTGTATATACCCTGGGTACTAAAGCCAAGGATTATTTTGAAGAGAAAGGAGAGAGTAAAGAAAGGGGGGTAAAGAGCAATTGTTTTCTCCCTCTCTCTAGCTTCTATATTCTCCTCTTTTACCTTTGAATTTCAAATCATCCCCCCCCCCTCTTTGAATTCTGTTTGCATTGGGTTATGAAGACAAGGGTTCAATATACTGCCTAACATATACTATTTTTACTGCCTTCTAACAATTACTAACAATGTACTGTTTTTCAACCTTTCTTTATGTTTATTCTGAAGTCTACATTCTTATTATGCTATTAGAACATTTAGGAATTATTCAAAAATGTCTTGGAGCTTAGAAATATTCTTCGAACGTCAACAAATTATAAAAATCTTACGTATTTGTCTTTTTAAAATTTAGCATAAACCTTGAAGTTGAGCGAGGGAGTTTGGTGGCAATCGTTGGCCAAGTTGGGTGTGGAAAGTCTTCACTTTTGTCGTCCTTTCTTGGAGAAATGGAGAAGAAACATGGAACCGTTATTGTCAATGTACGTACTTCGTGTCTGTGTACAACGATTCTAGACCTTCTATAGATAGTGCGTTGTTAGGACTTTCTAGGGATACCGATGGGATGTTAGCATAAAAAAGTTGCGGCTAAAAGGAAGAAAGACTGAGTAAAAGGGAATTTGGAAAGTTGATGGTTAGTCCAAGGCGCCTGTATGTGGTTATAATAAAGGACCTTAACATATGATGCATGGCGGTGATTCTAAGGTATTTAGTCTGGCTGCTTTCAATGATGGAGATTTCACTTAAGAAGGACAGCTTACAATAAAGCAATGATAGGAAAAGTCTTTTTCAAGTCCTCGAGGGCGCCTAAAAACCCTCTTTGGAGTTGTTGCTTCTTGCTTTAAACCAAAAAACATTCCAGGACAATCTCATAGTGAGGCAACTCAAATTTTATATTTTGGGCTTCATTTCAATAACTATCAGGAGTTGATTTAAAGAAATTATGAGTTACTCATTTCTTAATGTGTGATATTGATTTTCAGGGTAAGATCGCATACGTGCCGCAGCAAGCATGGATCCAGAATGCAACCTTGGAGAGCAACGTTCTCTTTGGCAAGTTATTTAACCCAACAAAATACGATGAGGTCATAGAAGCGTGTGCTTTGAAAAGTGATTTGGAGGTTCTTCCAGGTGGCGATATGACTGAAATTGGAGAAAAGGTATTGTCCTCTTAATAATTGTATATCAATTTATGGGGGAACGCTTTTTGGATTGGGGGCATTTGGTTGGGGGCTTTTGGGTCTAGGGCTTCCCGGGCTTAGGGCTGATTGTCTGTGCGTTCAGCCAACTTTGTTTTTCATACTTTGTGCTTCTTGGGTGCCGTCTTACGCTGTCCATGGCCTTGATAAACTTATTTGGTCTTGTATATCTTCTTGCTATCAGCAATTTAAAAAACCATTTGCTTCCTTAGGGGATCAACTTAAGTGGTGGACAGAAGCAGCGCGTCAGTATTGCAAGAGCACTGTATAACGGAGCGGATGTCTATCTGTTCGACGATCCACTAAGCGCCGTGGATTCACATGTAGCCAAACATATTTTTGATAACGTCATCGGGCCTTACGGGATGCTCAGAAAAAAGGTAAGAGTTAAACCCTGTTTTTTGATATTAATGACTCAGCCCTCCGAATCTCATGATTGCATACTGACAGCAAAAATACTTTTCAGTAGGCAATGGATGTCAAAAAACTTTGGTCAAGGTTACTTTGGAAAACCCAATTGTCTTCTTTCAAATCTTTCTTGTTCTTGCGAGTCTTTGCCAGAAATTTTCCTTTGCAGCATTCCTATTTTCCAATTCATTTTATCATTTTGTTCGAATGTTTCTATATATTTATCATTAATCAAATACCTGTATAATATTAATGTGTCATTTAAATATTATGTTACTATATATGTTGCATTTTTACTGAAAAGATTTCATGAAAGTATTTTAGAAAAACTTCCTATTTAGGTGCGGATTCTTGTCACCCACAGTATCAGCTTTTTGCCACAAGTAGACAAAATTGTTGTCATGAAAAATGGATCGATATCTGAGGTAAGTTTGGACCAAATATTCGATCTTTTAACACGATTGAAAGAAGCTCTTAATGATGCGACTTTGATTGTTATCGATATTAGTGTAATCATTGGAGTAGGGGATTTGCGGCTCACGTGATTCAGAAACTGGTTTTGTTGTAAAAATTATTGTTCTGAAATATTTTCAGATGAACCTTTAACCTGGAAAACCTTTTCGGCCTTGAAATTTGCTAAGCTTTCTGTTGGTTTCTTTATTGATTTTGTATCAAGATTACTTCCTGCTTTTTTGGGTAATGCCATATTCAAGAGTGTGTACTAAGTATTTTTAAGTAATTTGTGCTGCATCTGGTATATACAGTTCGATGCTAATGTTCCATCCACCGAACGTAGCGTTTTCCTTTAAATAAATCGTCAGTCGCATTATTCAAAAGCATCTTTAAAGTGAGAAGATTGATCTTGTGATTCAGTGGCCTTTTTTGGAGATACGTGCCATTGCACTCCCACATGTACAACACTTTAGTATACGTCCCATTCCTAGCAAGACATTTTATCGCATGATTGCCTTGTGTTTTACTTGTTCCTTTTTACCAAGTTAACTGACAAAACGACCGAAGAACTGTAGCTGTAGTGTTTATTTTGTTTGTCTCTTAATTAATTAGATTCATTTTTCATTAATGAATTATTCTTCATTGTTTTTTAAAGCCCATTATTAACCATAAGTTTTCGAGTAAATCTTTTCCTTGTTTTCTTTGCAAGATCGGCACCTATGATGAAATAGTTTCAAGCAGCGGTACCTATGCTGAATTTCTAAGGTCTTTTGCACTTGATGATGACGTCATAGACGAAGATCTCGAGGGTAAAGATGTTTCGGTTTATTTGATTGCACAACTATCAACATCTGTATCTCAATCATCTGTGAATAAGCAAAACATATAATGAAACTCTCCTTTGTTCAAAGCCGTTTCATACAATTATTGAGATTAAATGAGATTTGAATTTTTGTTATAATTTAAGGATGGATTTGTGTCTGTTGATTCACTTTAAATTTGAAATGTAGTCTAGCACTGATGGTTGGGGTTCATCCAACCAAATTTTGCCGCAGTAAACGCTAGCGGGAATGGGTACATTCAAGCATCCGGTTTACCGACAAGCTTAAGTTCAAAAATTGAAGTTATATTCAGTATACTCTCTTTTGTATAACGGCAGTTTTTGTATTGTTCTCAATGGCAATACTAAATAGATAGAATTTTTTGTATTTTCTTTCACATTAGCTACAACAGTACAAGGGAAAGGGAGAAAACGAGTTGCGAGTATTTCAAGTCAAGGATCACACCAGTTTACTCAAATGGAAAAAATGCTGCACATGAAAGATCATTTTGAAAAGCAACAAAAGGAGAAAGAAAAGGGAAATAAGATGATTCAAGACGAAGCCACGCAAACTGGAAGGGTGAATATATTCTATTTTATGATGATGTTATTATTTTTAAATCGTTTCGGGTATCTTTAATAAACACTGGATCGAATTGTAAGTAGATAGCTCCCTGTTATGTTGTCCCCGAGATAGGTGATCTTTCTCAACTTTATGTTCATATTAAAATATTTAGGAGGTTTTTTTGCATCTGTTAAAGCACGCAAAAATCAAGAAATGTTGTCCCTACTTATTTTAAATTCAGTGGAACCTTGTTTTTCTTAAGTTCAGTGGAGTTTTTTTCCCTACAAAGCAACAATTCATTGGAATATTCATAGTACCTTGAACGACTGTTGCCTGAATGTCCTTGTTCTTTTTTGCAGGTTCGCACCTCAGTTTTTGTCACATACGCCAAATCAGTAGGCCTGCTTGCCACTATTCTCGTCCTGCTGTTTGCGCTTGGCTCGAAATTCTTTCTCGTTGGTGCTAGGATTTGGCTTGCAGGTTGGAGCTCGGACAGCAAAACCACGGACAAAGAACGAGACAGATATCTACTTGTGTATGGCTTGCTAGGCTTGGGGCATTGTGTGTGCCAGTATTTGGGAGGGATTACACTGACAATCGGATCTTGTGTTGCCGCTAAGAAACTACACAACAGTCTTCTAAAGAACGTCTTGCGATGCCCGATGCGGTTTTTCGAGACAACGCCCATGGGAAGGCTGACCAATCGCTTCTCTAAAGATATCAACGTCATTGATGAGGATATCCCTTCGACCATCGATTCATTTATCGGCTGTCTTTTCACGATTGTCAGCGTCATCTTCACAATTTCATACTCAACGCCTCTCTTCGTCATTGCATTGGTGCCCCTGACAGTAATATATATCGCAACACAGGTAAAATATGTTATAATCCTGTACCACATAGAAATTTCACTGGTAAAAGTGGAGCGGGTACAAATTGGCCACCTTTGGCAAAGCAAAACAAAGATTTTTTATTAGAATAAGAGAAATCAGTTGGGATATAATATCGTTTTAAAATGAAAAACCCTGTGAAGTATATTCTTGCTTGCTGATATGGCACTTCATGCATCTTTTGAATTCAGGATCACTCAGTAATAATGTGTTTGCTTCAGATTTTCATACATTAGTTATTTTTCGTGCTCATAGATATATATCAACTCCTTGACTAGGTTTTTAAATTGTGAATCTTGAGTCTAATATTTTAGTAAGATTTTGCTTTCAAATTGAGTAGTTGTTTTAAGTACTTTTTTAAGACCCTAGGGTTTAAGCAGTTTTATTTCTTTCTTTTCATCACCTTGACTCTGTTCAATAGGTCATAAAACGTTCCAGATCAGCTGAGCATTGTCAAAATACTTCGAAGCTACTTCATGCTATTAAATGCTAAATGAACTTACGTAACAATCATTAAGACTGCGAACTGATTTACTCAATGATTTTGCCTTCTATTTGTAGAGGTTTTATGTGGCATCATCGCGACAGTTGAAAAGAATAGAATCAGTTAAACGATCTCCAATCTACAATCACTTCTTTGAAAGTATCAATGGTGTTAGCACGATTCGAGCTCAGCAACAACAACAGCGATTCATCGAAGAAAGTGAATTCAGAATCGACGATAACCAAGCGGCATATGCACCCAGCATGTACTCAAACCGGTATGTTCTTCAAGTTACTGACAGTCTTTGCTAATTTAGGCCCTTGCTTAGCTAGGCCTTTGCTTTGTTAAGCCTTTGTTTTTTAAACCATGATTGATACAGCAACCATCATGAAATTTTTGTGACAAATGCTGCAGATATGTGGTCGGTGGGCGGCACTCGTATCATCAGGGATGTAATTTTTACCGAATGATCTACTTACCTATATGATCTACTTATGAAGTTATAGCTTAAAGCTCATCATACCAGTACGACGTCTTCGTTTCAGGATTACATTTCTAGAGCCAGCTAAAGGGAGTGGCTTTTTTTACATTTTCATACATTTGCTATAAATAGATCTTTGTTAATAATAAAAGTTATGGGATTCTTTGACCACGAATTACGGTCTTTTGCTTGCTGTGGTGTTCACATATGAATATGACCAAATACATTTTCTTTTTCATTTTTATAATTATTGAAATTATTATAACTATTGCGTTATGACGAAGCATCGTTGTTTCAAAATTATCTTCTCACTTGGATCAGGTGGCTGGCAGTGAGGTTGGAGTTTGTTGGCAACACTTTGATCCTGTTCTCTGCACTTTTTGCTGTCATTGCCAAAGAAAACATTACAGCTGGAATTGCAGGCTTGTCCATTTCGTATTCCATGCAGGTATGCACTGAAGATCTCATTTTTTAGAACCTGTTTACACTCTTCTTGTAGGGCCTATTCACATGGACAGTTTTATTCCTCTGTGTCAGGGGGATGCTTTCAATTGAGACCCTATCTTTGCTTTCTCAGTTAGCTTTAATTACGATGTTTTCAGTGTTACTGTTTCAGTGTCAAGCGATCATTTCTAATTGAGAGATTTGACTTATGTTTTCCTCCAACCTGATGCTGTTCCACAATTTTCGTTGTGAACGTGTTAATGTCTTGTTTTAAGAAAACATTCTGCTCATATCAACATGCTCTTAGAGCAAGTAATCTACTAGAGGACATTGACACTACTAGACTACTAGAGGCTCAGGTAAAAATTGCTAAAATGATTCAGGTATTTCTTAAACAGAGCTTCATTTTGTTTTGATAGAATGTTCTGGACTTACATAACCAATGTTATGGATACACAGCCTTTCTAACTCAAATGTAAACAGTATAATTTCTGCATCCACCTTTTTGTTACTTGTGAGACACTCATCATAGCCAGATTCTTGCCAACTTCCCCATTTCAGCTTGACACAGTTTCTTGCCACAAAACATTTCAACAGCTACTAACCCATCATAAACTTTAATCTCCTTTGCAGATAACACAAACATTGAACTGGTTTGTGCGCATGAGCAGTAAGCTTGAAACGGATATTGTTGCTGTGGAGCGTGTGAAGGAATATACTGAAATTCCAACGGAGGCAAGTCCCAATTTTGATCGTATTGATATGTCCGTTGAGGTACCAATGGTAAAACGTACCATATTTTCGAAAAGGGGGTAAATTTTGTAGTCTGTAGAGTAGTTGCTGAACTGGTAGATACGCTGTTTTTTTTATTAGAATAATCATATATTTCTGACAAACTCTCCTGGCCAAAAACTACATTGAATGGGAAAATGTTATTTGGAAGTAAAATGTAAAGCAATAAAAAGTGACAAAGTAAATTAGGTACTTTTTGTTTCTTAGGCGGCAAGAATCAAGCCTGATAATCGGCCACAAACCAAATGGCCAGAAAATGGTGCTATCCATGTGACAGATTACTGCGTTCGATACAGAGATGGTTTGGATTATGCATTGAACCATATCAAATTTGATGTCAACCCGTCAGAAAAGGTGACTTTCCGTTTATATGGAAATATTTAAACTAGGAATTCAAGCTAATATGCTTACCTTTGTCGTACATTTCGTTAAACTTTTTGCCATCAGAACCGTCCTAAATGCTTAAATCATTAAAGGCAAAGTTACTTTATCCTATAGATTTCTGAACTGATGACGTCACAAAAATATGTTTTTAGAATTTTTCATTTGAATCAAATGGTCTGGAAGAGCAGCATGGAATACATCTTATTGTACGAAATCAGCAAAATGAGTTAGAAATTGGCTGCGATATGGCCAGATAAGCAAAGGTCACTTCCCAGTCAAAGGACTGTAATTTGGTATCTGATCATCTCTTTATTGACCAAGCCAAAGTCACTTTTAGCTTTTGAACGGAACATTGATACATGTATATTAATGAATCTTTTATGACTTCGTTTGTCACTCACCCGCTTCGTCTTACTCGTTTCTTTGATCTCCTTTATCAACTTTCCTTACTTGTGCACCTCATAGCAAAAGATGCAACTACTTTATCGTGCTACTGAATTGCGTTCTTCCTTAGGTTGGGCTGGTCGGTCGGACTGGAGCTGGGAAATCGACTGTTGCCATGGCACTATTTAGAATAATCGAGGCTGCTGAAGGCCATATCAAGATTGACGACGTCAACATAGCTGATATCGGTCTGCATGACCTCCGGTCTCGGCTGACTATCATACCTCAGGTAGCTTCTCTTATGTTTATCTCTTATTATATTTTTCATGTTTAATCGCTGTTGTTTGCTGTGAGTGCTCTGAGCCTAAAGCTATTGAGATGTTTCCCCCTTTCTACTCAAGTTTTATATATCTGTTATTCTAAAACCAAGCTCCAGTTTTAAATAGGAGAGGGGGTAGATGTCAGACTTACATCCATACCACTCGATCTGGGTCTTGGGTTTTTCTCAAGCATCTAGAAGCTTAAATATCATTCCATCTTAAATAAAAGGAACCATTTTTCTATATTATTCTTTATACGCAAGTTTCTAGACAATTTGATCATTCTAAAATGTTACACAGCTCAAGAAGGCTAAAATGTTAACGGTTGAATTGCGTTTAGTGGTGAACTAGTAGATTCGCAAAGTTGGTCCTGCAAAATGTAGGTAGGACATGATATAGCAAAGATGAAGTTCTTCGTATACTTACGTTATAAGCACGTGACTCGACCTCTGTTTCTTTCAAAAGCTTTCTGATTTAGAGAATTGGTATTTCTACTGAATACGAAAAATCTTCAAACTCATTTTCTTAGCTGTCTCTGTTTATCAAGGCAGAATCACAATATCTTTTGCTCTGTGTGAAAGTTAGACGTTAAATGTGTATACATCCTTTGGCTGCTTTTTACTGAAAAATGTGAGGGAAAATCTTCTTAGTAGATTTGCCTCAATAGAACGATCATTAAAGCAATGGAAATCTAGATAATCTGGCTTTCCTCAATTTTTCGAGCGTTCAGCGTAGCGTGTGGCATATAGTATATGACCAGTTCCTTAGAAAGTGATTGCCAGTAGGTTGTTTCTTAATTGTAATAATATCCCTTAGAAAAATAATCTTGAGATTCTGACCGATTGATTGATTGATAAACTGACTTTATAGCTTGCCTATGGTTTTATACGATTCATAATCAGTATATTCAACTGACGAATCGATAAGACCGTGTTTTTTCCTTCGTGATCTAATTATAATAACGATTGTGTCTACCGACTGAATGTTAATCAACTGATAAATCGATATGCCAATTTATCTTTATACTGGTTTGATCAAGTGATTCAGTGATCGACTGTTTGATCAAGTGATTCAATGATCGGCTGTTTAATCAACTGATTCAGTGATCTGTTCCTATTTTTCTTTTGCAGGATCCAGTGCTATTTTCTGGCTCTTTACGATTCAATCTAGACCCATTCGATGAACATGAAGATGACGCTGTTTGGAATGCTCTTGAGATATCACATCTTAAAGAATTTGTGGCTAGCTTGAGCGGGCAGCTTCAGGAAAATGTTTCAGAAGGTGGAAGCAATTTCAGGTAATTTTACCAACAACTTGATTCATTATCAAAATGTAGATTTATCTGCTTGTATACCAAAGAAAAAAATCATTCTTTAAATTTTGCTCAGAAAGGCTTCAGAGATGTGAAATATATGTTAGTTAATTTTGATTCTTCCTTTTTGCAAGATGGTTTCCTTCGGCATCAAGAGCAGTGAACCGTCAGCATTTTTATAGATATATGGAAATTATTTAGTTGTTTTTTAATCAGAACATTAATGCTTCACTGCTCTTTTCGCCTTCAATTGCATTTTTGGATAAAATCGAAAGACCCTTAATTGCTTCTCGAAATCTAAACGTCTCTTTGGTAAAAGACAGCTTGTCTATTTCTTTTCACTTCCATCCTCCACTTTCTTTAAACAATTTAACTTTGTTATTAGAGCTAATTGAAAAGTCCAACAGGCATGCGAGGCTACCTAGATCATGCTGTTTATTCGTTTAAATTCCTTTCAGCATTGGTCAACGACAGCTGATGTGTCTTGCACGTGCTTTGCTTCGCAAAACTAAAGTCCTCGTTCTGGATGAAGCCACGGCTGCTGTTGACATGGAAACAGACGAATTCATTCAGCAAACAATCAGGGAAGAATTCAAGAACTGTACGGTGTTTACCATTGCGCATCGTTTAAATACAGTGATGGATTATGATAGGTGAGTTCATTTTGCTTCAGTTATCGAGACATATACATTATTTAGTATATAGTAGACATATAAAGTAGCCTTTTTGTATGTTATTTAGTCAATGGATTGCAATTACTTTGTTGCTATATGCTGATTCTGTCCTTTTTTAATCTGTTGTGACATTAGGATTATTTAAGTTTAAAGTTTTTGGTCGAAAAAAGTCATTTTGAAGAAAACCATTTAGCGTCAGCTCTCTTTGCAAGTCCAGTTCGCTTGCATCATAAACAGACCTCGCGACGACTGGATGGACTTGGTCCCCCGTTTTTAAACTTGACTCCCTGATAAAGAGTCCCCCGCTTTTGCGCTAATTTAATCAATATCATTGTATATTTAAGCTGATTTTCTATGTTCCTTAAAATATTAGCAATAAATTTGCATGATGCACTTCTGGTTAATTTTCAAATGAAGCAGTGAGCACGCGTTAAGCGTTACTATTTGATGCTCTAGGTAGAAAATTATATTAGACGGGTTGCTTATTTGCTGGGGCCTTTTTCAGTGGATGTGCAAACTAAGAATATATATTTTAAATATTTTTAATCTACCCTTCGGTAAATGAAAAGAATTTCAGCGCTTTGTGAAAACAAGGAAGGCATGTTAAGGCTGTGTCAAGCTTTCTAGTTTCGAAATCATTTCTTGCGGTTCTCGTCAACTGCACCTTTCTCTTGACTATGGCCTACTTTTATGAAAAGCGGTCTATTAAGGTTTTTGCATCTCAAGTACCGTGCAAGAAGTGATGAATGGAAGACGTAACTTGTTGCCAATGTTTACTATTTTTGCCTACTTGAATTTGAGCTGAAGAGACAATCTTTTCTAAAGGAATTTGTGCGGAGGTTAGCTTTTGTTTTAATGTTTGGATACAAGCCTATCATCTTAACAAGAAGGTAATTTCGGTTGGAGGGGCAATTTCTCCATACTTTAGAATGCTAAAAAATTTCCTACCAGAAGAATTTTTTTTACTTTCAACATCGATGATCATGCACAATTTCTGTTATTTTTCAGAATCATGGTTCTAGACCGAGGGACAGTTGTCGAATTTGATTCACCCCAAAAGCTGTTACAAAGTCGAGGAATATTTTACGAAATGGCGAAGGATGCGAATTTGCTATGATACTTGTGTTTTTTAGTTTTTATAAAATCAAATTGTTAGTCATTTAAAGGATTTCGAAAAGTTGATGTCTTCTCGTTAAATCATCACGACAGTTAACAGTTGAATCCTTCAATTGTGCTATTTAGCAGTTTTAAACTGTTTATGAGTATCATATAAATTATGCGTCCTGGAACGTTTAAGTCTAGCACCTACTGCAGAATTCCACCGGCGATATCTCAAATTTATTCGTTGTGCTAGAAAGTCGTGCTTTTTTGAGGCAAGGGATCGCCAAAGATTTTATCTTGAATGAAAGATTGTCAGATCAAGCCTTTTCTGGTATTTTTACGTCGTTGATGACCAAAGACAAGAATTTAATGCTGAGTTTATTCCAAGTTTTTAACTCGCAAAGTATAACTTTTCAGTCGAAACAATTCCCAGTGCAAAAAAACTAGACCAGGCTGCACAGGAACATATAAAAACAATCGTGCTATTTGCGGCAACCAAGTTTCTCCCCAAAGACAATAATCGCAGATATCGCCAATGAAAATCTGCTTAGCATGCTATGTTCCAAATACACTTAACTATAATAGAAGTGATTTTTCTCTACACAAGGACGGTTTTTCAATTGCAAAATTCGTTTTTAATGTCGTATAGTTTTGTTCGCTCATCAGGCTCCTTATAGCTCATGCCCGTATGTTTAATTGCTTCGATATTTATTCCTGATTACTAGCAAAGTAGTTGAATCTGCTTTCCTAAATGACACCCTCTAGGGTTATTGTATCTTCTGAGAATATCCTATGAAGGAGACAACGTGGAGTAACGTGGACTTTGTGGCCATTTGCAGCAAACTTCTTCCTATATCCAGTAACCTCATTTATACAAAGTTCGACAAAATTGATCCTTATTTCTTAGTAAGATGTTATCTTTGTGCCTGACCTCCCAGGAATGTTATTTTAAACGTCCGTAGGATTCTCCGCTGTAAATGATTGTTCTATTGTGAGATTGGAGAAGAGGTATTTCGAAAATATTGCCGTCATGTCTCAAAGACTTTAGTTATAGACATGATGCCCCAAACCTGTCCATAAAAGCAATGCTTGTCCGAAATGCCTTTTTTAATGCAGATTCCTAGTATTATACTGCTTATGTGTTCAAACGTACAATATAGTGATCGCATATTTAGCTATGACATTTTGCTATATAAAAAGAAAACGTTTTTTGTGTTTGCTAAGCAGATGTTTTGCCATGCGTTACTTTGGCACAGGGTAGTTGCCTCCAAGTGATATAATTTATCACCCTCGTAAAAGCTGACGGGATTCCAAAGAAAGTCCCAGAAAAAGTGGCATTTCCACAATTGCAGTGAAAAAAGATTTTTAAAACAAAATAGTTTAGTTACCACAATGACACCCCTCCTGGTTTTGATTAATTCCTGAGAAAGATTTTTAAAATATCATCTTATTGCCTGGAAGAAGGTTTATGCATTCTATTTGCATCTTATACCCAAAAGGCCAATTGATGTATGGATAACATCTTTCGCGTTTAATAGAGAGAAATATTAGTAGGTAGAATTATGTATGCATGGTTAATTATTGTGAAAATATGCTTCTTATATCAAATAGTGTTAAGTTGCTTTGCTGATGACAGCCACGTAGTTTATTTTCATTACGATCTTTATTTACGATCTTAACAACTAGAAATTGAACAGAACTGGGAGAAAAAAGTTCTCAAGACTCCTGCCATTTATACATTATTTACCAAAAACTAGAATATGTTTATTTGCCGTAAATTATTGAACGGATTATTTGGACATTGAAATAGATTGGTAACTTTCTTCTACACTGTCTTTGGAACTTTTTGCATCTCAATCTACATGCAAAACTACACGAATTTACACGTCGTAGTTTTTACTTTTTGCCCATCTTTGTTTTTTGCCAAAAGCATTTTCGAGTTTTTCTCTTGGCCAGAACGTCAATGGCTTTGTGTCTGCGCGTGAAGCAAAAAAAGTTTAATGTAATGGGCCTAAAAGCAAGGAAACAACTCACAGGTGGAATCCCATCGAGGTAGTAGATTGTGTTTGCTATACAGTGAATTACGATAACTGATTCAGTAACAACGACAAAAACAAAAGTATTTACGCATGTTGAAACGAATTCAATTGCTATAACTCTATTGTCCTGTAGTTTACCAGCAAGGAACAAGCTCTTGCAAAAAATTTATAGATACAGAGAAGTCAAGATAAAAATATTTTTAGGCAAGAAAAGGTCTGTAGATCGTTCTGCAAGTTACTTTATCGAAGTCTTGCTGCAGTTTATCGATGACTTTAGTCAGACAGAAAGTCCATCATTTAAAAGCATCATAGGAAATGCATCCTTACACTGCGTGGGAAATAAGCAAATTAAAGAAAAATTTTCATGACCTTGTCTTGGAAAGCCGTGGCATCAGAGGCAAAGTTACTTACAGGCAACTTTTACAAATATTATAAAACGGCTTTGAAAAAGCAAACATTTTATAACATAAATTTTGTACCACCAAAAGATTAGAAAACCGTATTTGAAAAACGTTTAGTCGAAGGGATATGAGTATTTCATGTTGAACTTTCTGCATTGACTAAAATTTTCTACTGCTGTAAAATGTTTACACTTCCTTTTTCTATTGAAATTTAGGACTTTCGAACAAAATATATTTCGGACAGTTTCAATTTGAGAAAAATTTTTTTGCGCAAGTTTGGTCGTCTGAATGTTTTTTATTATTTTGTATCTCAACAGAATAATTAATGTATATTTAAACGTTTCATAATGACATTCCCTTGAAACCTTTCCCAAATATGAAATCTTTGAAACTCTCCCTTTCCCAAATACACTATTTTTGTAATAAATTCAGGGCCCACGCAACAAATTTGAAAGTTGAGGACAAGGAAAGCAAAAGTGGGGGCTAAGGGTTCTTTCCTCTCCTACTTCAGCCTTAAAACTACTTGCTTCGCAAAAAGGGGGTCATGGCCACCCTGCCCCCCCCCCCGGTGGCATGGGCCCTGAATTGAAGTTCAGGCCGGTTGATTGATTGAAGGGATTGTTCAGGCCATATTTGCCGACAAAGGGAATGAGGTATCCTTTATTTGAACATTCATCGAAAAAGCACTCATATATGACATAAAACGCCTCGTTTTCTAGATGAAATTTTTTAAACAGCACTGTTAAAAAAGTTACATTTTACAGTAGCTCTGCCTCACATTGTCCATAATTTGCTCTTAACTTTTGGCAAACTTTGAGGGTTCTTATTAAATTGTTCTTATAAAAACGAGTGTATATTGAACCTGCTATACGAGGGGCAATTTTCACTTGCAAAGACAAAGAGAGTACCTAATTTCCTTGAAAACAATCGGAGTTGGGGGGATTTTCTTAAAAGAACAATAGAATTTCCGTCAAAGGTGCACGAGAGTTCTTCCATTGAGCAATTTCCCCCTTGTACTTTGCCATCTGACTTCTGGATAGAAAAGTCCTGATTGTTAGGATTTCACACATGCCTTTTCATACGGTTTTTGAACAATATCCTGAAGATTTTAATTTTGACTTCGAGGAGTCAAATAATGTTTTTATCTGGAACTTGTATGCTTAAAGCGTCGGTTCCCTGTGTTTTCTATTGTGTTGTTTTCCTTTGATCGCGTTATGTTAGATCAAAATGGCCGAACGGGACAATGAAAAAGAAGCTGAAGTCGGCCGCGAAAAACACGATTCTTTGTTAAACCCTCGTGATAAAGACCAAGAAAATGTTGAATCGAAAGAGAAGTTGTCTAGTGGTGATCATGAAGGAGATCCTAGAGGTATTCCACCTAACAATGCCGCCAAAGAGCAATCTGCACACGATAGGCCTTGTTCGAGTAAGTGTGGAGATCTAAACGACAAGGAGTCGAAATGTACGGTTGAAAGTGAAGAAAATGTTAAATTTGGTTCTACAGAGAACGGCAATGCTGAAAATTTATCTAAAATTCAGCTGAGCAGAAAGGATGGTGTTGAAAGAGAAGAGAAAACTACTGATATTGAAACAAAGATTAGTTCTGTTGTGAAAAGCGATGATTTAACGGGAAGTTTTATGGAAGATGATGTTAGCTGCGAAAGGCTGAGCGTGAAAGATAAACAAAGCTTTGACCAAAACTCATCGATGGTTGAAGACGGGCTTTCCCGAGCAACCGTAGGAGGGTCGAAGTCAAGCTCTGAAGAAGAGGTTACTTGTACCCCCGAATGTGAGCAAAGTAACGCTACTAAGGCTGGAAAAGAAGACAAAAAAGGAAATCTGGATGGCAGCAAAAACGAATCCTTGAAAAACGAACATGAAATATGTGATAATCATGGTGGTTCTCAAAAGAAAAGTGACATTAAGGATGTGTCTTTGCAAAACCCATTGAAAGATTCCAACAGCAAGGACAATAACAATGAAAGAACAGTACAGCATGAAAGTGATCTAGATGACACAAAGACTCAGAAAGAAAAACTAAAAGAAGGGAAAAATATTGGAAAAGATACTTATGATTCAAATTTAAAACAGAAGGCTGATAACATTTTAGCAAAAAAGACTGAAATTTCAAACATTGGTGGAAAGTCTCCTACTTTTGATAAACTCATTGAGCATAATAGAAAGGTTGTATGTGATGAACAAAAGAAATGTGAAGATTTTGAAATGAAAAAGAATTCAATCAAGCAGGTATCTGGGAATTTAGTTGATGAAAGTATTAATAATAAGAGTTTGAAAGATTATAACATAAATGGTATGAAGGATGGGAGAGAATCTATTGAGAAGGAAAATTGTGAAAAAATAGTTAAAGCTGAAATTATTGAGGATGAGAATGAATCCAAGGGTATAAAAGAGAATCCAAAAGATAAAAAAGACAAAAGTGGTGGAAATGAGGAAGAAGTTATAGAGTCAAAAGTTAAAACTAAGAAAGAAGATTCACAGTTGTTAAAAGCGAGCAAAGATGACAGCAGCAAAATAGAAAGAAATAGCACAAGGTCTTCAAGAAGGAAAAGAAATGTACAAATGGATAATAAAGTGAGGGCAAATGAGGATTCTGTGAGAAAAGATTTGAAGCTAAATAAACCTGACTCTGGGAAAAACAGCTCTGGTTCAGATGAAGAAAGTAATGATGCAAAGTCTGATTCCTTGAATGTAAACGGAGAAAAAAATAGCTTGAAATCTGATTCTAGTTTAGAAGACAGTGACAAATGCTCAGAAAGTGAGGCAGCTTTTACGAAGAGAGCTTCAAATGACCCAAACTTTGCTGTTGTATATTCTTTTTTGTCATTATTTGGAGGTCTGTTAAATCTTCCAGAATGTTCTCTAGATGAGCTTGAGCAAAGTTTGGATAATTGTAATGACCTCCATCTGCAAGCAGGTATGTTTTTTAACACTGAGTCTGTTATGAAAACCTATACATTTATGACTTGCTAAAAGTAGCAAATCTTGTTTGTAACATTAAGAGTAGAAAGTTATATAGCTTCAACTTACAAAGAATGAAGTAGTTAAAATTTCCCAAGTAACAATGACTGTTGTGGTTACAACTTTACTTATATTGTTTATCACTGAGGTGAAATCATATATTCCAATTTAGATATTCCATGGCTTCATTTTGTGACTTTCAATGCCATGTATTCAAGTGTAAGGAAAGTCAAAAAATGAAGCCATGGAATAGCTAAGAAAGATGTGATGCTACAGGGATTATAAATGTTGGTATTAAAACTTGCATTTAAAGAATCAGTATTAGAGAAGGGCCTTAAAAATATGTTTAATAGGTAAGCAGGGTATATTAAAACACATTTTTAAGTTGAATCAAAGAAATTCAAACACAAGTCCTGATTAGTGGACTTTTTACATCCCTTAAAAATTTTAAAAAGAGACAAGCTACCATAAAAGCTGTATTTAGTTATAAACTATTTAATGATGATCTTGATAAACAGTATAAAAAATGTCTACTCTTTTTTTCTGTAGAAAATCATGGTTTACTAGAGAAGCTGCATTTGAAGTTATTAAGAAGACTTTCCAGATCTAGCAAGACACAGTTTAGTAGTCTGGGTCAAGTTTCAAATGACAGATTGTTAAAAAACTTAATCAAGGTAAGAAAAATACCATCATATTCACCCAAAAGCTGGCAAGTGTTGTGAAATTTAAATCAATGTTTCTACTTCTACTTCTACAACGATACTGAGCAGGACTGAGTATCGTTATCATGTTCAGAGTGCAAGAAATAATAGATTAATAGATAAAAAGTGCTAGAAGATGCCACTGATCAATGATTAGATGGAACATTTACATATATATATAACTAGAAGCTGTAATTTTTGTTGTCAAGACTAAATAAAAAAAGGGACTGAAAACTAAAGGGAACATTGAGGGGGCATTGTGGTAATGGATTGGTCAGTGGCATGTTAGAATTGTTTGCTTAGTGTCATATCTTGATGGAAAAAAAATGTTGATGGAAAAAGACAATTTTATAAAACACAATTTTTTCAAACCACAAAAGTTATTGTGATATTATAGTTAAGAGAAAATAATCATATTTTTCCCCTAGAGCTAAAAATATTCTTTACTCCCCCCCCCCCCTCAATCCATAAAAATCCGAATATTTGAATGATCTAAAGCTTTTCGATTTTAGAAAGTCTGGCTTCAAGGGGGTTCGTCAGTGCTTTTGATTATTAATAAGCATTTGAATACAAATTAAAATTCTAAGTCATTTAGGGACCAAATTTGATGTTGGCAGTAAATGCAGTGAGATCAAATTTGCCTTTTCTTTGTATTTTTTGCACTAAGGTAATAATTCAAAAGTATATATGCTCCAAATTATTCTTTTTTTGTTCTCTTTAGACCCTCCTTTGACTTCTGTATGTTCATTATTAGAAAAAATATCTGCCTAGTCAAGCTATTCCAATTTTAATGGAGAAGATATACACTTTTATATAAATCTAAAGGCTTTCCTTAGACAAAAGAATTCTTGATTTTCTAATTTCACTTTTTATTACCCCAACCTTGAAAAATATATTTTTGTTCTTTACTGCCGTATTAGTTTTTTACTGCCCTATTTTCAAATCAATCCAATGAAATATGTAAGCTGTGTGTGGTGTTCAAATAATGTCAATACAGAAAGCAACTAAATTAATTACCAAAATTAAATAGATTTTTAAAAATATGACGTTTCGAGCATGTACTCATTATCACATTGTAGCTATTTTCAAATGCTTTTTATCTGAAGCAAATGAATATTTCCAGTGACAACACCATATCTGTTAATTTAAAAGGCAACCCCGTTTTCCCAACATCTTTATCACAAGTCAGTTTGTTTTAAGTTCTTTACTCGTGTATCTGTTCAAAGTATTTATAAATGTATTTTTGAAACATTTTACTTATTTATGTCTTGTACTGTTCAAGTTCTCAAAGTATATTGATCTGGATCTGGCTTGGGACCTTGAGAAATTTGGCTACCATGTTTTGGGCAGCACAGAAAGACTTCTTCTTCTCAAGGTATTTCAATTTTGGTTTTTTCTCATGGACCTAAGGGACATTTCTCAGAGTTTTGCACTTGATTGAACTTTATGTCAATTTCCATTGGGTTTGTTCTGTAAACTTGTTGTATGCACTGTGATGCTGAATGGTGTTGTCTTAGAAACCCTTTTTGAAGTAATGATAAATGGATATTAAAGGGGCATTAAAAGCCACAAACTGTCTATCTGTTGTTCTGATATTGACAGATGTGTGTAGTTGCAAATGGCTTTGTATTTATATAATAGTAATAATAATAATAATATAAATATTTATACAGGATAAAAACAATTATTGCTGTTATCAACCTCTGTCCTATTAAAAATAATAAATCAAATGAACTAATAAAATTTCCCTATACAACTTTTCAATGAAATAAAAGGTTAAAGATAGTGAGTATTTATTTGTGAGAATATACATGAGTATTTGTGTGTGAGAATTTTTAAGTGGGTTAGTTTCAGTGTTGATTGACTTTTAGTTGTGTGTGGTGTTTGTTTAGAAATAAGTAGAAGGGGCTTTAGGCTATAAGTTTTGATTTTCTCGAAACTTTTTGTAGTTGGTTGTTCATGAAGCCGTAGCAATAGTAAGCACTGTTTGATTCAATGTAACGTTGATTATTATAATAGCTCAGTTTATGTCAATATTAATACCATGATGCATGGTTTATAGACTGGTTCTTTGCAAAATTCTGTTTTAATGCTCTTTGAGAAAGTCTAATTTTGTAAAAATTGTCATCTAGGCTTTGTGTGAAGTCCATTTTGATGAGAATCCAAGGTTCAAGGTCCATTTTACTGATGAATATATTAAATCAGACAAAATAGAGGCACTGAGATTGGAGCCAACTGGTTTTGACATGAAAGGAAAATCCTTTTGGTTTCAAAAGGTTTGTACTAGCTTTACCAGAAAAATATGACACCTTAATTTTTAACCTACCACTGCAAATGATGTATAAAGAAGGTTGGGATGTCATTTTGATCAAAGACAGTAGCTTAAAAATGTTGCTCCATTGCGATTGGTATTGAATGTATCAGCAAAACACATGAAATTGGTTACTGGTGTTTGAAAAGACAATTCTAATTTTCTAATGATTACTTTTTGTTTATTTTTTCAAAGAGGGAGCCCTTCAGAATTCCTAGTATTTTATTAATGCGAAATGTGCAAAATATAGTTTAGGCATTTGGCTCATGCTTTGAATTCTTTAGTTCTACAGCAGGGGTGTCCAACATTCGGCCCATGAACCAGATGTGGCTCACGAGGGTATATTCTGTGCCCAGTGCAAAAGTCAATAAAATTTTTATGATTCATTATTACTAGACATATTACCTAGCTATTAAGCATACTTTCTCATTATTATAAGCAGACATTACTATTATGAAGCTAAAAAGAGCAAGTCAAAGCATACAGAGGCAAATTTACATGACTTTCTTTGCACATCAACTGCAAGTTTAATAAACTTTCTGCAGAAAAGAAATGTAACATTTCGCATCAATAACTTTCTCATGTAACTGTTAGCCACCTCTGTTCTACAGTCAATTGTTTTCAAAGTAAAATATCAGGGAAACACATCAAACAGTTTGTTAGGATTTATTACATCAAAAAGACTGTTTGAAAGTTTATTTTATTTCTACATATTGCAATTTTGTTTCTGACTTTTTCATTAAAAAGTTCTGCGTAGAATTGTGTGACGCATAAATATATCCATTAAGCTCATGCTTTAAATGCTTTAATTATACCACAAACTGTTTTTAACTAAAATCGCTATTCAAAAGACTAGTTCAACATAGCGTATTGTACAAGTGATTGTGTATAATTTTATTTTCTTAGTCACTCGCTAATAATAATTCTGACACTTAGATCCCAAAATTTCCCTTATAAAATGTAAAAATGTAATATACTTTTCCAAGTAAATATTTTGTCAACATTTATCAACAGGACAACTCAGCCGGCTTTCGGATTTATTCTGTTGAAGAAGATGATGATGAAGGCAGTAGCTGGAAGCTTCTGGCCAGGTAATTGCTTTTTTGTTTAATTATTTTTTTTCGTCTTTTTGTTTTCACACATAATTACTTGTTGATTGTTATAGTTTTGAATGTCATCAAATACTCTTTAAAAACACCAATTCACTCTAAATGAAAGTAGCGTTACTGGTACACCCGCGAAATGACTCTTTTTGTAGAGTAAATATTGCTTGAAATTGTATTTTGAATGCTGGTTGACTTTTTCAAATGGTCTGTAGACAGCGAACATGTTGAGTCATTTATCATCGAAGATGTTTACCAACTCTTTTAAAATACCACCATTGGCCACTTGTCTTTCAGCTGTCACTCAACTTTTAAATGTCCTATTTTCCAAAAGATTCATGTTTTTTCAACAATTTTTTCTTGTCACAGTACAATGGAAGATTTTGAGCAGTTAATCGAGAATTTGAAGAAAAAATCTGAACTAAATCCTAAAGACGTCGCTTTGATGAAACGGAAAGAAAGAGTTGAAATTAGAAGAGCCAAAAAGCAGGAGACACTTGCAAAGAAAAAAGGCAAAGGGAAATCAAAGGCTGCCAAGAAAAGAAAAGGTTTGTATGTGGATGCTTTTCAGTTTCTAAATTTGATGATAATAAAGCAGCCTGATTGTTGGTGATCATAAGTGCAACAAGTGTCAGGGAACAGTGGCGGCGCTAGGTACCGCCATTGCAGAAGAATGTGTTACGAGATCACTTTTAGTGCTTCTTGTTAACGATCAGTTCTGAATTTCCTAATTTCTCAGTTACATAATTACTCTAATGAATCTCTTATTTTACTGAATGTTTTCAGATGGTTCCGAATCGGATTCTGATGAGAACGATGACAACCCATGTGCTCGCTGCTTCTCAAACAAAAGGCCAGACTTGGTTTGTTAGCACTTCATTTTTCACTTGTATGTGAAACGAATATAAATGAAGCGTCCTATTTACCTTCTATAATTTAAAAAAATAGTTTATACGTCGGACGCCAGTAACCACCATCGGATTCATTGCTGGGTGGACAGGAGGCAAACATCAAAATGAGATTCAAAGTCTGGATTCCTGGTCGTTACACTGTGAACTTTAAACCTGACCACGTTGCTGTGTTTTCCGTTTAGCAAACAAATACATCTAGCATCTCACCATTCCATCAAGCTCTTCCATCTTAGTTTATCAAGAATGATTTTCAATGTTTTAAAGCTCTCTCAAAAAAAATAAAATTTTTTGATGGCAACACTTATGCAAATGGCAATATTTGTTTTGGCAGGTTCTTTTGTGCGATAAATGTGACGCCGCATACCATACGCTATGTCTGCGACCTCCACTTATGTCAATACCGGAGGGTGATTGGCTGTGTCCATACTGTCAACAGGTACCCATCTTGCTTGAATAAATTTCTTGAACGATATTTCTAGATAGAATAAGCCCTTCTCTACAAGCAAACAAGTGAAATTAACGAATTTTCTAGACTGCTAGATAGAACAATTCCTTAGCAAACAAGTGAAATTCCATGCCCTGGACATTTTGAAAGAAGCCTGAGTCTCTGACGCAGGATAGAGTTTGTAATTTTTAGCCCACCTAGAAAGGCTGATGGATAGGACGAAATTCCTTTTCTGGCATCCGCTTTCAGAATAGGGTTTAGCCCAATGAACAATATTTAGAGTACATTGGCAACATATTCTTATCCCCGAATGGTATTAGTCACTATGCCCCATTGGCCTAAGGAGCAGCATCTCAAGCGTTTGACGAAAGTATCGTAAACGTTTGACGAGCTCTTGAAAAAATGTTTTTAAAACATGGAGACATCTCAGCATAGAGTAAAACCACGATGGGCTAAGATGTACTATTGACAAAAAGTGCTGGACTTTGTTTTGAATTTTCGGAAAATTGTCATATCTTTAACATTATCATATAAAGGTTTTGAAAAAGGAACACGAGTAGGGAGATTTCAAATTCAAAGTGTTATTTTGAAGCGAGAGAAAATGTATATATATAGTAAATAGGAACAACGCAAAACAACTAGAAAGGATATTTTATTGATGGGAAATTATTTGCGATGAGTATTGCTAAGTATGCTGTATGTATTTGAATATGAATAAAAGTATGTATGCTTGATGTATCGGAATCGATTCTTGTGCAAAGTTTATTTCGATTCTCCAGCTTGTATTAATTGACGTACTGCAAGAAAAACACAAAGATTTGGCATCACGGCGAAAAGCAATTGAGAGGATCGCAAAAAGGTATTTTGTTCTTTTTGGTTTTTTCTTACCGGCAAGGACTTTCGTTTCAACGCATGATATTTGTAACAAAAAATAACATCTCTAGGCATAGACTGAATGCCAGCCTCGTCTAGTCTGCGCCCACACAACCCGTTATTCTCGACCAATATTGCAATGTTGAATCTTCTTTGACCTGGTCTATCTTAAAACCAAAACCTCTAAAGGGCTGGAAAGCTTTCCCCAACGTCCGCTATCTTCTTAATTGCCAATGTTATGTTTTCATTGTCTTTAGTCAATATTTCTGATTTTGTGCCCACGTCAATAAGGGATTTTTTTACCTATCTTGAATGCACAGTGTCTGACAAATTGGCAAACCATGAAATCTTGATTCTTGCGTTGATACTGCTAAGTCTGAAATCGCTTGAAATCGCCATTAGCTTTGAGCGATTTCCATCCACATTTCCAACCTGTTTTTAACATATAGTTTTCTGTGTCACTTTATCACACATCCCTGTATGACGTCCTTCTCTCCTTGCCGTTGCCGTTGATGCAAAAGTATTTAATATTTTCAATATGCTGCGATTTTTCTTCCCTACCAAACCTCATTTTAGTTGCTGTGGTGCTCCATCCCACCAACAAGCTCCAACACAACAGCTCCATCCTTACGCGTGACCCGGCCCTTTTATCTTTTGATAAATCCACTGTTGATGTCGATCATATTTCAAGTATGTTTCTTTACAGGGCTGTGTTCGATGACATCAGATTGTCAAATATTGTAGAGGTATGCATGGCTTATTTTCTCTGTGTTGACTTTGATCTGTTTCCTGTTCTGTTCTGCTCGTTCCAAATTTCATCATTTCTTTAGACTTGGCTTCATTGCATTGAAAGTTTTTCATAGAACATGCAGTTTGAAGATATTGTTAAAAAGAGATAAAATAAGAACGAAAAAACCCCAATTTAATAACTTTTTACATTATTGTTTTAAAGTTTGCTTACAAATCAGTTATTGTCAAGAGTTTTTCAATCAAAATATGCATGCATTTATTAATATTTTCCTTTGAATGGGTTTGGAATGAAAAGTGTTTGTTGCCAACCAAATAGAAACATTTAAGCTTGTATTTCTCATTATTTTTTGTTGCGCTTGATAATTATTAACAACTGTTCTCTAATTGTTTTAATGAAATTGCCTGGAGGTATTGAATTGTTTGTTCATCACTAGACCGGCGGCGAAGACGATTCACGTCGTTCTGGAAGAAAAAGATCCAAGATTGATTACAACTTTCAGAATTACAATGAAATGATAACTGCTGCAATATCGAACGAATCTACCCAACCGAGGTCGGAAATATCTACTCGGAGTTTCTATGGGAGTAGACCTCATTCGAGGTTGGTTTCCTTTCAAGTCTAGGATATATCTTCTTTATATTTTGTTTAATGTCATTCGTAGCGGGTGTTTACCAATTTTTTAATATTGGTTATGAAGCGTGCGTATTTCACATGACAGAAATATTGTTATAAGAGGACTCAATCCTTAACATTTTAGTTACTATATATCCTCAAATAGGACTCTAGGTACTTATTTGTAAAAAAAATTTTCGGAGGCTTCATAGAGGTGGTAGGGCTTATTTGATTGCGTAGTAAACATATGAAACTGTCAAAATTATTCAACAGAAAAGTTATTTGTATTTCTTGTAAAACCTTACTATTTTGAAGTAATCAATTTCTACGTCAATATTATCGTCATTAAAACCATCTGCATCAGCAAATTATTTGGACGGTGCAACAAGATCCTCTGGAGTAGAAATGAATGGATCCTCAAAAAGGGGCTTATTATTTGATATAAGTAATTCTAAGGTAGTGCCTTATCGAGGATTTGGGATATCACCATATTAGCAACATAGATGGGATATCAACACAGATCCTTTAATGTTCTCTAAGACCTTCCCCACTCTCTGATGGAAATTTGTTGTAAAATTCTGTTGTTGCTAATCTGTTGCCTTTTGGTTTATGTGGATGATATGGAGCAACTACTGATTTCTTGTAGTAGCCGCAGAACTCGGAAGTTGAATGATCTTGATGATGATTCTATTGGGTCTGGATCAAGTGAATATGAAAACAGCCCCTCAGAGAATGAGCGAGAGGGAAAAGAACACGAAGATCTGGTTTCTCGTGGCTGTCGCCGTAGCCGAAGACTGAAGCGAAAATACGGTGAAGATGAAAAGTCAGAAAGTAGCGAGAGCGAAGATGACACATTCGTGCGAAGATCTACGCGGAGAAGAAGACCAACTGCCAAAACATATATGGAGTATGAATCAGACGACACCCCAGAGGAAGTTCTCATGAAAAAAAGTAAGATAATTGAAGATAACGACGAGTATGTTGTAAGCCAATCTGACGAAGATCCTGAGGATATTCTGCGCATTAGAAAACGACGTACAATCATAAGTGATGATGAAGATGATGATCAAGAAACGATAGAAGAGGATGTTGAAACTGACTTTGAAGATGAAGAGCTTTGTGCCGATATGGAAAAGAATGTAGTGAGTGATGACAGTGAAGAAGAGGCCATTCCATCGTTGAGTGAAGAAGAGGAACCGGAAGAAAACGACTCTGGAGAAACAACAACTGATGATGATGAAGATGATGAAAGGTACGAGGAAGAGTCAAATGGCAGTGGAAAACGAAAGAGAAGCGCCAAAGATGCACAAGAGAAGAAAAGAGGGGGTAAAGATATGAGGACGATTATGAAGAGTATCAGGGAAGAAGAGGTGTGCTCTTCAAAGAAAATATCGAAAGAAGAGGAAGAAGTAGAGAAGGTGGCTTCGATTAAGGAAGCTGAGGTGAAAAGTGAGAAGGAAAACATTTCTAGCATTACCTTTGCGTGCAAAGAAAGTACTCAGGGAGAGAAAAGTACTCATGAAGAGAAGCATACAGAAAGTGCATTGAATAAAGAAGATACGAGTGACTTAACGACACATATTATTTCAAATGAGGATAAAGTAGAATGTTCAGAAGTAGCAGACAAAACGAATATGGAAAACAAAGAGACTATTGGGGCTAATGTTGAGCCATCTCAAGGGTCAACATCTAACTCGCCTCTAACTTATTTGGCAGTAAGGGAAGAGTTGGAGGAAAAAGCAGCAAGGCCACCGGATTTGATTAATGACCAAGTCAAAGATATCAGAAAGGAGCTTACATTGCCGTTAAAGGATGTTGGTGGCCATCATAAAACGAAAGGAGGGAATGAACGACCCAAGCATGGCCCAGTTAAGCTTGATGTTCCCGGGCTTGATGCTCCTGTTTTGCGACCAAGTTTCAGTGGGGCTCATGCCCCAAGGACCTCGGGTCATTCCCAAGAGACAATCGAACTGTCTAGCTACAGCCAAACGATGAGGCATCCCATAGGCCCATCCTACAATCAAGGGTCGCCTTCCATGATGCCCATACCACACCAACCAGACATACTTAGGCCTAGACCGTATGCTGCGGATGTCATGCGAACGACTGATCACTACAACCAGCCTATGGGCAATTACTCGCCAATGCACACCCCGTTCCACATGCATTCTCCGTACCACGGTTATGTGGACCAGCAATCGTTTTTCGCCCAAAATTTGCCACCGTTTACGAGAGCGGCGCCTCCGGCATATCCTGGATATCCTGGAAATGATCCCCAAGCACTTTGGAGGCCTCAAAGTCTACCGCAAATGCAATGGAACTATCCACCGTATCGTGCCGGGTCACCGCATATCGAGCAGAAACAACGTGCAGTACAAATGCATCGTCCCGTCCCAGACGCGCACTCGTATAGGGGAAGCAGTAGTCCGCCCGCCTCTAACACAAAAGTAACAAAAACACAGAGCCGCGCACCTACTGTGCCTCATTACGGTGCAGAAAGTCCGCGTCGACCGAAGACTTCATCTGCAGACTCCCGGAAACCGTCAACTATGGAAAGTTATGCAGCTTTTCGAAACATGGTGATAGCACCATCAGACGATAAAGGACAAAAGAAAGCAAAGAGAACGTGATCTAAGGCTGTTAATGCTCGGCTCCTAGGCTCAGTTTATCGATGCTGTGTTTTTCTTGTATCGAAAACAATTTACCCGTCTGACAATTGCGAAGAGACAAAATTGAGTACAAGTTCAGGCATGAATATGTCACAAGCGAGATTGTATAACTAACTGTTGCAAAGCGAAAAGTTTACATCGTTAGTCTTTAGCGCAAAATGAACCATTGGAGTATTAATGAAATCAAGTGTATTTTAAAAGAATCTTTAAGAGTCAAGTTTATGTTTACAGTATAAAAACTACGCATGTTATTGGCCACAATTGTAAACTCAACATGTTATTTTTAGTCTCGAGTATATGTTTCGTTTCTGCTGTTGTTCTTATGTTATAACGTAGGTATACAATTTATATCAACATTCTTAGATTACGTTTTCGTTAGTTTGTTTACCAGCTATGAAATTTTCAGGTAGTTTTGTCTTCTCCCCTCCCGAAGTTGTAATTTATCGCCAAATACTTCACTTAAGTCAGCACCAAAGTAAGATCCCAATTAAGATTATAGAGATATTGCTGACGTAGAAATATGTAAATTCATTTTACAGTCACATTATCCAAGTTTTAGTTCTCGGTTTAGTCACATATTTGACTGTCGTAAGCCTCTCTGCTGCTCGGTTTGTTCCATTGCAGTGCCCATTGGAATCAGTTTAATTTTGAGAACAGCCTAGGAAGGGTTGTTCTGTGTTTGCAATTGCTTCTAAATTTTTTTCAAATCACCCCCGTTTCTACACTTGAAGCATCAAATCACTACAGTTTAATCCCGTTAAGTCGGACCTTCAAGGGGGAGGGGAAGAAAGAAATGGTTTGTTGACAAATGTCTGACTTATCTGGAATACCGCCTCTGACTTAAATATGAAAAATCGAATGGGAATTTAAATTCAGTCCGATTTGGTGCGCGGTACGACTTACCGGGATTCAACTGTATTCGTTTTCTACAAGTACAATGAAAAGAGCACTAACTAATCAAATCTATGCAAATGATTCTTATTTCTATCAAATCGTTCCAGTTTAGGACTTTTTAATGCCCTCTTCGAGTAAATCTGCACTTTGTCAGTTGAACTGAAGTGTATCCCACAGCAGTTCAATCCAAAAGCCGAGCCGCTCTGTAGCATTTAATCACTGATTTCTATCATGTCGCTCAGTACCAGTCGAAAGGTTGTCAAATCTCAATTGTATGCTAAAGACCTTAGCTGGACACTCCATGCTTGGTGATATAAACCTCAAGATTATGGTGTATTTAATATTTTATCTTGAATAATCGAAATGTATATATGCTAAGTGTATCAAAGAACATCAAAGAATTCAACCCCATTCATCACTTAAACAAGATTAAATATGGATTTCTGTAACCTGGAGAAAAATTAGCCAACCTGAACCGTGTCAGTTTTTCAGATCATCAGGAAATGAAACAAATGTGTAATGAATAAAGGTTTATATGCACGGGAAGTGAACGTGAATCAATGAATGAGTTTCCTAAAAACTAAAATTACCAAACACTGCTGTTGTGTGATGAGAGCAGATTTGATAGGGTGCAGTCAGCGCCAAATTTCCATTTTTAAGAACCTGTAGGAGCCTCCAACATACCTTAACTTACCCTATAGACAGGAGCATCCAACAAGGATGTGCATAAAGTTTGAATAAAGTATTGCGAGAATACATCGTGATTTGGTATTTATTATTTTGTCCAATATAGATATTTACCATTTGTTATCGTTTATGTAGAAGTATTAGCTTGTATCATCTTTGTTCAATTTTAAGCAGATTTTAATATCATATATCTTAGAAGAAGTTATGTATCTTGATGTTTCCTCCTTTCTTCTGAACATTGTCATGGCAGACTATTCGCTTTGGTTTTATTTAAAATGTTACAACGGTAGTTTTTGGAAACCTCGATGAATTGAGATTAATCAAGCGATGATTACAAAATAAGGAGCTTGAGTATCAAAAAATAAGAAAAAAGCTCTAGAATTTTTAAACACTGAGGGATAACCCCAAAGGGTGGAGGTCCCCCAGCCACTGATGCCAATGACTTGACAGTGCATATTTTGATCCCCAAGGGTTCAGATAAATACACGCATTACACGCAGTCCCTCTGTTGCTTCTTGCAAAAATGATACCGCAACCCGACATGCGAATGAAAACCCTTGGGAAAAGAATAATCCGGTTGCATCGTGGGGTATTGTGTTTCGTAGCATTTTGGAAACTAAAGAAATCAGCCTTTGTTACCTCCCTTACTATAAGAAATCTGTAAAATTTCTTATTGACCATTAGAAAGATCTCCAAATTGGAATTGCATTCAAATGGGCTCTCCTCGCATTCCTTCTTGGAATACCTTGCGCCAATCAAAGAGAAATGCATGATTCAAGATGATCTTCCGAAGAACGTCAAGGTTGAATGTAGGCTTAACGATAGCACAGTGACTTGGAAGGTATGTCTTGCATTTTACATTCGTAACTTTCCGTTCAGTTTTTGGCTAGAAACATCAAACATAGTTTGTTACAATAGTTCAGTAACCATCATGTGTCAGTTCATTGCTAGAGCAGGCTAAAAACCCCGAAGGCAAGTTAACATTAAACTGTTGGTTTTTGAGGCTAGGTCGCTTCGTTTGAAAGGCTATCATTGTACTATTCAGAACCAACTTTCATGCCTAATGATTCTAGAATTATTATGGAGGTGATAAAATCTGTCTATGTCCAAATTTGTATGTACGTAAAGAGTCCGCTTTCCTTCTTGGATATAGAAAAGTGGTTCTGAGCTCTGTGGACACTGTAAACCACTTAAAAGGGGTTTTACCAACGTGAGTTCGTTGTAGGCAGAAATGCTCAAAAATACGGCAAGTTCGACAAATAAAGGTACGGCTCTAACAGGCACGACAAACTAGCGACAGAGCTTCTAGCAGTACGTCAAAAGTTTCGACAAGACTAAACCTAACTTATGATACGCTGATGCAATCATAGCACAATGATGCAATTGTCACGTAATATTGTCCGTAAGGGAACCCAATGTCATAACAGTAGCAATTGGTCAAAATAAGGAAGCAATCAAAGCCAGCATTCATTCTTTCAAGTCATTTTTTATCGGTGTAATAATGTGCTTTTACATCTTATGTCACGAGACACACAAAAAACACACTTCTTCAAATGTAAAAAAAACCGTTAACATAACACAATACAAAATTATCGGTACAATAAAAAGATCCTGGGTACTTGAATACACAATATTGATGGCCTAGATTTTTTCAAAAGCGATACAAAGTGCTTGTTTGGTCGCGGATTTTTTGGTATTAATCGAAAAGAAAGTTCTTATTTTTGCTGCTGGCTTTCCTCTTCGCATCTAAACATTTTAGGAAATGAAGTCGTTGGTTGGTACAAACCTACTTTATTGCCCTTGACAAAGTTCTGCAGGGACACGAGGCCTCAAAGATTTACAGACCGTTTTTCAGTGATTAACTTTGTTCAACATGTTATATCCAATTGCGAGCACCAACTTAGTAACTAGCTTGCGAGTCTCCATAGATCCGTTAATCAAGCCTCATGAGCAATTATTTCTTGATATGTTTTGAGCTTGTGTAGATTGGGTCAAATTGGGAAAATCAGCTGAAGTCGACTTGGAAAACATCTTTTACAGTTTTGACTCGCCTTTAGATGCCTGCTGGAGGCAAACTTTCACCTTGTATTCATTTGCAGGTTCATGGTATTACATAAACAGGGCTGATACTGGGCACAAAATATACCCCCCTAAACTTGTCAAAAACGTAAGGAAGTTGATAATGGCAGGGGTAGTAGGGTCATCGATTACATTTGACGTCACTGAAATGTTTACTTGCAGCTTAAACATATATATTCCAATCAAATTCATTCAAAAGGGCGTTCCCCCATTTCTGGAAGAGTATAGGAGGTGGCTGCACACTATTTTCTTAAATTCTTTGAGGAAAGCCGCAACACTTTTCAGGGGGTAGGTACCCCCACATGGAGACAGCAGCTTGAATTCACTAGCAATATAACTAGCAATAGTCAAATTCTTGAAGGACACCAAGGTATAAAGAAGGTTTAAAATTTCTTCAGCTGTTTTTTATCATTGTGGGACCATTCCATTAAAACTATGAATAACTGACGGTCTAGTAGAAGAGACAAATAAAAGCCAAACATTTTGATAGTATAGTTTATTTTTGATTATATGGGCACCATACTATCAACAAAACACTCTTACTAAGTAAGGCAAAAACAACGTGTGCAAAGATTACAAGATACGCGGTTAATCTGTTCGTCACTACAACTACAAAATATGATATAATTTCGATTAAAAACGCTTAAAGCATGTAATTTTAAAGATTCATGATTTGGGTACGGGCGTCGGGATTCTGAATGCCAGCTTTAAGGGTAATAGGGAGATTTAGTGGAAATTTTAGAGTTTTTCGGGCCTTTATGATTAGGGTTTTATCAAGAACTGTCTGCCGATGAAAAACAGATGAGAAATTGCTATCTTTAATTGGCAGAAACTCATTTATCAAATAATGGTCATTAATAAAAATGTCGAGAAAACTTATGGTCACAAGTTTCCTTACCACAGAAAATACTTTCAAACGTAGAAGCGTTATAAAAGTTAGGGGTGCCTTTAGGCAAAGGAAGGCAACTCAATGAGCTGTAAATAGGCACTTTGTTTTTGTTTCTGAAAAGTTTAGTAGAAGATTTTAACACTACATTTAAATACAACAAGAAAAAGCAGCTACGTGAAAAGTCCAGCTTTTCAAATAAAAAGCACTACAAACAAAATAACAATGCTAGTATACAACAAATAAGTTGCAATATTTACAGGTTAAGTAGAAGCATATCAACATGTTAATCATATACCAATTTTAGCCACAAAAGGACTTTAAAAAACCAGTCTTTCACAACAAAGGGTGGCTGATTGGTAATGGTCCCCGGAGGACTCGTGCTACTTGGGTAATCAGTCATGCAAACGAGGTTACGGATCGGTTGCAATTTAACCGTCCGTAAATCTCATTTCTTATTAGGTCATCTTTCATTGTAGAGGATAGTCTTTAAAGAAACTCGGGGATAAAACTAAGGTGAGGAAGCTGATAGCTGATACACATGCTAGAACAAAACAAGCTAATATCTACAAATAAATTCTAAATGCAAGGCTAGCTTGCAGTCTACAGAGATTAAAAATACATAGATAGTGCAAATATATAGATCTAGATGTCTGAAACACAAACATTAAAAACGCACATGCCAAGGTTGGGGTGTTGGCGATACGAGTAACCGATGCTGGGTTGGTCAAGTGTTCTTTTGCCGGAGGAATCCTCCTCCTAGCTAGCGTACCATAAATGAATTGGACTTGGGAAGGGCTAGTCGGACTTATCGCCAATCACAGGTTTTGCATGGGTTGATGGGCGCGAGAATATTTCAGTGAAGAAAAACCGGTTTGTTTGAAATGAGTAATTTCCGTCAGGGATCAATGTCTCAGCTGTCTCTTAGTAACACATAGGTACATACAAGTGCGCCAAAACTGCAGCTGTCACAAAGACTGGAACAGAACTAACAGACTACATCCTCTGTTACTAACTACCGGTTTAATATTTCTTCGCTGATCTAAAATTTCGGATTAGCCGACCTTCTTTATCGTAAGAATAAGCAACGTTGTTGGATAACGCAATGTACCTAAATGAAAGTTAACTATCGGTGATAAGTACAACTCTTTAAAAAAAATGATAATGCTTGATATCAAGCTACGGGACGTCACTAGGAATAATACATTTTGGCTTTACGAAAATTTAACAGACTTTCCAAAGACGCAATAAAAACCTTGACACAAATGACAATTAGAGGTTTTACAGGGACACGTGGCAAACTATCGATTCACATCGAGACGTTGTGAATTTCTTGCTTAATTAGATCCACGGGGTTTCAGTTGATTGTCAACTGGCGAATAGAAACATTTACTGTAAAAACGTCATGGAAAGTTGCATGCCGACGTCACCATAAAGCCAAAATGTATAGATATATTCCTACCAACTTTACGCGTGTAAAGAAATGTCTTTACAGTTCTTTAGGATAGCAGCCCAACTGAGCTGGATCCCTCAACATTTTGCATTGCCTTGCAGAGGTTTTGCACATCTTCGTCAATGAACTGAAACACGTGACGGTGATCTGGTACTTTACGCAGAATGCTCTTGTAGTAGCCTCTCAGGCCTCGACACATCTTTTCGTAGGTCATATTTGTATTGTTTTTGCATCTTCCCCAAGCTTTTGCAATGGCATCTGTATGCGTGAACTTGAACTCGCAGGCATCCTGGTTCACCCAAGCTATACCATGCTCACCTTTTGCAAGTGCGTGCACTATGAATTGCCACAAATACATCTGACCAATACCTGAAATGCGATAAAGCGTTCCAACTGTGAAATATTCTACTAGATGCATGACAGTGCTGTAAAATCAATAGAATGACACTCAAACCAAACGACTTAATCTCTACATTCATCACTAGGGCAAATTCTACAGCTTGTCAACAGGGAAAGAATCTCGGGTGCAGGGATCTCAGTAAGCAGTATCACAATATAACTTTGAATTCATAACAAAATTGTAAAAAACAAGGAGCTTATTGCACTAGCGACATTTCGAGTATAGCACGTTATCGTCCATTTCAGAGCCGGGATAAAACAATGGGATCATTTTCCTTTACTAAATAATATATCACAAGGTCTAGACAATCTAGATAGTAAAAAGGAAACATCTTTCATGTATTCGTCTGGCTTACCACTGTAAGGCGAAACCAGCTTTTTGGAGACAGGCCCTTTATCTGCTTCTTTACTTGAGCCAGATGACACAGAGCTTGCAGGTGATCCTGGACTACCAGGAAGTGCTGATGAAGATGAGGCTCCTGTAAAAACATTGTCAATAATTTAACATTAGAAAAAAAAATTTTTTACACCTGTTACACTTTTCATGATCATCTAGCATAAAATAAATAAAGGAAACATAGTCTTTATAGATGCTCGGTGTCCATCGCATACATGATGATTGTAACAATACACAGAATTGATTGGAGATAGCTGGATGAACAAATAATTAGTTTTATTAGCTTCATTTGGATCATAGAGAGCAATCTTTTTGAGAAAAAGGCAAACAGTTTTAAGCTGATATTCAAATATTTGTTAATTTCGTTCACATCAAAATTTCGTGGAAGGATTGTCAAAAAACAAACAGGGAAATCAAATTTCAAACCTTTCATTTCAACAGCTGGAAGAAGTCTCTTCATCTCCTCAAGCTTTGAAAGGGGACTCGCTGCTTCTTCACACTGAGCCAGTGTACTGTCAAAATCTTGTTCGACTTTCTGATCACTTGCTACCTGATAATCCGCTATCATCAATACCTCGTCGGGAAGCTGCTGTCCAACTGAAAACACTACACAGGGTAGCAAGTGAAACAATATATTATACAGGCGTAGATATATAACAGGTGAATCATTACCCATCATGCTGTTTTTGTAAACAGGAGCAAGCTGACTAAATTTAGTCTGACACATCATCGGGTATGAGAGATGTTCAAGTCTGAAAAATCATCGATTCTGAACAAAATTTAAAAAATGTAACCTGGCAACTCACATGGAGAAACTTGTTCTATTTAAAGGCTAAGACCTTTAGTTTTAGACAGCTTTTCTTGAAACTAGTAATACATATAGTTTGTAAATGGTTCTCACGTGTTAATTTGTCTAGGTTACAGTAGAATGTTGCTCAAAAATCCTGACAGTGAGAGAAAGAAAGAAAATTCAAAGCCTGGGTGAAGAAAGACTCCCGTTTTGCGCAAGTTAGACTTTTTGATCTATCTGTTCAAACGATCACAGGCTTGCAACAACCTGGAAAGAAGGATTAACTGTCTGAAATATATACTAAAGAAAAATGTAAAAAAAAGGACCAACCATTGTCAGCAATTTGCGGGTTCATACCAAAATCTACAAAAATAAAACATCCATGCTATAATTTAAACAACAGAATTGATTTTGTCTGAAAGCAACAACTAATGCGGTGAATTGTAAACAAAAATTATGTCACAGCACCAGCCATGACATTTTATAGTAGGGATGGTATGATATGGTATATTATAGTATGCATATTCCAGACTAAAATACCAAATACAAGTAATAGAGGCTACGAGAAACAGGTCATATCAAACATATTGGCCTGACACTCACTGCCAAATAAGAACTGGCTATAAAACAGCATACAAAAATAACAGACAGTTTTCAAAGTCGCAATTTAGCTTTAATGGGATTGATTCCAAACAAATAAGTGACAAATATGGAGCAATAAATATCAACACAATCTGAAGAAAATTCTATGAGAATTGACCACATCAAGCATGAATTATTTTCAAAGTGTAAATAAATTTTCAAAGAATATATCAAAAGGCTGAAGCATGCATCCCTGCAGAAAACCCAACAAGCATTCCTTGTTATTGTTGGACCCTGGGCACAAAAGGTTCTTGATTGAAAAACAAAATCTCGAAGAACCACAATTACCCATTTCATTGAATTCCATTAGGCTGCTTTCTGACTCATCTTCACTTTTTATTGAAACATCATCTATGGCACCTTGCAGATATTTCAGAATCTTTCTCTTGCGATCTTCAAAAAAGAAAAACAATATTCGAGCACAACTCTATGCACAACAAAGACTTACTAGTTGCAAGAATCAAAAGTTGCAGGTTTTAAATTTTGCAGTATCCCAGGAGTAAACTGCTTACATTGATGGAATGTTGGTAGCTTACATGTCAACAGAAGATTAAGATTTTCCAAAACAAATAGAAATTGATTTTCGAATTTTAAAAATGATGTTGTAAGCTGTAATGGAAGTGAAAAGAAATTGGGCATTGCCGTGGAGCTATGTAGATACCAAGTCCACACATGAAATGAAAAGACAGGTCATACATCTCCGTACTACTTTCTTTGTAAACATCTGGAAACTTTGGAAAAGCAGCCTTGTTAAATTGGAGGAAAAAGAATTCACAATCCCCTTTCACAATGGAAACACATTCAGCACAAACATACCCTTAAGGCTCTATTAAGCCCCCAGGGAGCTTATTTATTTTTCAGTTCTAGAGGGGGGGCTTAAAAGAGAGGGTGGCTTATAAGAGAGAGGAGGCTTATTAAAAATTTGAAGCAATAATGTATTAAAAATCCCCTTGGTCATTTTTTGTTATGAAAATGTCATACAAATATTCTCAAAAAACTTTGCTAGCAGCTTCGTAAGTTTAATAAATCAATTATAAGGTCCTCATCTTCATCAACATCACCAGGATGAATTGATAACCCTTGGATATTTTCAAAACCAATTTGGACTGACTACACAATCTTATAATCATCACATCCGTCAAGAGACCCACAAAATGCGCTTGTTTTTTATGTTTGACATCAAAGGCTAAAGAGGTGGGGTTAATAGAGAGGGGGGCTTTCTTAAAGCCTTTGCTTGATAAGGGGGGGCATAACACAGAGGGGGGCTTAATAGAGGGGGAGGCTTTAAAGAGCTTTTACCGTAAACTGAGTATTTGTTGAGAGAAATGAAAGCTGATCCTTTTGCCCACTTTAGCCAATGTAACAAGATCTATAGAAATAATACAAAAATAAATTTCTCACCACTCTCTGATGTGAAATAATCTTGGAATGGTTTTGGAGTCTCATTGCAATCATAAATGCCTCCAAAGATTGAAAATTTTGGCTCTACTAAGTTTTGAATCCTTGCTATATCTTCAGGAGGCAAACTTGTCTTTCCCTAATCAAACCAACAACATATAAAACTAATAATATTTAGCTACAATTTTCTACATGATATTTTTCGACAAAGAGCATTCACATATTTAACAAAAACCAAAAGCTGCATTTAGTTTTTATCATTTAAGGTTGCCCAACAAAAATAGCTGCAGTTGTTTATTTAATGAAGATAACCAGCTCAAAGCCTCTAATCCTGCCCACATTATCTTTTGTATTTAAAACCATAAAGTATAAAATCTAGACATATCTGTTTTCTTTTGGCTGTTGCAACAATCAAAGCAGAAAGGCTAAGTATAAGAAACAGCCCTGATTGGTAAAGGAAGCAAGGGCTTGGTCTGGTAGATCTTGCAAATCATTCAAACACATTTCAATTCATTGATTTCTTTCTTCAGTCAAACTAGCATGTGGGATTATCGGAGAGGCGCATTGATTTTCTGAAGGATAGAAAAAAGGCGGGGTTTTTAGAGAGGTGGGAATAGTAGAGTAGGTGAGAATACAAGAGAAAATAAGGTGTATGCTAAAAAGTTTTGAATGGAAGCAAATGGTTTTCTGCCAGGCCAGACCTGAGTTCATGACATTGCTGAGTCCTACCACACTTACTGAAAAATATGGGTGGGGTTTATTTACCAAATTGTTTACTGATGAATTTGATCAAACACCTTCAACTGACATGCAGTTACATTTATGAAACATCCTTACCTGTTCTGGAAATAGTCCCTGCAGGGGTCTTTTTGTGAGCTGTGAATTCAATAAAAAAATTGAAAAACAAAAAGAAATATTGGTGTTTCTAAGCAATCTGCATCAAAAAAGAACTCCCTAACTATGTTTGAATCTCTCGTCAGAATGTTTAAGGAAGGCATATTTCAAATGGTAAACCATTTTGCATGACAAGCAAGGTCACGTCATTCAGCATCAGCAATGTTTATGCACTGGAAAGAATACAAAAATTGAAATCTTCCTTTAAAGGAACTAGGAAGGTCAAAATTAGAGGCATTAGAGGCAGGTCCCTTTCATCAAAGTACTCCTTTTATCTAAATTATCTTTTTACAAGTTCTGGCAATACGCTGTTCTGTCTAATTATATATTTTATGAATATTAAACAGGGAAAGTTTGCATATTGTGTTTTGAGCTAGATTGCTGTTTTTATTGATATAATATTCCTCTCCCAGGACCTGTGCTACAGGGGGACCAGAGGGTAATGGCCTCCCCACTTTTCAAGGGGGATCAACATGCCAAAAACCAAGAGGAAGGTGATATTTGTATATGGTTTTAAGTACATTTTAGAAATTATTGTTGGTCAGAAAACCTCTTCAGCCACCCTGCTTCTGCAGTTTCTGTACAGGACATCTGCTGATCAGTTGATTCCACTTACAGTCACTCTGCTTAAAGTCACATTACTGGTTACAGTGACATGAAATTTAGATCTAAATATACAAAACTATGCATTTAGCTTTTGCTTAAAGTCACACTTTATTTACATTTACATGTTTTCAAGCAATAGTTGGTGTGATTATAACCCGAGTCTACTGTATACAAGAAATTCATCTTCCAGTGCATTAAGCTGGTAAACATTTGTTACAATGTTATCATGAATTTGGGGAAAATTGACTAGCAGACAGACTCGTGATATATGTAACAGATATTTAAACAAATCAAAGTATTATGTTAGGTTTGAAATTAGAAGAGCTACCTTGGTGAGCTACATAGCAAATTATAACAATGAACTCCTAATACATTTGCAAGCTTTTGAACTTCCTCTTTCATTTTTAAAGACAATCAGAGACACAGAAAATTGCATGGGAAAACAGAACAGTCTGTGCCCTGGAGCATTTGGTTAGAGATATTGGATAGAAGAGTTGCTGTTCAAACATCTTGCATAATGCTTGCATAGCACCATGCTGTTAAAATTAAAATTAAGAAAAGAATGATATATGTCAAATTATTGAACCATAACCCATTTCAAGATATGGCTGCAACAAAAATAAATGACAATTGTCACAAAATTATTCAAAGTTTTCCTTTCTTAGCATAATGATACAGATAAAATACCTAAGAAAGTTGAGACTGTAACAGAACCTGCAGAAAATAACTAGGCAAACTTCCTCATTCCAGATTTTACTTTGGGTTTGGAAGTGTCAATCACGGTTCATTGTCTATACCTTTTAGAACCCAGACAGGCCGGGAGACGGAGGTGGCTGCTAAACCCTAAAGAACCTCACAGAAGTGTTTATTTTTTACAAGCCATTAGACAGATTGTTCATTCAAAATTAAACAATTTTAGGAAGCTCGCAAATTACTTAGACCCACGTATGAGAGTACTGCGCAACATCTTTTTATCAAATAGAAAAGCATTGTAATATATTTCAAAGCAGCTGATCTCAAAATACGTGACCAAAGGCGCATTCTGGCCCTGACAACCATAAACAATCGATTAACCGGCAAACAACCGTTTGAACGCGAATTGCCTTACCTAGTTTACTACAGCAAGAATTCTGTTGAGAAAATTTGATTGTTTGTACCTTTTTCATTAACTGTTTCAATATGTTCCGTTGAATTCAAAAATCGACAACTAGGTAGCTAAACCTGAGCAAACTGCAACCTGCTGGCATGGCGGCAAATTATGTTGCTTATTCAACATGCCAGTTAATTCACGTTATGGAGGGACTTTCTAAACATACATTTCCAGATAGTTCTATGGAATTATCCCAAGTTTAATACCGCGGTTACAGTTTTTAAATATTATCCTGCAAGTTAACTTCACGCATGATGTCTAAATTTATGCCTGTTTTGTGCATTGAAACAAAAACTGTTTCGTGACCTTAATAAAGCATGGATGCACTATCGCAACGAAGAAATTGGCCTTTAATAGATCAAAGAGAAAAGATGCAGTCATTTTTTACCAATAACTTACTTATCTTTAAACAATTTAAACGAGTTCATTTTCGTGCAACACCGGACTGGAAACTTTGTCGCGCGCCCGCGATATATTGCCCGCGCACTCAAATTTTCCATCCGCGCACTTTTGCATTTTGGCCGCGCAAAGTCCCTATTCAAATTTCTTAAAAGTGTGTGATTTTAGGCGCGCAGTCGCGCAGTCAGGCGCGTGAACTTGCTCGCGCAAGTCTGGGTGCAACCGTTGCCAGCCAGCATGCAAGGATGTTGACAATTGTCTGGACGCAAGAGCTGCGTAATCAAAACGCTAAAATGCACTTACCAAATCGCCATAAGACTTTTTGGAGTTTGTTGTACTGCATGACAGTGATCTCGGTCGGACAGGCGGGCATTTTCTGGAATATGGATGCGGCGCCATTCGACGGCCATTTGTTATTGGATGGTGCACCATCCTGCCATCGCCGAATGTTTCCGACGCACTTTGCGAAAGCCGGGATCTGCCTCGTGTCTTCGATGAGACCTTGCTGCTCTTGCAACCCTCCAAAGTTTGAGCAATATAAATTGCACTTTGCAAATCGTACTTTGGTTTCTCTAGCATGTATCGTTGTTGAACGGACACTTAGATTCTAAATTCGTCTTCCTTCTTCAACAACAAACCTCGTTTTATCATTTCGTTGGGTCTCGGTTTGATTGATCATGTTTTTCGGATTATGTCCATCAAGTTAAACGGGGGGTCACTTACTGTAGTCTAGGCACACTAATTCGTTTTCATATTTAATCCCCTTATAAAAATCCTATCCAGGAAGTGGGCCTGCGAGTGCACCAGCCCTTGACTGCCTGGAGAATACTTCTCTTTAAGGTCGGTGGCAACAATGGGAAACTGTTTCCCGGCTGATGCACCTGCCCGCAAGACGACTGTCTCCGGGGGAAAGCTGGAAAGCAGAAATTGGAAAGGAAAAAAAATTAGTCAAGATAGAAAGAAAAAAGAGAGGAATGGGTGGGTGGGGAAGCTTGTAAAGCGTATCTATCTGTCTCGTTCTGCTTGCAGAATGAGAGTGCACTAGCTATCGTGCTATGTGGGCGTACCATCACCACATGGAGAAATTAAGGGAACGGAAGAACTATTGTTAACAGGACAATAGGTAATCAAGTCACGTGTGGTATTTTTTCTAGTGGATTAACTCTGTTTAAACAAGTCTAAACAACATGAATACGCTGTGAATACGATAGGTGTTCACACTACTCCAACAAAAACGCTGTTATTGGCCTCATTTTTGGAAAGAGGCGTTCACGAATTCTCAACAAATTGGCGTCATTATGAATGAAATTAAATAAAAGTAAATCGTGAAAAACTTTTTTGTAACAGCTGCGAGTCCATTGTGAATTCTCAATTTCAAAATTTTTGAGATTTGGTGAGCTACAAAGCACGTAATTTGTTGCCGATGTTAGCGTATTCAAATGTCTCCGTTTTTGGGGTTCACACTGAAAACGGAGCGTATTCAATACGCACCGTATTCGAAAGTATCCGTTTTCATTAGCGTTTGTAAACGACCCCGTTTTCATAGCAGAGTAGTGTGAGCGCAAGGCAAACGCCCTGTTTTCGTTCCCGGAAACGCCCTTGTTCTGAAATTGAAGGCTAAAATGAGCTTCATACCATGCTTTGTAGCGTGGTTAAAATGTTCATCTTTTACATCTTTTCTAAATCGGCCTGGGGCTCTACAAACGGCCTGGGGCTCTATTAATACGGAATAGGTTTGAATGCGGTGTTACAAATTAGCTGTTTGACTCAAAAAATTAGCTACGTAACCATTAGAAGTGAGTCAACTTCTGAACACTTCTTTCTCCGCTATATTTTGTTCAAGTTTTTACCCATTAATTTTCAAAACCTTTACAGTACCACTTTAAGAGCGGCCCGGGGCATTGCCCTGGCTGAACCTTTTGGCGCGCTACTCGATACAGTATTGTGGAACGATGCAATAGCGAAGATGAAAACATCACTGTCCCACGGCCGCTGGCCGTAGGAAGGTTGTAGAAGCAAAAAGAAATTGAGGAAGATGACCAAATACTTGGAAACTGGAGGAGGTTCAGAAAGTCTATTTGCCTTTTGGCTTTCAAATTACAGTCAGACAAAAATTTTAAAAATTGAAATAAAATTTATAAACCTGTTTTTCAATACGAATGTGTTTGCGCATAATAGACAGGGAATTTTTAACAACAATCGAGCAAAGTGCCTAACCTTAGTTTTTGCTCTTGATTTGGGTACTTTCAGCCTTGCTGAGTATTTTAAGCTTTGGATACATTTTTGTAACACAATAGAAATCACGTGATCGATGACGTCATTTTCTCCGGTCATCAAAATTTTCAATTCTCTTTTTTGAAAAATCGCTACAACCATCTTGTTTGGCATTGTAATTGGAGCAAAAAGTTCTAAAGAATAAACTCTATCAGACCTGCAGATAACGAGTTATTGCTATTTAATATTTGCATGACGTCATCAAAATGGCGGTTTTGCAATTTTCAAGCACGTGGAATTCAAAGGCTCATGGTCATAATTTAGGTTGCTTTACCTCGATTTTGAAGTTTTTTGACCTTTGTGTTATTCAGCAATTCAATAATGTCATTTGAGCTGATATATTTGCACGCCTGGGAAACTAAATGCAAGCGAAAGGAAAATGTTCTAATAAAAATTTTTCTTCAAAAAAGCTATACTGAAGAGGAGCTTTCGTCAGCATTGTCGCTCGGCAATGAACTCCAACTTTTACAGCAGCTAGAGGGTGCAATATTAAATAGCACTTACATGCCAAGCATGAGTTGATACCTCTTGCACTCAATCATCACAATTACAGGCGATGTTGCAGTTATCAGAGTTTCTGTCGAAGTCATTTGAAGGAAACGATGCACAGGTACAGATTTACTATGATGGTGGGGGGAAGGGGGTGGTGCAACAATTTGTGTCCTTTGGCAAATTTTGCTACCATTTGTTTAAAAACATTTTTTGGTAGTCAACAGTAATCAAATATCGCCAAGATTTTTCCTTGCTTACCTTATTATCTTCTTTATCTTGAAATTAAAACCGAATTTTAAAGATAGGCGTTTCCATCATTTTCCAGTGACATGAAGGGTGTGGCACGAAAATTCAATTATTATCTAACAGCCCGCACCCTTATCCTTGCCGCTTAAATCTGTCCCTGACTTGGCATCCAGCTTTCTCAGACCTGAAGATTGATGGAATTGATGTAAGAATTACTGGTAAGCCATATTCCAAATTTCACAACGAATTGCTCAATAGGGAGACAAACGTTACACAGGACCTTTTCGATACAACTTTATAGAAACATAAATGGAAGTTAATATATGTGTTAACACGATTCATACGCATTGCTTGGTCAGAGTAGCTCTTGGAAAGAAATTACATATCAAGACAGCTTCGAAAGATAACGAGTCAACAAAGAAAAAATGTTTCGATCGTGTATCTTATTAAAAGTACAAAAAGCTTTTTCACTCTAACGAAGAAGTGAGCTTGAATATAGAAGCCGGTGCCGCTTTCTATTGCAACACGTTCGGATTGTTCCGTGCATCATCGAGTAAAAAGTTGATGCTGCAAGGCTTGCATAAATGCCACAAAGTGTAAGATGGAGTTAAATTCGTCATCACTATGAAAAATTAAAGTAGCCCGTAAAGAGGATTGCAAGGGTTGTGCAAAGCGAGGAAAGGATATTATGCCTTAAGTATTCTTCATTGTCATAGAGGAACGCAAACATACAGAGTCTAAAGAAATAGATCTTTGTTCTTGCATTCGTGTGTTCTCAAAGACGTAGACATTCGGCTTGTGCTTCATGCAGTAATGCAAGAATCAGATGTAGTCCTTATCTAAAAAAAATACTGACGTTCTTGTGCTTTTAATTTGGGCGTATAAACACACAGGTTTAACAATTATGACCATGAGAGATTCATCAAAGTTGGAAGCATTTGCAGAAGCCTCGGCAAATAACTGTGTTCTTCCCTGCCAGCATTCCATGCTATCACAGGGTGTGATAGCTCATCCTACTTCTACAGGGCTGGGAAACTTATTAACGACGATTTAAAATACCAGCATATTGAGAACTTGGCTATTTCCTGGAAATTAGCTAAGAAAGCCTTGGATGGCGCACGGTAGTTCATTCGAACGGTTGTATACAGTGACAAAAAAGAGAATTCTACAACAATAAAATTCTATCAACAGATGAAAGAGAAGACATGTCTTTTTCTACTTAAACTCGCTTTATCAATTGGCGGAAAGAAACTATGTGGACCTTTAATGAGCCTTGTACAGGAAACATAGGTACAGGTTGTTGCCTTGATGGTCATATTCTATGACACGCTTCTGCTTACCAGTTGTGATGCCTTTTAGTTGTCTGGTGGAAAAAGGATCAATGCCAACGGGTCGAAACTTAGATTTGAGGGCCGATTCGGTCCTTGGGTACAATTTCTTGTCGTTCTTCGCTGACTTGTTTAACTTCAAAGCTGCCTTGATATGTAATTGCTTTCCAAGAACTACACTGATCACGCAATGATTATGAATCGTGTTAACGCATGTATAAACTTCCATGTATGAAGCTGTATCGAAAAGGTCCTGATGTAATTTTTGTCTCTCTATTGAACAATTCGTTTTGAAATTTTGGAATATGGCCTGCCAGCAATACTTCCACGCATTCCCGTAACTTTCCGATCTGAGAAAGCTAGATGCATCGTTTCCTTCAAATGACTTCGACAGACATTCTGATAACTGCAACATCGCCCGTAATTGTGATGATTGAGTGCAAGAGGTATCAAGTCATGCTTGGCATGTAAGTGCTATTCAATATTGCACTCTCTAGCTGCTGTAAAAGTTGGGGTTCATTGCCGAGCGACAATGCTGACGAATCGACGGTCTTTCATTGCTGACGAAAGCTCTTCTTCAGTATAGCTTTTTTGAAGAATAAGTTTTATTAGAACATTTTCCTTTTGCTTGCATTTTGTTCATTACCTAGTTTCCCAGGCGTGCAAATATATCAGCTCAAATTACATTATTGAGTTGCTGAATAACACAAAGGTCAAAAAACTTCAGAATCGAGGTAAAGCAACCTAAATTATGACCATGAGCCTTTGAATTCCACGTGCTTGAAAACTGCAAAACCGCCATTTTGATGACGTCATGCAAACTTTAAATAGCAATAACTCGTTATCTGCAGGTCTGATAGAGTTTATTCTTTAGAATTTTTTGCTCCTATTACAATGACAAACAAGATGGTTGGAGCGATTTTTCAAAAAAGAGAATTAAAAATTATGATGACCGGGGAAATGACGTCATCGATCACGTGATTTCTATTGTGTTACAAAAATGTATCCAAGGCTTAAAATACTCAGCAAGGCTTAAAGTACCCAAATCAAGAGCAAAAACTAAGGTTAGGCACTTTGCTCGATTGTTGTTAAAAATTCCCTGTCTATAATACAGGATAAAGATGCTTATAATTTACATATTTGAATGATGACACGCTTTTGTTATTAATTGGCATAAGCATGTAACTTTACATCTGTCTCGAAACGCTGTCCCATGCAATCTATAATTGGAAATAAGCTAAGAATATTTAAAATGTTTTTGAAAAACAGAGTTGCAAGGAAAGAGAATGAAGACTAGTTGAGGACCCCATTTTTGACCATGCCCATTTTGAACCCATTAAGAAAGAAGGTTTTTTAGTATGATTTTTTTGGCCGGAGGAAGTATGAAAACTTTTCTGGACTCTGATGTGGAGACTCTGGCACTGGCTTTTAGCGTCACCCTCCCAATCTAAAAACGCCTACAATGTTTCTTTTTATCTTCATTAAGTGCGTTTAAAAATGGTTTGCAGCTTCTACTATGTTCTGCCTAATCTTTCGTAAACTGATATTCTTAAAAAATTCGTCCGGCATTAGGATTATTGAATACGGGATGATTTTAGAACATGGTGAGTGGTAGTCTTTTTCAAGATTCAAGTATAAAGTCGTTATAAAAAACATGGATATCGATGGTACCAGGCCTTTCACAATTACGAATATAGTGTCAAGAGCAGGAGGCTTTTCAAGGAGGGAATATTTAAAGGCTGGAGCTTATTTAGCAGTAACCAAAAATTTCTCAGGGTGAATCTTCTTTCTCTATTTGAGGTTAGTCAGTGGGCTTAAAAATGCAGATATGTTGGGATAAATTTATAGCTGTTGGGGCAATACCTCGACCCATGGAGGCTAATTTGTGAGTGGGGGCTTATTTCATAAAAATGACTATAGAGTTGGGGCTTTGTTTAAGGGGGGGGGGCTTTTTCAAAGGCAGGGGCTTATTCGAGACCATTCAAAGTTTAATAACGACGAATGTAAGTAAATTGTACCAGGAATAAAAAATTGATTAAATGAATAACGACGTTTCGAACGACGTTCACACGCATTAAAACTTTACCCACAATGCAGTTCGCTTTCACTTGCCATCTAGCCTGATGGTCCCCTGTGACCCCCCTGGAAGTAATATATGGGACGGTCAACATCATGGCGGCGATAGTGCTTGGAAGGTTTGATAATTTTATTTTCTCAATTAGCCTTCAAGGCAAGATTCACTTTACATTTAGAGTACTCATAATTCTTCTCAATATAGCTGCTTTGTTTCGCCATGTACATGCCTTTAACATGCCAGTCTGCAGAGTATGGCAATTTTAGACAAGATTCTATGTGTGCAATGTCATTTCAAGCATGTTTGCCGCTTGCAAAGCTCCTTTTATTATTCATATGGTTTTCAATTACCGCTATAGTTAATTTAGTGTGCAATCTCAAATTTTGGTGTGCAGCACTAGACTAGCCAGTCTGCAGAGTATCCCAGATGCATGTGCGGGGTCCTAGCATGCCAGTTACGTTTGTTTGAAACCATGAAAAAGGAAAACAGTGTGATACCAATTGTCAAAACTAAGAAAAACAGTGTGATACCAACCTCAACCAGATCACCTTGGGCCCTCTCACAAAATCTTGTGTCTATAGGAGATCTTGGCAGGGACGTCACTTCACTAATTTTTTGGGGGGGGGGGGTGTAAACACTATTGCCCTGCAAATTTTTTCCTGTAAAACAAGTATAGATGTACTGTACTTATGCATATATTACATAAGTTAGCTAAAGGTTTGCTCGTCTTTAGCCACATACACAGGTGCTGTAAGAAGAAGGCTGTAGCATTTGTAAACCGTTGGGAAAAGTCGTCTGTTTTCATATGAAAATTTAGCAGCCTCTTTGACGGAAGTTGGCTGGATCTGTTGCTGTTCAATCATTGACTTAAAAACATCTAGCTCACATAATATAACACCTGCTTCAATATGATAGCCTGGTGGGAAAAGCTTTCAAAGATCGTGGACTGTTTCTGGGTTTATCGTTTTGAGTGGTGGCTGCAACGCCATTGCCAATGGCTCAATTTTTTTAAGCATTCCTTGATATTTTCACCATACTCTGCTATCAGAGAATCGAGAACAACACACATTTCTGTTCTGTAGAAGGAATTAAATTTAAATTCCGCTGATGTTTCTGGACTGTGTCAATCTTTCTTGGCTGCAACCTGAGTCGATATTTCCACTAAACTCAGCCGCTGAATCTATTCCATGCTGTTTAGCGCACTCGTTTAGAGCATCCAACTCTTCATCCATAGCCTTGTTATCAGTGCGAATCTTCTTAAGATTTTCTACTGTTGCTTCAATTAACTTCATCGCATCTAGGATGTTAAGCTCTTCTGCTTGGAGTTGCATCGTCAAAATCTTTGTTTTCTTCATAATTAATCACATGAACATCAATGCAAAAAGAAAGTCAAATGACAGACACTTTTTCTTTATGTCTTTACCCTTCACTTTTACCCTTCATTTCTGTGCTGTCGTCACTGACAACTTTGTCAATTGCTTTGGGTATGCTTTGTAAACTTCGCCACACTGCTTCTATCGACTCTGAAGAGTAGACCCATATCGTTTTAGACATGTTGCGGAGTTTCAAGGAGTACTCTTCAACTTCTTGAACTTCTTTATTGTAAATTTTGTTTCGTTGGGAGCTGGCACTGAAGAAAACATATATATCTTGAAGATTATCGTATACCGACGTAACGTAATTATGGCACTTTGTTTTGCACAATGCTCTTTGAAAGTATTAGATCAATGCCCTTGACATGGAATGTACAGGACTGGTCTATCAAGAATATCTTGTAGAGCCCTCTGTGCCCCTGCAATTCTCCCAGACATATTATTTGCGAAATCGTATGTTTGGAAGCAGAGATAATTCACATTAATTTCATTTGCTTCCAGACACTTGAGAATACATTCTGCTGTCTTATCTCCATGTTTGTCATTGCACTCTTTCATTTCCACCACATCCTCGCGCGCAATTCCATTTTCACCAATATATCTTGCAGCCACAACCATTTGATCCTTATTGCTAACATCGGGTGTTGTATCGGCTGAAACCGACAACATTTTAGCACACTCAATCTCATCTTTTATTCTTTCTCTAACATTCTCCCCCAAGATCTCTAAAAGCTCATTTTGTGAACTAGAATCATGTATTTCGTACTGAAAGGCTTCAATCGTTTGCTATCAAGCCATTCTTTCATCTGTAGACAGTGCCTGGACAGAAGATTCACAAACTGGACAAAATTGCCGTTCTGGTCTCCTGCGGAGCCTCTGAAAGCAATTCCTTGCCTTGCCAATGTTCTAGCAATATCAAACAAAATTTTCATTATCGATTTGCATTTTTCTTCGTTAGCCTTCTCCTGAATGATGATGTCCTTCAGATGCCTATTCATTTGAATGTCAATATGTCCTTGTTCGACTGAAAACCTAGCAAAATCAGCCAATGCTGCTTGGTGTGCTTCAGAAGAAAAATGCTGAGCAAGCTTGCCACTTTTCATTTTATGCCTTGATGCGATACCGTTTATCCGAGCAGTGTCACTTTTTCTTCGCGAGGGGCACGGAAATAAGAAACTCGCTTTACAATACCACAACAAATCGGAAAAACTAACATATGTTTTGGATTTGATACGAAAGTAAAATGAATTAAGATATTTTGTGAATCTTGATTTCTAATCTCTTTTGCCCTGCGAGAACTACTAATTCCTTCTGCTTTGCCCTGCAAAATGCTGTTTTTCAGGATTGGGGGGTGAAACACCCCCCAAACCCCCCCAATAGTTACGTCCCTGGATCTTGGATCCAGTTTGTTGTTAGAATAGGGTGCCCAACTTGAAAGGGGTGTGTGTCAGTATAGATATACGATACTGCTGTATATAACATATACAAACATGTATACATGTTGTCTTTTATAATTTTCAGTCCTTACTAGCTCATCAGCCAATCCACCAGGTAGAGCATTTCGGGGCTTATGATCAGTATGCTCCTTTACACCTGGGTGCCCCCTCACCCCTGCGTCCAGGGATGATGCCAGCAATGGTGTATCATTGTATCGTGGTGTTGTATAGAAAAGAATGCGATGTCCACGTTCATGTGTATCCAGTTTATTCATGTAGCCTTGCCATAGAGGTAGACATATATAACGTATTCAACAAGAATATACTGCGAGCTCACAGTGTCAATGGAGGGACAGTGGTTAGGCAAAGAAAGTGTAATAGTGACATAAATATATGCATGTACAAATAATTGCGTACTCATATATAAGTACAAGAGCGATGTGCATAAAGATATTTGGGTTATTCAGACTGTGTGTATAGTATAGATATACATTGAAATTGTGACATTGATACATTGATATATGTATATACAAACAATCGTGTACCAAAATGTGGGTATAGTTATTTTGTGTATATATATATTGTGGCTATTCTGCCAGTGTGTATAGATATACATTGAAATTGTGACATTGATAAATTGATATATGTATATACAAACAATCATGTACCAAAATGTGGGCATAGTTATTTTGAGAGCTTCCACTCTGTTCTTGTAAATACTATCCTTGTAAAAACATTTTGCAAAGTGATTGATCCTAACATTGTTCTACTAAAACTAAAGCAAACAATTTTTGGTCATTTTGGCAACGAGGTCCATTCAGCTCTTTTTTCGTACGAAAACTGAGTAGTGGGAACGGGGCCTGATTTTCAATGGACTAACACATTTTTAATTGTCCTTTGCTATTTGTTGGTCAGAGAGGGCTGATTTTAGTTTTTGTTTGCTAAAGCTATTTATGTCTGTTTTTTCTTTAAAGGACAAGTGACACGCTTTTGGCGCCAATTTTTTTTCTTCTTTTAACTCAAAGTAAAATGCTGTATGAGAGTGTTGTTGAAATATTTTTCCTTTCTGATTTCATTTTCCTACTTAAAAACCCTTTTCAAATTATGGCGGGAATTGAATCACGTGACATCGTGACGTAGATTGTGATAATTTATTATTGCTGCTACTGGTATACAGTGCAATATTAATGTTTACAACACGCTTCTGAACGAATTCAGTTCCTCTGGACCTGTCGCGTCGTGTTTCGTAAACTCTCTATTAATGACAGGGAAATTCCGAGTTATCACAATGTACGTCATAGGGTCACGTGATAAAAAGCAAAATCGCGCCCCCTGCGCCCCCTGATTAGAATTTTTTGTTCTAAACCAGGAAAAACTTACTTCTAAATGATGATCTATAAGTTAATGGAAAGAAAAGATAGGGTGAAAAGTGTGTCACTTGTCCTTTAACTTTACTTAACAGAATTGAAACATTGTCACTTTGTAAAGTCACACAGTACCTCAATGATCATTTGATAATTTTTGGAAATCAATCTTGTTGTGGGAAGATATCATCAAGAGAGCTGGGAATAAATACCTTAAAATCAACAATATTTTTAAAATAGGAATGTGGACCACAGTTTTATGCCAGCTCCATGACTCACTCTTATTTTCATCTTGATAATTCATTGCAACAGTATCTGACTATTTTATTCCAACATTATCATGAAATTTTCAGATATTTCTAATGGTTACAGAGTTGTTGTCCCCTGAAACTTAACTCATCTTTCTCTTAGGCTTTGTGTTTTTAAATTTTTGGTTATTCAGTTTGGCTTTTTGATTTTTAAAACTTTTCACAACAATTTGAAAAGATTAAATAGAACAGTTTTGCTTTCTATAGGCATCTTGGGAGACATATTGCTCGAACTGGTGGAGGGGCCAGTAGTAAGCTATGGCCAGTTGGACTTAAATCAAGGCCTGTGTGAGTAGATTAATATGCTTTGAAGTTTTTTATATTTAAGTTGCCTATTTGTATTTTTATCAGCTAGAAAGCCAATGCTTTTTTAATTGGAAAAAGTCTTTCCTTACAACCCAAAGGTTTCTCTCAGCCTTCCCCTTTTCATAATAGTTATCCTAGTTTAGTAGTTCCTATAATCCTTGATTTGTAACTTAAATGAAACTCTATTTGTAATAAACTGCTCATGCATTTTGATATTGCATTGTTGTTTTGTCACAAGGTATCCTACCATACGTGTACAAATTAAGTTATCATCTATACAGTCTCCTCTTTATTTGGCATTAATTTTCTTAAAGCTTAAAAATTGTACAACCATGGCAGCAAAAATGCACATAAACTTTTAAATTCAACATTTGTAGTTCATATTTTCATTCTATTACAAAAAGATCTAGAATTTTTGAATCAAACAGAGAATTGAAATTTCAAACATTTTCTGAAATAATAAAAACTTGCCTGTAGATTATGTAACATGGTCTAACAAATCTAGGCAATTGCCATGCTCCTTGACTTGATGTGAGATTAATTTTTCTGTAAGTGAAAAGCAAAAATGAAATGTCATTAATTTAAGCATAACATTTTTTTGTAGAAAGAATTATGTCACAATTTTGAAAACAGTGTCCAGTGTCAATAGTTTATCAAATGAAATTTTTGTGTGAAAAGCTTTTGGTCTAATTATTTTGTACTTAGCGTGTCTATTGTTCTGCCCAGAATCATGTGATTTATCATGAAATTCTAGTGATAATCATATTATAATTCTTTTAAGCTAAGAAGACTTGGGGAAAATTTGTATTTCTGGATCTGAATGTGATTATTTTTTGATAAAGCTATTTTTTGTTATCTTTAACATTCATGCCAACCATTCAGTTACTTAATTGTGCCCTCATTTTGAAAACTATTGGTTCTCTATCGTTTTAACAATAGTACACCAATGCTAGCAGCTTTAGCCAGCAATACAACTGCAGCAGATAGAAAGATGAGGCCAGGTGAAGACTTCTGGAAGAAAAACGAGAGAATGGATCGACCAGTGTCACCTCATGTCCTCATATACAAGTTTGTCTTACAGTTTTTTACCAATAAATTCAAAGGGAATTATAGTTCCATATCACTTTTACCAAAACAATGACTATATATTCTGTGACCATAGTTCTTATTTATTTTGTTAAAAGATGACAATAAAATGTAGCCATGTATTAATTTGCTAATTTTTTATTGCTTAATTTTTCTGTAGACGAAGGTAATGATAATGCCAGTCTACACCATCAGAAATTCTTGTTTGAAATAGCCTTAAATCATCATTGTCTGTTTGCCAGCTTTCAAGAGCAGATATGTAAGTTTGCCAGCATTTCGGTAGACAACATAACTTGAAATTGAAGTAAAATTATATTAGGAAAATAATAGCAAATTTTGAAAACAGCGTTTGGAGTATAGCCTGTTATCAAGTCTAGATAACTTTATGACAAGACTGTTTTGTTTTACTATTAAATTGACCTAACATATAGTTATATTTTTAAGACATATATTTTATATGTTTGCAGATTCGAACTACCTGGCCTTCTCTCAGGGTCACATAGAGTATCTGGTGTTATCTATTCTATTTGTAAGTTCTATCATATTTTTAATTCCTTACTTACTTTTATGTTGTTTGTATACAATTTTATCACATAGATGGTTTATGCTTTCCCTCTAAAATCTCATTGCCAAGTCAAGGATCTGCAATTTTGGGCTCAGTATTTGAAAATGATAGAAACTAGCTTTCTTCCTGTTTTTGTTCAGCTTTTATTCATCTGATTTAGCAAATATTCTAGTAATTAGAAATTTCAAGTAGCCCTCTTCAAAGCAGCTTGATTGGTTAGATCTGGATCCACCCTAGATGTCTGGGTTGTAGGGGTCTGGAACACAGGCTTTTTAATCATATGATTTCTCAAACACATGCGATTTCTTCTCATTTCTGGTACCCAGCAAGCTTCAACAACATTTTTTGACTATTGCATTTTTATTTAGCATCACTAAAAGTAGCACTTCATTCAATGTTTACTGCATATTTTGCACCAAGCACAGTTTGCCACCTTTATTCAAGACAAAACTTTAGTTTGGAATAGTTTTTAGTTCAACTGCTAATCCATTCTGATCTCTTTTCATTTAAGCATGACTTTGAATGTTATGTGTTTGCGATGATTGAACCAAAAATATATAGCATGCTTAAAACTCTGACTTATGGGCTAAGATCTTTAGCTATTTAGAAAGCTTTTTCAAGCACTTAAATTGATCAAATGAATTTACAGTTGAAATGACTTCTTAGAAGGGTATTTGGTACTCTTTGTATTGGCTTGGTAGCAAATAGTTTCAGGTTTGTCTTGAGGATTCTATCAGGTCATAGTAGAGGCAGCTGTTTGTGACCTGAAATGCCTCCAAATACAAAGGCTTAGGTATCTTTTTTTCTGTTATTGCATTCATGGCAAAGACCTGGGCCTTGTGTTGACAAAAATTATTCCATATGCCATGCAACTGTATTTACAAGGGGGCCAAATGCTTGTTTGATAATTTTTATGTTAAACTGCTTTGTTGTTCTTGGCAGTGACAACTGGAATTGCAGGCTTTGCATTGGTGGCACCTGAGCATGCCCCTTATTACCTTGACATCATCAAGTCATGGAATATACCTACGCCTATCTTATTCACCCTAAAAGGACTTCTTGTTTGGCCATTCATTTACCATTCATGTAATGGTATCAGGCATTTGGTAAGTCATAGATATTTCAAATGTTGCTTTGCAGTTTAATTTTTAGTTTTATTATAATTTCAGGCCAGCTAACTTATGCTAGCTATAACGTCAGGCCAGCTATAATGTCAGGCCAGCTAACTTACTTACAACCTCAGTTTATGTTTAATGTTTAGCAGGCGACATTGAGGTGATGTGATTTGTTTACAACTGATATACTAAAGCGAAAATTACAGTTTTATTTATTTTCTCTTTAGTATTCTCTCTCTAAAATCAATAACCAATTTTTATGCTCCAAATTACTCTTCTATCTTGCATTTGAAAGGAGCTGTTGATTTCATTTTTCGATTTTTTGTGGAATTACAAGATTGGCTTTTGTTTATATTACTTTATCATGGTTTAGATTTGAGCAGATCTAGTATTCTCTCCAGGCTTTCATTTTTGATTTGTTACATTTCCTTTAAAAAAGCAGGAGTTGATTCAAGTGTCTTTTTTTTCTCATTATCATTTAACTGCTGTAAATTCTACATCAATGCTTTTCTATCTTAGTTCTGGGACGCTGCTAAAGGCTTCAACATGCCAACACTGTACAAGACAGGGTATTCTGTCCTTGCAGTGTCCACTCTCCTCGCCGCTGCTACTGCCTACTACTTCACGTATGCATGAGACATTCATAAATGGACCCATACCAAACTTTTAGAGTGTGCTTAATTTTGCTGCTTTATATTTTCAAACTGCTGTGTTTGTGGATAATTTAACTCTATATTGATGCATATTGAATTTTGATATTTGTTTATAATTTGAACTAGAGGCCAACTTGCTAATTTTCTTTTTTCATCTTCCATTACTGAAGCTTGGAAAAAGAGTTAAAAGTTAGATGAAGAATGTTACAATTTTTCATGGAGAAACAGTGTCATCTTAGTTTTGACTATTGTCACTGATAATTTACCTCAAGGATGGATTATTTATGAACAAATTAATTAAGGGTCCATTTCTTGCTGTGGACATATTTTAATTGAAAAACTGTTTTTTGTGAAACTTGAATCAAGAATATAAGACACTTTAGTCGTGATCAATAACCAAATTTTCCATTGAATAGTTCTTGAGCATCTAAATTGTCAACTCTCTTCTAATCAAGTGATGTCTTTGAAACAAATCTAGTTGCATTATTCATCTCCTTTGCTGCAGAACTTGCAACATTTAATGCTTGGAGTGTTTTACTAATGTTCAATGGATTAGCAAATTAAAACAGTTTTATCCAACTTTGTTGAGTTTGTCTGTTTATTTCTTGTTCCTTTGAATTTTTTTTAATTAACTCTAAAAATGCACGATCGGACATTTAACTATCTAAGCTTGGCTTAAAATTACGTTGTTTTATTCACGGATGGGATGGACACGTGCTCATCGAGTTTCTACCACCAAAAGCATTATGTACTTTTTCAAGAGAGCATTACTAAAAACACTACAGATAGACAGTACAGGATAGAACTATTGCTGCAATTATCTGGAAAATCTTTTTGCTTCTTTTATATATAAGTCATGGTTGATTCAAAAATAATACTAATTGCAATTTTCTCTTTGCAAGGTAGAAAACAACAATGTGTGATTCTTGTGACAGTATTTGTATTAAAAGTAATATTGGTGCCATACGCGATCAGATCAGATTGCTATCTGATAAATAGGTCTAAGTTTTTGCTAACAAGTTTTTAATCAAGCTGTAATAAAATTCTTTGTCGAAACATAAACTTGATGTCCCGAAGAATTAAGACTAGAAGCAATGTCGAATAAAGACTACAAGCAAAGACTCGGGCGAGTAGCTAAACCGACATTTCAAATTTCATCTTTTCAAAATCCAAGGCTTAACAAGTATCGGAACGATTGATACAACAGAAGGTGGTTTCCCGAGCTGTGTCTGTTATTGCAAGAAAATACGGTGCCTGACAATATCACGCAAGTGATTCCCCCAGGAGAGGGTAGGCAGAGGAAAGGGCACTGCTCACGATATGCCTAGAGAAAGTGGAACAAAGCTACTTTTTTCGGTTGCACGATACGAAAGTGAATCAAAATAAGGAGTATCAGGATCCCGACGTCGGAGTGACAGGGTAGCCATTTCTCTAGCTTTTGCAAAATCTTGCTTTTTTGAGCTTTTTAGCTAACTATTTGTTATGAGTTTTCAATTTGCCTTTGTCCCACTACTATTTTCTAACTTGTGTCGGATATGCAATGAAAATTATCAACAAAGTATTCAGTGCAGATCTCAAAGTTGACTTAACACTGGCAGCCCTGAATTCACATGAAAATTAATCATACGAAAATTTGTTTCCCAATTTAATTTGAACATATATGTAAAAAATATTGTGAGAACTGAACTGAGTCAAAAGTATTCAGCATTGAATAAGAAAATGTTTAATGTAAAATATCAAGCGTTTCGATATCAAATTTGATTTTTTTTAAAAATAAAGTTTTCCTTACATCCGTCCTGTCAGAGTTAAATTTCTTGGCAATGCTTCTTTACTTACTGTATACTGTACATAGATTAAGTGGTGTACAGGCCGCTCGCTAGCTATTGTGCTCAAGGGGGGTTTCCAAGTTCCATTTGCCGACAAGTTTGGAAATTTGCCGAATAAGCACCCCTAGATGGTAAAAACTTCTCGTTTTCGCAGTGGAATTTTCTGTCAAGGGGGTGTCACCATCACAACCCTCCCCCCCTATGGCGAAGGGTCTGGTGGTGTACAAGGACAACGGAGCATATTACAGATTGAGAAAGCCCCCTCACCCCTCGCTCCCCCGCTTCCGCAGGCACCACGGAGCACGGGGGGCTGAGGGGGCTTTAGCTCCCCCCCCCAACTTTTTGCAAAAAATGCCAAATATTTAGTAATAAACTACCAATAAAGCCTCTTTTTAAACGGTTTTAGCCACCCCACTTTTTAGGTACCCCCACTTTTCTCAACACTCCACGGTGCCTGTCCACGGTCCCTGGTCGTGTATGGAAATAAAATTTGTGAAAGGCTTGTGGCATGACGGCAGACTGCCAGCCAGGAGTTTTGATGATGTAGCAAACAAGGGTCTGGGAACTAGTTCGCTGTTCTCTCCTTCGCCATCATTGCAAACGTGGCGAACTGAAGGAATAAAGTAGGAAAGAGAGTAGCAGTATGGAAAATATCTAACCTGAAGTACAGATTTCTCAACTGAAAAGGAACCACATTATTTCAATCAAAATCCATCCTCTTTGTGAAAATGGTATGTGGGAGTTTCATATTTTTGGAGGAACACCATAATGACAATAGTTTGTGCAGATAGGCCTTATTTTCATTTTTGCAGCTTGCCTTTAGGCACATAAATCTAGAATATAGTGTGATCTATTAACTTGTTTGTGCATCAAATTCGGAACTAGAAAAAAAAATTCCGTCAAACCAATTTTTAAGCCGCTTTTGGAAATATTTGTTTTGGGGCTCTCTATGGTATCACCGAAAAATCATGTTACTGTCGTATTTTGATACCTGTCTTGATGGGTTAGATAGGCCTAACTTAGATTTTTTCGTAAAGTCGTAAGATTGATTGGAAACTGACCTTATCATTGTCTATGAATATATTTATATATATATATATATATGAACCAATAAGATTCGAAGAGATCAGTATAGCTTTGTATGGCATATTCGTCGTCGAAGCTACAGGAAGATGTCTAGATATTGGTGGAAACATTTAAATTTATGAAAGTGGCGTGATCTGTTAAAATAGGCTTACTCGCCACCTATTATTAATGCCTTCTAATTAAGAACAGCTATATTAAGTTGTATCACTTATAGATAAAAATGGATTTGATTCATTGTCAAAACAAGATTAATTTTAAATATTACTAACTAAAGCAAAACTATTACTTTGAAGAGTAGATGGGACAGATTCTTTGAAATTTATGTTCCAAGTGATTTACACAATCTCTTAGGAGACACCATAAAAAATTATTTTGGTGCCATTTAACAAAATTAGGGCATTGAGGGAGAGTGGGTTCAGCTGGATTCTTTTAAAGATTGTTTATTTAGAACAAAAGTTGAAAGAATTGATTCAATGTATACTTATCATCGAAGAGTATTTTGTAGCATTGTAAGTCCTAAAGCTAGCCAAAACACTCATGTACAACAATTCTCCTTGGATATCACAATCTAGTTAGTATGTGGTTTTTTAAAGAATTTTGACATACAATTTATCCTTTGTATAATGTGCGTTTATAATGTTTCGTTAACTTGGACATTTGTTGATGATTATTTTTGTTGATTATTTACCAAAAAGCAGTAGAAATTACTTGTAATTTTACATTTTTAATATAGTTCAATTTATTTTCAACAAAACAAGCTATTCATTGTAACTTTATAATAACTCCATTGTCAGAGACACAAATCCTGGCTTTCTAACTATTGTCAATATAGCCCTTCTTTCCAAATTCTAACACCTAAAATGAAGAAGGCTACTGGCTGTTGTAGCTAGACATGTTGCATGACAAAATATTTTGTACATGTCTAAGTAAACTTTGATATTTTATGAGGAGGTTTTCCTGTTTGCTTCTTTCCTTTAAATTAAATTATGATAATTATCTATTATTTTATTGAATGCAGGTGCTCTTGGCTGCAGCAATTTGTACCAAAAATGGCAAAGGTTTGTTTTTTCTTACTTACACTATTCAACTATGTGAGGGGCTTTTTAAAACTTGTTTTTTGAAAACAAGGACCCATTCTAATTTGCCATTTTTCCTCTCAACCCTACTTTCGACTGAACCTGGATATAGATTTATAATGAATCACTTTCAAGTTTCCCCTTTGCATACCATTTTGAAATTATGCAGCTAAAAGGGATTGTTTAGATACAAAACCATCTGTTGATCGGTCATATCTGGATGAAATTCGAAAAGAGAGAGTTGAGGACAAATGGAATTTCACATTTTTTATTCTCTAAAATTTGCATTGACCTTAATGCTAAATCTTCATAAAACTTAGAAACTTTTAAGTATATGCTATATTGATGCATTTGGCTGTATCTTTTTCACGCTTTCATTTTGATTCACCCAAAATATTATCACATAGTTTATTTGACTCTCCAAGCCTTGAACTGAAGAGTACTATTATACAGCCAATACTTTGTTATATCTATGAAATAGGTACATGATGTTATTAATAATCTTTTATCTTCTGGGTGCTTTGAAAAGTGAATTAACTTGAGCCATCTTTTTCTTCTAGCCCTTATCTCAAGGCAGTTTGTTGAGATGACAAAGTCCCGCATTGAAGGACTTCTGTCAGCTTTCCCAAAGTTGATGAATACAGGAAAGCAGCACACATTTGTTGAGACAGAAAGCGTTAGATATGTGTACCAACCATTAGACAAGTTGTTCATGCTCTTGATTACAACTAAAGCAAGTAATATTTTGGAGGACTTAGAAACACTTAGACTTTTTTCAAGGGTGGTGAGTACCAATTTCATATAGCTGTATATATATAAATATATATTTTTATTTATGAATTTATGGAGGCTTGGATTGGAGGTTAACAGGCTGTTAATTTCTGAGATGTTGGTAGGAGAAGCTCTTGGTGGAGTGGGGTAAAGAATAAGCTTAGCTGGGACATTTTTGGCAGTCTATTTTAATAGTCATAGAAGAATATTTCTTGTCTTCTGAAAGTTTTGAGATAAGTCTTGTCATTTCTAGGTTCCAGAATACTGTAAAATTTTGGAAGAGACAGAGATCTTAGAGAACTCCTTTCAATTACTGTTTGCATTTGATGAGATAGTTGCCCTTGGGTATCGTGAAAATGTCAACCTTGCACAGATTAGGACATTTATTGAGATGGACAGCCACGAGGAAAGAGTCATAAATGCAGTCAGAAGGGTATGTGTAATATGCCAACTTTAAGGCTTTAAGGGTATTTCAACACTGTAACATCTGCAATTGTTTCCGTGTCAGATTTGTGATGTGTTTTTGTTTTGATTAATTTCTTCATGGTAAATAGGCCTTCCCTATAAGAGGTTATTTGGTTTCAGTGTGATCACCATAGTTTCATGTGCAATATCTGCATCTGTTTTTGACAACTTGCAGTTGATAGGAAATTGTTTTCTAATTGGTATGAGCTGAGTTCATGTGACTAGTTCCCGGTCAACTGATATATCACATCAGGCAAATTATGGCTCAGTGGATTTTGGTACGTTTGGGCCTTTTATAATAACTCAATGCCTTACAGTCATTGACAGTTGGTATTGAAATACACAATTAAACATTCTTGAGAAGTTCTTTTGTCCAGGAATGCAAAATTTTTCTAGGTATCTTTCCTACTGAGTCATTCTTTGCCAATCCAAATGATAGTCAGAGAAGAATCACTGAAAAAGCTGTATGTTTCTTTGTACTCATTTCTTGTGCTAAACAATTTTTTGTAGACACAAGAAATAGAAGTGAAAGAACAAATGAAAAGGAAGGCAAAAGAGCTGCAAAGAGCTGCAGCAGGCAGAGGAAAAACCAGTACACTTCTTAGTGGATTTGGTAGCATGTCATCTTCAATGTCTAGAAATGAACCAAGCAATCCTGTTGTTGGTGATACTGCTATTTCCGAACCTTCTCCACCAAAGCCTTCATACCCAACAAGGTATGTGATTACCATTGGAGTTTTCACTGCTCATGAAAAGTAACACATAATGATAAGAGCTCTTATTCAATACCTTTGACAATTACATAACATATATTCTTGATTTATTTATGTTGTTGGTACATGTATTTAATTCTTTTCAATTCAAGTCAAACTTTAAAAACTTTCGTTTATTTGTGTAACAAAAGAAAAGAAATTGAACAACAATTTCATAAGGGCTGGTGACACTTATGTTATATTTATTTTAATCTGTGCCAGTTAGAACTGTTTTATGTCAATGGAGTTCTATCTATTATTAAAAGAGTTAGATATTCTGATAACAAAAAATTCTTACGCTTTATGATTTGAAATGTTTGTAATTAAAATTTTTTGCTATTTTAAAGACCAACAGGAAGTGGCAAAGCCCTAAAGCTTGGAGGAAAAGGAAAAGATGTTGACTCATTTGTTGACAAGCTCCGGCAAGAAGGAACAGGTGAGCGTCTATATATGCCTTTGATTTGTTTTTTATTAGATTTAGTTAAAAGATGATGTTTCGATTTTTATCTAAAGTGTTTTCATTTAGAAGCAGTTTAATTTCTGCACTGTCTAGGAATCCATTTTACACAATTTTACGCCTGGAATTCCCAACAAAAATTGTTGAATTTGATATTGTGAAGACGAAGTCATAATGGCTAAGTAGTTAGATCATTTAACTGCAGCAACGAGAAACAAGATAACCGTTCCAAAGTCCCCTACCAATGTTGCATGCCTTTGTAGGTTCTGGGGGGGGGGTACTTATTCATGAATAAATATTATTGTTTAGATCATTTAGACCGCTAGATACTAAGCTATGATCTTCTTTTTCAGAGGTCATCACCCAAGCATCTTCAAGACAACCAACAAAAGCACCCACTCCATCTGTACCCATGTCAAGGTAAACCTCACTTCAAATCCCAAAGCAAGTCCCATTTTCGAAACCATGCAGGCAGTTTTTGGCAACAACAAAAAAATACCGTAGCCTGCCTTTAGTAAAAACTCACCTCTCTATTTTTGATTTGTATTAAAATGGTGTGGACACTGGACCACCATTTCAATCTCTCATACATTTTTTTTTCTCTTTAATCCCCTTGTCTCTCTCTCTCTCTATTTCCATTCTATCCTTCCCTTAGTTTTCGTCCTTCTTGCCCATTTTTCCAGCTTTCTATTTAATTCGGAAATTTGGACTGCCAACTATTTCATTGAAATATATATTATTTACATTGATACATATTTACATTGAAAAGCTTTGCTGGAATATTTAAAAGTAAAAACTTTGCTTTCTTTTCTCTATTGAAAATCACTCACAGCTGGCTTTTTCTAATTAGAATGAAATGTCTATTTGGAAATCAATGCTGTTACTCTTTCAAAAAAAATTCGCGGTTAAATATATAAGTATATATATGGTGGGGTTGGTATGAGATTTCGAATAGAAACTGTGAAACTCTGAAGTGGAAGTTTGTAAAACTATCTCTTATTCACCTCAAGATAAAGTTTAGTTGGTCTCTGTTTTCATACGAACTGTCATTATTCTGTTGTTTTTCGTTTAAAGAAAGTGGGCAACCCCTTTGTTTCTCTTCTAGTGTTCATATTAAAGTAGATGAAAAAATCACGTTATCTGCTGGTCGCCATGGAGGGCTACAAAACATGGAAGTCAGGGGAATGGTGTTGCTGAGAATATCCGACCCTGCTATGACAAAGCTTTGCCTAAAGGTTGATAACATTGATGATAGGGGTTTCCAGATGCAGGTAAGACAATATTTATTGAAATGAAGGCGTAAGTCAATACTTGTAAGGCAACGATTTTCGGCCTCTTGAACCAGCTTCGTTTATTCAATCAGCTATACTTTTTAGCAAACAATGGACCATATATGCTTTAACGCAACGAGGCGATTATACGTATCTGTATCAGAGTTTTAGATTGGTCATATCGCTAACTCAAGCCTCCAAGGGAACGATGAAAATTGTTCAAGTTAACCATTATTCAAATTATTAGGCGCTTGAATATATTTGGAAAACTTCAAGTTATCGGGTTATACTAAATGTCTAGACAATCTCCGTCGTAAGAGTTGTTTGCGAAGGGTTATACCGTTCCTATTTTCGTTTTGCTCGACAAAATAGCTACATGCCTGCAAAGCCAAGGCGGCCATTTTTCCCTTTTAGAGTATTTTAAGTAAGAAATATTTGGATTCAAGTTTGATTTTGCCGCAGACAAAACAGTTGTTTAATAGAGACAGAAAACTAATTCTAAGACTCTGTTGATAACGAAAGAACTCAAGTTTCCTGTTCGTTTCCTGCTCGTTTCTTCTCGTCTTAGCTCGTTACTGTTCGTCCTTATTTTAGCAAATAAGTTATGAACAATTATCTACCTTTGATTAGCCACACATGCATTTCTGAATTCTTCATCCTCTACATTCTCGGGTCCCCTCTTTTTTAAAGAATTATTATTCTTTTGGTTGCTTCATTAACGAAAATTTAAATGCATGTTTCCCATGAAAGTATACTATTTATTTTCTTTGCCAAGCTTTGAAAACCTGCATTAATTACGTTTAAACAATAAAATAGGCAAAAGTTCGCGACTATCAAATTTCCTACTTGTTTTTGTCAATGTTGAATCCGAACAATGTGGATTTTGATGTATGCAATTTAAAACCATCGCTAGAAGGTTAGAGTAAACCCGAAGTCACAGCTTTTGTCTTAAGTATTTGAATTAGAAATAAACAGATTGGAAGTCATTTGGAGTACTAAGAAAATATTTACCTTTTTGGTACATTTTGTGTCTATAATCTTGTTCTTTTTTGTGTTGCATTTACATGACCGATAATCAAGCTGTTTTGTTATCAATCCTGTGTTTATTTTTTTTCTAGACGCATCCAAACATAGATAAAAAACTTTTCAGCCAGAACTCTGTCATAGGACTTAAACAAAGTGGGAAGGGCTTCCCCCTCAATAACGAAATTGGCGTGGTGAAGTGGCGGTTGCAGACAAAAGACGAAAACATGATACCGTTAACGAGTGAGTTGCTATTTATCTTTTTTATAAATATTTTTACATGAAATATTAAATATTTTACGTAGGTAAATATAAAGATTTTACATTATGAATTTTCAAAAGTATCTTTTGTCAGTAGATACCACACCGCTCCACCCTTTGAAAGACGTATTCGTCTTTTTCTTCTAGTTAACTGTTGGCCCAATGAAAACGATGGACAATGCGAAGTTACAATTGAATATGAATTGAATCTCGAGGACCTGGAACTGAATGACGTCACGATTCAAATACCTGTACCGTAAGTATTTATAGGCATCAGTTGATCATTTGAGTGAATGATAGTTTAAAAAGGCGTCATTTGACCGCGCTGGATGTGTTTGTTATAAATTATTTCTGGGATTAGATGGTTAAATTTCTTGTGTTTCTTCCTGTGTTGCCAAAAAAGCACGTCCAGATGTGTTGCCAGAGTTTATGAATTGAGAACGAGAAGATAATTTCTCGACAGTTCATGCTCAGTGCTAAACACGTTGGAGCTGATGGTTTATTTTCAGCGAACAATTTTTTGCATCATATATAAACCGCATAATGTTGCATACACTAGGTTTTATGTGATATATAACCTTTCTGCGATTTCTGAAATCAAAGTTTTGCATTAAAGTTTCTTTGCAGTCTTGTATATTTGTAAGTTTTTTGTCCTTGACCGTCTAAATGGTATTATGTTTAATTTTGTTAGCGTATATAGCTCTTTCTTGTTGAGTTAACACTCCCTGATAATTCATTTTCACAGATCCGGCGTTGGTGCACCTGTAGTCGGTGAGGTGACAGGAGACTATTATTATGATCAAAAGAAGTCAATGCTTGATTGGCAGTTGCCTGTTATTGATGCATCGAATTCTCAAGGGAGTTTAGAGTTCACAATGGCCGGTCACCCTGATGATTTCTATCCTATAAATGTTTCGTTTTATTCACAGAAAACCATCTGCAAGTTACAGGTCAGTTACATTTTTTAATTCTTATGTCGCCAGGGAATTATAAATAGTTTTGACTTTGCTGTAACTAAATTGAAATAATCATATGCTTTTATTTCTTCACTTTTGCTTAAGAACAGGATGGTCTCCGAGTGTAACCCTTAATCGTACTATCACCAGCCAACTAGTTTGACAAACTCGTATGGTAATTAGGAAAACTCGTATGTTGTCCTATGCTTGTAAAGCAGCACTCAACATTTCAACCTGTTTCAAGCAGGGACAGTCAAATATTGGGAGGGGCAAGCCGATTATTTTGAAAAGATAACATTACATTTTCTCATTGTTTAAGAACAGAAAACGATCGCCCAACGCCCTCCCCCCCAAGTGTCCGCCCCCAAGTATCCGCTCCAAGTGTCCGCCCCCAAATATCCGCCCCAAGTGTCCGCCCCCAAGTGTCCGCCCCCCCCCCCTCCAGTGTCCGCCCCTAGTTTCAAGCCAATAACAATAAAGCAGTTATATAAAGATCGCAGTGGTACCGTTGAAAGCGTAGGGTTTAAAGCAGTTTTAACGTTTTGTATACCGGGCTTTATCTAATGATTGAAATGTTTGGGTATATATTTGACATTAAATATTTTTTTCTTCTTTTAGGTTTTAGATATACTGAATTCCGAGTCAAAGACAGCTGTTAAATATTCTCATGAAAAAGCATTGACTGTCGAGAAATATGAAGTGGTTTGAGGATCAGACATTTTATATTCAGTTGATTCATTGAACTCAATTAATGAACTAGGCCCACTGAAAGAGTTAACAATTTATTTGAATTATTGTCTTGCGGTCATTATCGTAAAGGTTCATAGCCTTGATAATGAGTTACAGCCAAACCAACATATTTTTCAAATAACATTAATCTCAATAATTGCGAGTTTTTTAAATGCCCTATTTATAGAGCCCTAAAAAGATAGAACCGAAAATCACACTAAATAATTTACAAGTAAGGTCGCCGTTATCGTTATTTTATCAAGTGACTGAAATGGGTTCCGCTCAAGGGATGAAATACTGTTGACCCTTTAATATATCATAGTTTACAGGTCATAAGTCAGAGGTCAGAGGTCACGCTTTGGGTTTGTTGTATTCTTCCTCATTCAAACAACTGCTCGGGTTCCGTTTAGAACATTCTTTGGATGTATCACTATGCCCAAATAGTTGCCCTTTGACCCCAATTTTCGTAGATTCAGCTTAGTTGCTTGTAGATCAGAGTTAAATACCATATTCTTTCTTCATAAGGTAATCAGAATTGAAACAGTTCGTTTCTTTGTGGTTGTTACTTCTCTGCATCGTTGTGTTGGAAACAGTGTTAGAAAACGGTTTTTTAAAACTGTTAATTGGGAAAAACTCTTGGCCCCAGTTGGTTCTATATGAAGAGAAATAGCCCTCTGGATCGATTAAGTACAATTCTCGTGGAACAGCTGGTATGGGCCATGGCGCTTTGACCAGTGGACGCCTTTTTTACAATATTTTACAAGAGATTAGTTCTATCAAGGCTTTTCGAGTTGGAGAGGCGCGATTTTCTCAAAAGAAAAGTTCCATTTTAGTTTAATCGAATATATATTTTTTTGGAACTTTGGAACAAATTTCTCACCTTTAAGCATTGATCCAACTGCAATTCCACTGATGATCTCCACTTAAAAACCACTAGACTGGTTGTGCCCTATTTACTCGACTACAAGCCGCCTTCGTTTATAAGCCGCCGTCGTTTATAAGCCGCCCTTGATTATAAACCGCAGCAAAACGTGGCAAAAATTGATTATAAGCCGCGGCTTATATTCGAATAATTACGGTTAGCGGCGTACGTAACGTTCAGCTGCCACTGCACGAGGGCTCACCGTACCCAGGTGGACAGGTTCAAAGTTCAAACCTTAGCTTTCACCGTATTAGAAAATTGTGATCGCCCAGAAATGTTTTGTTGCAAGACACTTGCTTTTCACGTGCACAATTGTGAATCAGCAGCTAGTGTACATGTGATTTTCGAAGAACTGATCGGATTTTTGGCAAATTGCCTCTCAATACCTATTAAGTAACAACAGAGCGTGGTGCCTCTCGCAACACGAATGGCAACTTTTGATGGGTTGATGATGGGGATCAAAGCAAAATACTTAACGTTTTCGCTTCAATTTACAGGTATTTCACATTTTGTTCTTACAATTTCAATTTTTGTATACAACATTTTTTTATGTACATTATATTCTATTTCTTAACCATTTTTATTTTTATAATTGATACATGTAGCTGGGCAATTCTATTTCTAGCCCGTTGTGTCAAAATTTAAATTGATGTTGTAACTTTCCATTTAATTCATGCAATGAGACATTTAATTGTAACCAGAACTTCTCCGCCTGTTTTGCTAATTTTTTTACACGAAGCATCGTTTAAGCATTATTAGATTTTTAGAAATGTTTACTACTTGCGGCGAAAAGTTGATGAAATGTAAGAAACAATGAACGCCGCAGCGCGCCGAGAACAAACAACAATGAACACAAGTAAATTAATGGTAGGTAATATTTCACCCTGGCATACGGGGCTTGAATTTGAAACCCCGAAGAGCGAGCGACAGTGACTACCCCATAAAGAACCTGGTAGAAATTACAATGAAAAAGATATTTATTACTAGCGTTTTACATAACAAAAGGTACAATTTACATGATAAAATTTAAGATAATATAAAAGCAAGATAAGAACAAAAGTTTTTTCAAAAATTTGTCCGTACAAGATTTTAGCACTAAGATTTTTGGTTATTACTAGTAGGCAATTTATTTTTCTTAGACCTTTATACAATATTATACATTCACATTTTAAATTTCTATAATATTCGTATTATAATATTCGTATTTTGATATAACATTCCTCTTGATTGGGTTTTTATATATTTTTTAATGGCTTATAGCTTGGAGGCTTAAAGGTAACCCCACATCCAGGGATTAAAAAATTTCAAAGTTTGATCAGTCAGAGTTCGAATTCCCTAGCAAATCCTGGAAAAAATCTATAGAGACAGAAATATTCGAACATGACCTAATATTCAGCCTAATCTTTTTAATTGGGGGAAGGGGGGCACTTTCCTATTCTATTCATAGTGCGTGCTACTTAGTGAGTCTGGTACCCAAGGTAAGTGCTTGCTGATGTTTCGTAGATAACCATGGGCTCCGATTAGGTTGGGAGGGGGGGGGGGCAAGGGAGATTTTACAAATCATAACAAAAAATGTTTAGTAAAGTTCTATTGTTTTGCAAAAAAGTGGCGGGGCCATGGCCCCTCCAGGCCCCTCTTTGTCGGAGGCCCAGATAACTGGTCTAGATTTATCCATTAATCATAAAACACGAATTGTTTGTACAACTTTGTATCCCAACTTTTGATGATTCAATTTATTCAACTTTTATGCCCTTTAGCTAACCTATGATGATTATTGCACATGTGATTTGTGAATGTTTTTAAATGTAAGCGAACAGCCTCAATTTGTATAGGGCTGCAGCGAATTCAACACGTTTTTCATAATTTAGATGCTAGCTGATTTTGTTGAAAAAACTAAGATCTTTCAAGTACAGCGGGGCAAATTACGGACTGAGGGGGCTACGATCTTTTGGGATTGAAGATTGCTAAAACCAAGAGCAAGGTGATTTTTGGATGGTTTTGAGAGCGTTGAGGGGAGTCAGATGCTCAACCCCTAATCCTTTTCTAAATGCCAAAGAAATTATTGATGCTTTTTTCAAGACATTATTACAAGAGCTCCATAGTACTTTTCAAAACACAAACACCACTGTAAAAGCTATTATAGTCATTCTAATCATTGTGAACTTTATGATTGTGTCAGAAATATTTAGCAATAAGGCACTATGATTAAAAAAGAATAAAAATGATGTATTTTTGTTGAATTTCTGGGACGTTCACACACCTCGTTCTCAATCACACCTTTGCAGAACCTCCTCTAGAGTTTTCGTACATTTCATTGTCAGGTGACCCAACAAAAATGGCTGAGGGTACTGTAAAGGTGAAAAACCACCTTCCACCAGGAGTAAGGTGCCTTCGCTCATTCTCTAACGATGACACACCGCCGAGTGAAAATCGGTGAGTAATTTAGGAATTTTCCAATTATTTATTTTAAGTCTTGATTTGTTATTAAAGATTGCCGGCTTCCGGTTAATCTTTAGACCTTTATGGCTGCTGAAATATAATTAGTGATTAGACTTGCTCCATTATTTTTAAATTGGTTAATTCTTTGCTATAATTACAGTTTGATCTGTTTAGGCCGTATGCAGTGTATATGACAAATATTATTTCAGACGTAAAGGTATCACAGACGTCATGGCGTTTGATCTGTTCCTTATCCACGTCACAATTGTGCTGCCTATCTTTTTGAAAACATTCCACAAATCATGATTATGATAATATTCGCAAGCAGTCGCTCAAGCTAGCCAATTTTATTTTAGTAGCAATGATGGAGTATTGTTTGTCGTGGTAAATGTCATTTGGGTGTACCTAGCCCACAAATGGCAACACCATAAACACCTTGAAACGTTTTCTGAATATTTTAAAAATTTGATTTTTCGGTTGCTTAGGAAACAGCTTATTTTGAAAAATTCACCTGCCTAAACTAGAATGCGCAAAAAACATTTCCCAATTCTCCATTAACAAGGCACAATAATCCTACATTTTCTGTTCTTTTAAAACTGTTTTAATGCAAATAATTATTCAAACCAGAGTCTTACCATGCTTTTACCCTTTGGCCATGATTTTGGAAATCTTAGCTGCTTCATGATCATGCGTCAAGAGTCTTTATTCTTTAAAAAATTGTTTAATGCAATAAACTTTGAAACTTTCTAATAAAAGAACAGGATTAACAGTCCATATTTTGGAACTTACATGTGATAATTTTTAGTATGTGAAAAATATTATTTTGATAAACTTATTGTGTTTACCTACTAAATTTCAAGGGCTTAAAAAAATTTTCTGTTCTTCTTGCACTATATAAATTCATTAGATCAAAACCTGTATAGTTTTAGAGATACTTTTTAAATATACTATTTGTTATGTGATTGTTCTTAAAATACCATTGACAGCAAAGTTTTAAGTTTGCTAACTGTGGTCTAAAAACTTTAGTGGAGTGGTATAGGGCTAGTGGTTTTCCAAAAGATTTTTTAGCATATGGCAAGTCTTAAATAGTCTTACATGCTGCATTGTAGGGTTGATAACTTTGTTGATCTTTGAGAACTCCACAATAATATTAAGACTAAATTAAGTGGCTTTTGATTGGTATGTTTTTCTTATGATAGTGTATGAAAACATTTGCTCCTACAACACAAGTCAATACACCAAAGTGGTCAACTGCAAGGCCAGTATGGTCGCAGATTGTTCTTTTCAAATCAAAAGTCTTCAGCCCGCTGGTTTTTTCTAATATTGTTCCTTATCATGGTAATGCGTTTCTCTCTCCCAGTTGTTTTGAAGTTACCAGATAAAGTTATGATACCTGCAATTTCTTTTTAGAATTAATTAAATGACATGTGCATCAAACTTGCATCAAACTTGCATCAACCTATAGATTTACGATTAAGTTTCATTAAGATTAATTTAAAATTCTATATTTTCAGTTACAAGGCATTTGTTCTGGTGCTCACCTTTATGGCATACACCTCTTATCATCTTGCCAAAAGACCAATTAGTGATGTGAAGGTAATTATATGCAACACCTCTCTGTTTGATCGCTAGAAAATTTGTTAAATCCCATCTTTTGTAGCCTAAGCATCTTTTGTAATTTAGATTATGTTTTGAATAGATTTTGATGTTTATACAGTGTTGGTTATATTAGGAATATGATTGCACATAGGCACCTTTACACATGCCTATAATTCCCTAGGCATGCTTTTGATGGCAATGGCAGAACCACATTTTGACTGACTATTTTTTTCTCTAATTTTCCCGCAGTTGTTTTTGTTAAACTCAAAGTTTTTGATTTCTTTTACATGAGTTGTCTTGGTAGAATGTCTGGGAACATAATCACACTGTAAAAAACCTAATGTATGCTTTCCTTGTATGTTTCTATGTTGTATGCTTATCAAAGTAAGTCTGTTGCCTTCTAAATTCATTTGTTATAATTTAGGGAACATGGAATCCAAACTGTACAGTCGAGAGAGTAAATAATACCTGTGCTGCCTGGAAGCCTTTCAGTGAGTTCCTTTTTTATAAAAAGTTCTTTGGTTCCTTTCTATCACCTAAAGTTGTGGTGCCATTTTTGTGTTATCATACATTGTCAGACTGATTTTTGCTTGCTAAGTTTTAATAGAAACAGATGCCTTATTTTCAGTGTGAAAATTTGGATTGAGGTTGCATGAAAAGATTCCCCATTGCCTTTTTTATTGTAAAGGTGACAAGTCAGTGATCAGAGATTTTTATCCAGTTAGAGAATATACTATTAAATGTTATTTGAAATCTTATCACAAAAACTGTGCTACATTTTATATACAAAGAAAAAGTAAACAATGTGTTGGGTTTAAAGTCACATATACACATGCATATATGTAGAGTTGACTTTTTTCAAGCAAAGTGTTTGACAAAGGATCAAAATTTTGATAGTCTCAAACATTAGTATAACCCATAAAGTAATTTTTTCTTTGTCATTTCCATTCTTGAACAAGCATGATATACTCTAAGCAAAGGTAAAGCCTGGTTCCCATATAATCATAAGAGTGTCAGCAACGGTCTGCGACAGTCTGCGTCAGTCTGTGTTGGTCTCCTGATGACTCTGAATCGCAATGGATGTAATTAACCAATCAAAGGAAAGTGATTTGGCGTGTTTTTGCTTGCTGTTGTCTTGTTGTCAATGGGAAAACTTTTTCTTTGATCGTTATGGAGGATGGAAGAAAAGATCGGCGACATGTTCCAACTCTTACAATTTTTTGGGAACCAGGCTCCATGGAAGATGGAAGAAGAGATCAATGACACATTCACTTCTTTTATGATTTTATGGGAACCAGGCTTTATCGATGTAATGATAAAGTCTTTTACTGAGATCATGACTTAAGTACGTATATAGAACAGGATGGGACAGTTAGATAAGTAGACAATAATCACACTGAATCTTGGAAGAGCAACATTTTGCTTTAAGCTTCTAAAATACAAATACAAAACCATGTTAAACAAATAAACTTTGAGAGCTCTTTCCAGCAATGCAATATGATTACCTCTCAAGGAATGAGGTTTCTGTTTTTTACACAGCTGCCGAATATTTAATTTGTGCTTGGTGTGTCTTCTGTGGTACATGCTCTTGTGACACAGATTATATGCAAGTTCCCATGCTGCAGCTACTGAATGACATTTGTGTTATTCTCTTTTAAGCTGGATGACAAGAAAAAAATGCCCATTAGGGCATTTGATTTTTGTTGTATTTATACTTTTGGCTAGAAAGTGTATTAAGACACAGTCCTTTTCTGTTAAGGATACAATAATTTCTTAAGAAATTTAGCAAGGTCTTTTTAATTAATCACAATTTGACTTTATTTACAGGGTTTTCAAAATGGTATTTGTAGGGTTTCAACTATGTTAAGGATTAAATGCACACTGTGAATTACAGCTATAATTTTAATGGCTTTGGTTTGTGATTCATTTTGTTTTGGACACAAAGGGAAAACCATGCTGTTAGAATCGTATCAATTGAAGCTTTGATATCTTAAGTGAACCATTTATTGAAGGGTTTTGTTGAATAGATATACAGGAACAAAGCAATACAACCACGGGTATCCAATGTAACGAGATAAAATTTTCAAAATAAATTAAATTTAAGAAATACTAATATTTCGCCAGGGCATACAGGGCTTTATCAGAGTAAATGAAACGAACGAGTGAATGGATTTAAAATGTGAGATGGTGGTGCCGGATTGGTGGATGTTGAATGGTGTGAATGCAGTGCAGTGGAGAAAAAATGGGATGATGGAAGTGGGGGAGGGAAGGGTGGTGGGTGATGTGAGGGGATGTGGGTGGTGCTATGGAGATTGATGCAATGGGATGATAATGATGACTATGAATATGAATATAAAAAAAAATTTGAAAATTTTATCTCATTACATTGGATTCTCATCGTTGTATTGATTTGTTCCTGTATATCTTTCGTATTATTATTCATCTCATTTTGTTGGATAACTGTGGGAAGTTTTTACTGACAAAGAAATAATCTTGGCAGCATAATGCCTAATCTCCTGTACAATTTTTTTGTGATGATCTCAGAGATTATGTTTTTTTATTTTTTCTAGACATCAATATTTTATTGGGATTTTTTGGTAAATTTTTAAAGTTTGTAATTAGGGGAATTTTGTGTGTGAAATTTCTGTATTTGATATTTACAGAAATTAATATATGATGCTAAGCATAATTGATTATCAACATCACCTACGCAAAGTGAAGCCATAACGCACGACTAACTCTACAAGATTTGCCATTTGCCAAATATGATCTTCCTTATTGTTCCAAAAATCAATGAAGTCACCAGAATTTCATTTGTAGTAAACTCAGGGGCGTCACCAATGGGGGTATGTGGGTGGTCTACTCCTACAATTCTTTATTTTCATTTACACAGAAATAATTTTTTCAGGCGACAGAAGAAATTTATCTTCTCACCCTGTAGTATATTTTTAACCTTTTTGCAATAATTGTAACTTATTAACATTTCTGTAGCAGTTGATCTTTCAAAATTATGACACTAAAAATGCTTGAAGTTCAATTTTTTCGAATGCTGTAATATTGAATAAGCATTGAGGCAGCATATTAAAGTATTTATTTTGTGAGAGCATCCTAGAAGAGTGAGACACGCCGTTTTTATGGGCAAAAATAATTACTGAACCCCTCCAAAAAACTTTTTGGTTTCGCCCTAAGTAAACTTATTTTGACATTACAATACATTGGGATTTCCCTGCCGTTTTAATTGCAGGAGACCTACGCCCATTTAATTCTCATCATCCTTGAATAAAACTTGCTCTAACTTTTCTGATGTGCTCTCGTTAGTTCTTGTTTACTTCCTTTTGCTTCAAACAATTATTTTTCAAAACATTCAGAACTATCTATCTTGAGAATTCCTCGCGTCATCAACTACTTTTACCATCATAATGGCTTTGGTCTAAGCCGAAACTCATGATATTTTGTGATATTTTATGAATGTTTATCATCGTGGTTTTCAAAGTATTCAAAGGCTTTTAAAAGTAATAAAATAATTATACACTGTTAGAAAAAGTGTTGTCTATAAAAATTTGTTTTTATGATAAAAACTTCGATTTTTCGATTAAGAATTTATCCTTAAAGTGTTTTATGAATTGCTTTATTACCTTTTCTCACTATCAAAGAATACTCTTTATTCTAGAAATACGTGAAATTTAAGGACATTTACTCTACTTTAGATATAATGCTCGAAAATATGACAATTTCCAAGCAAGGCTTCCAAATATTACCTGCATTGAATGTTTTTTCAAAGTTGACTTTAAAATCCTGTGGCAGAATACATAAGGGCAACTTTGAAAGAAAGAGGAAAATTTTTCTACAAAACTTCATTCCAGTTATGATAAACTTCTTTTATTTAACAATAATAAAAATAAATAATTCATTTCAATTACAGTTCATACAGCAAAAACATTTCAATAGCTAACTACAAAGAGGTAATATTATTTAAGATCGTACTCGGAACAAAATTTCAAAGACGAATCTCATTTCATAATTATCTGTAAATGTCCCAGAATGTTTCGAGCTATTTAATCAACTTCTTCTACAGTTGGTCCATTAGACGTTGCTTGTCCAGCTGACATTCCACCAGCCCCACCAGCACTGTACAAGTTCGTAATAACTGGCCTAGCCACATTTTCCAGCTCTTTTCGCTGATGCTCAAACTCGTCCTTGTCTGCTGATTGGTTTCTATCCAGCCAATCAATGACTTCTTTACACTTGGACAGAACTCGTTCTTTGTCTTCTTGCGATGTTTTGCTTGCAACATTTTGATCTTCCATCGTATTTTTTAAACTAAAGACATAAGTTTCCAAGTTGTTCTTTGACTGCACTCTCTCCCGTTGTTTCTCGTCCTCCTCTTTGTACCTGTCTGCATCATGAACCATTCTCTCAACTTCCTCGGCAGACAATCTTCCCTTGTCGTTAGTAATTGTTATCTTGCTGTTCTTGCCTGTGCTTTTCTCAACTGCAGTTACGTTCAGTATTCCGTTTGCGTCGATATCAAAAGTGACATCAATTTTTGGCACTCCTCTTGGTGCTGGAGGGATTCCCGACAAGTCGAACCGTCCGAGCAAGTGGTTGTCTTTAGTCATTGCCCTTTCTCCTTCATATACCTGGATGGTGACTGCTGGTTGATTATCAGCGTACGTCGTGAATGTCTCTGTCTTTTTGGTTGGGATTGCGGTGCTTCGCTTTATGAGAGTCGTCATTACTCCACCAGCCGTTTCGATTCCAAGAGACAAGGGTGCCACATCAATCACCAGTAGGTCTTTTACTCCTTCGTCTTTATCACCACTCAAGATTGCTGCCTGCACTGCTGCACCGTAAGCAACAGCTTCGTCTGGATTGATTCCTTTGCAAAGCTCTTTGCCATTAAAGAAGTCACGCAACATGTTTTGCACCTTTGGTATCCTCGTTGATCCACCAACCAGAACTATCTCATCGATCTGTCCCTTGCTTAACTGGGCGTCTTTTAAGGCTTTCTCCACTGGTTCCAAGGTGCCACGAAACAGGTCAGCGTTGAGTTCCTCGAAGCGAGCTCTTGTCAAGGAAGAGTAAAAGTCGATGCCTTCAAAGAGAGAGTCGACCTCGATGCTGGCTTGAGTTGCTGATGACAGTGCCCTCTTCAGTCTTTCGCAAGCAGTTCTAAGTCTCCGTAAAGCTCTCTTGTTTCCACTAATGTCCTTGTTGTACTTGCGTTTGAATTCCTTTATAAAATGATCAACAACACGATTATCAAAATCTTCACCACCGAGATGGGTATTTCCACCAGTCGACTTCACCTCAAACACCCCGTCTTCGATGCTGAGTATTGAGACGTCGAATGTGCCACCACCTAAATCGAAAATGAGCACGTTCTTTTCCTTGGTGCACCCCTTGTCCAGTCCGTACGCAATCGCTGCTGCTGTCGGCTCGTTGATTATTCGTAAAACGTTTAGACCAGCTATGATTCCTGCATCTTTTGTAGCTTGTCTCTGCGAGTCATTGAAATAAGCTGGAACTGTTATGACGACATCTTTGATTTTCTCACCGAGGTATGCTTCTGCTGTTTCCTTCATTTTGGTGAGAACCATCGAAGAAATCTCCTCTGGAAAGAAATATTTCTGTTCTCCCTTGTAGGTTGCCGTCAGTTTTGGTTTGCCATTGTCGTTGATGACCTTGAAGGGCCAATGCTTCATGTCCTCTTGTACTGTGGCATCGTCGAAACGTCTCCCGATTAGCCTCTTGGCATCGAAAATCGTGTTCTCTGGGTTCATGGCCACTTGGTTCTTTGCAGCATCTCCAATCAGCCTCTCGTTGTCGTTAAAGGCAACGTAGCTCGGTGTTGTTCTGTTTCCTTGATCATTGGCAATAATTTCCACTTTGCCATGTTGAAAGACCCCTACACACGAGTAGGTCGTTCCCAAATCGATTCCAACTGCTTTCGGCATTTTCTTATCCTCTGTGTTTCCAAAATCACAGCAAATGTTAGATACTAGTCGCTTTCTGCGGAAGTAATTCTCTTCTCTTTCGATTTGTTCGCTTCGTACTCTCTACGATTGCAATTCTGCCCTTGAGTACGGCTTCCGTCATTTTATACTGTTTGTTTGAAATTCAAGAAACTTCGAGAATTCCCGCGAAAAGTTTCGAAGAAATCCTAGGAATAAATTATGCAACGTAGCTTCTGATTTGCTAGAGCAAGCCGATAAACAATGAAAGAGCTAGCTCATTTGTTTGAGGAAACAATGGTTTACCAGAATATTCGAGATCGTTCATAGTCAGGGGATTCCCGCAATCGAGGGCAGCTTACACGTTCTGGTAAAATCTTTTTAAAACCTAAGAGGGTAGTACAAGAGAATAAGAAATATTTTCTATTTTAAGTAGCACCACAGAAAGAGGTGTAATTATCTTCAATGTCATTTCTTATTCTGCTCTACCTTTCAATGCACAAGAGTTTTATGACTATATTTTTTGTCTGTGGTTAGATACTAAAGTAAATTCTGTGGTCATTTGCAAATTGCTTCATTTCTGACAAATTCAAAATATCCTTTTGGAGTCTACGAAGTATCAAACTCCTCTGAAAAATATTGACATCGAATCCGACCCGACCCCCTGCCCCGCCCCTCCCACTATCGAGCCATTTGAAGTAACGGCCCGCCCGGCTAGCCGAATCTTAGGAGTCAAGCCATTAAAACAGCATATCAGTTCTACCCTTGTATCTGCGATGGTGCTACTAAAATTAGAAAATATTTCTTATTCTCTTGTACTACCCTCTTAGGTTTTAAAAAGATTTTACCAGAACGTGTAAGCTGCCCTCGATTGCGGGAATCCCCTGACTATGAACGATCTCGAATATTCTGGTAAACCATTGTTTCCTCAAACCAATGAGCTAGCTCTTTCATTGTTTATCGGCTTGCTCTAGCCAATCAGAAGCTACGTTGCATAATTTATTCCTAGGATTTCTTCGAAACTTTTCGCGGGAATTCTCGAAGTTTCTTGAATTTCAAACAAACAGTATAAAATGACGGAAGCCGTACTCAAGGGCAGAATTGCAATCGTAGAGAGTACGAAACGAACAAATCGAAAGAGAAGAGAGTTACTTACGCAGTAAGCGACTAGTATCTAACATTTGCTGTGATTTTGGAAACACAGAGGATAAGAAAATGCCGAAAGCAGTTGGAATCGATTTGGGAACGACCTACTCGTGTGTAGGGGTCTTTCAACATGGCAAAGTGGAAATTATTGCCAATGATCAAGGAAACAGAACAACACCGAGCTACGTTGCCTTTAACGACAACGAGAGGCTGATTGGAGATGCTGCAAAGAACCAAGTGGCCATGAACCCAGAGAACACGATTTTCGATGCCAAGAGGCTAATCGGGAGACGTTTCGACGATGCCACAGTACAAGAGGACATGAAGCATTGGCCCTTCAAGGTCATCAACGACAATGGCAAACCAAAACTGACGGCAACCTACAAGGGAGAACAGAAATATTTCTTTCCAGAGGAGATTTCTTCGATGGTTCTCACCAAAATGAAGGAAACAGCAGAAGCATACCTCGGTGAGAAAATCAAAGATGTCGTCATAACAGTTCCAGCTTATTTCAATGACTCGCAGAGACAAGCTACAAAAGATGCAGGAATCATAGCTGGTCTAAACGTTTTACGAATAATCAACGAGCCGACAGCAGCAGCGATTGCGTACGGACTGGACAAGGGGTGCACCAAGGAAAAGAACGTGCTCATTTTCGATTTAGGTGGTGGCACATTCGACGTCTCAATACTCAGCATCGAAGACGGGGTGTTTGAGGTGAAGTCGACTGGTGGAAATACCCATCTCGGTGGTGAAGATTTTGATAATCGTGTTGTTGATCATTTTATAAAGGAATTCAAACGCAAGTACAACAAGGACATTAGTGGAAACAAGAGAGCTTTACGGAGACTTAGAACTGCTTGCGAAAGACTGAAGAGGGCACTGTCATCAGCAACTCAAGCCAGCATCGAGGTCGACTCTCTCTTTGAAGGCATCGACTTTTACTCTTCCTTGACAAGAGCTCGCTTCGAGGAACTCAACGCTGACCTGTTTCGTGGCACCTTGGAACCAGTGGAGAAAGCCTTAAAAGACGCCCAGTTAAGCAAGGGACAGATCGATGAGATAGTTCTGGTTGGTGGATCAACGAGGATACCAAAGGTGCAAAACATGTTGCGTGACTTCTTTAATGGCAAAGAGCTTTGCAAAGGAATCAATCCAGACGAAGCTGTTGCTTACGGTGCAGCAGTGCAGGCAGCAATCTTGAGTGGTGATAAAGACGAAGGAGTAAAAGACCTACTGGTGATTGATGTGGCACCCTTGTCTCTTGGAATCGAAACGGCTGGTGGAGTAATGACGACTCTCATAAAGCGAAGCACCGCAATCCCAACCAAAAAGACAGAGACATTCACGACGTACGCTGATAATCAACCAGCAGTCACCATCCAGGTATATGAAGGAGAAAGGGCAATGACTAAAGACAACCACTTGCTCGGACGGTTCGACTTGTCGGGAATCCCTCCAGCACCAAGAGGAGTGCCAAAAATTGATGTCACTTTTGATATCGACGCAAACGGAATACTGAACGTAACTGCAGTTGAGAAAAGCACAGGCAAGAACAGCAAGATAACAATTACAAACGACAAGGGAAGATTGTCGGCCGAGGAAGTTGAAAGAATGGTTCATGATGCAGACAGGTACAAAGAAGAGGACGAGAAACAACGGGAGAGAGTGCAGTCAAAGAACAACTTGGAAACTTATGTCTTCAGTGTGAAAAATACGATGGAAGATCAAAATGTTGCAAGCAAAACATTGCAAGAAGACAAAGAACGAGTTCTGTCCAAGTGTAAAGAAGTCATTGATTGGCTGGATAGAAACCAATCAGCAGACAAGGACGAGTTTGAGCATCAGCGAAAAGAGCTGGAAAATGTGGCTAGGCCAGTTATTACGAACTTGTACAGTGCTGGTGGGGCTGGTGGAATGTCAGCTGGACAAGCAACGTCTAATGGACCAACTGTAGAAGAAGTTGATTAAATAGCTTAAATCATTCTGGGACATTTACAAATAATTATGTAATGGGATTCGTCTTTGAAATTTTGCTCCGAGTACGATCTTTAATAATATTACCTCCTTGTAGTTAGCTATTGAAATGTTTTTGCTGTATGAACTGTAATTAAAATGAATTATTTATTTGTATTGTTGTTGAATAAAAGAAGTTTATTATGACTGGAATGAAGTTTTGTAGAAAAATTGTCTTTTTTCCTTCAAATTTCTCTGTTTATTGATGTCATTATAACCTATATGCATTCTTCAAGAAAACGTCAAAATTCACTTTGTAGAATATGGAACAAGGGACATTTTGGACCTTTTCATGGAAAATTATAAAAGATAAATATGAAATAATTACGAATATCTTATTTCAAGGTAGAAGAAACGTCCTAAAATTTTCGAAGTGTAATGTCTTATTAAAAAGTAAAATCAACAGAGTTATTAAAAAACCACTCTAAGGATTTAATCTAGTCCAAAAATGGCTGTGTTCAGTATTTTGCCAGCATATTTTTCAATATCACAAAGTACAAGAGATGATCTTGTTTTTTTTTACCATTAATGAATTAGCAAAGTTACTTTTACCATCATCGATCTCAACCATAATAATGATTATAATCACCCTCAATCATAATCATCTTTTCCATCTCTAACAACCTAATCATAAGTGAACGATTGTAAATTGCCTCTGAAGCAAACATTTTCAATCATATTTCATTTGCTATCCAAAGGACTTTTACCTCCTGATCAAAAATTATTGTTTTTTTTCAAACATATTGTATTTTTTTCTGACTTGAATGTATTTCGACAACTGAATTGAATTACGAGGAAAATAATTTTTGGTTTGGTGTCACTGCCACGTGAATTTTAAAGAAAGGAGAGAACTGTTTAAGTTGATGACTTAATGAAAAGTCAGAATTTTACAACAAAAACAGTTTAATCATAGTACACGTTGCTGAAGCTATCTGTTAAGGCAATAAAGATAAAAACAGTAGTTTGTTCTGTTCAAGTAGCCCTTTGAATAAGGTGTGTGTTTGTTTAAGGCAAAAACTTTATGAATACCGTATGGTGCTTATAATTAAGAATAGGAACAAGATTAAGTAAATTTATGGTAGCAAATAAAAGAAGTAGTATAATTTTGTAACTGTTTATAATACCATATTTTAGAATAGATATTGTTTATCTAGATTAGTCCCTAAACCTTAATAGCAGATAGAGCGATATAAATGATGGATGGAATCTCCAATGGAAGTTCATTGTAACAATTAGATCTCTGGAACCTAAGAAATGTTCTTACAACACCAATTCTCGACAGGGGCAGTCGAAGAGTTACATTTCTGCTTCTTATTTTGTATTCGTGAATTTTTCATCAGCATAGGATGATTATCCAATCTTTTAATTTCTTTTACGGCAGTTAAATATCAGGCATCCAGCTTTCAATTTCTTCTGGTTGAGGATTCTACAGAATCTGTTTTCTCTGAATTGATTTGATGGATAACGAATTATCTTGTGTGCTGTGCTTTTTCCTGAATCTTTTCTGAAACCTAAGCTATAACCCCTATTTTTTGCCAAAAACATAATTAATTGAGAAATTTACCACCAGTCAAGCCTCTTTTTCAGTTTCAGCGCCACTTTTCTCAACGCTCTGCGTTGCGTTGAGCAAATTGTTGGCAATATTTGTACATTGTACATAGATTTTGCTGCAAGCATTGACGTTGATTTCATCGATCTTGCTAGAAACGTGATTCGAGATGGAACCTTTTGATTAGATTTTCCAAATTCTTTTTATGATCATTACCATCATCATAATAATGATATATTAACCAGACCAACAGTAAGAAATCAACCAATTAATCACTTCACTTCAATCAACAACGTCAATCAATTAATCATAGTTAATCATAAATGTATTATTCTAGATTAACGTGTTTACATTTTTCTCCACAGCTGATAGAGATTTGAGCAAGGAATTATTTGCAGCCCTGGATTCGGCTTTCCTCTACTCATATGCCTTGGCCATGCTTTTCAGGTGAAACACGTTCCAGTTTATTTTTGTTAATGAACTACAAAACGTGACTTATCAAAATACATCCCGAGTCTTTTCAATTTTGTTTTACTTAATACTTGTAATTATGAAACATTGATTTCGGTAATTTGTTTATGATAACGTAGATTTTTATCATTATTTATTTCTTGATTATGTTGCCAATGTATTGTCTTGCTAAGGAGATGGTAACGTTGTTGAAGGCTTGTACTCGATAAAAACAGGCATTTTTGTTTCCTGATGTATCCTGCTTAACCGTTGCTTCGTTCAGAAGTGATATCTGCCAAACTTACTATATTTAACGGAAAGGTTCCATTTGTAACTTTATTTACCCGCATTTTATTGCATACAACAATTTTATGCTTGATAAAGGCATAAAAGCATGATGTTTTGTTTCATTGATTTAACTACCATAAAAGCCTTGTTTAGCCTCGTTCTTTATTAAGTCTCCTATCGAATAAGCCCCCACAGATTCTTGAAGTGGGCTTCATAGAGAGAAGGACATGCAGATATTTCTATATTTCAAAAGTTTGGGGTGAACATGTTGCCTTTGCAGTTGGATTGTATCTCCATAATCTTTATAACGAAATTACATTTAAAACCCGCTCCTTTTTTATTCTTTTTAAAAAATCTGGTTATGAAATTTATCGTTTAATACAGTTAAAACCCGCGTATAAGAGCCTGTTTTGAAATTTTAGCCTGATAAGGTTCTTATGTTTAGGAGAACTGAATTTAAGATTTTGGCCTAACAGGTTCTTGTACTGTATTTCTGATTTCAAAGTTAGCTTTTCCAATTACTAAAACTTGCTCTTCCGGTTCTTATCTTTTCTTCCCGTGGCAGCCTTTGCGACTTGCTGAAAGCAAGGCTAAAAAATGTCTGCAAAGCAAAATTGACAGCTCAATAGGTTTTGGTATAAAGTTCGTTGAGATACTATCCAACTGTAAAGGCCACATGTCCATCCCCTTTTTCCATTATAGCCCTCTCTTTTTCAAGGCCCCTTTTAGAAATTACCCAAGCCTTACACAGTAGAAACGGCAGAACAATTCTTTTTGTTGCGAATGTATTATTTTCCGAAATGCTGCAAAGTTTTCCTAGTGTTTTCTCATCTCTCTTCTATAGTGGATACATAGCTGAACACACTAGCCTGCGCTTGTATCTTGGTTCAGGGATGATAGTAACGGGCATTTTTACGTGTCTGTTCGGCATGGCGTACTTCTGGAACATCCACTCTTTAGTTTATTTCATTGGAATGCAAGTAAGTTTACGTCTATAGGGATCGACGTTGCGGAGGCCAAAGGTTGAGAGGGGGGGGGGCTTAGCATTGGTCTTGTCCGAATATAGCTGCTTCATTGAGATTAAATTTCCCTTATAGGATTTGCTAGTTTTTGCTTGATAAGGGTGGAGGGGGTTGCGCCCCTTCTGTCTTCCCTACGCCAATGTCAATAGGTCAAACGTCTTTTGAAAAACTTCTTGCATTAGCATATTTTAGCATATTCACTTGTTTTAGCTCTCTGTTCTACTTGTGTTGACAATGAAGTTAATGTTCACGATAACATGTTTAGAATGCAAAATGGGTCTAAGGAGATTGGAGAATGCAATTCTGCAAGATATCCGTACCGCTCCCCAAATTAGAAAATATTCTTGGTATATTATCATTTTCTACATTATACGCAGCAATTATTTGGAAAAGGGTATTATAGATAAAATGACTGTTTTATGTTAATGAATCCATCGCTTTTAGCGAGTGTTTGTTTACATGAAAGCATTTGCTTTCTGCCTGTTTTGATCCTCCAGCTTCAAGATTCGCTTAGCTTTAGTGTCATTGTCAATGCATTTTTAAATTTTGACCATATTTCATCTGTTGTTTCAGGTTATAACTGGCATATTTCAGGTAAATTTTAGCTTTAATCAGATTTTTTGATTTTCAAAATATTCTTTTAACAGCTTCTTTATGAAAATTCTGAAAGACCAAATTATCGAAAATATTTTTTAGAGTGAAATTTCTTGGGTTCTGTTTAGAGACCAGTTTTATATTGAGGCTGATTTGAAATTAGTTTGTTTGGCTTTGACTTGAGTTTAGAATGGACCTGAAGATTGGGGTTGTATAAGGTGAAGGTGGTCCCCTACACGTAGAGAAAACTTGAAAAGTACCTATGTTCGAAGTTTTCTCTGGCTCCTACTTGTTGGTGGGTGGACAGGGGGCGAGTATCCATGTTATTGCTGGGACCTGATATCAAGCCTCTGACACTGGCATTGTAATCATAAAATGAAATGAAGATTCAGGAAATTGCTATGGTATCCATGAAGCTGTTAATTTTCCCGTTCTATTTTATTCAGCATTTATCAACCCAGCAAAAAATTATTAGTCTTATTTTCCGAGAAGCCCCTTTCTCCCTCCTACGGGCCTATTCGACTGTAGGGTTATTAATAATGGGGAAATATTCCTATCAAAGGATTGTTTTGAGCCTGACATCCGAAAAAACTTTAAACATTCAATTCACACATATTTTACTAGTTTTTATGGTAGTAAGATCTACACTTATCATCATTGGTATGAGTTTACAGTAAATCTATCATATTGGTTTTACCTTAGGCCAGTGGCTGGCCGTGTGTTGTTGCTGCTGTTGGAAACTGGTTTGGCGAAGGAAGGTAACAATTTTTTGCAAAGTAATAGATCTATTGAATCAAATGTTTTATTTTGCATTAATTTGAAATGCTTCTCCGTATCCTACTCTTCAATGAAGTGTAAAATATGTTGGTATTTATTAACGTTGTTCTATTATGTTTTAAGGCTTATCGTGAACTTAAGCCAGGCTCTAAACGTTTCTAAATTACCTCTTATTATGTTGGACTTCTCATTCATTGAAACTGTGACCTACTTGTTTTCCTTACTCATTTATTCGACCTGTCCTATTTTATGATTTATGAATATGAAGTACACAAATTCAATTTTCATCTTTCTTTTCTTAATTTCTAAATTCATCAAACGTTTCCTTTTCGTAACTAGTTTTTTTATCAAAGTTTGTACTGAAAAGGTTTGACTAAAGTTTGAAAGTTGGTATTATCAGAAAATCAATCACATTTTAGACCCCGTTTACACTAGAACGGATCCAAATGGGTACGGGTCCATTTGGATCCGTGCTAGTGTAAACGGGGTCTTACACTAGACCTAAACGAGCACGGATCCAAATGAGTACACCTTGGAAAGCGATCCCAAATGGGTCCAGATAGCAGACCCAAATGGGTACGGATCCACAGGTCTAGTGTAAACGGGAGGCCTATCTGTGCTAGTTTGGGTACGGATCCATTTGGATCCGTGCTAGTGTAAACGGGGTCTTATACTTCACTGACTTGTTTTCTTTTACAGACGGGGTTTAATCATGGGAATATGGAATTCTCATGTGTCAGTTGGAAATATACTTGGCTCTGCAGTGGCTGGAATATGGTCTGGTGATCGTTGGTACGTGCATGCTCAGTCTCTTGGGTGGTGATAATTTTGGCTTATTCTCATGCCGCCTTTTTGTTTGTTTGTGTTTTTGCATCTGTTGAGATTTGTCCAGGCCTCTAAACATTTTTAATAAATTGCCGAAACAAGCAATATATTTCCTCTCTCCTCTTTCTTAAAATAGTTTCTTTTAATTTTTTCTCGTTCATTTTGCATCTTCAAGTTGTACTTAATTTAGTTTTATATGTTGATTGTAGACTGCCACAGGGTTTCTATGTATTCGCATGCTCCCTGTGGTATCGTCAGGTGAACTTTTGTATGTTTTGCAAAATTTTATAAGCATATAAAAAAGAATAAATTTTTTTGAAATTTTTTATTTGTTCTTTCTTCACCAGCCTGTCTCTTTTGAAGATTTTGTCTTCTTATTTTACAGGGGCTGGTCATTCATCGTGCCTGGTGTCATCATAATATGTGTTGGCATAATAATCGTGTTATTTCTCGTCAGTGGTGAGTAGTTATCTGGTTTTAGGCCTTTGCTTTGCCACTAGAAAAGGATTGTCTTAAGTGCCAATTACCACTCTTTTTGAGCATTATAAAACATGTTTAGATTTTGTTTAGTTGTGATAATAATATTGCTTTCCGAAATTGATCGTAGTTTTTGTAATATGGTACAGATTAAAGCAAAATTAATGTGCAAGCTGAAAAGTTTACCCAGTTTGAGAGTGATATAGCCATTATAAAGAAAAGAGCAGAGAGGAGAAGAGAAAGAAAATAGAAAAGAAAAGAAAAGAAAAGAAAAACGAGAAAAGAGAAAGGAGAAGAGAAGAGAAGAGAGAGGAAAGATAAAAATTATGCATTAAAATATAAATTTGTTTACACATGCCTTCTCAACATTCCCTGAAATTTCTTGTAGAACCTTCCTACGTCGGAATCATACCCGAAAGATCACGAGTAAGCCAATTTTATCTTTATTTGTTTCAACTTCTTCTGTTCAAATTAGTAATCTTGAAAACCACCCCAAAACTTGATCTGTTAATTGAAATATGGAATAGATTTCTTGATTCTCTCAAATTTATCCTCTGATTTGCTTCTGTTAATAGTCTATAGGCAGTTCCTCCTCAAATATTTTTTCATGTATATTTAAAAATATATTATATATAAAATTTTATTATCATAAACTGAATTAATATTGATCCTTTTAACTCAAGCATTTCACTATTCTTTTACTCTCGAATAGCAACCACGTTTTCTTCGTAGAGTTTTTAGGGTATAGGAATGAAGTTTAAAATTCTGTTGGGTCACATTAATATCATTACATGCTATGTTGTTTGCAGATGAGGGATTCAACCTTTGTAAGAATGAATGAAGATATGCCGGAACGGGTTGTGCGAAACAAAGGCCGTATCAAATCTGTCCCATCTTCATTGGTATGCCACTTTTTTTAAGTAATCTGCCCCCTTTTTTCAATTACAAGTCGTACCCTGGATAGCTCTGACTTTCGCCAAGTCGGCCTGATTTTCAATTCCTATTGGATTTTTCTACCATTTTCAAGTCAAAAGTCTGACATTTCCTAAGGCAGACCATTTTGTTATCCTACTTAAAGATCCGACATAACGGGATTCAACTGTATGTTTCGAGAAAACCCATCTCTATAGCCGTGTGGGAAAAAGCCCAGGTGGAACAGAATGTTTTATCCTTGGAGAGAATCTTTGCTGTGAATAAAGTTACTTTGTTACTAAGTGCATGGTTGCCCCCCCCCCCCCCACTTCTTCACTATAGTAAATGAGGTGATCATCCCACCTTTCATCGGATTTGTATGCTTTTCTAGTCGACGTCACTGACAAGATCAAGAGAAGGCAAGGCAATCAGTTTTATAGGGGCTCTTCGAATTCCGGTGAGTTCTTAATAAACATTACATTGCACATATATCTTCAATAAAGTTCTATTTCAATACAAAAGTAAAATCGGAGTTTCGAGTTTCCCTGCAACGTTGCAACATTGATCTTTAAATATCGTTCAGGATCAACACTGTGAAGCATTTAGGGATATTCAGAGAGAAAATTGAAAGATTAGAAAACCAATAAGAAGTCGTCTTTGTTAAACGCGTTTCTAAAGATTATCTCTTCTGTGCAGTTTCATTTGTCGCATTGTATCCCATAAGCTTTTGCATGCAAAAAAGCGAGTTAGAATACTTCAGTTTAAAGAACATTTAAAGCTGCAAAAAATGTCTAGATCTCTGTGGGTCTCTGTAGTCTGGTCTCTGTAGAGTTTAGTTTATAATCGGATAATATCATGTCTCAGATCAATTCTAACATTTATTTTTGTTTAATTTCCACAGGGTGTGATTGAATATTCCCTGTGTTTATTTTTTGCCAAGTTGGTTAGCTATACTTTTCTTTACTGGTTGCCATTTTACACCAAAAATACAGGTGAGAAAAACTGTTTTTTCATATCTTCGAATTAGAATCTTTGAATTTGTCTCAATTTTGCATTTTCAGAAAAAGAGCATTAATTGACAGCTTTTTGAAAATAACATGCTTTTATCACAAACTTTTATCATAAGTGGGGTTGGGGTGCAAAGGCGAGTTAAGGGATGGAAAAATGGGGTCCACACCCTTTGGGACGCCAGAAAACGCCCTATTTTAAAAATAGTTTTGTTTTGAGGGGGGGGGATGCGTCCACCCACTCTTGTCTCCCCCTCACTACTGGCTTTCGGGAATCTTACATCCTAGGACTATTATAAATGGTCCTTGGCTTTGTTCTTATGATACAAGATTAAGATATAATTTTTAGCTTCAGTTCTCTTGATATGGCCAATAACTTAGAAAAAGATATATTTTACCAATATATTTTATCAGTGTATAAACGAGAATTACTTTAAGAAAGTCTCCCATTATCAGTTTATGTTTATCAGTTTATTTTACGTCCACAACTAAAAGTATTAACCGTCTGTAGACAAATAATGCTGGTTTTCAATGCAATGTTATCCTAATATTAGATATATCTTCGTGGAAATAAACTCATGTTCATTCTAATTGTTGCAGCAATCGTTTTATCAAAACTTTGAAAGTGTTCTGAAATCTTAAGGCAGCAAGGAACTTGCAGAAAACTACTGCTTTGCGATTTCATGTATATTTGTAAACATTAAGTTGATAAAGTTGCATCCATAACTCTGGCCAATCTGGTAAAAGTGATTTTTTATCAGAAGCATATGACAACATTTAACGATTCTTGATTTCGTGGCCACGGTCTGAGAGATGCTCAGCTTTCGAGAACTCCCTATAACGATTTTTGGTTCTAAATTATATCAATTTTCATAGAGTTTAACTTTAATTGATGGTGCTTTTTCTATTCAAACTATGCTATTACTTTAATTGTTTACCAACGGCGCCCAACTTTCTTTCAGTTATTGGTGGAAGAATATTTAGTTCGGAAGAAGCCGCCGATTTATCCATATATTTTGATGTCGGGGGAATCATTGGTGAGTTTCGCAAAATTCCTACACCTCCAATTCCTCCAAAACACCCTCCAAATCTAGGAGGGAAAAGGTTAAGTTATGGCAAAACTTACCAAATTGAGAAATTTTGAATTCTTAAACTGGGGGCTAGATGTGTTTAGAAACGGTAATGCTGATAACCTGCGTTAAGAGAATCTATTTTATGGCAATCAATTTTAGCCTTATATTTACATTAAGAAAAGAGAAGAGGAGAAAATTTTCAAGAATGAGGGATTTATGAGCCACATAAGTGCTAGTGCACAAAGTGTAATTTTTGCTCATTTTCATAGCTTGTGCAGCAAAAGAACGCATCCTTAAACTCAATCGGGAACAAAATAGAAATTTAAACTTAAAACTATATTTGCTAAGTTTCTTTTCAAATTTCTTCAATTTTTTATATTTGTTTGTTTATTCTTCGACTATTACTTGTCATACTTCATTGTATCTGTTTTTTTCAGGTGGAATAATGGCGGGTTTTATTTCGGACAAGTCGAAGTGTAGTGGCATTACTTGTTGGGTCATGCTTGTTGTGGCAGCACCATTGGTAAGGAGAGAAAAAGGCAATCGACCATGTCAAAGTTCGCGAAGCCATGACTCAAGTGGGGTTAAAGTGGCAATAAATTCAATGGCAGCCTATATCATCGAAATTTGTGAATTCTTCTTTAGCTCAAGCAACGTCCATTGTTAATCAACGAAATTCAGATTTTCACTTAAAGTATTCACCTTTATTTTAAAGAAGTTTTGCGACCAAAATAATAAAATAACAGCCTCTATCCACAATGAATTTTTTGCTGGATTTCCCCACCTGGTCGATTTGAATTAGCTTTCGAACAATAGAACTCCACCATGGCGTCGCGAACTCCGCAGTGGCCTATACCCTTAATTGCTACACTGTAGCTTATGCAGAATGCAAATATGCACATATGGTATGCATTTTACTTTTTATAAGGCTGTTTATCGTGATAGCTTGCCATTGTACATTGGTTTCAACAAGCTGGGAGAATTTTCTAAATGAGGAATTTTTCAAACAGGCGATTCCTCGCAACCCCAGTGTTTTGGCCGAGCCATGAATCTGCTTCAGCATCCTGTGGAGAATTTTTCGGAATAGCAACAATGTTCTAAAGCAGATTTATACATATCACTTGAATGCAATTAAGGACATTTTATTTGAATTGAAGAAAGGCATTTGAACGGGGCATAAAAAGGGGGCTTTCGGGTCTTGGTAGTAAAAATCAGTTCAATTTTATCTTAATGATCTGTAGAGTGTTTCTGCGCTTCAATTTATGAGGCAATTTTCTGTCTATTTGAATGAAATGTAATCGATTTTTTTATTTTTCAGCTGTTTATCTTCAAGTTTTATGGAAGTACAAATTTAACTGTTTATATCGGTAAGTTTGTTATTAGTTTGGGGAAGGACCAATGAAGATAACTCGAAATCTTTTAATGAATTTAGGCCCACTTAATGGAGCTTTTCAAAAGCCCAGGCTGTTGTTCAATTTAAAAATGCTTTATTAGCACGGGGTGTTGTTTTTTCTCGCGCTATTTTTAAAATGGATACCCAGCAACTCTAACACATTTTTGAGAAGTTGATAGTTCTTTTTGTGAAGTAACTCACACTGCAACTTCTCAAAAGTAGTAATGACCTTTGTGTTTATTTTGGGAAGCTCAGCCTCACTAAACAAGCCAGCATTTGTTTGGTTGAACGAATTTCTTACTTTGCAATGCGAAATAACCCCTTTATTACACCAATGATTTTCCATGAATGAGCAACTTGTTTTAGCCGTTTAGAGTCAGTGAATAGCTTCATTGATTTCATTTACCCAACAAAGAATCTTTAACACAACTGCAAGAATATATGGTAGGACAATGGGTGTGATCTTGAGTGGGGCTTCTAAAAGTTTCCTACAGCAAAGCACCCTCCCGGCACCCCTGAGAAGTTTTTTGGCTCCAGCAGATTTTTTAATAATTTAATTCCACTATGTGATAAATTTTGTGTTTATAATGCATGCGAATGCTTGCAGTTTGCCACTTGAGATTTGATCGCTTTCCTTCCAGCGGTTATGATCGTTGCTGGTATCTTTGTAAATGGACCTTATGCCCTCATCACAACTGCTGTATCAGCAACTTTGGTAAGACCATTTCTTGCGATGTAACTTCCCTTAAATTTTACTATTGTTCGGATTTGAGCAACGCTGCCAACCGCTATTAAAGGTAATTGATTTTAAGACAAAATTTGCGCTGGCTGGATAACCCTCATTTTAGTGCCGAAATCCTCAGCTAGTTATTTTATCAAGGACAATGGCAGAAATGGGGTGTTTGAAGATGAAAACATTTGAATATATCTTGAGAATTCTTCGTGTAGAAATTGGTACATCCGAAGATATATAATTCACACCCCCATACAACTGAAAAGGAAAGCCACCCCTTCCCAGCCTCCAGGCCACATTAGACAGTGATCTTTGTGCTTTGGAGTGAACCACTTGACTATAAACCTGTTTGTATCTATACTCTGATGTGATGGTTTGCTTGTCAATGAACTCGATTCTTGATTAAATACGGATGGAAGTTTACAGAGAGCTGCATCAATCCTTTCTTATTCACCGTGAATGCTTTCATACTTGTGTTGCACCTTCCATTCACTTATATCATGATGGCTTACTGTTTGTGAACGCAGGTCCTGGAAGCAAGCATTTTACTCATAGGCCTAGTGGCCTTTTGCCAGTCAAGATTGTTAGCTAGTTTACAGCTGATATAAACTTCATAAAAGGTCCGCATTTACGATATTTTTTACTTTCAAAGGTCCGCTACTAGTAAAAGAACTAGCTAAAAAGTCAATTATGTTTTGCTCAGTCGACCTAAAATGATTTCACAAAATTGATAAGTCGCTCAGTTTCTGAATCAGTTTTTGAACGTGAAATAATCTCGTCTACCTAAAGTAATTGAGCCCTTGTGGATTATGCATTAGTTCCTTAATATAGAAATATTTTGTCGATTAGTCATTCGACCTACACTCTAACTAGACTGGTTACCGCTGTAAACATATAATACTCACGAGCTAAAGTGCTGAACAGCCCTTTATTCTCAGTTATCCTAGCTTTCAATTTTGTCATCATGCTGCGGTTAGTAAAAAGGATTAATTTACAGCTTTTTTAATCGTTGAAGTACGCGATTTAATGTAGAAATTTGACCAAAAATAACCTTTGAAAGCTCAGCACTTCGGCCTTAGATATCTTGTTAACTTTGAAAGTGGTACAGCTTGGAAGAGCCTATTTTTATAATCTGTCGAACTATTTCAAGTAGAAATAAAGATGATACGCTAGATAGACAGATAAGAAACGTAGTTTTAAAGGTCAAGAAAGTGGTGAGAAGTAGACAATTTGGCCCCAAGACTACATAAGCACGGAAAAAAGCAGGTTTAACTGTGTTTAAGTTAAAATGGTTTGTTTTTGAGGATAAATTCAAGATAAAGCTGATGCATTGAATGTGGAATCTTGTGGTGAACTAGTTAAAAATGACAACACTTAGACCAGTATAAATTCTCTGAGCCTTGCAGGATGAATTCAGAACATAGCAACATACAGGCTACAATATAACATAGAAGAGCTAAGATAATTTTATAGGAGAGCACTAAGAGGCTGGCAGCTATAAATAAAGGGTCTGGGCAACACTTGGGTATTAGTATTCTCAATATTTTTTTAAAACAATTTGAGCTATGAGATTTTTATGAAAGGCTTATCAGAGAGTACTTAAATGTCGACTGAACGCTTTAAAGGCAATCTGTCTCGTTGTGGATTGGTTAACGAGAACAATAGCTGGAACAATAGCCTAAACACGATTCCAGCGCTCCGCCAGATTTTTTTACAATGCGATAAATTAAAGGGGAACTGGAAACAATAAAAAACCCCTATGTTGTTACAATCAATCAATCAACGTCGTGACAGATGGCCTTTAAGTTTTCTTTTCAAGCTGAAGTATGATTTCTGGATCCGAAAAGGCTTTGGACTACCACTTTTCGTGACGTCATTATGCCACTTACGCTATAGGATATTCTTTACCTCGTTATCTGACGATTTTAAGTTTAGTGATGCCTTTAATTATTCTAGGGCAACCATCAAAGCTTGAAAGGAAGCACAAAAGCAATGGCAACTGTTACGGCGATAATTGATGGAACAGGGTCGTTTGGTAAGTTTTTTTCTTTGGTAAATATTTTATCTGTCAGACTGAAAATCCTCCATTTGCAATACATTCTTCGCTCCGCTTAAATTATTCGTCGCTCCTCCATAGGTGCTGCAACTGGACCCTTGCTCGCTGGGCTCATACATGTGAGTAAAACAGACAAAATCCTACATTCACATATTTCTACTTATTTGTTCCTTAAACAGTATGCATAAAATTAGAAGTCATTTGTCAGCAATAAGACGATAGTTCTGTTTAGCAAACAATTTTCTGCGTTGTCTAAGAAATTTTTATAGTAAAATCGTTTAGAGAACACTTCAATTTTAAATTCAATATCCTTGACTGATAGTGCCACGTAAAAATTTTCATTCTATGCAATTTCACTGTCATTTTTTCAATATTTTTGCAGGGCTGGGACTCAATATTCTACCTTCTCATAGGAGCTGATATCTTTGCAGCTATTGTAAGTAGAAATGTTCCTTGAAGATTCTCATGAGCTAATCTTCTATCGTATTTATCGTTAAAACATATCTACTGTCGATTACTGGTTTCATTTCCCCTTGGATATCAGCCGTTATGCGGCAGCCGGCTCAGGAGGTGATAACATATAGGGGATGTTTTTCGCTAACCTGCCACTTTAAGTTAGTTGTGAGTTCCACAACACTTTGTATCAAAGAAGAGGATAGTATTATGCTTATCCACCAACTTCAGCTCTTGAAGAACTGCAATCCCTCTTTCACTGTTTTGTCTTTCTCAAGGTGATGTTGTTTTTACCTTATTTTCTTATTGTTGTTAAAATAGTTGCTTTATTATCGATCATTTAGCCTTACAATGTTCAATTACTACTTCGAATTTCTAAGTTCTTTATTCACTCATTTGTAGCTGCTCACAAGACAAGTTTATCACGAAATTAGGCTATGTCATGCTATTGTACAGGGCAAAAGGTAAGCTTTCCATATCGGGTTCTTTTTTTGTTATTTTTCTACTGCGAACAAAATGCCAATCATACACTTTATTTTTGCTAACAATAATTTTTGTTGGGTATGGATACAGCTCAGAGCTGCATCAAACACAATAACGTTGACCGTTTAAGAATAGCAGTCACGATCTCGCATATTTTTACCTTCTGAAATCTTGTGTATGCTGATTAACAAGCATTCAACTCAAAACTCGAAGTCCTCCCATCGCTTAGAGGCACTATTTCCCGACGCATTTCGCTGGCCATTCAAATTCCCCATTGGCTGGACTGAACAATAAACCTATTGCGACGTATCCAATCGGTAACGTAAATCTAAATCTTAGTATTTTCTCGATCATAAAAGAGCTGGGAAACGGTGGACTGACTTTGACATGGTGCCTTTAAAACTGCAAACGTAAGGCGTCAGTCACTCTTCCGAAACCTACTGATAGGTTTTTCGCTCTGTTTTGCATATTATACCCGGACAATTATTCTTTCACGATTTGGAGGTATATTTCGCCCTTTTTAGGCGCAAAGACGAAGAGGAGGCCCTCAAAGAAGACGGGGAAAGAGATCCATTACTTGAGGACAATGACAGTACGACGAGTCGGACAAGCGCTTAAGGGTTGTAATTGATATTCATATTGAATTTTGGCATTTTTATTACTGATTCGACCAGATTTCTTTATAGGAAATATAGAATATGTGATTAAACACAAGATTATTTTAAAATTGCTTTCAGAAATATACTTTTTTTTTCGTTAAAATGTCTAGCGCTTACCCCTGTACTGTCTGATGGCAACATATGTAGAATAACTGGCGTGAAAAACTAATTTTTTTTGTATTTAAGAGACAAGAATGTCCATATAGAAGGAATAATTTCATTAACTGTACTAAAACTAGGTTCATCATAGATTCATAGATTCAAAAACTAAATATTTGGTTTTCAAGAAAATACCTGCTAAAACGGGCTATGAAGCTATGTATTCTTAACTGCCAACTTTAAATCAAAGAATTAATGATAATAATAGATATGCCCTAGTTTTATTATCTGTGTACATGTCATTACCTAGTTAGTATCATCAGTTTATTCAATCCATACGATCACTGATATGGGGGCATTTGTGATACATCAACTTGAGGTAATGGCAGAGGTAAGTTACGAGTTACCTGGTTTTGAGGGGAATACCCTAAGATAGTATATAAATGTATCCCTTTTCAACCATATGAATATCGACGATAAGCAACTTCCAGGAAGTAAAAAATTCGCTTGCATGCTCCCCTTAGTGAGGAACCACCTCAAAACAGGTTTGGGATCCCCCCTCCCCCTTAAAAGACGAGACACGCAAAATTTCCATGCTTTTTAATCATTTGGTCCCATGTGAATTTTTCTAGGGATGCTTGATTTGTGTTGTGATTCCCTGTAATTAAATGTTTTATATAAACGATTAATCAATTCGAGCTGTGTAACGGCCTTTTAGATTGAAAACTTTTACCGCGTAATTGGTAATGGAAAAAATGTTGTTCTCCGAAATTTTGATGTTTAAATATTTTGCGATAAGAGCCTTTAGGCTTCGTTTAACCGAAAGAAAGTAGATCGCATCTGAAAAGATTTGTACCCAGTAGATCTAGATTTTAACAAAAGCTTTCCCCATTAATCAGAAAATTTGTTGTGAATAAAGGTTTTTGAGATGATAGCTTTGCGATGAAGTGTTGTCTTGGTATTCAAAGTTTTAGAGTTGAATCGTTCTGTTTTTTCGATTTAAGTAAGTTGAATGTAACCAGCTATAATGATCTTTAAATGTGTCACGTTATTTTATTACTTTATCACTGCTTATGTTGTGAATTTCATCCTTTAATAAAACTGCTTTTAAACCAACGATTCTAGTTCAATCATTCATTCGCATTTTTTATTCGCAATGGAAAGTTTGTGAAGTTAACGTCCTTTGGATTTTTTGTTAACGTTGAAACCGTTTTAGCTTTGTTTCTATATGTTTCGATTATTTTTCCAAGTATAACCACTTCTTCTCCTAATTCTGCCGGGAACAGAGCTGATCGAGAAAGAAGTCTCGGCAACCTAGGACAAACTTGACTGCCACAGTCCCCCCTGCATATTATTAAACAGTAGCGTAGCCAGGGTGGTAAGGTTGGGGAGAAATGGCGAGTCGAGCAAGGGAAATATAAGGGTTTTATACCCTTGGAACGCCATAAAACCCCCTTTTCCAAAGAGATTTTTGCCATTTGGGGGGGGGGGGGGGGAGGTCCGCTGTCTTTTACCTCCCTCTCATTGCGCTACTGTCTTTGAAAGCGTGGGATCTCGGTTAAGAGACCCAGCATCCCTTTAGGATGAGATGAAAAGTTATTTTATAGTTAACTGAAACTACAAACAGTCTCAGGCAAGCGGGATGATACGAGTGTAAATGCCCACATAACCATCAATGAATACACAACGTTGCAGTACAAGGGCATGAAGCTCCTTCGCAGCAAAATGAGCTTTCTTAAAATTTTCAACGGTTGCTAAGTTATTGACTATCTGGTTGAATGCCTATCCTACGACTATCATGATTATTTTGTTATTGTTATGATTTTCGTGGCAATAATGGAACTTTAGCGCTATCCATATCCACGCTGGTACAGAATTTTTCACTCTGAGTAGGCGAAACTTGTTTTATGTCCAGTGATTCTTCAGAGGAAAAGACGAAATGGATTTCAGTGAGTATTTAGAGAAAAGTTTTTATGGAAATATAAGTGGTACTGAGAACACATACAAGGCAGTTTTTTTTCTCGGGTCAAGAGATTGAATATCGTTTCTCGCTTGAGACTTCCCACTCAATAGCACGGCACTCCTACTTCTAAGAGAGTAACACCTTTTCATTTTGGTTCAATCAAATGGTTAGCAAGTGCAAAGTAAATACATGGCTTTCTAGAGAATTTTCTTGAAGTCGCGCCGGTATGTAAATACCGGAGATTAAAGCCTTAGGCAGCAATTATCCTCTGCCTTATAAACGGGGTGGCCACGCTGTCTTGACTCTTAACTCTCACTGACCTGCGTGGTCTCAAATAGTCATCAAATAGGGCATAAAAGACCTCTAAAATTCCACAGAAAATGAAACTTGTTGTCCTTTTTAAGCTCCAGTGCTGTAGTGCTCCTGTCCCCAGTAACTGCGCCCCTCTCTTGGGATATGTACTGCATGAATAAATATGTCATCATTCTGATCATAAAATAGAAATTCAAACTTCTACTAATACTAATGAAGCTGTTTGATAGAAACCCTTTACTTCAAAATGTCTGCCTCCCCTTAGTTCTCTTGCATTGCTGGTTTTAACTAGCTTTGAATATACCCTCTTCCAATACTCTCCCCGGACATCTCCAGGGGGATGACCATAAACAACAAGACTGGGCACGAAGGTTACTTGAGATTACTCGAAAGAAGAAGATTATGTTTCGATACAGAACAAAGGTTTGTTTAATAATGTGACATCTTAAGTGTTTTACAAGCTTACAAAATGGCAGTGCACCCCGGCTTTTACATAAAGACCGGGGCTCCACTCCTTAAGAAAGGTCGAGTGACAATTCTGTGACCGCATATCTTCAGCAAGTTTGAGCAGTCGACGTTTGCAGCAGGCAAATACCGAGCAAGCCATCGAGTAGGCCTAGCAGCCATACAGTCGCTGAAACCTGAACAGATAACAAGAAGTTTGCTGTTTATCAGATTAAAAGAAGTCAATTTTTGTTGCAGGTAAATGCTGTTCATTATAAGCCGGCTGTTATAGATATATCTTTGTTTTCAAAGCTTCGAGAATCAAGTATCCATTATTTCCAAACTGTTTGCACAAAATTTGCATTTTTAATAGTTTAACTTATTGTTTTCGTCTAACTCTCTGCTTCAGCTAATGTGATAGACAACAATCGACGACTTCCATGAGTGAAGCAAATGGTAAACGTTTTGCTTAGTTTGGATCTTTCCCGAATAATACTGCCCCAATGTATTCTACGCCCATGATGTCTTTAATTGTCAGGTGTATGAAAAAGATAACAGCTTGCTTTGCAGTTTTTCACAAAATTGCAGTCTTCAAAGAATCCTAGGGCCGGTCTCTGAAATAAGTCATTCTATCGTAATACTTGGGTGAAAGATCTCTTGACGTGCTTGCAATGAGAATTGTTGAAATGACAATGGATGTAATTTCATCTCCGAAGTATTTCAAATTGCGATAGGGCCTTATGTCTAAGAAAAGGGGAATATTACCAAAATTTTGTTTATGCTTAACTGAGCACAACATAATACAACAAAACACAACAGAACTCAACACGACATTGCAACAGTTCAGTCGGACGCGCGCGAATGCGCACTAGTCACGGAAGCGGTCTATCTCGCGCGCGCAAGACAATTAAAGAGAGATTGACCTTGGCTACTCACTATCCATTGCGCTTACCGTCGAATAGCATTACCAGTGAAGTCAGCATTTGCTAACAGGGAGTTCAAAAACTTTGTAGAGTCTTGGCTTGCAATTTTCAAATTCACGGAATACAATTTGAAAGTCATATAAGGCGAGGTTTTCAGGATCTTCACGAGAACATCAGATCAGATACGACAATGCCGACACACGTGCCAAAGTGTCCGGTCTTTTACAGAAGTTCGAATCTTAAAGGTTTTTTGTTACAAACCCAGCTTTACCTTGATTTGCTGAAGAACATCGTTCCAATGCCATTAGATTTCGAGTAAGAATTTTTGCCCTTTGAAGTGTCTCTTTCTGTTGTGAGAACCACCTTAGCAGCGCAGCAAAGTTTGACTAAAATGGGGACAAGCGACACATTTTTGGAGAGCTACATGCCTCGTTTTGTCATTTCAGAAGATGGAAAATTAAACATAGGAAAGCTTGTAGACAACAGACGGTATTAAACGGTGAGCGCTGAAATGAATCAATTTCCCCAGAATTCCTGCATTAAAGCTGTACAAAGAATCAAAAGTAAAATTAATCCATAATTGATCGATCAGGTTAAAGCAAGAATCGAAGATTATAGCAGTGAAGTATATACAAGAATGCGATGGTTTGATCCGCTGTTTTGGACCAGCGAAGATGACTATGGAAATGAAGATGTTCTTTTTGTCGAAAAGCATTTTGAAGTTTCGCTGAAATTTGCTGAATCTGAGCCTAATCAGGCTGCCAGGGAATGATAAAGCTTCAACATTAATGTGTCCAGCTATTACATATAGCTGCCTGTAGATCGAGATCTCTGGACGTCGATTATGATTGACCGGTGTAAGGAATATCCAATCCTTGTAAACAATCAAGTCTCATAATATCGATTTCTGAATCAAACTCTTAAAGTCGAAATAGCCTTCAGCACGGTCACTGTTATTCATTTCAACCAACCCTTGTCAATGAAGCATGATAGACTAAATGAAATTTGATGGCTTCTGCGAATTCATCACTGGAGTCGAGAAGAAAAATATGGTATAGTATAGAGCGAGCCTCTGAAATCAATTTACAATCAGAAAGAAGAAGAAGAAAGTTAGAAAAGCAAGGGAAAGTTGGCAAGTGCCCAGCAGTGTAATCGAAAGTGAGTGAAAGGAAAGCAGCGAAGAAAGTAACGAAAACAGTAGCGAAGCGGTGAAACAGCAGATAAAGATAATGATTATCATTGAAGTAAATAACTGATTTTAAAATTGACTGTATAAGCAAGTAAGCAATTCATCATCTTGTGTTATTACCTCTGTTCAAAACATGTTAAATCATTTAATGATATATTTACGATTAATTACCCACTTTATAATTTTCAAACTATCTTGCCGCTCGATTTACAGCTTGCGTGAAATTCGAAACGTGAAAGGCCTGAAAAACACAACGCAACACAACAAAATTAAAATAACGCAACACAACAAAATTAAAATAACACAACACAACACAACACAACACAACACAACACAACACAACACAACACAACACAACACAACACAACACAACACAACACAACACAAAACAAAACAAAACAAAACAAAACAACTAAACAACATAACATAACATAACTTTCTTGCTCTTTGTTTAACTTTTACATATTTCACTGATTCAAGAGAAACTTGAGAATAGTATTTATTACAATGTTTATCTCAAAATGAGACTTCTAGCTTTTCAAGGAATATAACGCCATTTTTTTTATCAAGAGTGAAACCAAAAGAACATGCTGGCTGATCCGTTTTTATTTGATTTTCACTAAAAGTAGTCAATCGGGGCTGATTGCCAATAATTTGCGTCTTCTCTATTTTCTGATAGCACGAGAATCGTAGTCCAGTGCTTCTTTTTTACCATCTTCTTCACAACTGAGCTAACTATATAAACGTCGATAAGCGCCCCCCTTACAGTTTGGAAGTAAATAAGAACCCATTTAGGTGCATTAACGTGAACAAAGGTAGAGTTACAGGTCAGAGATATGTGACTCTCATTGGGAGAAATATGACTGAACTTGTCACTAACATGATACTGTATTTAAAACTTTGCGCTAGTATTTCACCTTGCTGTATTTTTATCATGACTTGCTACTGACTACAATTAATATTGTTTTGGTTTGTTTAGAAAAGAGTGTAAGGATGGATCTAGTAAAAGAGACAGTTGCAATAGTCAAGGATCATTGGATTGTTACGTCATTGATGCTGTTCACTGTTCTTGTGTATTGGCATTATGTTGTGAATTTCACTGCACTGCAGCAGCTGGGCATTCCAGGGCCTAAGCCTTTACCTTTTGTTGGTAATTTTCTCCTCTTCCTCCGCAAATGGAAAAGTCTCCACACTCTGTTTGAAGAAGGTCATGCCAAGTATGGAAAAGTCTTTGGCTTCTATCTGTTGAAGCAGCCATCAATTGTGGTTGCAGACCCTGAAATTTTGAAGCAGATCATGGTGAAAGAATTTGAAAAGTTTCCTGGTAGACCCGTAAGTTTTTTTCAATTTCATTTGCTACCAATAGTTTTTGTTTGTCATTTGATGCTGGTTGCAAGGCAGAGGTAACAGCAGGGCAATAACCCATGAAGTCAACAAACGTTTTCAGCAGCAGATTAAAATTTCGTTTTTTTAGAAATAGGTAACAACATATGGATGATACATAAATATTTGAAATTAAATAGAAAAAATTTTAAAATCAACATCTGAAACGATATATGACACTTTCTTAGAAGTGCACCTCACGTAAATTAAAAGTTGTATTCGAGATGGAATATCATATGATTTACCAGTTTTTCAAGGATGGCAGAAAACTACCGTGTATTTTATACTCGTCGCATTAAAGAGGGAATCGTACCATTTGTCGTTTCATGGTGTGCTGCTATGTTTGCGGGAATGAGGACTGGGTATATAGAACCGAATGGGAAGAAATTTATACAAGTTATTCAAAAGATGCAGCCCTGACCTTCTCAAACCCTCTCTTTGGAAATGAACACAAACAATTTGTCCTATTTGCACTGGCGATATTTCAGTCAGAATCAATTTTCATCAGGTGAAGTTGCAAGAATATGACATAAAAATATAAGAAGCATAACCAACATGAAAAAGCTTTGTGTCTTTAAACCAGTTAATGTAAGTCTCACGTGCATTGATTAATTTTGAATGTATTTATGGATTATTCTTTCATTTCGGAAATTCGTCTTCTCGGATTTTCATTCCAATGGATCTTAGAATATGACAGCTTCATCAGTTATGTATCATTTCTATGAAATCATGACAATAACTGATAAAGTAGAGACAAATAACGTCACTGAAAGTGTCATGTTGAGGTTTGCAGAGAATTTACTTCTGTATGCAACCCAATTCTCGGGATAATCTTGTTTGCTCAACTTTTTTGAAGAGGTAGGTTTAGCAATGAAAAGCAAACCTCCCGTAGCCACAGTTTAAAATGGGCAAGTATTAGTCTAAAAATTGATAATTTTATTCGGAGCACGACAATGTGCAATTCTTCTATCTTTATTAACCTTTCGCAATCATTACGTACTTAAATTTTCGAGTCAAGCTCCAGTGCAGTTGCATTGGGGAGGGGGATGGGCGTGGCTGCCTTAGAACATTAAAGGCAGTCTGTCCCCTTTGTGATTGGCTAATTCTAACTTGAATGCCTCGCCTTCAGAGGGTCTGCCTCTGCCTTTTTTAGCATCCGACATAAGTTATTGTGCCTAATCTTTCATAGCAGCTCCTCGCTCAGGGAAATTGCGCTATTGTGATTCTTCATTCTGATTGTTTATTTGTGCATTAAATCAACGATGCATGAATATCATGACGATGAAAAGAGATAATAAGAGCAATGGGGCACATACTGCCTTTAATCACAATGAGTTTTCCCTAAAATGCATTTAAATAGCTACAGGGATGTCGTAGCACATTTTTGCTGACCTACGTTACACTTAATGAGGCTTTTTTTAATTTTGAAGAACCGTGGCTTTGATTTTCCTGAACCTTTAAAAAGTATGCTCACGTCAGTGGAAGGGCCAGCTTGGAAAAACCTTCGCAGTATTTTGACCCCCGCTTTTACATCTGGAAAGCTTAAGAATATGATGTACATCATGCATGAAGCCGGGGACACGATAGTTCAGAAAATGGGAAAAGCCGCAGACGAAAACCAAGTTATTGATATACACAAGTGAGTTATGGTAATGAAGTTTTAGTTGCTATCAATGGCTAGGTAAACAATTTGGCGGCATACTTTGCCTTTTCTATTGCAACGTCAAAAGCGTTGTTGGATTTCGAAGGAAGAAATGTTTATTTATTTTTATAGAGCATTTAATGTGTTTTCAGATGATTGCAGTGCATTTTTTTAAAAATGTTTCATATTCCATAATTACAAAGACGTAGCTATCGAACTGGGTACAGTCTTTCTTGCAAATTGCATTTTAATTGAATAACTTATAGGAAGCACTCAAACCTACCCCTTTGCTGAAATGCGACATCAAAGAATTTTAAATAAAATTATTCTGCGTGCTGGGCACTGGTCATAGAAATGGCATCACCTCACCCAATCTTTCCTACAGTCTGATCCCTTCGCCTGATCGAAATATACTTTTCTTCACTCTAGATGGCAACAGTCGGTCACAATGGAAGTGATTTTGTCAGCAGCATACGGTCTTCAGTCCGACTGCCAGACAAACCCTAATGAGAAGGTAACCTCGTATGTAAAACGAGCAATGACACCTAAGCCGTGGCCTAGTATAGCATTATGGATTCCTTTGATCGGGAAGAAAGTAAGCAAGTCACTTCTAATGTCCAAATGGGGACTGCACTGGGGCCCGGTGATCGACATTGCCAAGAAAATTCTGCGAGAAAGAAGAAGTGACGGGGAAAAGAGAGAGGTGAGTTCACCTGCTAACCATTTTGAATGTAGAATCGAGGTAGTCTCCAGGCTATTCCTCGTATCTCTTTGAATCAAGGGACCACGAGAGCGGTTGATTGTAGGGGGCTCATGCCTCCCAATAATTCCTAAAATTAACATAAAATCATATAAAGATTATCATGTTCTTTGCTTTTCAGCAAGTTTAGCCCCCACCCCCCCTAAATTTTATCAACCCTCAACAAGGTACCTTGCGTCTATGATACGTATTGATAAGCTCTCCCTACATAACAGTTTAGGCTGTTTGATCATCCTGCTACCATTATTCATTATACATCTAATCATGATGTGATACAGATTTAGAAATATTATCAAAGAAACGAAGTAAAAGCATAAAATATGTAACTATTATTAAATAACAATTATAATTTCCTATTAGTTATTTGAAATAGCATATAAGGGAAAAATATTTGACATGGTATTCTTCAATAACAGTTCATGTCCACTCTTACTAAGATTTCTTTCTAAAAGTTTTTCGAAATTTTCACGGTTTCCCGTGATATGAAACTTGTCGCCTGGAAGTGTTCGCAGTCCTTGGGTTTCCTTTCACTCGAATTTCACCAGCTTGTTTCTTTCTATGGACAATAACTTTCGTCAATCTTTGCTAAAAGAAGTTACCCTTCTCGTTTGATGAATGCAGTAATATTAGACTGTGCTAATAAGACAAGATTTCTGTTTAGCTACTCATAATGAAGAAACAACAAGGATGCATGAAAGCTGAATTCTGCGATTTTTAGATAATATCAATCCATTTGAAACACTGATTTTGAGAAATTTAGCAGGCCATTTGGAATATTTTGTATCTTTAGGATATGCTTCAAAACATGCTTGATGCTCAACATCCCGAGAAAAAGGGGCATAAAATGACAGAAGATGAGCTCATCGGTGAAATGGTGCTTTTCATGTTAGCTGGTTACGATACGTCAAGCAACGTACTGGGCCTAACTTGCTACCATCTTGCTGTATATCCAGAGATCCAAGAGAAAGTCTTCCAAGAAATTAAGAACGTGTGTCAGTCGATGGACACAGTTACATATGACGAGATCAAAGATATGCCTTACCTGGAAGCATGTATTTCGGAGACCATGCGCTTATGCCCACCAGGTAAGAAAACCCAGAATTTATTTGATGCAGAATCATTTTTTGTACTTCTAAGCAGGAGCGGTAATTAATTGTGAAGGGCCTTTTCTTGTTGCAAAGCATCAACGTGAAGAATACTGAAGAATACGTCCTTCGACGGGGGGGGGGGTGCTAAAACCGTAAAAAAAGAGGCTTTTCTGGTAGTTTGATACTTAATATTTGGCATTTTTTGCAAAAAGTGGGGGGGCTAAAGCCCCCCAGCCCCCCTGCTCCGCGGTGTCTGTTTTTGAAAGAGGACAGTTAAAGGATGGGCGCACAGTTAACATATGATCCATATATTGATATCTTCTCTGCAATAAGATAGGCTGAGAAATTGTTAAGACCCGTCTTTATGAAATGACACTTCATTGTTTGCTTGAACCAATCAGATCATCTTTTGCTTATGACAAAAGGAGTACTGAGTGCGTGGTATGAAGTTTTTGTTTGGAACCAGTTTAGCCATGAAATAAAAACTGCTCCCAGGCACCTTCAAACTAGACTAAAAACGTTCTTGAAGGACGAAAGAGATCGTTCATCTATTCAGTAAACGTGTTTAACTTCAGAGTCCCTTTCTCTTTCTTTTATTTACTTTTATTTTCTTTTCATCTTATATACTAGATCTTCAAGTTAATTTTTAATTAGGCTACGTACGTTTTTAAGCAGGGCACATCCCTTATGCAAATTTACTGTATGTATTCACCCTGTCGAAATGAATCAAAATGAAATAAAGCTCATCTCTTCAAATAGCACAATTTTTCAAATGACAGCACTCGAGGGGGTCTGTTAAACATCGATATATTGCGAAGTGAAATTTAGAGAATTTAACGAAAGGCGTGATATTTTTAGGCTTCATGACTGGTCGAACAGTGAAAGAATCTTGTGTCATTAATGGGGTGCGTTTCAAGAAAGACATGGCCGTCCTCATACCCGTTTACTCGCTTCACAGAGACGAAGAGTTTTGGTCTGAGCCAAATACATTCAAACCCGAGAGGTTCCTACCAGAAAACAAAGATTCCATAACCGAGTTTGCTTACTTGCCGTTTGGAAGTGGGCCACGACATTGTATTGGAATGCGTTTTGCGCAGATGGAAATGAGGACCATTCTTGTTAGAATGTTGCAGAAGTTTCGCATGGAACGTTGCTCAGAGACACCGGTCCCTGTTATGTTGGAATCGAGGACAGTTATGTCGCCAGGTGAACCTCTTTGGATTCAGTTCAAAAAGAGGCAAGGTCCTTCAGAATGACACTATGTCCGCAGGACACTAATCTAGACTCTACACCCAAGCTTTTCGTTATCATTTTGCGAAAAGTGGCATTTAAAGTGTATATCAGGTCAAATTATATTTGGAATGTTTTCTGTAGTTTTTGGTACGCTGAATCCGCTCGTAGCATTTTTGTGCTTATTTCAATTAAGGGTAACTAATTATTTAGACTCAAAGTTTGAACCCCATGGGGAAAAGCCGCGCACGTTGGAGTCTGGAACAGAAAGTAGCCCTGACATAGATTACGGAACGCCTTTTCTCACAGTGTTTTGTTTTGTCGTACGGAGAGGTGTTCGAGATGAGTTCAAAATCGGGTTCAGGGAGTTTTTAATAGTTCGTACCTTTATCTTCAGTTGAGAACTATTAACAAAAAGTAAATTAAAACGATCTCACCCGTTGGTGTGTTGAGAAGACGCGTAGAGAAAATCGAGTTCTGTTTGCTTCAATTTTAAGAGAGCTTACTCTTGATCTACGATTATTTATACTTTAACTCTAAAAATAAATCTGCTGACGAAGGATGTGTGGATATGATGTAATGATGATGTAATGGAGATGGAAAGTTCTAGATTAAGAAACGAGAGAGGCTGAGTAAGCATGGCGCAATGTAGCAATGTAAAGCTGAGATAAACAGTTTAAATTAACATCACTATAAACAGAGTAAATACTTTATCGCTACAATAGCTCCCCCCCTAGAATGCAAGCGGAGGAGAAGCATTCGATTAATAGATTACAAAAAACAAAACAAAATTTTCAAGCTATATAAGAAAATGAACTGTCAATATACGAGTCTATCAGGAAAATGTACTGTTCGTCCGGAGCGGGTAGTGCGGGATGTTGCTGGCATGGAAATGTTCGGAGGTGCTTGTTCAACAGATGCGGAGGAGAGCGCTACCTCGTGATGCAGCGAAGGCAAGATGTCGGTATCAAGGTTTGCTACTTTGAGGCGATCAAGACTGATGTTTTCACGCTTGCCCCGTATCTCTAAAGCAAAATGTTTGTCATGGCGGGCGAGAACTTTGTATGGACCAGTGTATGGAGGTTGTAGTGGCTGGCGAACAGCGTCAATGCGTACATAAACATGTGTACAGGTATGGAGGTCTGATGGGATGTGTGATTTTCTAACTTGAAAGCGAGGCGATATTGGCTTGATAGTCTGCATTGCGTGTTCCAGGCGATGAGAATAATTTGTTGGATCAAGATTTGCTAGTGTAGAGGTTGTTGTGAGAAATTGTCCAGGTAAACGAAGAGTGGTACCATAAACAAGTTGGGCAGGTGTGCAGTTCAAGTCAGCTTTGACAGTGGAACGGATGCCGAGAAGAATGATTGGTAGGAGTTCAGTCCATTTATTTGAATCATGGTGGGCTTTGAGGGAGGCTTTCAGCTGTCGGTGGAAGCGTTCTATCATTCCATTGGAGCATGGATGGTAAGCGGTGGTGCGGATTCGCTTTATGCCAAGGGACTTGGTGAGATGAGAGAACAACGAAGATTCAAACTGGGCACCTCGATCGGTTGTTATAGTGGAAGGAACACCAAAGGCAGAGATCCAGTGTGTCACGAGAGCTCGAGCCACGGATTCAGCAGTGATGTCAGTGAGAGGAACTGCTTCAGGCCAACGAGTGAAACGATCAATGATGGTAAGAAGGTATCGAAAACCTTGTGATGGTGGAAGTGGGCCGACAAGATCAATGTGAAGGTGATCAAAACGAGCATCCGGTTGAAGAAACGTTCCAATTGGTGCTGTAGTGTGGCGGTGAATCTTTGCTGCTTGACACTGATTGCAAGAACGGGACCAGTTCCGGACATCTTTATTGACGCTAGGCCAGACGAATCTTTCTGTGATGAGCTTCTGGGATGCACGTATACCAGGGTGTGAAAGATTATGGAGCTGATCGAAGATGTGACGGCGATAAGAAAGTGGTACATAAGGACGCGGTGAGGATGTAGACATGTCGCAAAGTATAGTACCAGCATTCGATGGCAAGGAAATATCTTGCAGGCAGAGGGAAGAAGATGACTTTAAGGAAACCATTTCCGGATCGTTTTGTTGAGCTTCTGCCAGGAGTGTGAAGTCGATTGGTGACGAGGTATAAACCGCGTTAAGGTCCAGGCGAGATAATGCATCAGCGACGGGGTTGTCATTTCCTTTGACGTGGCGTATGTCAGAGGTGAACTGTGAAATGTAGTCGAGATGGCGGGTTTCGCGTGGTGAATATCGGTCTGGTGAAGAGGCTAAAGCATGGGTGAGTGGTTTATGGTCTGTTAGCACGTGAAATTTACGTCCTTCTAGGAAATGACGAAAATGGCGAATGGCGAGATATATCGCAAGTAGCTCACGACTGAAAGTACTGTACTTTACTTCGGATGGCTGCAAACGTTTAGAGAAGAAGGATATAGGTTGCCAGATACCCTGTCTCTGTTGCTGGAGGACACCACCAACTGCATTTTTAGAGGCGTCAATCATCAGGCAATAAGAAGCATCTGGAAACGGATGAGTGAGGAGAGTTGCGTTGGCAAGTGTTGTTTTGATGGCATCAAAAGCAGCTAAGGCGTCAGCGTTGAGATGAACAGTTTAAATTAACATCACTATAAACAGAGTAAATACTTTATCGCTACAAGTTCAGAGTCTTTATTAGAAGAGACATCTAGTTCTGAACTTGATTATGACATTGAGCACGACGATAGAGCGATGTCTCCAGGTAATGATGCATATAGAAACGCTGGTTGCGTTCAGGAGGAATGAGAGGACAGCCTTGAGCCATATACTGGGGAGCCTTTGGCTGACGAAGAATGGCTGAAAAGCTACTTTGCAAGGAGAACCAGGGCCGAAGAGTCCTTTTGTCATTTTTATTACCACAACCATACACAACACAGCGATCAGGCATTTCGATGTGCGTGTTACCGTATTCTTTTACATATAAACAAATGGCGCTGCCTCAGTGTCTTCCGTAATCTACGTCACTGAGCACTAGACCCATGCCCCTTCAAATAGCGCGGCTTTTGCTCAAAAATATGAAAAGTCAACTTTTTCAGGTGGCGAAAAAAGGAATAAACGACAGAGCATACCCTCAGAACAACACTGCTAGTCGATTTAGGGGTCTGTTTTTGTCCAAAAAACACTATTTCCTTCACTGGCTTGATATACACTTTAAGCTTTCCTTGCTATTTAGAATTTTACATAGTATTCTCTATTTTAATCTTTAAGCAATAGTGATTCTAGTAAGTATTTTATCTTCATTTTATAAGATGTATCTAGCCAAACTACTTAACATTTATTTACTAGCATTATCCTTTGAGCAACAAGAGAGAGTGAGAGCGGGAAGAAATGTTGGATACTCACCTTGTCAGAGAGATCAAGTAAAAGTGAAATGAAAGGCTGTCCCTGGTTCTTTATGGGGCAGTCATCTCTATTTCTCTTCATTTGGGGACAGGATGCAATGTGCCCATTTGAATAAAGTTGCGCATTGGTACAGAGTGTCTTACCCAGACAAGGCGCTAGTTAGAAACAGATATGGGCAAAGTGACATAAACTGATATCTTTTTATTTATAAGAGAGAAAATTGAGAGAAGATTCGAAATTTTCAAGACGGTTACTGTTGAAGGAGCCTTTCATCAGTAGCAGTGTGATTAGTTTTTAAGATTGCTCTGGGACTTGGTTGCAGAACAATCATCGATTCCCTCCAAATTTTACTTTGCGTATACTGCGATACTTCACATACTGTGGCTATTTCAGCCATTTTGGAATTTTTGTCTCGCTGCACAACTGTTCCAGGGAAGTTTTTGCTTCTTTTCCATTAACCACTTGGAAAAAATCACTTACGAAATCACTCATTTTTTCAATGTCATATCGACTAAAGCAGAAAGAATCAAACACATAGCCATTGTTAGAATACGTTAAGACGACCAGTGGCAAATCTAGCCTTAAAAATCTCGGGGGGGGGGGGGGGGGGACTTTGCGAATTAGCAAAATAAAGCAGTGGCGCGGTGGCTCAAAATTAGCTACAAGGCATCGATATGTAGCGCCCCTAGACAAGAGTGTCCTAGGTACAGCTCTATCAAGGCTGTTATCATTATGCCAAATGGTTTTATTAGTGGCGTAACGAGCAGCTGCGTCTCCTAGAAAAAATAACAAAGAAAAATTGCTTAGGGCCCCGAAAGGTTCGGGACCCTTTGTTATTTAACTAAAGGTAACATTGGTCCGTTACTCCACTGAGTTTATCTGTTTAACAATAATGCATGAAAATTAGAATTTCAACAGAAGAATTATGCTTCTAAAAATAGCTTCATAAAGTTGATTTGTAAAATTTTTCCATAGTAGTTGTGTCTTATATCCAACTTCCATGAGATCAAGCAAATCATTCTGTTACACAGAATTTCAAATCATAGAATTTCAATAAGCAATAGTAGATTGACAAGGTATACTGGGATGGAGCCAAAATTTCATTAATGATTACCTCAGTTAAAAATCAAAACGCTTATCAGGGTCTCTAGCTTGTTAAATAAATGCAATTAAGATCGCATTGACGAAAATAAAGAGAGCAACCCTAACAAAGTCGAAAAAACGATTGAATAGTTTGGAAGAAAACATTGAATTTTTGATAGAAACTTTTGAAAAAATTGGGGGGGGGGGGATCAAACAAGGGACAAAAAAATTCCTAGGGGGCATGGTCCCCTAACCCCCCTCTGGAAATACCGCTAAAGTCGACTGACACGAAGTAAGATTCTGGGGGTAGTAAAAAAAACAGTGTCACAAAGCATCCGTTTTGTGCTGTTTGGAATCGGGAAAAAGTGAAGGGCTCTTGCTATATTTGAATTGTGCATCGGTTAGAGCCTGTAGTATTTCAGTAAACATTATATTCAATAGAAAAATAACATTTTCATAATTTTAATCTCTGTAAGCATCGCAGAATAAAGAAGGGATAATGCAGAATAAAGCAAAATAAAGCTGTTTTCCTTTGTGTAAGAAATCAAATGCGGCTTGACAGAAACATTCAATTCACTTCTTCAATTGAGTGGCTGCTTTAGACAGGAACAAGTAAAGATCATTCTAAAGCTAACATTCCATTTGTTTTTTTTCTACTGGATTTCTACCTAGCATCCGAATGTAGTTTTTAGGACACAGGAAATATATCCTTGTAGTTTTTAGGGCACAGGGAGGATAAAAAAATGAGTGTAGTTTTGATTAAATGCTGTGAAGCACCATTATATGTAAATTTGCCTTCACCCTAACGCGCATGTCCTTGAGATGCACCTTTTCATTCGTTCAAATGGAATGGATAAATATCTTTCCTTATTTGGACTCCTCTTCACCGTTCGACTTCCTTTGCTTCTCCCTCTATATTTCATTTAATCACGCAATAGTATCACATTTCCGATCCTGGTTTAGAGATGACGCAATCTTTATTGCCTTTTGTGATGCAATCCAGTGCAGGTGGCTATTTAAAAAGAGGCTTCTTTCGATTTCTCGAAACATCTTTTAAGGCTAAAGGACTACTGTTGTTTTGTTTTGTCTCTCTTCGCGAAGTTATGAACAGGTACCAAATTATAGGTTTCATAGGGAAAGACCCTGTATTCATGTGGCCATATCTCAGCCGGTATGCAGGTACACGTGTAACATTTCATATAATCGGGGCGGGGCCGTTGCGAGGCAAGCCTTGTATTTTTTTTGGGGTGGGGGAATGTGGACTACGAATTTACCTGATTGTAAAATAATTACCTGAAATTCTTCAGTTGCAGACACAAACCTATGTAATACATGTTGTCAACCTTACTATGTGGCATAAAATTCGAACTTCCATTTATATGATAATAAGGGACTCTTCGGGACGGGCAAAGGCCATAGCTACTACCCGAGGCGGCACCATGGTTGCCGCGGAAGGAAGAGAAAATTTTCGAATTTTGATGCTCTCAGTTCCCTGGAAAATGCAAACTTTACAAAAGCAATCCCTCTAATCCTATTGAAAATTCTTTTATTTTTGCAAACGGATTAAATAGGAGTTAAAAACAACTGGTACAATTTTGCCGTGGTTTTGAAAATAGCAATGTTATTGAGTTATTTCTAAAGCCAGGTAACATGAAGGCACTAGTTGTCAATTTTGTGTCCCCCTTTCCATCTTGGCATTCCTTTAGAATGTAGAAAAGGTCTGGAGCTCATTGTGAATTGCAGTTGACGCTTCTACAATCTACAGAGAAACTTTAGGGAAAATGGTCACAAGGCACACTTGTACCTGAGTAGGATCAAATTTTTTTGATTTAGTGCCAACAAGAAATCTTGAAGGCATTTATGCTTATTTTGTTAACCTTCATTCATATCAAGGAATCATATTTAAAAAAAGGAGTAACTGCCTTTGCTTGATCTTTTATTGGTTATTTATGAGATCTCTGATTGGTAAAGATCTCTGAACTACTTGACTTGCCCAAGTCTAAGTTATTTATCAAAGAAAAAACATTAAATTTGAGGAAAAAGAAATGTGGGAGGGAGGGAAGGAGGGAAGAGAAGGAAGGGGGAAGAAGGGGAAAAGGGAAAGAGCGAAAAGAAAAACTTTTTCCTGCTGATGAAAAGGAAAAGTTTTCTGCGAGAATTTCCTAGCCTCTTCTGCAGATGTCTTTTGCTTGATTAAAATAATATGAATTGCTCGGGCATTTTCTCTAAACTTCTGCATGCATTGATTCTTCACTAAATTTTTTGAAACAAGAAGATTTAGATCACTACTATCCCAAGGTTTTCTGAGATGGCCCCCCCAGTCTTCTCAGGCTAGAATCGCCCCTGTCTTCTTTTCTCCCTTCCTTGACTTGGCAAAATTTTTTTTGTTTTTTCTTTTATTAATAACTGAGACTTGGGCAAGTCAACTGAACTACCTGAAACGTTTCTTCCACTGAGCGGATTTTACACGAAATTTCCTAGTGAGATACTATAAGGGAACCCCCCGGTCGCGACGCCCCTGACCATGATATGAGAAGCCCCTTTTCATTTGTTCGAACAAATGGATAAAGTATCTTTCCTTATTTGGAATCCTTTTCACCGTTTGACCACATTTCCGGTCCGGCTTTAGAGATGACGTAATCTTTATTTGCCTGTTTGTTGTGTTGCACTCCAGTGCAGGTGGCACAGGTCAGCCTATTTAAAGGGGCTTCTTTTAGAAGGTTGCTAGATAAGCAACTCCTAGAAGAAGCAAGAATCTTTCAAAAAAGAACATTCTATCAAGAACAATCAACATTGAATTTAGGCGACGTGCAAAATAAAGAACTCAACAGGTAGGCCCCAGAGTGCAAAGTATTTTTTGTGCGCGGGGAATTATTTTCTGTCGCTTACGCTTGCGCGGGAACAAATCATGTTGCAAAATGACAGGTTAAAAGCTGCGGGATTTCATTTTTAAATAGCACTTTTATGGCTCGAGATTAGGCTATGCGTGGAATTCACACGAAAGTCCATATTCCAACTGCTCGGATTAATCTAAATTTGCAAAAATGCGCGGACGGGATTTGAGCAAAAAATTATTTCGCGGGGAACGCGTTCCCCGCGCATACCCAAACTTTGCAGTCTGGAGTAGGCCTACGTTTATTTATCTTCAGTCAGCAAATCCAAACTTCAACTCATTTACATGTCAATTATTTCAATTCAATTCATGTGTATTTTCAACAATAATTAACTAAATACAGTATCAAAATAAAATTCTGATGTTTTAAAGCTACATTAGACAATTATACAAACGAGAAGAGTAACAATACATCAATTTAGCAGAATATTGCTGAAGGACATATGAAAAGAGCTCTGAAAGAGCTTTCGGACCATATGCCCCCCGTGACGTGTGAAAGATCAAGAGCAGTTAATATGCATGTATTCAATACTAAAATTTTAGAAAATGTTTCATGATAACAGCTATAAATATAAGAGTATCGCCGAACCATGGAATGAGTTTCATGGAATCTTGGCGCACACCCCCCGGGGGGGGGGGGTACTTGGATACCAAAACGACGGGGGTGTGCACTCCTAAAATTGTTTTGGTGAACCGGCTTTAGAAAAAAAAGCTAAAAATAACACCCGGCTTTGGAATTTCTGGAAAAAAGAGCAAAAGAAAACAAAACTTTAGTGCCAGTTGCCATGGTTGCCAGAACACCACAAATCAATGAGCGGGCAGCCTCTTTGCTGTTATTTTTGAATAGAAAAAAAAACGAAAATCAGGCAACCGGCTTTAGATTATATCCTTTGAACAGATACCCGGCCTTAGAATAAATTGCTGAAAATGATACCCGGAAAGACGTGCACATCCTGTCAGCAAAATATACAAAGTAGCCCCCCCCCCCCGGCGGTGCACAGCAACAGTAGCCACATGAAACAATTCCTCTCTCATTAATGAACTATGAATACGAATCACAGTTTTTGCATTTCCCCCTTTTCAAGCCACGACAGTCAATGTTTGTTCCCATATTGTTCAATGTGCCCCAGCCGCTGGCCCCACCCCAGCTCGATCTGAATGAGCGAGGCAGTGGGGAAAGAGGCTTAAAAATTCAACTCAATGAATAAAAATCACTGATCCTAACAAAAAGACTTTTTTATAGACTTTCTTTTTTATAGATCAATGATATAAATAAACTACAAAAATCATTGATCCGGAACTTAGCAACACAGAAAAAAGATAGCACATTAGGAGAGACAAGCGTCTATATAAGGTTCGGCAGTAATGACTAAGGGATGGCATTTTCCTTCAAACAATTTTCCATCAGTTGTAAGCGAGTGCTGCACTTAAATTTCTATGTGTTTGTGTAATAAAAATGGTAGCCTGTAGCCAGAGAAGAAATATGAAATAGTCAATCGTCTGATCCAAATTGATAGGCCAATAAATATATAGGCAGTCTATGAATTGTTATTTTAGAAAAAGGGGAATTTTGCAAATCAGGGCAATCAAATGTGAAATCACGCCTATGGTAAGAATGAAATCATGTTACTACTAGGTGTAACACACAAGATTCAGTTGATCAGCTAGCTTAAATCAACTCATTCAGAAAGTTAAGCTGGCTCTAATTTATAGATTCTTATGAAATTTACATGTAAGATGTATGTTGGGATATCTGGCTGAAACATCTGTAATGAAGGCATCAGAGAACAGTTCTCTCTTTACCATCTTAAGTTCTAGAATTGAGATCAGGGAGACTCGAATCTAGGAAAATTTTTGAGAAAACGACCCCCTTTTTATGATTCTAGGTCTTAGGATTTTGCCTCAGATATACTCCTTTCTCAGTGAAATCATGGACAAGCGTGGTGTCATGCTTTCATTAACATTGCCCCCAGCGGGCTCAAAACCCCCTCAAAACTACTGCATCGTTGAACCTTCCTCCGGGTAAGAGTCGTCGAACCGAACGGTATTCTGGGCTCTGTTAGGAGGGGGGATTTTGTTTCAGTGGAATTTAAACAATTGAAAGTCACTTGGAATGGAGGGCAATTGCCCTCGAGTTTACATGTTAAAGGCCCTGATCGACTTGATCTGACACGCTTTGTCATATTTTATCAAGCTCATGTTTCTAGATTGCTGCAGTGTTGTGAGCGAACACTGAAAGAAGGCGAATTTAATTGTGATTTTCTTTCAATTGCTTGCTTGTTGTATGATGTTCTTTGATTTTATGGTTTTTTCTAAACCAGGTGATTTCTTTTCATTTTTCTCTCGTACTTCAAACTATTTATCTTAGATTTATGTCTACAGTCCTCTAGAATTTAACTCTTTGCGAACCACTCTGTGGTACTTTTCATGCTACAGCATTCACGATTTATATAGTAATGTTTATGCTAGAATCTGAATCTGTCATTCCTTTCGTTGCTTAACCTTTATATTTCTCCACGACCTCTCTTCGATTAATTTGATCCTTGAAGAAAGGAGCTTTGTAACTCCACTTCACCAGGCTCAGGACACTACACTCTACTTTCTATGCCTATAAAAACATTCCGACTCTACCAGCTCGGAATGTCAAGACCGGACGACTTATTTGGTCTGTGTTCCTTTTATAGTCGCAAATAAAATTTGCATTTAAAATCAACTGTCCCGTCAGACAACCGTTCAGAATTAACAATAGGCTTTTATCGAGAAAACATCTAGACCAGCTTAACGTTGCTGATTGGATACGTAGCAATAGGTCTATTGTGTAGTCCAACCAATGGGAAATTTGTATGGCCAACGAAATGCGCCGGGACATTGTGCCATTTAAACTATTCAATAGAAAATAGAAAGTCACATGTTGTGTTATACTGCTGTGTTCTACTGCTAAGCAATGACATTGGAAGCAAATCTTTCTTTCTCAGGTCCAAGTTCAGTATCGATAGTTTTGTAGTAAATTTTCAATGAGAATCACCTTTTCAAAATGATTTCGTTCTATGCACACAAGAAACGCCACGAATGAACAAAGTCAGCAAAACATGTCAGATATTCGAACTTTTTTTCACGAATGACTAAACTCGCTCAAATTGGGAGCCGCACACGGCTTAAGCATTGTGCTTAAGAAAATTGTCTCATTCGTGGCATTTGGCTCAGCAAAATGCTCTTATGTGCACCTGTCTTGAGCATGCTTAAAACCAAAAGCAATATAGTTCATTGTAAAGTTCGAAATGTTTTCCTATATCGCTTTGTCACATGTAATAATTCCAAATTTGATGCCCTCGTTTTCTATTAACCATCTACGCAGAAGCAGTCCAGGATGGATGCTGTATCTGATGTGCTAACTGCTGTGAAGGAGCATTGGGTTATTACGTCATTGATGCTGGTCACTGTTCTGATGTATTGGCATTATGTAGTAAATTTCACTGCACTTAAGAAACTCGGAATCCCAGGGCCTACGCCCTTACCTCTGATTGGTAACAGCATGACATTCATTTGGAATGGCAAAACGGTTCATAATTTCTTTTGCGAAGCTGGCAAGAAATATGGTAGTATTTATGGGTTTTACTTTATGAAAGAGCCAATGATCGTTGTAGCGGAGCCTGATATCATAAGACAAGTGCTGGTCAAGGAATTTGACAAATTTCACGACCGTCCGGTAAGTTTAACGTTTTACAAGTGCGTTTTTTTCAAAATGCATATTTTGATGAATCACATGTTTGGAGGGGCCCTAAACAAGTTGGCAAACCTTTATAGTAGTTTGTCACTATTATCTTTGGTGCCACAACCTTGATATCAAACTTCAGCAAAAATGGGGGGGGGGGGTACAACCCTCTAGCCATCCTGGCTCCAGTGTGCCTGCTTTGTGATGTCACATTTGACTTTGCGTCAAGTTTTTTTTATATTTGTTTGATGAAAGATTAACGAGACTAAAAACCAACCATGATACCGAAACTGAAGTGACTTTAAACAAACGCTCTTCCCCAAGTAATCAATGTAGTCAACACAGGCCGCCAATTCCACATAAAAACGTGGCACCTTCCCAGATATTTCTACAAAAGTTGATGAATGTCAGTTAAATAGTACCACGATATTGTCACACGTTACATTTTGTTATTTGTTATAAAATATAGTTTGCATTGTTGTCATCCACAATAGAATGGTGATATGGAGTTTCCTGAGCCTTTAAAAAGCATGATGTCTGAGGTCAAAGGTCAAAGGTGGAAGGACATTCGCAGTATTATGACCCCTGCCTTCTCCTCTGGCAAACTCAAAGGCATGATGTACATTATGAACGACGCTGGGGATACTCTTCTAACGAAAATAGAAAAAGCAGCGGCAGAAAAGCAGGCAGTCGATATTTATGAGTGGGTACTTTTGTTTCATTTTATGTTTCTGTTTATTGTCAAGGAGTGCTAGAAACAATATTCATTTGAGTAAGAAGATGGTCGAAAGAACAGTGTAGTAACGCCTGCTTTGTAACCTGATACTTGGTGATTAATGCCAAATCCTAAATGATTGTAGATATTTTGCAAGCCTTTAAAACTCTGGATATCAAATCATATTTTGTTAGGTCTTTCACCCCATGCAGCACGCTCTCGTCCGTTTTCTATGGCTTTTCAAATATTTTAGGTACGGCTGTCATTTTCATATCCATTTTTATATGATGTGTGCATTGCGCTGGAAAATGATTGATAATTTCATTCCAGGTTCAAAACGAATGTGTAATAGATTATAATAGATAACAAAAGATTTATGAGCGGATGGAAAAGTATGAATTTCAGTACAGAATTGTTGTTACAGATGGCAGCAGACAGTGACGATGGAAGTAATTCTTTCTGCCGCTTTTGGAACTCTTTCTGAAGCACAGACAAACCCAAATGATAAAGTCACAACTTATGCTAAAGAAGGAATGGACCCAAAACCATGGCCAAATATTGCAATGATGATACCTTTTATTGGGAAAAAATTGTGCAAGGCAATCATTTTGGGCCGCTATGGCTTTAGATGGGGTCCTCTGATTAAAATCGCACAAAAGATTCTGAAGGAAAGGCGACAAATGGAATTTGTTGCAAAAACTGTACGTGTAACCAATTTTTTTAATCTCATACATAACTTAATCTCATTACAACTAGTTTATTTTATTGTACTTGAAAATTTTACCTAGTAAATAATGATATTCTTAGGTTGTTTTCCTTTTACTTGGAAAGATTGCTGTTTAATTTCTCATTTGGTTCATTTTGAAAAGAACTAATTTATCCTTAAATGCTAGTTTTAATGTGGTTTATTTTCTGTAATGGTAGAACTGTGGAAAAATCTTTAATACCTCACAAGGAGTGGTCTGTCCATTAGCTCATTGAACAAAAAGGTGTGAGTAGCGAGGGTGGCTAGGGTGCTTAGGATAGGTAGTTCTTTAATTTTTGCTTTTGTATTTTTTGACGTTTCAAGGAAAGCCTTTTTTTGTTCTTGCCATAACGTTACGCAGCTTCGTTCAGAACATTTCACAACCAATGACTGCATCTCAATGCCATTTAATTCTTATTTTTAGGATATGCTGCAAAACATGCTAAATTCCCAGCACCCCGAGAAAAAGGGTCATCAGCTTACAGAGAATGAACTGATCGCCCAAATGATTATATTTCTGCTAGCTGGGTACGACACTTCAAGTAATGTTCTTTGCCTCACTTGCTACCATCTTGCTCTATACCCAGAAGTCCAAGATAAAGTGTACGAGGAGGTCATGCGTATTTGTGAATCAAAAGACACGACTACATATGACGAAATTAAAGAAATGGTTTATTTGGAAGCTTGTGTCTCAGAAACACTACGTCTTTACCCACCAGGTAAGAATTTTCGGTATACACATTTCAAACTATGAGATTTTATCAAAATGCTAAACTAGGATAAAATTTACATGGTTTAAAAATATAAGGGAATGTTCTCTGAATTTATGAATCCAGCTACCCTGGGTGCAAGTGCCACATTGGATTCGAGCGAAGAAATTAGAAGATACGAGTGTAGTAGAGGAGAACGCAAATGATCCACTAGTAGATATCTTAGGTTAGCTACTGAAGAAGCTCCAGGAGAAAGAATATAGAGTGAAGACGATCACACACTGGTGTAGGCCAGTCAAGTTGTAGCAGATATCTGCCCTGAGAATCGAGAATTAGAGGAATAACTTAACAACACGTTTCGTTATTGCAATAGTTTCAAATCAATTATCAATTTATTCAATAGATGGGATATCTTTACAAACTTTTTAAGTATAAGTTTACACCTATGGAGTTTGACTGTCGTCTGTTTGGTTATTGAAAGAAATATTCTCCTCCTCGTACTCTAAGACTTAAGAATTTCTCAGCCAATCGTTAATGGCTTATTAACTTTAATTTTCTGCCTTAATGCTAGGTTTCGTTACAACTCGTACCATCGACAAATCATGTGTCATCAATGGTGTTCATTTCAAAAAAGGCATGGCTGTCCTCATACCTTCATACGCCTTGCACCGGGATGAAAAATACTGGTCCGAACCAAACGCTTTTAAACCGGAGAGATTTCTTCCAGAGAATAAAGAATCTATCACCCAATTCACTTATTTGCCTTTTGGCGATGGTCCTCGAAACTGCATTGGAATGCGATTTGCACAAATGGAAATAAAGACGATCCTTGTCAGAATGCTGCAGAAATATCGCATGGTGCGTGGTCCTGAGACACCGGTGCCTTTGAAGATGCAGCCAAGAGTCGTGCTGTCACCGGGTGAGCCAGTCTGGATACGATTTGAGAAGAGAGAGTAGATTTGAACACGTCAGCTCGTTTTCACAGAAATCCAGCTTAAAAAAAAGCTTAAAATATTTGGTCTTTCATTTGAGCAAGCTTGCTCTTTTTGCAGTAATGTTTTTGCCAATAATTGCATACATACAACATCTGTTTTCATTTCACTTTTGTTTTTGTTGATCTAAATTTAGGATCACTGTCTTGCCTTTCAATGAACAATGCTCGTAGCTCATTACTCGTAAAATAAGTGCTTGTGTATGTCTACATATATTCAATCAGCGAGAGCAGTCTACTAAAATAAGAATACTGACAGTGCCTCCCATGTTGTAGTTCCGGGAGTAACTCAATGATCTGTCTTAGAGCCTATATTTTTAACATTTACAGAAATGGGCTTCGTGTTTTGTAAAAAAGATTGTCCAATGTCTCTAAATTTTAACTGAACTCTCACAAATTCGGAATATACCATCGATAACAGGCTTAATGACAACATTCTACGTAAACCCGGCCATCTTTTAACAAAGGAGATTGCTATTACTAGCCAAGGAAGTAGCTTTAGATTTAGAAAGAAGTATCAACTTCTCTCTAAATGTAGCTGTAGATTTGGATTCGATGGCGTTGCATACTTTTTATCAAGGCAGCATTCCCTGTTATTGCAGAATTTTCCGAGGGGTGAATCACTTCTAAAAGTCTCGTAAACCTTTCATAAATTACCAAAGAAAACTCGAAAATCTCAGAATCTTTAAAAAATTGCTGAAATGTCAAAATCTTCACAATAAATCGTGTAATCCAAGAAATCTCACCAAAAATCTTGAATTCTAGAAAAGAAATCTTGAATTCTAGAAAAAAAATCTTGAATTCTTGCAAAGAAAACTTGAATATTCAACAATTTTGGGCAGTGGCTGAAAGATTTTGCCAGATCATGAAATAGTCGAAGCTTATTATCAACGAACTCTCGACACAAGTCTTTGCGGTTTATGAATTAAAATCTCTCATCAAAAACCTCCACAGCGTGCTGTAAATAGACAGATCGTTTAAATAATCGATTATGTGCTGTTGCTGTTGCTTTCCCAATTATCGGTTTTGCTGCATGTCACGTGACGGTTACATACCGGCATTGTATCAGACGTTGTATTTTGTGCTGGGTGCATGTACATTGCATCAGATACTTTTCTAGCGTTTTCCTGATTGGCAATGAACATGAACTATATTTCTATTAACCTTATTTAGAAAAATCTATTATTTTCATAATTTTAACCTTTGCACCTATTTATTATTATTTATATAAATCGTGTAGTGTAGAAGGGACACTCGCCGAAAGCTGTAGACGAATAAAGTTGCTGCCGAAATAATTTGCTGTTGTCAGAATCATTAGCTGTTTTAGATTTCCTCTGCTCAAGGCCGTACGTTAATTCTACTTTTTATTCAGAACTCACGAGTTCGTGTTAAATCAAACTAATGATTTAACAGTGCCCCTGCTCTGTGCCGTTTCGTGATGAGGCAATTTATGATATCGGTGGCATAAATTTTGGTGTCCCACAACGTTCCTGCCTTGGTCCGTTACTGTTTCTTATCTACATGAATGATTTACCATACGCATTGCGTAAGCGATATGTTACCACCAATGTAGATGGCTTTACTATTTCCCTTTCATCAAAGAAACCCATTGAACTGCAAAACAGCGAAGAACTAATCTGTCAGAAATGGATTTAGGGAAACAAGCTTTTATTCAGAACATATCACCAAAACTCAGTCTCTTGTAATTGGGTCATCTCCAAATGTTCGCAAGATCTAAAACCATCCAGAAGACCATCTACCTGTTAAGATTGCAAAGGAAAAAAGGTATGCTGGGGTTCGAATAGATAATCATCTTAATTAGAACAAATATATGCAGACAACTAGGACTGTAGTTACTCAAGCTTTTGTACTCCAAACATATCGAATACTCCAACAGATTCTAGAAGCCGACCATACTAAAGGATATTTTCAGTGGCCCTGCAGAGCCAAATTTAAGTGACTGCTTTTCCCTGTGTAGGGTTGTTGCAATGATCAGAATCGCAACAAACAGCCTTGGGTGAGCAAGAGTCAAGTAGCCTATTTGCCAAAGCAACATCTTCACTTGTGTATACGTCTTTATATCCGCTGCCTCCTGAGTATTTTTCGTCGTTTTTCCCTGGGCGTTATTCACAAGATGCTACGGCAGTAATGAACGAAATGTGCGCTCGGTGGATATGAACCTCAAAATACCTTTACTCAAGTCAAAAACAGGTCAGAAATCTTTCTGCTACAGAGGAACCAGCCTTTGCAACAGCTTGAATAACGCGAAGTGAATCAGTTCTCTCTTTCAGGGGCGTCACTCGAGAGGGGGGGATGGGGGTATGGTAAGGGTGGTTCACTTGTGTGTGGGGGGGGGGGGGTATGGGAAGGACCTTTTCGCAGGACAAAACGGATTTTTGCAGGGCAAATATTTTCTACCAACGGATTTGCTTTGTTGGTTTTTCTTATGTAGCTGTAACAAGAAAGTAGGCAATGCTTGTAATTTGTCTACCAGTGACACAAAGTAGAAATTGCCAGCGTTATCTTGGGCTGGATGGATTAGATAAAATTGATTCTGATTTCCTTTCAAGTGTGTTGTATCTGTGAGGAATTTTCTAAATACTCCAGTGATCCGTTTGCGTTCAAGTCGAGATCACAGTAATAAAACATCGGAAAGCAGTGAACTCAATTTAATAATATTAACATCCAACTTTTAAAAACTGAATCACATCAAGGCAAAACAAACAACGTTCTAAAACACCTTAGAAACACGAAACAAAGTATTCTGAAGGTTCATTGACGATAATTCAACAATAAGGTGACAAGTCCTTTTGTAATTCAACACATGATGCCGCAGTTCTTTTCTTGTTAAATCAGCAGCATCGCAGCGCAACTACACACAACACCTCCCCACCTTGCCTTGAAGTTCAAGGCGAAGGCGAGAACATCTTCTTAGGCTTAGGGGCCCGTTTTGATCTTCGTGGTTTGTGAGGACCGTACTCTGGTGTAGCTGGCCTTCTTTCGGTGGCAGATCCTGGCAGTTCCACGGAAGTAGCAGCGCTTGTCAGAGGTGGAGTTGCTCTTTCTGTAGACGGCGAAGGAGGAACTCCGGGATCATCATCTTCTACTGAAGCATAACGCGGCTGCAACTGCTCAAGGTGTCGTCTCCAAGTAGGGCCTTTTGGCTGTACTCGAACATTGAAAGATCGAGAGCCTTTGCGCTTGATGATTACAGCTGGCACCCAACGACCTTCTTTGTCTCTTCTAGGACCAAAGTAGAGGGCGTAGACAGGATCTCCGACTTTGTAAGATCTTACTACTTTAGAGATAATCTCTTTCTGCTGGGATTTGGTAGCCTCTCTAGCTTGTTTTCCCTGAGCTGTATGCGCTGGAGATGGTAATAGAGTATCAATCTTGGTTCTAATTTGACGTGAATTCAGCAGTTCACTCGGAGAATACCCACTGGAGTTGGGAGTTCTGCGAAACTGCATAAGGAATTCTTGCAGGGCTTTTCTGGGAGGAAGACTTGACTTCTTGAGTGCCTGCTTGAAAGTTTGCACAAGTCGTTCAGCTGCTCCATTAGTGGCAGGATGGTATGGAGCTCCGGTGAGATGGACAATGCCTCGCTCTTTACACCAAGTCTGGAATTCGACTGACATGAATGCAGAAGCGTTATCTGTTACTAAGGTGTGTGGGTAACCGAAATGCGCAAAGTCCTGCTCCAATAGGTCAACCGTAGCTTTGGCTGAAACGGACTGTGTTGGATGGATGCATGGGTATTTAGAATATGCATCTGTAAGCAGCAACCAGTTTGTACCCATGAAGTTGATCGCATGGTCAAGGTGTAATCTGCTCCAGGGTTTCTCTGGAAGCATCCATGGGTGAATTGCAGGTTTGGCTGGTCTGTTCTGATGCTGACCGCAAGGTATGCAGTGTCTGCATGTGGCCTCAATATCCTCATCGATGTTTGGCCAATAGACAGCCGTGCGAGCCAGTTGCTTCATTCGCTGCATTCCAAAGTGTCCTAGGTGAAGAAGTCCCAGAACGTTTCTTCTCATGCTTGCTGGAATCACCACTCTCGACCCATGGACTAAACAACCATTACATATGGACAGTAAAGTAGCAACCTGTCGGAATCTGTGCATTTCCGTTCCTTCATCGTTCTTCTTTGGTTGCCAGCCTTCTCGAATGAATCTCATTACCATTGAGATTATTGGATCCTTTGCTGACTCTCTTGCAAGAGATCCTTGTTCTGCTGGAGTGACTTTCTCGTCAATTGTCTGTATCTGGCAGACCATTAATGTGTCATCTACACTTTCCTCCTCATCAAATTGTGAATCTTCCTGCAGAGGTAGACGACTGAGAGCGTCAGCATTAGCGTGATCCTTAGTCTTCCTGAATTCAATCTTGTAGTTGAATTGGCTTAACATTAGAGCCCAACGAGCCAGTCGGTTAGCAGCCATTAGAGGAACATCTTTTCCAGGCCCAAATAAGGCTAACAGTGGTCGATGATCTGTGACCAGTACAAACTTCCGTCCAAATAGGTACTGGTAGAACTTCTTCAATCCAAACACAATTGCCAGGGCTTCTTTTTGGATTTGGCTATAGTTCCTTTGACTTTCTGTGAGAGTTTTGGAGACATTGGCAATTGGGCGCTCGCTTCCATCTGGAAAACGATGAAATAATACGGCTCCAATTCCAACGTTTGAAGCGTCGCATGCCAGACCTAGGATGTGTTTCTCTTCAAAATGAACCAGGACATTCTCTGAAGAAAGCAAGTCTTTCAGACGTTGGAAAGACTTTTGGTGTTCTTGTTGCCATTTCCACTTGACCGTCTTCTTTGTCAGCTTGTACAAAGGCTCTGCTATTGTAGCTAGTTCTGATGGTAGGAATTTGGCATAGAACTGGACAGATCCTAAGAAAGCTTTAAGACTTGAAACGTTTGTAGGAGCTGTCATTTTAAGAACAGCATCTACCTTAGGACCTTTCGCGATTCCTTGTTGTGACAGAAGATGTCCCAAATACTCAACATATGGCTGGGCAAAGTGACATTTTTCCTGTCGACAACGGAGACCTTTGTCTTGCAGTCTTTGGAGCAAACGCCGAAGATTGCTCAGCATCAATACCGCTTACAAGGATGTCATCCAGATAGGTAGCCACACCAGGAAGGTCTACGGTGAGCTGATCCATGATCTGTTGAAAGTATCCGGGGGCAGATTTGATACCAAATGGAAGTCTTTTCTGCAAAAGCACTCCCTTATGAGTGCTAAGTGCTAGTCTTTGTTGACTTTCCGGCGCAAGCTTGATTTGGTTATATGCATCTGCCAAGTCAATTTTGGTGAATCCATATCCTCCTCCCAATCTTCTCATAAGATCTTCGGGGAGAGGAAGCGGGTGTCGATGTTCCTCCAGTTGATGGTTGACTGTGACAGAATAATCCCCACAGATTCTGATCTTGGGTTTATTTTGTCCTGGGAGCACAGCCTTCTTGATAGGAACCACTGGAGTCCCAAATTGACAAAATTGTGTGGCTTCCCATACTCCTTTTGTTATACCCTTCTGGTATTCTTCTTCCAAATCAGCTTCCATGGCAAATGGAACTGGCCGTGCTTTCCTGAAGATAGGCTGGACATTGGGCTTAAACTTTACTTCGAGTTCATAGTCCTTGAGGCATCCTAATTCCGGTTTCCATAAATCTTTAAATTCATTGCACAATTTCTTGCATTTCTCCTGTAGTTTGATGTCGGCCTTTAGATTGCTAAAGACTGCATGACATGATTCGACATCGTTGAGTGCTTGGTCTACAGAAATGCCCAGCTCCTTAGTAGCAGTTCGTCCCAATAGGTTAAGTTCTGGGATTTCTGACACTGTATACTTGATATCACGTGTCTCCTCTGACTCCTGTGTTGACGTTTTGGCGACGAACGTACCAATGATTGGTAAACTATGTTTACTTGCTGATTCATAGTGTAAATCAGGCTTCTGAAGATTTGGACTTCCCAAATCCTTCCATGTCTGCTTTGAAATGAAGTTCCCATTCGTTGCAGTATCCAGTTCCATTGTGCATGTTTGCCCTTGGATCTTGATAGGTACTTCCAGCTTTGGCAAGGATCTTTCATTCACTGCTTTGATTTCATGGATGAGTTTTACCGGCGTCTTTGAGCTTTTAATAGTTGCAGAATTTTTCTTTCTGCATACCTTCGAGATGTGTCCTTTAATTCCGCAGAAGTGGCATTCTGAGTCCTTGAAACGGCATTGTGGTGCTTGGTGGGTTTCAACACCACAGCGGTAACAAGCTGATTTGCCTGTCTTGGACTTGGTTTCCATTGCTTTGTTAGAGGGCCGTAGAGCGACCTTGTGTACAGATTTTGGCCTAGCCCCATAAACCGTGTCTTTAGCCACTTTAGCTGCATCCTCTGTTTCTGTGGCAATTTCAATAGCCCTAGCAAAATCCAGTTCGTCGTCCTTGACCTTAAAAAGGGCTTTAAGCACTGCCTCATTGTTTACAGAACAAATAAAACGAGATCTGAGTGCTTCATCCTGAGGATCCTTGATGGATGCAAAACCACAGGTGGCAGCATCTTGGCGAATACGTGCCGCAAGCTCCTGTAGCGTTTCACCTGGCTTTCTGCGCATATCACTCCAAAACTTGAAGCGTTCGTGTACAACAAATCGTTTGGGGTCATATTGCGTCTTCATGAAATTTACAATTTCATCCATGCTAAGATCATTAATTTGCTTGGGTGGATTCTGCTGTTTTGCCAAATTTCCCAGTAACCGGTAAACATCCTTAGATTGATTAATTAGGAAAATTTGAGCCTTTCTATCGTCATTAACATTATGTGCACCAAAAAATGTCAAAAATCTATCGTAGTAGTCAGGCCACAATTCACTTGTAGAATCAAATGGTTCGAAAACAGGTACTGAAGGTAATGTAGAAGTAAAACGTGCAGTTCCTGATTCTGAAAAAGACATTGTATGGAGAAGAGCCTTCATTTGTTCTTGATGAGCTGCCGCTTGAGCTTCCATTTGTTTTTGCTGATTTGCAATTTGCAATTGCATTAATTCGATTAATTTTGCAGTTTCCGACATGATGATAATAGCTTCGCTTAAAATCGAACGTGAATAAAATCTAATACCGTGCTTACCGGATTATTGGAGCTGTATAAAAAAAGTGGAATACGACCTGTTGATTTTCTTAGGTGAGTTGTTTGTAAAATGATGATAGCATCCTGTCGACTGCGCCAATTAACTCCTGTTGTATCTGTGAGGAATTTTCTAAATACTCCAGTGATCCGTTTGCGTTCAAGTCGAGATCACAGTAATAAAACATCGGAAAGCAGTGAACTCAATTTAATAATATTAACATCCAACTTTTAAAAACTGAATCACATCAAGGCAAAACAAACAACGTTCTAAAACACCTTAGAAACACGAAACAAAGTATTCTGAAGGTTCATTGACGATAATTCAACAATAAGGTGACAAGTCCTTTTGTAATTCAACACATGATGCCGCAGTTCTTTTCTTGTTAAATCAGCAGCATCGCAGCGCAACTACACACAACAAAGTGTTACACCCATTTCTATGGTTACACCCTTGGTTGATATTTGTGTCTTATTTAAAAACCATATATTAGAAAGAAAAGCACCGCCTGCCAGAAAACTAAGACACTGTAAACGGGTCTTTTTGGGTCAAAATTTGATGGAATAGTTGTGCATAATTGGGTCTAAACTTCCTTGACTGTAACCAGAAGCGTGATTTGAGAAGGCAGTCGACTATATACGATTTTTATATCTATTTTCTGTGGATGATATAGGGTGTATTGTATATATTCCTGTAGGTTTTGAAGCTTGTGTTTGCCAGATGAAGATTATGTCATCGATAAATTTTTTCCAAAATATTCGACTACACCCCATCGGGGCATTGCTCGAGATATGTTGTCATGAATATGTTGGCATAATTTTGGGCAAAGGGTTGCGGTGCCTTAAGGGGGGTTGATAAAATTTACCATTACACACTTCTTTTTAAGAGCCAGTAAATTGAAGTTCAGGCTGTTTGTTCTTAATTTTTTCGAAAATCTGAGGCTGAATTGTTCTTAATTTGTTTTTAAATTTATAGGGTATGAGCAGTGCGATTGCTAGCTTTTCGCTCTAGGGAGGTGTACAGGCCTCATTTGCTAACAAAGTGCGTGAGAAGACCTTCATTCGCCGCCATGTTTGGACATTCACCGAAATCGTTTTTGAGTTCATTGATCAAAGTTACATTTTATAGTAGCTCAGCCACAGCTTGTTCTTAATTTGTTCTCAACTTTTGACCAATTTTGAAGCTTGTATTCTTATAAAATTGCTCTTATAAAAAGAGAGTGTAAAGGCAATATAATTATGTTTGAGAATAAAAATCACCATCTGTTGTATTTTATAAGTTTCCCCATAATGATTTTCGATGGCAAAGAGGGAAGCTTTGATACCCTTATCTTTGATACCCTTATCAGCTCCAAGCAGTACGACAAAACTTTCGACAAGACTACTCCTAACTTATAAAACAACCCTTTATATAACCTAAGCAAATCTTAAAATAATAATTACGTAATACAAAAAACATGTTTACAGACGCAATTGTCACGTGATACTGTCCGTAGGGGAACACTGTGTCTTTACACAACAGTGAACTTGTGGACACACAAAAGAAAGGACCTTTGCGGGAACAACTTACCTTAAGAAGTATTTTAGTGTTACGGGAACTGAGGGCCAGTTCCCAACATTTCCAACTTTTGCCAGGGCAAAATTCTTTCTGCAGGCCAAAAATGCAGCCAGCCCCCCCCCCCCCAACAAAAAATATATGGAGTGACGCCCCTGCTCTCTTTTGGTTAGTTCGAAAATCTGCTCGAAGTGTCGGATAACATAGCTGACTTTTGTATCTCACTTTGTTGTCATAATTTATTGTCTTTCGACGGCACTGCTGATTCAGCAGTTTTTAATGATCAGACAAAAATAGAAATCGGCCCATTTCCGGTCCAGGTTTTGAGATTACGTCGGCTTTTTTGCCCGATTACGTCAGCTGAAATTTGTGCAAACATAATTTCTTTTGGAAGGTCGTACGAGGTAAGCAGAGCCCCGACAGAAAGCAAACAGAGCAGTTACAATCAAGATCATTCTGCCAAGAAACGTTTAATAAGGGAGAAGAGACCAAGTTAAAGAGATTTTGAGGTAGGTTTGTCTAATAGGTCCGAAAGAGTACGCTCAAATTATTCCAACTAAAGTCACTTTTAATCAGTGCAAGATTTTGCAAATAGCTAACTGTAGAATGTCTGGAATATGACACGAGTAATGCGTTACATCTCTACCTGCTTGTCGACCGCTCTTTATCCACGTCAATTTAAAAGTAAGCAATTTAGGCCGTCTTGTTTCTGTTATTGTTTTTGAAATGGAATTTGATACAATTATTGCTGTTCTGTTGAAGAAACACGAAAAACTAAACGGAACAAGAGAATGATTTATAAAAACGAAAATGGAAGATATGATACCTTTCTAGTCTAGCCACCAAAACCGATAAAAGAATTATTCAAAGATAAGTGTCAAGTTGAAGAATAAATGTGAGGTTAGGTTAGGGCAGGGCCGTTGACTGCCAGCTCGGGCCCAGGGGTGATTTACAAAACTGGGCCCCCAGAAAACTTTATGTGGCCACGCCCTTCAGTCTCCCGGAGAACTATGGAAACGCCCTTTTTAGCTACAATTGTCAAAAAAGTTTTTTAAGGATTTTACAAGATTGTTCAGAACACTTTATTATGAATCAAGGACTTGTGAGTATAGTTTTTCTCTGCGACAAACTTACACTCGTTGATTCCATGTAAGTAGCTGAAATAGTAGCTTTTTCATTGTGAATATACTTTGTTGCGTTATTAAGAGCCCCATCGGAGCATGGGCCCCAGACCTTTTGCCCCTCCTAACCCCCCTCTTGATGTCCCTGGGTTGGGGTGTACAAATTTCTAATTTCAGAATAGTTTAGAAATTTTGCTACCTCATCAGTTTATTCTGTTGATTTAGCATTTCCTTATTTCATAGTCAATTGATGATATGCAATCCAGTTTATGCTAAGGCAGACAATACATCAACAATGGTGTTTATTTTCCCCTGGTGACTGCACTCAAAACTCCATGGTTGCTTTCTTCCCAGTAGAACTGCTCAAAAACCAACACTGTGTAAAATGGCAGCATTGGTAAAAATAGCTGTAACAAGATTCACTATTCAAATATATCTTTAAAGTAATATCACTTATTGTTGTATAAATCTTAATGGATTAGCCTTAAATGTCATACAGATCATAAATAATCATAAACATATCAGAAAAAGACCCAGTACTCCATTTAACAAGATAAATTTTGTTAGTAAAGGATATATACTTAAATGCAATTTATGCAAGTTATACAAAGATATTTTCAAGAATTTTTCAATATCAAACATCCCAATATTGCAACAAATTGAAGATGTTGAAAGAAGGAGCTTATCAGTTGCAAGAGTTTGTCTCCAGATGCATTGTAATATTTACAAGATTATTGAACATTCTTTTAAATGGAAAAGCTTGAATGTCATACAGGTCAGGAATAATGCTCTTCTCATCTAGATATCAAACTGTACCAAATAATATTATCAATCATAATTTTGGTGGTCCTTGCACAGTGAGTTTTCTGAGCCACTTGTTTGAGGGTCCCTTTCTCAATTTACTTTTTACCAAGTTGATGATACCCATATCATTTCTGCCACTGCCAGTATTCGACACTTATTTTCCTTACCAGGACAATTACCTGGTAAGGAGATTATTTTCAAGATTATTGTCAGAATTGGCCAAAAAATGTTCACTAAAATAGCAAAATTGTGGAAGCACAAAATAAATTTTGCTTAGAGAAGAATATGATCATTTCTAAGTAATATCTTATTGGCATTTGAAGCTTCTCACTTTCATTCAAAGAAGCTGATGAGCTGAAATTTTTTTATTGTATTTTCACTGAAGCACAGATAAGGTGAAAATAAATTGTGTTTGGAGGCACTAAATCATCCTATTTTGTAACAAGGGATTAAGACAAAAGTTCTTTGTTTACCAAAAACTTTTGAAACTAAGCTTAAAGTATACTTTCTAAGGTTACTGAATAAAGATATAATATTTAGATTTGTACTATTGAATGCGCTAATTTCATTCAAGAAACAATATTTTCACACTCAGCTGAAAGAAATTTTTTTTGTATCCCAGCACAACAGACAGTGCACAACAGAGATCAATAATTGTCAAAAACAACTTACAGTAATATTTTGCATCATGGAATGTGACATTTGAAAATTGACTGATTAAAGCTCAACTTAAGGAGTGGATCTAGGAATTTTTCTTACTGGTGCACAGATTTGTGGGACCACATCCAACAAATTTGCCACACCCCTGTATACATCATTGGCAAAGTTAAGTTTATATAAAAGCAAGTTAAGCCTGGTGCAATTTATGGGGATGTATATCCTGGAATTTTTAGAAAATAATCTATGAACAGAATTTTGTTCTTATGCAGCCCAGAATTTGTTCTTAAAACAGGATTTTTCTGTCACCTACAGTGCCTGTCAAAGGTACTTACAACACCAAGGCAGTGTCAGTCAATTTTCAATCAATTTTCTGAGTTGCTGAGTTGCCCATTCTCGAAAAGTGTATTTTTTTGGATTATAATTTGATATTGTTTGAAAGGGGAGAGAGAAATGCCAAAAAAATGATTGGTAAGAATACTGTTTTTTAAGACTTTTGGCAGGTACTGCAATTCTTTGGATGCCTCTTGAATTCCAATAGTCACGTGTTCGCTCTGCTTCTCTTCTTACAGGAAAGTGACAAATGGTAGCTTTAGCCATATTTGGTAAACAAAGCCATCTAGCAGGCCTGGCCGTTTGTATTTTTATAGGTGAGCTGTGAATCGCTCCCCTCATTTGCCGAGGCGAGCTAAATCAGTAACACAAAGAATGTACTTCAAAGACAATCGACAGATGACTTAATAGGCCCCTTTAGTATCTGTCGGTTGCCTTAATGTTATAGCCTCAGTCAGGAGTGTGATGTTTAACTTCTTTCAATTTTTATTTGCTTTAACCGTGACTTAGGCACCCCCTTTACTTGAACATAGATGGAAAACTCTACGCTAAAATACCCAGTTTTGGATCGAAATAGGCCAATCAGAAAACGCGCGCACATGACTGTTGAGATTGTCCAATCAGTGCCGCTTTCGTATTGAAAATGTTACCAACGGAGTCCTAAGGTGAAAACGAACTCGCTTATGTCTACACAGAAGCGGTCGGTCATGTTTATATAGTAGATAGATTCACAAACAGCTAGATGGAACGATGATCATGCTTTGCCAAAATGCGAAACATGTCGCCGTTATAGTTTTTCATCCAATCTGGGTTTTTCAGTAAATGCTGCTGGATAGTGGAATTCCATGTTTTGGTTGTCGTTTTTGATCTGCAAGACAGAGTACCTTGTTCTCTTTGAGGGATAGTTTTGTTTCTATTGCTGGAAGGGACCTGCTGCCTTATTATATCCCCAATCTACAATTCCTACCAATTTCTTCGACTTTCCTTCCAAAAATATTCCTGTTTTCTTAAGATTGAAAGGTTCTAATCGCTACAAATGTACCTTGCGCTTAACTATCCTTTTCCGAATAGATCGAAGTTTATGCCTATCATAACAAAAACTGCCCAACAAGCAAAAAGTTAATTGCAAAAAATGCAATGACGGGAGAAATCGCTGTTACAAAAATAAACCAATTAACCCTTGTGCGTTTTCATAATTCTCTGAATAGGAAATTTTAGGGGAGCGATTCTCCTTTCATGTTCTGTTTAGGAGAGCAATTCATAGCTCGCCTCAGGTTGCGAGGAGAGCATGGAGGCGAGCGCGAGCTATGGCTCGCCTCAAACAGCCAGGCCTGCCCAGTGGCGAAGCCAAAGGTCCTGCTGGTCCTGCTGAGCAGGACCAAGAATTTCCAAAGATAAGATTTACTGTAAACAATAAATAATTTCTTCTTTGCAAAAAGGAAGTTTCAAATTCTTTTTGATAAACAGTCCCCAGTTCCGCCAGCTGATACAGGCATCCCGTGCTAATCTCAAGGTCCTGTTCTCTTCTACGGCAGCCCTGTATTTCGGTCCTGCTCATAACTATGATACCCTATGTTTGGTCCTGCTTCACAATGGGCTTTTGTGAATTTAGTCCTGCTTCACAATAGTCTAGAACAAAGAGCAGTCCTGCTCAATCTCGGGAGCAGGACCTCGTCGAAATGACCATCATAACATTTCGTAAGCAGTTCTGATTTGATTGGTCGAGGGTTCACTTACGTAGGTCAAAGAGCATTGTTTTGAAAACCTTTGGTCCTGCTATTTCTGAGAGCAGGACTGCAAGAATTGCCCTGTGCATTCTCGTTCTGCTATGAGATACTAGCAAGGAGGCCAGTTCAAAAATATTAGGCGAGGCGATGTGAATGCGGATTTTCTGCTTGCTCTGGCAATACCAATGATATTATTATTGACAGCAAAACTTGCCTCAGTTGAGCTGCATAAATTTTATTTGTAACAAGACAGAGTCCAAAGTTCGCAAGAAAGAAATGTAAACAACAAGAATTGGCTGTATGAGGCACTCTGATTTCGGCCTTTGTACGATCGTTTGAGGCACGGTATATCATAGTGGCCTAAACAAAATTTTCTTAGACTTGGAGAAGGACGATGAAAGCATAATTGAATTTACTGTTGTGTGATTGAAAGTTTTGAGTTGGAGAACAAACCAATTTCAGCGGAATTTGCATTTTTCTACCTGAATTGTTTTCTCGTCTAATGGTTTATCTAATAAAGTTGTTTTAATTGATAATGCGACACATTATTGGATTGTACCTCTCTTTATCAGCTGCAGAATAGTTGTTCTTCAGAATATGTGAACTTGCCCCTACAGACTTTAAACTCTGTTGTTTATTAAAATTTTTTTAATAGAGTATCTAGATTTGTCAGGTTTATAAGACCAAAATCTGGAATACCACAAATATATGATATGCAACTTCAAATGCCACCCCTACCCCCTTTTATCGTCAAATTTAGTTATCACCAATTTGAACTTTTACTTCAGCTGTAGAGGCTTACTACAATTTAACATAGATTTGTTTGAAAAGTAAGCACCCTAAAGCACGTCTTTAAGTATGGGTTAATTTTTCAAAAGATAGACATCGATTTAAAATTTGCTTTTTACTGAATTTAAGAAAAAATTCATCTGCAAAATAGAATTTTTGTCCATAGGCTTTTCCAATTGAATAAGGGCGTGGCCCTGTCCATATAGCAGGACCAACAATTTTTGGCTAGCTTCGCCACTGGGCCTGCCATCTAGCGCAGGTTACAATTTAGAAGTCTAGATTGTTATAAAAACTGAGGCTGATTCAATGTTGTCGGCTTCTCAAACGATTATCTTCAAAGTTTCGCCTAAACCATGTCAATAGAATTGATAAATAGAATTGAAAAGCATTGATAACCAGATTTGCTTTAACGGCAGCTTTGCACCATGATTTCTTGCTAAGATCCATACATCTTGTAACAAATACATCAGCGTTGGGCAACGTAGTTTTTGTCCTCTTGCAACGGGTGATGAAGTAGATGTGATTCTACTTTTCCATCGATTGCAAGTATCAATGCGAACATAAAGAACATTGCGTGGTCTTCTTGCTAAGATTTGTGCAATGCATTGTGCATATGATTCAAGGAGTCTAGTCAGTGCATCACAAGATGGAAAGCTGATTGTTTGGGATTCCTACATAACATTGCAAAGAATGTACGTTGCAATTTTAGTCTTGGCGCCTTTTTACCGGATATCACCAGTCTCGAAATGACGTCAAGCTCTGGTGAAAATGCAGCCTATTGACTATTATTTTATATGAGAACCAGTTAGCAAATAGTAATAGATGGTCCGCCATCTCTTTTCGTGAGGAAACTGCTCTACTTACCCACCGCAATACCTTAGAATAACGGGATTTCATTAGAAGGTGAATTTTTCAGATCCTTTTGGTCAGGGCTTATATTCTGCCAGAATCTTATTCTAGTGAATATACTACCTTCGTCAACGATTTATTTTGCGAAGAAAGGAATCTTCGGCAGAAAGGGGGGTCTCTTGTTTTTGCAGAGCTTTCTCGTCACAATTTCTACCCCAACTAAATTGTGGTTGCGTTTCTATAATAATGAAAGCTCATTTTATTCATTCTAGCATGGTTACTTCCCTCCGCAATATAGCATTATATTTAGCTTGGATTAGCTTGGAGAGTAAAACATTGTAATGTTAATTGTGGCATGCTAGGTAGGGCTAGAAATAGTAGATAGGTCATGGCACACAGGTCGAGGAAGTAAAGCCTCTTGAACAACCCTTACAAAGCTCTCTAAGTATTGGCAGAACGCTCCTTTAGATGTAACCGTCTTATAGATTTGTTGTCACAAGGAGGCCTATACCGATTCTTACAAATGTTGGCGAATTCTAGTTTTGCATTTATAAGTCTTATCCTGATTTATTGCAAAAGAGCTTCTTTATATTCGCTGTGAATCCAAGCCCTGACGTGATTTCTTGTCAGTTGCATTTATAACACCACAGGGCTTTGTCACGTTCCCAGTCCTGTTTAACATTTCCCAGTTTATTGTTTTCGTTTCTTATTAGCCATCTACGCAGTAGTAGTGCAAGATGAATGCTGTGTTCATGATTTTAATATTGTCTTCTTATTGTTTGTAAACAAAAGAATTGCATGTTTGGGGGGGGGGCTGGTTTTGTCGAATAATCTGAATATACCGTTTGGTAACTTTTAATGGACTTTTTGGTATTCCAGCATTTCACTTTTCAATAGCCTGAGCCCCAGACCCCATATAGGACTAGAACGCAGCCTACCTTTAAATTGCTAAAAATCAATTGCGATGAAATTTCTTAAAATTCTCTGCGAGTCTAGTCTTTCCCGTAACCCACAGTTGTTAACATCATTGTATTTTGTTGCATTTATCCTTTACTAATTCTGACACTGTTTCTTTTCGTAAATCTACGCAGAAGCAGTCCAGGATGGATGCTGTATCTGATGTGCTAACTGCTGTGAAGGAGCATTGGGTTATTACGTCATTGATGCTGGTCACTGTTCTGATGTATTGGCATTATGTAGTAAATTTCACTGCACTTAAGAAACTCGGAATCCCAGGGCCTACGCCCTTACCTCTAATTGGTAACAGCATGACATTCATTTGGAATAGCAAAACGTTGCATGATTTCTTTTGCGAAGCTGGCAGAAAGTTTGGTAGAATTTATGGGTTATACTATTTGAAAGAGCCAATGGTCATTGTAGCGGAGCCTGATATCATTAGACAAGTGCTGGTTAAGGAATTTGACAAATTTCATGACCGTCCGGTAAGTTTAACCGCCATTATCTTGCTGGTATCACGTTTACACGGGATTGCAAAAATTGGGTCTTTTTTGTCTATATGTTTGGCGATGTGATAGACCCAAGATACCCATCGCATTGTGGTGTCTGGAAAACGCCTTACTTTCCAACATAGATCCCTCCCTAATTAGTCAGATTGGCGTCTACCCGGGTATGTTTATTTTTTTATTTTTTGTTACTTTATTATTTCTTTATTTATTTTATTATTTTATTATTTGTTACTTTATATGTTTATTTTTTTTTACTTTATCGAATCTGAGCTGTATTGTTGCCATGTATTATAGAATGGTGGAATGGAGTTTCCAGAACCGCTGAAAAGCATGTTGACCGAAGTTAGAGGTCAAAGCTGGAAGGACATTCGCAGTATTATGACCCCTGCCTTCACGTCTGGCAAACTCAAAAGCATGATGTACATTATGAACGAAGCTGGGGATACTCTTCTAAAGAAAATAGAGAAGGCAGCAGAAGAAAAACAGGCAGTCGATATTCACGAGTCAGTACTTCCATATCTTTTGATATTTTTTCTAATAGGAAAAGGATGCTCAAATAATAAGATTCCTCTCTTTTTGTCTCAAAGCATGGGAACAAAACACTCATGATTTGCTAATTTCTTTTGATTTCTTCTAAGCTTTGTAGAAACATCCCTATTGTGTTTAAATATTTCAATTTGCCGATTGAAATTTTAAGTTTCATCTGTTTAAGAAATCAGTTGACGTTATCTCTCTTGTTCAGTAGAGGGTGTATGTTAAGATACAGAAATTTAAACAAGTCCAATACTTCTCACAATATAAAACAAGTCAAAGAGCACTAGTCCTGCACCCTGATTTTTTTAATGGCACTGTTTTGGTTGCTTGGTACAAGTCTTTATTCTGAGTTCTTCCAATGGCTAGGGCAGCATGTCAGAACGACTTCTGTTAAGGAGCACTTAAAGTCAATGTTCTTGGCAGCCAACAAATCCTGAATTTCAGTTCCCATGTTGCATTTTCTACGATGCCTTTAACATTCATGATAACATGTCATGATGTAACTGTTCTGTAGCCTCAAACAACATCAGTCCTAACCGTTCTGAATGGATTTTCAATTATTTCAAAGTATTGATTTTTCGCACTAGCATAGGCTCCAAATCCTAACTGGCTGAGAGTTCTCCGTAACTTATTGACTGAACAGGTTTGAAGTCTTAAGCCGATCTTTAATGTTTACCCCCAATGCACTGAAAATTAGCAGTGTTAAATGCGCTGAAAGATTGCCTACTTTGATCTTTGACAAATTGATTTAGAAACAATCATTGTTTTCAATAATGAAATTTACCAAAATGACACTAAATTGATTCGTCTCGAAGCGATCCACTGATCAGTGAAGAGATATTTCATTTGGTGCCATCTTATCCGAAGTACCTCCTATGGGCCTAAACGTTTTTGAATAACCAGTCCTTACTAATGTGTCATTTCTAGAACAACCATCTGATTTTCTGATAGTTGGAACCCTAGAAGTACCTGCTATCTGCCCAAAAACTGGCCTAATGTAAACAAAACCGTCAATGGACCTAAATGAATAAGAATAGTCTGTAGGATATATAATGTACTTTGATCTTTGACAAGATGAACACTATTTAAGCCACATAATTAACAAATATGAGCTCACCATTGCAAGTAAATGTTTCCATGTCGGCATTGGCGCTTTTGCGAATGACTTGAATAACGCTACATTCTGCTTTCAATTAACATGCACCAGCGCCCCAGTTAATTGGACCCATCCAGCTTAATTCATAATTTTTGTATAGCTACTTTGTGCTGAAATGCTTGATAAATTGTTACTTCGAGAAAAACGTTTATTGTTTAAATAGAAATAAGTGATGTTGATCAATAAATCCAAGATGATAGAGTACGGGTTTCAGTACCTAGAAAATGTTTTGTTACAGATGGCAGCAGACAGTGACCATGGAGGTAATTCTTTCTGCCGCTTTTGGAACTCTTTCTGAAGCACAGACAAACCCAAATGACAAAGTCACAACTTATGCCAAAGAAGCAATGGACCCGAAACCATGGCCTGAAATTGCAATGATGGTGCCTTTTATCGGGAAGAAAATAGCCAAGTCAATAATGTTATCCCGATTTGGATTCAACTGGTATCCTATGATAGATATTGCAAAGAAGATACTCAAGCAAAGGCGACAAGTTCAAGGGACAACAAGAAATGTATGTCATATTGTTCTAATCTAATTTGTTCTCTTTTTTGTTTTTTTAAATAAATAAGATAACTAGTTGTAAGTTGGGCGCCGAAACTCGAGGTGCCCAGAGGTGCACTTAGGCTGTTACCTCTTACCCTTGTGATCTTTAGCAATTTTATCTACTTTTTTATTGTTTAGGCTTGTTTGGCGTTTCCTCCAAGCAATACAGCTCTATTGCTATCATTGCGTACATTTTACTCGCAGACTTCCTATCAGTAAATCTTGATATATCTTGGCTATATTTGGTTTCATTAAAAAGGATAAGAAAGGTGCTTTAAATCACATGTCTGCTGCTTGGCGCATCCAGGGGCGGACTGGTAGGTCTGGCATATGGGACATTGATCGATGAACAGGGTGCAAAAGGAGGGCCAGGGTACAAAAGGGGGCCCAGCCTAATAATTTTACGGAACTTTTATATTTGCATGACTTCCTCCCAAATCAAAGACCTTAGAAGCTGCCATTGCCTCTAGTTGCAACTGTTGGCTTAGATATTCTAGTCTTTAGAGGCCAATATTACTGCTTTGCAGTCTAATTTCTCACTCCGATTATTCTTTAAAATTTAATTGAATAGAACTAGAATTAACGTTATTTTTGATCTCGTTTATTTGATGTGTCATAGACAATATTTCTTTAAACATTTTAGAAGGGACAGTCTGTCAATCAGCACACCGAGCTAAAGTTCCCCCCTTTTTATCCCCTCTTTTTTTATCAATATCAACGGCTCAGAGCCAGGCACCGCGGAGCAGGGGGGCTGGGGGGGCCTTTAGCCCCACTTTCTGCAAAAAAGCCAAATATTAAGTATCAAACTGCCAGAAAAGCCTCTTTTTATACGGTTTTAGCCCCCCCCCCACTTTTTTTAGACCCCCCAATTTTCTCAACGTTCCGCGGTGCCTGCCCAGAGCTGTACAATCATGAGGGCTCGAAGACTAAATCTCTTTTCAAAGCACAAGATAGCTTATTCCTTACATTTGGCGTTTGTATCTTGAGGTATTTTCCCGGGAGCTCTCCTCTTCTTCCCATAGCACGATGCAGCTTCTTTGGAAACGGTTTCATTTCACGTCTGACGGTTTCATTTCACGTCTGAAGGCTTTATTTCACGTCTGACGGTTTCATTTCACTTCTACGGTTTCATTTCAATAATATCATTGTTTTTCTTGATTTAGGATGTGCTGCAAAACATGCTGAATTCCCAGCACCCCGAGAAAAAGGGTCATCAGCTCACAGAGAATGAACTAATCGCCCAAATGGTTCTATTCCTACTAGCTGGGTACGACACTTCAAGTAATGTACTTTCTCTTACTTGCTATCACCTTGCTTTATACCCAGAAGTCCAAGATAAAGTGTACGAGGAGGTCATGCGTATTTGTGAATCAAAAGACACGGCTACATATGACGAAATTAAAGAAATGGTTTATTTGGAAGCTTGCATTTCAGAAACACTACGTCTTTACCCACCAGGTGAGTTTTTTTAATTTTGATAGTCTTAACTGCTAGGTCTACGGTGGCAACTTTGCCCTTGATTTTAGAAGCAAAATGATTACCGTTTGATGAAAAGTTTAGCCACTGAGACAAGCTCTGCTCGAATTTTTATTGATCTTCAATCTACTAGGGTTTATGACTGCCCGCACCATTGATAAATCCTGTGTCATTAATGGTGTTCAATTCAAAAAAGACATGGCTGTCCTCATACCGGTTTACGCCTTGCACCGGGACGAGAAATACTGGTCCGAACCAAACGCTTTTAAACCGGAGAGATTCCTTCCAGAAAATAAGGAGTCCATCAACCAATTCGCTTATTTGCCTTTTGGCGATGGTCCCCGAAACTGCATTGGAATGCGATTTGCACAGATGGAGATAAAGACGATTCTTGTCAGAATGCTGCAGAAGTATCGCATGGTGCGTGGTCCTGAGACACCTGTGCCTTTGAAGATCCAACCAAGAGCCGTGCTATCACCGGCTGAGCCTGTCTGGATACGATTTGAGAAGAGAGAGTAGACTTGAACACGTCAGCTCGTTTTTACAAAAATCCAGCTGAAAATAGAATAGCTTCTTAGTCTTATATTTGAGCATGCTTGCATAATATGCAGCAATACTTGAACACATTTAAAACGTGAAGAAGTTTGATTGTAACACATTGGATAATCTTATCTTTTCTTTAGCTCAAGAACACTGTGATTAATATACGAGCACTTATTTGGCAGTTTTTTGTGATTTTATTTTTTACTTTTATTTTGAAAGAATTGTCACATTTTTTTCAAAACGTGTTTTTCAGTGAAACCTGTCTTCATACTCATCATATGTTAATTCCGTTAAAGTGCCTTTGCCACTTTACTATGCAATTACAACGATAATAAGAGATGCCACTTTAAGATAATAAGAGATGACCAGACAAGTCGGTCGTATCAAACTTTTGTCGAGTTCTCGACACCCTAAATAAGCATTGGCACCTCTATAAAAAAGTTAGCTTGGGGGGGCCTGACCCCCAGGCCCCCCTGCCAGGCCGCCACTGGAGTACAGCATAAAATAGCTAATGCAGTTTTGGGTAAATGATTGAATTTTAGACAGATTTTAAAAGGCCTGTTTTCCGGCTAGAGATTCCGGCTAGAGATTTAAAAGGCCTTTTTTTAAAGGCTAGAGATTTTCTATTTTCCGACGAATTTTAAGACAGGGTCGATGAAAATCGTATATTTTGTCTAATATTTCGAATTCTCCGACAAATTTTGGATTTGCCGACTTTTCCGACAAAATTGTCGCAGCCACTGCGCCCCTGTTCGGGCACTTTGAATAGAAACCTGTTTAACGATGCACTAACTAAATCCATGTAATATTCAAATTATATATCATATGACCTCGAATAGGGAAATGATGCCCCCGGCCATAAGGGTTGAGGGCGAGGGGTACCCTTGGTCCCAGAGCCTCAGAAAGTCATAGGATGAAGAACGGGGAAAGGAATTGCGAAGGAGAATGGAAGAGGAAAGGAGAGAGACGTCTCTCCTCTTTTTCTTCTTCCGTTCTCCTTCCGCACCTAGGGTAGATGAGGGAGGGTACACTCACATACATGACATTACAGAAGGTGCCGTGGAACAGAGTATCCTTTTCAATAAATAATATGGAACATGGAATTATGAAATCCGTTCAGCGGAAGAAATGTTTTAGGTAAGTCAAAAGAGCTTTTCAAGTCGTCAAATCAAGAAAAGAATCATGCATTGATAGTTGCTTCGTTAGTTATTATATATGACATTCCCCGAAGATAAACAAAACTAAGGTGTAAATAAAAGAACCAGGCCCAAAGTCAGAAAAACATTACGGCCCCACGGCCACTGGCCGGAGGAAGGTTGTTGAAACAAAAGGAAATTGAAGAAAGTGAAAAAAATTTGGAAACTTGAGGAAGTTGAACAAATCGTATTACCATTTTTTCAAAGTCAGGCAACAGATCAAGTGATATTTTTAAACCTGAATATGTTTGTAGAACTGCTTTGCATTGTAAAATTCAGGCATTAACTTTTTATCATTTAATATATATATTTAGATTATGACACGCTTTTGTTGCTAATTGATAAAAGCTTGTAACTTTTCACCTATCTCAAAAAGTCCATAATCGAGAACAAGCTACGATTTTTTAAGATGTTTTGGAAAAACAGTATTGCAAAGAAATGATCAATTTTACCCGTAGTTTTAATCTGCGGCACAGTCCGTTTGCTAAAAAAGCTTTCAGCTTGTGTATGTTCATTAAAAAGTAAGGCTGCATCTGTAAAAATTGCTTCAAAGAGTGGGTTTTTCAGCGCATGTCACGGGTAGTAACAACTGTGCCGCTTCGGGTAGCGACTTTATCATGTGCTTATCCCGCTATACAGATCTAAAGGGCTGACAGGCCTATTTGACTAAAGAATCACATGATTTTGTTTTATCAGTTAAATTCGTATTCCCCCTCCCCCCAAAAAGGGGCTGCTTTGCGTCGGTCCTGTCTAAGTATCAGTGGCGTAGCCAGCCAAATGACAGTGGTCATGCTCTCTCCTCAAATTTTAAAAAAATGTGGGTGTGGCTAAATTCTGTCACGCCCAATTTTTGAGTTCATGAGCTCTATTTGGTCAAAAAAGTTTAAGGCTTGTAACTAATGAAACAATTCTGATGAACCTTTGGAATGAATGAGCTTTTCTCATTGCTTTGCAATTATCTTATTACACCATGTTAAATCATGAAATGTTTGTTGGTAATTTCTATAGACAAAGTTCTGACAATAACTAAACAGAACTTATTAAAGACATTAAAAAACATTGGTTCTGTCTAATAGATAAAGTTAGTTTAGATCAAATATTGTGTTGTTCTCCTAGTTTTTTTTTTCAATTTGGAGGCTTGAGTTCATTTGTAAAGTTTAGTTATAAGCTCATATTTGTAAATGAAACAATAAATCACATGAAACTAAATGGAAAGCTTTTTGGTCATTCTCATTCACAAGATAACACAAGACGGTTCTGATTGTGCCATTTGGAAGTGGCATTACTAGCCTTTGTTCTCTCCTGCATCACTCCTATTGTTAGGCATGACCAAATATTGCGAACCAGCGTTATGGGCATGACTAAAACACAGGGTTTGGTCATGATGCTCATACTTATAGGCATGATTAAATTAGAAACCCTCTGTTTTAGTTATGCCCGACAACAGAAGAGCGCCTTCGCAGGGCTTGCATGAACCATAGGGCTCCAAAGGCGAATGGCCTTCAGCTATTACATTGGAGAATAGGACTTTATTCTTACGAAAATAAATATTTTTGAAAAATGTTATCTCTGGAAAAAGCTGGTCATGCCCGACGTGACAAGCATGACTGCTAGCTAGGATAGAGAACAGGATTAGATTGTATCTCATAGTGCTAAGCATCGAGAATGAAGTTTCAATGACCGCCAACTTTCATCAATAGAAAATTTTACAAGAACAACTTACTTCAGACAATAAAATGTAGCGAAAAACAGTGACAACTTAATGGCTGAGCGGATGACAACTGAAATTAAGCTAAATATACTATTCCAAAAGCTACATCAATCGAAGCTAAGTGTCAAGTAGAGTCACATGACAATCACATGACACATATTGATGAATTAATTGCTTTGACATTTATCACGACCTTATTGCCGAGTAATGTTAGTTTTTGTGTAGATGCTTGAATGTTATGTATATATTTCACTTCTAAACACATTGTCTCTTCTTTGTGTTGTTGGTGTTTGTCAACAGATTTAGAGTTTTAGAGTAATTGTTTAAAAATTTGAAGAATAATTCAATTGCAAATTAAGCGCAACGAGCAATGAATCGAGATAAGTCAGCCTATGTTTACAACAACACGCTAATGGCGGATGTTGTCTTTTTGCCCACCACGGCAACAAATAGGGTCACGTGACAGAAAATGTGACGTCAGCTGAAACGACCCTATTAGACAAAAATAAAATGAGTTGAAATGTGTTCTTTTCGAACTATGAAAGCCCAGAATGTATCATTCTTTAATTTCTTACTAACACGAACCGTCTAATTGGTATTTCACAGGTGTTGAGTCCATGTTAATAGTGAGGTTGTTCATCAAAACATTTGTATCGTACAAAATTTGTTACATTTTAAATGGAGAAAAATAGAGCTTTATTCAGTGTTTTGACAGAAGTCTCTGATCGTCCATTCTCAGCTACTAATATGCAACAAAGGTCCGTAAATTTATTAACACTGTAACACGATATACTTGATCATAAATACGATGCTTCTGTATAACATTCAGAATCTTTGAGAAGTTTTTAAACAAATATTCCTAGAAGGGGCGTTTTCCCAACTCTCCGGGAGCCAGAAGGACATGACCCCCGTTTCTTGAATCACCCTTGGGCCAAAGATGGCTCTCGAGAGCTTTGCTGATTCAGCAATTTTAAAGTTCAAGCTGTTGTTCAAAGTAGAAATCTGAGCATTTCCGGTCCAGTATTATTTTCCGCTTATTGGTTCCTACGATCTGCACGGCCCAAGAAACAGCAAGCAGAGCCAGGAAACCTTCAAAAAGAGTAATTCTGCTAAGAAAAGTCGGGGTTTGATCAAGAGGAAGGTGCACAATAACGAACACCAGAGGTAAGTTTGTCTATATCCGGTCCGTTTATTATTATTATTCCTGTGCCCTCTCGATCTCCGATTCCCAGTGACACCAAAGAACTCACATTCACTAGGCCTGTCGTTTAGTTTCTTTATCACAGCTATCTTCTTCCATTTACTCTACTTCTTCTGATCTCTAAGCATTAACTATCCGTATTCATACGTTTTTTTTATCGAGAATATTCGAAAAATTTGTTCTATTTTTATCATATTGCATCACATTACGTCATATTCGAATGTTCCACAATTTTCTACCGAATCAATGATAAAGAGGCACCGAAGGCGATATTTCTGACTGGATATAATATGTGTTGTTCTGAGTGAGGCAAAATCACTCAACTGGCAAATGGACGATCCCGTATAAGGGCTCAGTACGGGAAATTGCAAGGCGGACGAAAAAAACCTACATTTTTGAATTTCGAAAGTTTTAAGCTCTAAATTGTTTTGGTAAACGAAGTCTCAAGATTTATGAAAAATTTTTCTGGCTGCGGCGTTCGCAAAGGCACTGGCTTAGGCAATGTTTGCGTTGTCAAGAAAATTGTTTTTGGGTTTATTCGAGAAAAATCATTTATATGAGTTGATATCGCGATTATTCTCGGTTTAATTCCTACGCGGAGACCCTTTAGTTATGATAAAAAAACCTTTATCTCAGGACAAACATTTTGGGCTTTTGGTGCATCAGCCCTTGTCTTGCCTGAGCAATGATGCAATTTATTGTCGGTGTTTGATTCCAGGGAAAAAATTGCCTTAGATTTTACCCCGTTAATCAGACTGATACACCTGTCACACAGTCGAACGTTTGTTTGAGAAGAAGTGAGGCTAGAGAAGGCAGGAGGAAGTATGTAACGTGATATGGGCAGAAGGAGAATCTAGTACAATGTAGCTTGCGTGCAGACTCTACGGAGGAGAAAAAATCCAGAGGATGAGGAAAGTCAGCCATGTGGTCCATTAACAGCGGAGTTGCTTGATAAACAAGGGATTTTCTTTGGTTGGTTGGAGCACTGTAATATAGGTTTTTTAGATCTTTAAAATACTTACTAAGAGCAAGTTCTTGATCAGGTATTAGCTTTTCGACACCCATCAACGCAGAAACGAGATTTAATCCTTCAACGAATGTTTCTTGGTCCCAATCGTGCTCACAAACTCTGCTCAAAGGTTCTGATCCTCCTGAGGAGGCCATCTTTGCTCAGGTTAATGATGAAAATTGTTCCTCCAATCAGATTTGGTTCCTCAGATCTCAAGAACCTGCACGTGACCCAAGACAAGAAAAGTGCCTGTGTCGCGCAGACTTTCCTCACCCTCTGGATTTTTTTCTCCTCCGTAGAGTCTGCACGCAGGTTAGGTTAATTGGGCCTAATCGATACTCGGATGATAAATTTTATAAATGTCAAAGATCACTGCCAATTACACAAAGTCAATAATTAAAATTTATTAAAATTAGGGTTATATATTTCATATTGAATTGATGATATTGCATTTGAAAAACTATTCAAGCTATACTACTCCGCATTCTAGTTGGAAAACCAAAGCTGCTTAACAACGAACACTTTTAGATGTGTAGAATGGCAGCATTAGTTCATTTTGCTAAAATTTAAATATATATTCAATTAACTAATGCAAAGGAGATTATTTCAATCGTGCGTATCTTTTGATTAGCTTCCTTTTATGGAATTCAGTTCTACAGTAAACAAAGAGTTTTAGGTGGAATAAATTATGAACACAACGTAATAAGGGTTTACCTACTAAAAGCCATTGTCCTAAGTCGAGGCGATGTATGGTTGATAATCAGTGTTCAAAGTCTAAAGGAAAACCACAAGGAAAACAATATGTATTGGCGATCGATGATGTTTAGTAAAAAGCACATCTAGGCCCAGTTGACGGTTGGTTGAATGTGCAACTAAACTTGTGGGGAAAATGTAACAGGGAAATGTAATTCCTCCACTTAATTTTTTCTGTCAATAAAAAAATTTTGGTTAAAAGCGAGTCCTTTGATTTTGGAAACAGAAAAGAGTGGGAATTATCGGACCTGGCTTCACTGTCAGTGCAACGAGACGATTCAGCCGGCATTGGATGTAGGAATAAACAAAGCATATATCCACTAAGGTTCGTAGATGCAAGAACATTTCATAACAACACAAAGATAAGTGGTGTGGTGTTTGAGGGCCTGTTTATATGAGCAAATTTATCCCACTTCTCAGCCCATAATCTGGCAGGTGAGACGAAATCATCGAATGTTTACATGCAGATTCTTTCCCACCTTCCATTTGTAAATGGAGAAAATCATCCCACCTTCCAGCCTGTGTGCTGACATTTGGAATAAAATTTGTTCGCGTTTACACGAACACTTCATCCAATCTTCCAGCTTTATCCCACCTTCCTGCATTTATATGGAAAAAATCATCCAACCTTCCTGTGTGCTGACAAGTGGGACAAATTTTAATAAGCACCTCTAATAAGCACCACTGGTGATGGAAACTGCCTTGACTTTGCATGCTTGTTGGTGATGTATGGGCATGACATTTCAATTTGCTTTTAAAGGCATTGACATCAGTTGAACTCATTTGTATTCAGCACTTTCTCACGTCATTAATCTTTTTTGTGAGGGAGAATCTTCCCAAATCTCTCCTACCATGTTTGCAAAACGCAAAATTGTTGAAGTACAAAATCATTTCAGCAAGAAAATTAGAATTATGAATAGTGCATTGTGTTAGAAGCTGAGCCTAATCGAGGATCCCGTGGATTTCGTCCATTTGTCTGTATGATGGCATTGTCAACGGTGGTAAAACATCCAATTGTGTCATGCTTTTCTGAGATTGGAACAAAACATACTGCCTGGCTGATGAATGTGTTGCTAATTCCCCAAGCTGATTGCATACTAGGTAAGGAACCAATTTATCTTTTACGGAACAAATCTGGTGGGAAAAGAAAATCTATGGTTCCAGCTGGTTATTGAATAATTGGTCATTTTAAACAGTCCACATCCAGAGACCATTTAAACAGCTACAAAAAATCCAAGATTTTGTCATTAAAATAAATCAAGATTGGTTTTGTGAACTCATCAAAATTTCATACTACAGCATTCACGATTTATATGGTAATGTTTATGCTAGAATCTGAATGGCTTTTATCGAGAAAACATCTAGACTAGCTTAACGTTGCTGATTGGATACGTAACAATAGGTCTATTGTCTAGTGCAACCAATGGGAAATTTGTATGGCCAGCGAAATGCGCCGGGACATTGTGCCCTTCAAACTAGAAAATAGAAAGTCACATGTTGTGTTATACTGCTGTGTTATACTGCTAAGCAGTGAAATTGGGAGCAAAAAGTCTTTCTTTCTCAGGTCCAAGTTCAGTATCGGTAGTTTTGTAGTAAATTTTCAATGAGAATCACCTTTTCAAAATGATTTCGTTCTATGCACACAAGAAGCGCCACGAATGAACAAAGTCAGCAAAACATGTCAGATATTCGAACTTTTTCTCACGAATGACTAAACTCGCTCAAATTGGGAGCCGCACACGGAAGCATTGTGCTTAAGAAAATTGTCTCATTCGTGGCATTTGGCTCAGCAAAATGTTCTTATGTGCACCTGTCTTGAGCATGCTTACAACCAAAAGCAATATAGTTTATTGTAAAGTTCCAAATGTTTTCCTATATCTCTTTGTCACATGTAACAATTCCAAATTTGATGCCCTCGTTTTCTATCAACCATCTACGCAGAAGCAGTCCAGGATGGATGCTGTATCTGATGTGCTAACTGCTGTGAAGGAGCATTGGATTATTACGTCATTGATGCTGGTCACTGTTCTGATGTATTGGCATTATGTAGTGAATTTCACTGCACTGAAGAAGCTCGGCATTCCAGGGCCTACGCCTTTACCTCTGATTGGTAACAGCATGACATTCATTTGGAATAGCAAAACGGTTCATAATTTCTTTTGCGAAGCTGGCAAGAAATATGGTAGTATATATGGGCTATACTTTTTGAAACAACCAATGATCATTGTAGCGGAGCCTGATATCATTAGACAAGTGCTGGTTAAGGAATTTGACAAATTTCACGACCGACCGGTAAGTTTCGAACTGCATATATGCAGCTATATTCGGGTGATATTTATATGATTAATAACTGATGTTTCATGTCATAAAATTATTGTGGTGTCACTTTTGACTTTATATCCACTTTGATCGTTGGATCTTTTTTCTGTTTGATGAATGGTAAATTATTCTAAAAACGATGACATCTTGAAATGCATTGTAGTGTGACAAACGTCTTCTATTCAAACATAAAAAAAGACACAATCCCAGAAATTTCAACAAAATCTTATGTACTTTAAGTTAAATAGCACCAAATTATTATCAAGTGTTAACATTACTTTATGTTACTTTTTTAATCGATAATAAGTAATATTGTTGCCATATATTATAGAAAGGTGGACTGGAGTTTCCTGAGCCTTTAAAAAGCATGATGTCTGAGGTCAAAGGTCAAAGGTGGAAGGACATTCGCAGTATTATGACCCCTGCCTTCACCTCTGGCAAACTCAAAGGCATGATGTACATTATGAACGAAGCTGGGGATACTCTTCTAAAGAAAATAGAAAAAGCAGCGGCAGAAAAGCAAGCAGTCGATATTCACGAGTCAGTACTTTTGCTTCATTTTATGTTTCTGTTTTTTGTCAGGGGATCTTGAAAAATACAATGTGACGAACCAACTGAACGTTTTCTCTATTTGCATCAAGGCAAGGTGATATTCTTGTCAATTTTATAACAATGTTTCTTTTTGTAAGAATATTCGCCAATTAAACACTTTGATAACGTGCTTTAAAGATTTGTTGACGTTATTCTACTTTAACAAAAAACCCCTTTTAATTCAATCAGGCTAAATCCGTTTGTTGAATCCATGTAGCTCACTTCACAAACTTGCATAATTAAACTTGCATACTTAATTAAACTTCACAAAATTTTTTGCTGAGGTGTTAATTACTACAAAAAGAACTTTTATTGCTTAAATTAAAATAACCTATATTGATACATTAATCTAAAATGGTAAAAGTTCATGAGCGAATGACAAAAGTATAAATTTCAGTACACAAACAATGTTTTTGTTTCAGATGGCAGCAGTCAGTAACGATGGAAGTGATTCTTTCAGCCGCTTTTGGAACTCTTTCTGAAGCACAGACAAACCCAAACGACAAAGTCACGACTTATGCCAAGGATGCAATGTCTCCAAGGCCATGGCCATATATTGCTCTGATGGTGCCTTTTATCGGGAAGAAAATATCCAAGTCAATAATGTTTTCCCGCTTCGGATTCAACTGGTATCCGATGATAGATATTGCAAAGAAGATACTCAAGCAAAGGCGACAAGTTCAAGGGACAACAAGAAATGTATGTCATATTGTTCTAATCTAATTTGTTCTATTTGTTTTCATTAGAAACAAGTTTTGCACCATGTACAGGCAAGGACGCCGAAGCACGGGGACCAAAGAGGTGCATGGAGGTACCCCTTTTTGGCGCTTCCCCCAGCCCTATGACCTTTCCAACGTCTCTATGTACATTATGTTTGAAAACCTCCTGTTAGAAAATCTTTCCATATCATATCGGACGTGGACAAGAAAAAAGCCACACCTTGGTGCAACAGGGGGCAAGGCTTTATTTCTTTCCAGTACTTTGTCGCTCGCAAGGCACCCGTCCAGCTAATAGGCATGGGCCGGAAGGCCCAGAACACATCAGTCCAACCCAAGGGGCATCTGTTTATTCTGACACCCAAGCAAAGATATTTGTAGTCTTTCCGAGGCTAATCTTTCTTATATTTTCAGAGGCTATAGGGTACCCGCGTAGGGTGCTTTATTGGTTCTTTGCTGTCTAATTTGACACTCGGTTTATTCTAAAGAGAATAACGTTATTGCTAAAAGGCTGTTTTGATTTCTTTTTTCTTTTAGTAATAATGCTCTTCCATAATATTAAAATATTTCATGCTAGCGGCCTGATCATCAACCCATCGAATTATCTCATCAAAGTTTTTCCCTGCTTTTGTATATATATTGTAGTAACGAACCTGCGGTGTACGAACGGGGGAACTTAGCCTAGCATAAGCACAATGTAGCTTGTATCTTGGCTGTTGTATCTCGTGAGAGACGTCTGAAGGTTTCATCTTAATAATATCATTGTTTTTCTTGATTTAGGATGTGCTGCAAAACATGCTGAAATCCCAGCACCCCGAGAAAAAGGGTCATCAGCTCACAGAGAATGAACTAATCGCCCAAATGGTTCTATTCCTACTAGCTGGGTACGACACTTCAAGCAATGTTCTTTGCCTTACTTGCTATCACCTTGCTTTATACCCAGAAATCCAAGATAAAGTGTACGAGGAGGTCATGCGTATTTGTGAATCAAAAGACACGACTACATATGACGAAATTAAAGAAATGGTTTATTTGGAAGCTTGCATTTCAGAAACACTACGTCTTTACCCACCAGGTGAGTTTTTTAATTTTGATTGTCGTAACTGTTAGGTCTTCGGTGGCCGCTTTGTCCTACATTTAGAAGCAAGATTTGTTTATTTACAAAGAAAAAACAAAATAAGCTTCAGAATGCTATAGAGAAATGATTGCCGTTTGATGATAAGTTTGTCCATGAAAGAGGTACTGACGCAAATTTTTGCATGCGAAGATTCCAACGATAATTTATGCTGATAAGGTTGGGGGCTCATGATACCCGAAAACATCTTTCGTTTTTCTGTACTCGCTGTGGAAGTCAAGTTTCGAGACTCTAGAAATTGGGATATATATTTTTGATATCCCACTTCTTTTCTGGTCTGCTACGCAGAAACAAAGGGATTGACGTCATTTGACAGTTCTCGGTCGGGGCTTGTTGCCCGGGCTGGTTCAATCGGTGGCCGTCGTTTCTTTTCTTTCGCGCGTAAAGGTAGATGGGGATGCAATGGATTGTTTTAGGGTAGGTGGAAGTGAAAAAAACATCTTCGGTCTTTGTCGCTGGTATAAACGAGCAATTATAGTTCCTGTCTTACGATACGTTCGCACCCTCGCATCATTTCTCGCACCATGGCTTTTACCGAAATCATACCCTCAAATTTCTTCCCCAGTTTCGTTTGACGCAAAAATTTTGTTCCCACAAAGTACATTATCTCTACATAGACCGACCTCCATGCATTCAGGAAATTACTGAATTATTACAATTTTCGGGTTAGTGTCTCTTTAAGACAAGCTAAAGACTCCTATAAATTTTTATCAATTTTCAATCTACTAGGGTTGTTGGCTAACCGCACTATTGACGAATCTTGTGTCATAAACGGTGTTCATTTCAAACAAGGCATGGGCGTCCTCATACCGATTTACGCCTTGCACCGGGATGAAAAATACTGGCCCGAGCCTAACGATTTTAAACCGGAGAGATTTCTTCCAGAGAATAAGGAATCTATCAACCAATTCACTTATTTGCCTTTCGGCGATGGTCCCCGAAACTGCATTGGAATGCGATTTGCGCAGATGGAGATAAGGACTATCCTTGTCAGAATGCTGCAGAAGTATCGCATGGTGCGTGGTCCTGAGACGCCGGTGCCTTTGAAGGTCCAACCAAGAGCCGTGCTATCACCAGCTGAGCCAGTCTTGATACGATTTGAGAAAAGAGAGTAGACTTGAACGCGAAGAGGCTGGATTGTAACACAAAGGAACTATATAATTTTTACTTTAGCTCAAGAGCACTGTGATAAATATATGAACACTTGGTTGATTTTGATTCTCAAATGTAAAGCCTTTGCAAATAAGTTGCATTGCAGTTGAATGCACTCAGAAGATAGCTTTTCGTGTGCTTTGTAGAAAATGTTTGTGCTAACCAAGGAGAAGAAATTCGAATCTTATGCTGATCTCCTTGCAAATAGGGACGTGTTCAAAAATACGTTTATCGTATCCGAGCACTTTGAAAAAAAGGTTTCAACAATGAACTATCTTAATCCATGTTATATTCAAAATAAACATATGCTAGTGTTAGATATAATGAGATCTGGTCTATTTTAGCATGATTGTTTTATTTTCAGCATTTTTTATTCTTTTGTGACACCCCAAAATCGTAGCTCAATAGGAATTTGCAGGTAAAATCCGTGCGTTGGAAGAAATGTTTTGGGTAATTCAGAAGAGCCTTTAACTTCGTAAAATCAATAATAAGAATATCAAGCATAAGAAAATAGTGTGGGATTCCCCAAGGCTCTTGTTTGCAGCCACTGCTTTTTATCATTTACTTGAATGATTTTGAGCACCGTCTCAAACACCCAAGAGCCAACACGCATGCAGATGATACTGAGATTACAATATCCTCAAATAACCAAACAGTGGTAATAAAGACAACACAAGCTGAGCTACCAAACATCATAAAAAGGATGAGGACTAACAAACTTAGTCTCAACCCCAGTATAACAGAGTAAATAATTATGTATCATCCTCGTAGAAGAAAAATAGAAGAATCGATTCCGCAACTTTAAATAAACCAAGATTTCGAAACAAAATTTCTCGTGGTACAGTAGCAGTTGACGATACCTTAGGTTAGGAAGAATAGTTCACAGGCCTCCTAGCAATAAAAAGGCATCCTCCCACAATAAATGCTTTTCAAGTATGCAAAACCCTTGATGTGGGTCATCCTCTCTATGCTGGCTTGTCGAACACCAAAGTAACAGCCTTTCAGAGGCTGCAAAATCGTGCTGACTCTCCAATTGAACCTACATTTAGCATCTATCAGATGTTCCTAATTGACTAGATGTTCTTGGGTGAATTGGGTGGCATTTTTTAGCTTTATTAGCACAGAACACCGGCATCCTCCAAAGAAGAATCATCCATAATCAACGAACGGCGAGGGAGAGGATCATCCTGAAAATGAAGATTGCATTTGGCCAACTCAGCTTGAAAGATGGTTTGAAGGACAAGTGGCCTTAAACCAATCGTAAGTTAATTTCTTTATTTTCCGGTTCCATTATCTTTACAGTTTACAGCATTTTAAAGCAGAAACTTTCACCGAGGTGAGCCTGGCCTACTGGCCTGAAGCGCAGACTAGACTAGCTTTATAAACAGACCTTGCTGTAAGCTTTCATTAGCTTATTAAGAACATATAGATAATTATAATTAAGATAATTAAGAAAATATGTCCGGAGAGTCTGCAGGATAAATTCACTCAAGGATTATCTATAGGCAAGTATGATACAAGAAATAAACTATACTTGCTAACAAATTCAGACCTTATATATCTGAAATTTCCGACAACAATTCATAAATGTCAAGTGGACTCGCTTCAACTTAGATATGAATTGTACAACAGATTTATATTAAATTTAAACAATATATTTACAATCACATCATATATTTTGTATAATAGAGTTTTGTCCAATATGGCGGGGCATAGCTAGCTTTTGTCCTCTCACGGTCTTCTTTGATGTCTACTGTGAACATAGTCTATTGAAAGGACCATACTGTGAATAAAAACCAATGATAAACGATTGCGTTTTGCTAAGTACCCAGATCCCTTAGCCTAGCCTGTGCTCCAAACCCCTACTTCCAGTACTGTAGCCATGTTTGTCACCTTTAGGAAACCACAAATACATAAAATGAATGCTTCATGAACTCCTCGCTGTTTTGAAGATCACCCAACTCAGCCACATAGCTGTAGATGTCAGCTACGGTGGGCAAAATCGAGCAAGAGCCATACCTGAGGGGGCAGGCTTTGAAACAAGAGGGCAGATATAAAACAAACAGATATATTTGGACTAACTCAAGTACACGGAATTATAATTATGCCAGCTTTTCAAAATATCATTTGTAAAAAGTGTAGACAAAGGGAGCAAGTTGTTGTCAAAGTTTTCATTTGGGGAGGCACAGCACCCCCCCCCCTCCGCCCCCTGCAGCTACGTGGCTGGGCCAACTATGCTCACCTGCTATGGCAAGCCTTTTCCCAACCCTTAATCCATACTATTTTTACGCCGTATCTTTCTAACTTGTTTATGATTTCCATCAGCCTGGTGAAGTTGAAAAGTTTTGGGTGGAAATTACAAACTTACATTGCCTAAACTCAACGATGGCGGAACAAGGGGGCAGACGGGGCAGCTGCCCTCCTCCTGTCGTTCGTTTCAGTAGTCGCTACCCGGGAAACAATAACTTTGTACTGCAACAAGTACATAAAATACATAATATTTATAAGAACCATTAAGTTGAAGTTCAGGCTGGCTGTTCTTAATTTATCCAAATACGCTGATAAAACACCCCTAGATGGCAAAAAACTCATCGTTTTTCTGATGAAATTTTCTTGAACGGATGGAATAACCCTAACCCAGCTCTCGTGAACATGATTAGCAAATGTAATACAAAAGTCTTCTTTGTTTAGTAAAGAGCACGGAATCGAGGGTGAATTTTTAAGGCAGCAAACAATTTTGTTCTTTTGACCAGTTTTAAGGCTCGAGTTCTCATAAAAATTTGCTTATAAAAAGAGTGTCGCTTTTGCTACCATGGGTATAAAAGCCATGGTGAAAGAAATTTTTGAACAGTGATCGGACATAAGTCCCCTCTCGTCCTACTACCCATTCTTTCAACGACTCTTTCCAGGGTAAGATTTCGCCTGTAAACCTAAAAGCATTCAGAAGTTGGAAACATAGCAACATGAGATATTTTCCGAGGCTGTAAACAACGTCCCTTGTCTACCAGAATTTCAATATGTGTTTCTGTGTGATCCTGCTCAATACGCAAAGTAGCATTTAGCGACAACCAGCGCTCGTCATAAAATTAAGGCGTTAGGGCATTTTCCCCTGATGAAAATTATCTCTTTGAAAAACTGCAAGGCAGAGAAAAGTTAAGAGTTGTAACCTGAAAGAGCATTACGCGAAAAATGCACCCTGTAGTCTTGTTCTTGTTCATCCTCTCTTTTTTCCCGCTGTCAATGGTTTCATTTTATTTGGATGATAAGAGATACGTCTTTTTATTGACAAATAGATTATGAATTTTGAAGGCCAATTTTATTTATTTAGTGGAAATCCAGCCTTAACAACTATGATAGTATGATTAAATTCTGAAAGCCTTATATGAAATGCCAGCATTGCAAGATCAAATCTTACTGGCATTTGTGATTAACATAGAACCACTATCGGGAAGGACAAAATAAAGCAATATAAATTCTCAGCTTATAATAAAGCAATATTTTGTTTTTTCCCTGAATTCAACTGTTTAGGAACTTACCAAAACACTATACAGGCTTTGGGGTAAGGCCCCCACGCCCACCCCAAACATTGCTCAAAAAGTAGATTGTCAACACATATTGTTCTCTAATATATTAGAGTTTGTTCTCTTAGTTTCTTTTGCTTTTGCTAAACAAAAGTGTTGTAGAAATATAAGTAAAGCCAATTTTCAGCGTATGCTTACAACGGTAGCATTTAATGGGTAACAGAAATTTTCAAAAAAGATGTTCGTGCCTTGTGATGGCAAAGCACAGCTTTGACCGTTTGACAAAACCCCCAAAAGCGCTACCAAAAATGTTTTTCGTTGCTATCAGATAAGTAAAGTTTCTAGAAGAGTGTGACTGCTTAGTGTTGGATAAAATCGTAAAAACGTCCCAACCCAACACGTGCTTTATCGATCGAGCACATACCCCTTCTTCATATACCCTTTCTTTCATTTAAATTCGGGGCTTATGGTGTTAACATTAAACTTGGGGAAAGGGTAAACAAATTTTCTTGCTATCCATCCAGCATTGTATGTAGTTGGATGGATGCAAGTTTTGATTCGTTTCCCGCGGTACCTGTAACCAAGACAAAGTTGTTCAATAGAAATTAGAAATAGAAATTTATCACTGGAAACAAATAAACGACTTGATCAAAAGAGATGAAAAGATTTATAACGAGATGATCCCAATGAGACACATTTTAGCTCCGAGGCAAGAAGCTTTTGTTATACTTCACAGCTTCTTTCCCATCAAGTTTCTTTTCTCGCGCCATAGAACTCGTTATCTCTTCTTCCTCGCATCTATTACTTATTACGGAATTCCTTTGATTCAATTTCAAAATTATTATGGTTGAAAATAATGAGTGTATTCTTCACCAAATTTCCTATAAATAAAGGCTGCAGAAGCAGACTCTAGTTTGCCCACAGCATCGAAGGCGTCGTCTGAGGTAAGTACTATGTCTTCTCCGATGTTGAAGTTAGACAGCCAGCATTCAATATTTTCCTTATGTAAAAACATCCATCAGACTTGCAATTCACGGTGAAATTTTGCATTTCTTATTCCGTTTCAATGATTACAGATTCTTTTATTTCAGAATTGCTGAAAAATGAAGGTTTTTGCCGTGCTTCTTCTTCTTGGGATCGTGGTCAGTGCGTTCGGTAAGCAATTTGCTGAATAATGTTTGTAATTCTAGATGACATAATGTAGGAACGATCATTTCTAATTATACCTGTCTTGGAAATCCTAGACATTCATGAAATTCATTGGTAGTCGTGGAAAAACACCGTTTGAAAGATTTTTCAAGCTAGCATTTTTTAAAATGTAGAGCTTAGTTTCTTTATAGACTCAAATGTCAAGTATTCTTTCTTTTTATCAGCTGACCCGATACAACTTGATGACGACTCCGCAGAGAGCGTAGACCTCTTGGCCGACGAAGGAGATGCGCCCGATGAGAATGAAGCTGTTGATGAGGATCCTGCAAGTGAAGACAACACTGAGGCCAACGATGATACAGAAGGAGATGTAGAGGAAGATACAGAAGAAGACCCCAAGGAAGTCGAGTCTGACAATGTCGAAGACACAGAGCTGACTGACGAACAAGGTGAGTTTATTGGCTCTGTACGAGTAACATATAGAAGGCCAAGTCATGGTAACCACTATTTCCTCATGTACGCCTGCCGCCATAAACAAATTCCAGTGTTGCATGGATAGCAAAGGTCGCTTTTTTAATTTCCTTCGTGGTTTTTTTTTCAGAGGACCCAGCTCGTAGAAGAACACGTCTGTGTTCTGTGCGCCGTTCACATAACTGCTACTATTATAGAAGATGGTCCAGCTTGAGTAGAAGACGCTGCTCATGCCCTCGCTGCCCAAGACGTTATCTTAGAAGGTGCGCTAGAAGGTTCCGCAAGTGCTCTGGCCGTGGCCGTCGACGACGCTGTTACAATGTGGCACGTTGCTTCTGCAAACGTGTTGTAAATTATTGCAAGTTTGGCTATTGTATCCGACGTAGAGTTTGCAGAAGAGTTGGCAAAACAATCAGATGTTTCTATCTACCATGTCCTTGCAGGTGTCGTAGAGGATACACACGTCGTTGCTTTCGCAATCGATGCGTTTGCAGAAGGCAACCTGTAAGGTATTGCAGATCGAACAAGTATAACCCTTGTTGGCGCAGAGTTTGCAGGATTGTACCTCTCAGAGTTTGCAAGAAATTCGGCAAGTGGCGCAGAAGAGTTTGCTGGATGACCAGGAGGCTCAAATGTTTCGGTGTCCGCGGATGTCTTTGCAAGTGTCGCAGAGGATACATACGCAGATGCTTTTTCCATTACTGCAAGTGTAGCCGCCACAGAGGTTGATCAATTTACAGGTATGCAGTAAATCCACTTTCAATGTTTCACGCTTTACATATATACTGGATATGAAATACTTAAACTCTCTTAAGCGCTGAGTTTGAACTATTCTTAGGGATAATATAGCAAAATCCCTGAACAAAATGCAAATGTTCATATGAAAGGGTCAACACAGATTCTGAAATGTCTGTAGCATTCAATTGACGACCTGGGCGTTGAGAGCAAGTATGATGTAAAATCATATACTTTTTTGTATTCAGTTATACCCTAAATATACTTTTCAAATCTCTTGTGCGGGAAACATTCTCAATCTTCCCACCTTAAATATACTCTAACTGATGTCGTAGTATGTCTGTAACTGTTTGAAGTAGCTTTTTTTCTTCTTTTTAGTTTCTGGTGCCAGATGCTTGCATCAACGATGATATCAGAAATTTCTGAACATTTTTTGTATCTTTACTTTCACAACGTCTTTGCACTTTACATTCACACACAGTAAATGAACAGTAAATAATTGCCTATTTCTTTTATTGCATATCTTCTTGAAGCTATCTGAACATGATAATGGACGATCTTCAGGGGTGTAATGGTAGGCAAAACCTCGTCCTCAGCAGAAATTTTCTTCGGATAAGTTAAGGCGTCCAAAAAATTTTAAATCACATGGACAAATTGCTCTATAACCTCGAGGTCTAAAAGGTAAAACACTTATAAAAAATGCAACAAAATGACTTCAAGAAATACTGCAGAAAAGCATTTCCAAAAATGTCTGCTTTGTTCACAAAGGGCCAACTCTTTTATTTTGTCGCAAGCCCTCCAAAATCTTTAGACGATCTTGAATATACGTTATACCATATTCTAAAGACTATGCTTATACACCATTAGCAAGGACTAAATAATAACATCCACTAGATGATGAAATCATGTATTTTCCACTGAAGAAGACAACGAAACTGAGCAAAAATGCAAAAATAAAGAAAAAGATAAAAACAATAGAATTGAACGATTAGCCAATTTTTCTTATGGGCTCTGCTCAAAAATCATATATTTTCAGCAACATGTGCAGTGATGAACTTTATGTGTGTATGCATGTTTGCATGTATAATTTGCCACACTAAACGTATTTACAAGTTACAAAGGTTAAAGCGGTTAAAATACATTAATTTACATTAAAAACAAAAGACGAACACCCCTAATTTCAGTGGCAAGGATAGCATTAAATGGTCTAGCTGACCATAACGATCTCCCTTAGAGCTGCTGGTTTAACAGGTAAAAGAGACGACGGGAAAAAGGTTGATACAAGAATCTGTTACTGCTGTTAGTTACAAACCGCCCCTTAGTAGTAGACATATATGCCATCTTCCCTTTTACTTTGTTTTGGAGAAAATTCTCTTTTATCTTATGTTTGAAGCTGTTGATATTGGAAGTTGATTTTAATACTGATGGAAGACTATTCCATATTTTGGGCCTTAGGTAGGATGGGCATGTTTGTCTAGTATTGCTTTTTCGAAATGGTAGGTCTTGTTTAAACTTTGATTTTCTCGTAGTTCGGTCCTGGTTGATCGGATAAAATAGGGTATGTCTCAGAACTGTACGCTGCTGGGGCCGTTCCTTTGAAAATTTCATATTGTTGACACAGATACATTGGTCTATCCTGTTCTTTGTTGGGAGCCAATTTATAGCCTTGAATGCCGTGATTCCAATATGTGCTGTGTTTTTTAGATTGAGAAAAAAACAAATGCATTTGTTTTGTGCGGCCTGGATTTTTTTGGACAGCCTGTTAACCAACCCAGGATACCAGGAAGAAAAGGCATAATCGAAATGAGGTTAAATAAGAACATTTAAAAACAACCTGCAAAGGGGCTTATCCAGGTACTTTTGCTTCCTGTACAGAAATTTAAGCTTGCCTTTTATTTTGTCAAACACCCTACTTGCCATTGATGCCCTAGAACGGTTTTCATCCAGAACACATCCTAGATACGTGAACACATCCTAGACTAGTCAGCTATTGTATTAAATAGCCTGCTTCCATAGATTGATAAATGATTTTAAAGAGACAGACACATTCACTAAATTACATTTCAGCTGACTTAAGATTCAGAAAATATAAAAAAAACATATTGATGACAGGAGCAGCAAAAATATTAGGGCATTTAATTTTTTTTAGTATTTTGACTGGGTGTTTCAAATGTTACTGAATTTAGTGAATGGGCAAGAAAACGTTACATTTGTCACCAAAATGCTCCCACCCCTGTACCCGGCATTAGAACTGACAACTCCGTTAGTGTTGTTGGGTTCCTTTACGTAAATTGTCTTCGTTCGCTCACTTTTTGGCTAGGCCCCCCCCTCTTTTTGATAGAAGAGCCCTGTCGATGCTCTTGGTCTAGACTAACTAAAGCTGAAATAACAAACATATTGGATAGACACTATTGTCTTAGAACAATTGATCTCACATTACTCCTTTTGTTGACTCAGTTCTGGAACCCTTCCAGAAAACTACGTTCTGCCACGGAAAGCCAAAGTTGAGTCAGGACGAAGTTCAGATTAAAGAACCCAAAAAGTACGTTGATTTATTCACAGGCAAATCAAGTTATCTGTAAATCTGTAGTGTAAGTAACTGGAAAGTAGGCAAAGCATTAATTGCACACCGGAGTTCCAATATTCATTTTGTCAAAAACCTTCTGCTTCATCTGTTAGCGTGAATTTTCAATTCCTTGCATGAGCGGTACACGGGCAGTTAAGTTAGAAACGTTGGAAGTTGAAGAAACTTCAAATATGGCTGGACATCACTGTTATTCTCAGAATCCTTATATTTTAAAAGAAACCTGTTAGAAACGTTGAATTGCACGGGGATCCAAAACTTATTTTGTCAGAATCGGTTTTATTTAGCTTGAAATTATGCAATTTTCAACATTACTGCGCGCATTACTGGCTGGATTCTATTGGTGAGGGAATCCCCATCTTCCAAGCCACCTTCAGTCGACACGTGACACATGAAACCCCAGACACCTTTAGTTTGGGGTCTGGAATTCAGGCTAAAGGACGCCTGCACCAGGGAGGTGGGGGCAAGAGGCCGTGCCCCTCACGAAATGATTATTTTTCTTCATTTTACCACCGTTTTGCCCTTTTTTATTGGCGCTTTGCCCCCAATTGCCTCCTCGAGTGCAGGCTTCATTTTGCAAGATGTCGTTGTCGTTTTCTCGAAATTTTCATAATTTAGTCTCAGAAATATTGTTCAAATCTAGTTACAGAAATATCAAATTGAGTGCTCATCCTTCACTGCTGCATCGGTCTAAAAATACCGTATCCCCTGTTTCTCGAGGCTCTGGTGCCCATGGTACAAAAATTCCAATCACTAGGTATCGATGGCTCAGTTAGAGGCGCTGACTACAGACCAAAGGGTCCGTGGTTCGAATCCCTGGCATGACCAAACTTTCACCCATAGTGAGGAGAGTCGCCAGCTCTCTGTATTTCCAGGCATAGGAATCACGAGGTGTGGTCACATCGAGAGAAAGGACCAGAACACTGCTCGATAAGCATAAGCTTCTTGGTGTCCTGGTAGAAATAAATACAAAATACTGCTAGGGTTGTACAAACTTGAGGGGCATTTCACTACCTGAAATAGCATACTAGTGCAGGAGATTGGTGCAAAAATACAAGAACCAAAATTTTAGAAAACAGCATGCTAGAAAACAGTAAGCTGAAAAAGATGTAATATAGAATAGACCCAAATCATATATTGCCCATTCTATGAAATACTTCAAGAAGCAAAATAGGTTAAATACGTAGAGAAATGGGTTGTATATGGCAAATAAAGATTTTAATTTTGCTAACGTTTTGCAATGTTATGAACAAAGTCAAAATTAAAGGGATCTCTGCAATTTGTGGAGGACTAGCCTACTCCCGGATAAAAATTTGGAGACAAAATTTTCAAGTGAAATGCCCTCGGGCAAACTCGAGCAAAAACCACACCTCAAGGGGCAGGCTTTTAAAAAAAACAAATATTCTGCGAATGAAACATTTGTTTGGAAAAAAGGTGGTTTAGAACGGAGTTATGAGTCATCATTTTTTATAAAAAAATTGCTGTAAAAACGTGTACTAGATAGTCAGATGAAATTAAAAAACTAGGATAAAAATAAACTCCCCTCACCTCTTATGCAGCATCAGAAATAGGCAAATATCTTCACAGAAATTTCACGAGCAATGATATATTCAATGATATTGGAAAAATGATATATTTGGAACAATGATATATTCAAACATTAACGAGTATAAATGGTTGCAGCTGCAAAGACCCTCCCGAAAATGTTTTTATTGGAAAATACGCCAGCATGAAAAATAAATTCCCCCCAATGGTCAAATCGATGACGTCAAAGTTCTCTTAAGAAGCAATGAATGTTGAAATTTCTGAAAGCTTTGAGAAAATGGATTACTAAACGTTAGACTTAGTTTCTAGTTGAACCTTAAGACCTCTGCCCAAGCTCTACTGTCTTTGAGCTACCTTTCTTAACTTCCTTAGCAGAAGGGTTTGATTCAAATAATGTCACTTTAACTCGATGTCATTTCTGACACATTATGTCATTTATCTACGCAGGAGCAGTCCAAGATGGATTCTGTATATGATGTGCTAACTGCTGTGAAGGAGCATTGGATTATTACATCATTGTTGCTCTTCACTCTTCTGATGTATTGGCATTATGTTGTAAATTTCACGGCACTGAAAAAGCTCGGCATCCCTGGGCCCACGCCCTTACCGCTAATTGGCAACAGCATGGTATTTGTTGGGAAAAGAAAAGAGCTGCACACGTACTTTTGCGAAGCTGGAAAAAAGTATGGTAGCATTTATGGGTTGTATCTTTTTAAACTACCCATAATCGTTGTGGCGGAGCCAGAAATCATAAGGCAGGTGCTGGTTAAAGAATTTGACAAGTTTCATGACCGACCTGTAAGTTTTGAACTTTTTCGAGAATATTTTTTCTCAGAGCCGTACTAATGGCTGGAAAGTTGGGCATCTCAATGACGACTTTTTTCTCAGCTGCTTCGATTTCTGGCTCTTAACACGAAAATCACGCTTCTTGATATTAGTTCAATTGTTTGCCCACCAAAAATAAAAGTTTCCTTGGACCCAACAAATCGCAATTGTACTTTGCAAATCTTTTTGGCCTGAAAAATACTTTGACCCTCCCGGTAAGAAACGGATCATTGGACCTGTAAAATGCTCATTGAAAAGTTCACTTGTCGGTTGAGAGGCAAGACGGCAGTGTTCAAGACAAGACCAGCCTTGTGTGACGACTGCTTCATAGCTTCTTTAAAGAAAAGATTGTTATTCTGCGAGAGCTAACCTTTTAATCAGTATATACTTGATTCTTATTCGTTCTTCCCTTGACATTGAATTTTCTTTAAGATACAAGAATAAATCCTTGGATCTGAGGTTCCATATAGTCGGCATGATAAACAAACAAAGTCCGCATGGTTTTATCAGCATTTTCAATTATTATAATTATCAATTTTTTCAAAGTTGGCTCCTATCAGATGATAGAAAAAGCATATTCAGGCCAACTAACAAAAGTTAAATTAAAGTTACAAAGATAATTGGGATGTTACAAAGTCTTCTAATTGCAATAATGATACCCTGGGTATCAGAGTCTCCGTTATTTGTCCCAGAAATATAGTTAGAAACTAGCCACAGAAATATTGTTTGAGGCCACCACAGCTGTCTACAATACTTTGTCCCCGGATTCATGTGGCTCTGGTACCCAGGGTACAATGATGAAAACAGCATATTTTAAGTTAGAGAGCCAAAGTTTTTGAACATATTGTTTGCACAAACTCCAGATGTATGAACCACCATTCTAATTGTTGGTATTAGTTTTGAATTTATCCTACGTCAGGCATCCTTTCAACTTATTTTGCAGCGAGGAGGAACAAACTGAGCCTGAGTAAAAAAAGTTTCTTTACCATAAATTTCTTATTTTAGCAATGTAACTATTTCATAACTAAATTGTAATAGCTAGAATTCTGTGTAAGGACAGGCAAGAGCTTGCCGTTTTTGGTTTGTCTTCATGTACAAGTCTTCTAAATACCTTTTGACACTATTATTTTGTCAAAACTTACACTTTCTTCAACACTCAACTGTTGAGTCACTAGATCTTTTACTATAAAACATAAGGTGTCAATTGTCTTTTATTCAGTTTCATAAAGTTTTTGCAAAAAATGTCTTGTTAAATTCTGTGGAATCGGTTTCATGGTTTTGTATTAAGATGCATAAGGATCAATGTTGTATGTAAAAGCTGAATGTCATCAGCATGTGTCGTTGATAAAGATATTGAATAAAAGAGGCCCTAAGACAAACCCTTGAGGAGCTTATACTTTCTTAATTTTCTCCAGTTACTAAATGAGTCATTTTTCCTTACTTTTTGCTTTTTTTTGATAAGCAGATTTTAATTACTTGTAAATCCATGCAAACACCACAAGAGTGAAGTTTTGCCATCAAAAGGTTGAAATTTTAAACAATCAAAAGCAATTGAAAGTCCACCGTGCATTCAAGTGCTTCGGATGTATTATTGGGTTTAAATTTGCGTTTTACAACATTGTACCTCTTTGCAAGTGCTGAAATATTAACAACTTCAAATTCATCGTGGAATTGAGAATCATCCAGCTGTTTGTTGAATATCTCAGTGAGAGAATCCTTGGCAATTTGGCAGGAATAGGCTCAACTTTACTTTAGTTTACACTGTGCCGGATAAAATTTATCCGCATAAAACTTGTTCGGATTGATTTGTGTTTACACTGTGCCGCACAGATTTTGTCCACTTTGCCCTCATGTTTACACTGTGCCGGATAACTGCAGTCACATGACCTAAATCATGCACAGGACGCCCAAAATGAAGTCTTCTCTGGGCAACGAAATAATAACGAAATTCCCGCCAACAATCCGATACAAAATGAATCCGGTATCGTGTGAACAGGGCCAAAGACATCTTGAGTATGGCTCTGTGTACCGTGTGCCCAGTGACAGGAAAATGCTGATTTCCGTTTTTCTTGAGGAACTTAAAAAATTTTTTTCTTTATAAACTCATGAAAATAACCAAAGTTGATGAAGATATGACAAAAAGCCATACATTAGCATAACATTTTTATTGTCCTTTTTCAAATAAGAGCTCACTATTCATCCCGGAGCTGCCTGAGCCACTAACAAGCATGCTGACTGCTGTCAAAGGTCAAAGGTGGAAGGACATCCGCAGTATTATGACCCCTAACTTCACCTCTGGCAAACTCAAAGGCATGATGTACATTATGAACGAAGCTGGGGATACTCTTCTAAAGAAAATAAAAAAGGCAGCAGAAGAAAATCAGGCAGTCGATATTCACGAGTCAGTATTTGAGCTATATTTTTCTATTTTTATCTTTAAATTATGAAGGGTTTTGATTTAACAACATGAAGCAAAATAAATTTTTTAAGGTTAAGTTAGATTAATCTGATTACGTTGAACTTTTTAATTGTAACATTGAGCAACTTTTGAATTTATAAACTAAAGGTAAGCTACTGAATTTCAGTACACAAACAATATTTTGTTTCAGATGGCAGCAGTCAGTGACGATAGAGGTGATTCTTTCTGCCGCTTTTGGAACTCTTTCTGAAGCACAGACAAACCCAAACGACAAAGTAACATCTTATGCCAAGGATGCAATGTCTCCAAGACCATGGCCAAATATTGCTTTGATGGTCCCTATTATCGGCAAGAAATTATGCAAGGCAATCACTATATCCCGCTGGGGGTTCAACTGGGGTCCTATAATAGATATTGCAGGGAAGATACTCAAGCAAAGACGCGAAGGTGAAGGAGAAGCAAGAAAAGTAAGCGGTGTTCCTTTTCCTTTCGCTGATTTCTTGCATGAAGATGATTCATGTCTTTTCTCTCGAAAGATAAAACTTAGGAAAAAAAATCAGGATGATATGATTGTATTGGTTCGGCAATACTTGGATTTTTCTGAAAGGATGGAGGATTAAATGCAAAGTTTGACACTATTGCATTGCGATCCATTTTGAGAAAATTTTTATTATAAATGGCAGATATTTAAAAATTGCGGATGGAAGCAAATTTTATTCAGATATGGTACTATTCAAATGCTTCTAAATCTGAATGAGATATTAATTTGAGTTCTTCAAACATTGTTCATATCATGATAAAGTTCAGGTTTGGCAATTTTGCCTGATAGTGACGTCACATTGAGGAAAGAATTTATGTATGCCCTAAAAGCTGTGTAGCTAAGTTCTCTATAGAGAATTGTTTAGTTTTAGTAAATTTACTGCTCTCGAATTGGATTCTAGATAGACTAGAAATGGCTACTGGGAGGAAAAAATTGGAATGTATTTTCAAGATTAAATATATATTGTTCCTAAATGTTTGTTAAGCATGGCAAAAAAGGACGAGAAAGGTGAACTCAAACAATAAGCACTAAAACCACGGAGAAGCCATCATAGTTTTGTGAAACTTTATAGATTTTCTATTCTTGTACCAGCAAATCCTATAAATCGGTGACGAAGGTGAAGTTTTGAAAACTTTTTAAGCATTCAGCTTATAATGAATAAATTCATGAAGAAGTGTCTTGATACTATCCTAAATATTTGTTTCGTATTTTGTGTCGTCATTCAATGATGAATTAATACTAAGGCAATAACCTGTTCCTCATTTTAGGACATGTTACAAAACATTCTAAACTCCCAGCACCCTGATAAGAAGGGACATAAACTCACAGAAAATGAAGTTATTGCTGAAATGGTTCTTTTTTTACTTGCTGGCTATGATACTTCAAGCAACACTCTTGGCCTAACTTGCTACCATCTTGCTTTATACCCAGAGTTCCAAGAGAGAGTGTACGAGGAAATAACGCGTATTTGTGAATCAAAAGACACAGCTACGTATGACGAAATTAAAGAAATGGTTTATTTGGAAGCTTTTGTCTCTGAGACATTGCGCCTTTACCCACCAGGTGAGGTTTTAAAGATGGAAATTAAACCTTTTTCCTCTCTTGAGAAACCAGGCAAATGCTACCGATTGGGATTCGAACACTTAAGAAAGATGACTGTAGGCTAATAAGGATTTAAACATGGCAATGGCCAAAGATGCTTTATAAAATTACCAGCTATGCTGCTTTAAGAACGTTTTGGGAAGGTTGGGGTTTCATAATTAAAACGATATGCTCATTTCTGCTTTAATATCTTCCCTCGCCTCATGCTTTCTTTTTGCTAAAATTGGTAAATTATTTTTAGCGTAAAATTTATTCATTTCTACATCTTTTCTAGGTTTCTTTGTAACCCGCACCGTCGAAAAATCCTGTATCATAAACGGTGTTCATTTTAAAAAGGACATGGCTGTCCTCATACCCACTTACGCTTTGCATCGGGACGAAAAATACTGGCCCGAACCAAACGCCTTTAAACCGGAGAGATTTCTTCCAGAGAATAAAGAATCTATTAACCAATTTGCCTATTTGCCTTTTGGCAACGGTCCTCGAACCTGCATTGGAATGCGATTTGCACAGATGGAAATAAAGACGATCCTTGTTAGAATGCTGCAGAAGTATCGCATGGTGCGTGGTCCTGAGACGCCAGTGCCTTTGAAGATGCAGCCAAGAGCCGTGCTGTCACCGGCTGAGCCAGTCTGGATACGATTTGAGAAGAGAAAGTAGACTTGAACACGTTCAAGTGAGAAGAACTTGAAGTGTAACACAAGGCAACTATTTGATCTTTACTTTAGTTCACAATTGTTTTAGGCACATCTTGATTTGGTTTTTAACTTTTGCTTGAAAAAATTGCCGGATGACTTGTATTTTTCTTAATATACGACTTTAGGATAAAACATACATTTTGTCTAAGACTTGTATTTAAGACTAGCATCATCGTTACAGTGTAAGGAATCCTATAGTTGGCCGCGAAAATAAATCGCCAATTTGTTCACAGAAACTGAAACTTGAATGTTTATCACGATTACAAATCTTTGTAACGTTTTCATAACTTTCACAGCTTACAACTGCAACTCATTTTATGGTCAAGTCAAGAATTATCTATAAAAAGTTTCCATTATTAAGTATCATTTTATTACAAAGTTTCTAAATATTATTAGTTGCGTCATAGCTATTTTTGGACACCCTTCGTAAAATTTTGCCGATTTACAATTAAATGAAACTGAAACTGAGACTTCGAGTTTACATTAGGCCTAAACACGTTAAAGATGGAGATCTACTCTAAGTGATTGCATACTAAGTGGAAGTTGCTAGAATATTCTGGAAACGTCCTCTGCTACTAGTGTTTATTGATAACCTTGACAGCAGCCACGTAGCTGCAGGGGCAGGAACTGTGTGCTGTGCTCTCCTCCTTAAAATGAAAAACTTGACTACACCTCTGGCCACATTTACTCTAAATGATATTTCGGAATGTTGGTTTGATAATAATTTCGTATCATCAATTGATTATTACTTTGGTAAGTGGAGACCTTTGCGAGATAAGCAAAAATCCCTGTCATCTGCCCCTAAGCTTCGAAACCCGAATACTTGCAAAACGTTCTTTGTGGCCTATCATTCAAGTATGATCTCACAGCTTTGTTATATTTAGCAAAGATGGAAATGTTTTACTGCCCACAAAATGCTTAAGGCTTCTTTCTCCGTTTGAGGGAAGTTTTTTCTACGAAGATAGCGCATGGCTTGCATAGACGTCCAGACGTTCAAGATCAGAAGTCACAGCGCAGATGCGGACTGAAGACTAGGCCGTATTTGTCGAGATGGCAAAGAAAACAGAATTATAAGATATGGACATTGAAGTCATAACTGCAATCAACGAATTAAGAGCAAAAGATAGGAAACGGCCCTATTCTAGCACGATTACCACGAAACTTGAAAAATAGAATTTTTCTTGCACGCCAAGTGACGTTAGCGATGCATTCAGACGTCTTGTTAAACGAAAACAGATCAAAAACTGAGAAGAAGAAGATGGTCCATTAACGTAATTGCATTCAAATTTACCAAGTGGACTCTATCATCAGAATTTCTCTCATTAAAACAACAAGTTGAACAGTGGCAAAGCCAAAGGTCCACAAATTTCCAAAGATAAAAATTTTTGAAATTGGAAAGAACTTGATTCATGTTTTTAAATCATTTTATGCCCGATTCCAAGGTTAGTCTACCCTAGGTACCAGACTCACTATATATAAAATAAAATAGAGTCTGGTACCCAGGGTAAGGCTAGTCTTGTCTTATTCTACAATTATACTTTATGGCTGGACCCTTTTTCAATTTGGAGACACAGGGCGAAAATAGGGCATTGCAAAATGCTTCACTGCAATCATTATCTCAACAGATTCAGAAGGCAATTGTTGATTTAGCAAGCTAATTTGAAGAAAAATGAGCTAACTACCTGACCTTAAATACTTCGTATTATCTTTCTATCTACTTTCATCAGACATAAAAGAGTGTATAGTGTATATTGATATTGTCCAATGCATGTATTTAAATGCGGTATTCGCTATTAGCAACATCTGCTTTCATCAGTATATAAATATATTTCTGAACAAAGTATAAAGATATATAGTTTGACATACCAAAGGCATTGTGGGTAATCCCCAAATGACTAAAAAATACAGTCGCTTTAAAAGTGAACTGACACGCAAAATTAACTTGACCTCAAATGAAAGCATATCGAGCATAAATACCTGATACATTATTATTTTTTTAATATTCAACACAGTTTTCGAGTTATTGAGCGTCAAAGTTAGCCGAGCATGGACGAGTTTGCCCGAACCTTCTGCATAATCGTGACGTCACCAACACCATGTTCACATCACTGAAGCAAAACGATAGTCTGGAAGGCTGTACTTTTGTGACTTACCGGATGAGCATCGATACATTAATTGAGCAGGTTTTGGCTCCATTTAGACAACCTATTTGGAAAACAGATTATGACTCCTTTACAAACCTTTCACAATAAGATTTGCAAGAATATCGTATTATTCAACGCATTTGAGGCCCTTCCTCCGTCTTCCAGGACCCAGTGTGTGGCGGGCCAACATATTATACAATGGTAGCGATAAAAATATTGGCAGGATATTTTTTAATTTCTGGAAACCTAAGTAAAATACTTTTCTTTTATTACGAGAGAATCAGCTAAATGGGTCTATTTTGCATGAAATAATAATGTAGCGCCGCTTTTAGATGTAAGAAAAATAATTGAGAAACACATGTAGATGCTGAAAAGACTACATTTAATTGTGATATTTTTCAGTTTTTAGCTTTAGATTGGGTAGAAAGGAAAGTATGCTTAGGATATCATTGGGTAGAAAAAATTAATAATGGGTCGTATGTTGGGTAAACCAAATTTCTGGAGGAAAAATCATTTCTCTTCGGCCCCAACTACGACCATAACTAATGGCTGGTCCCTTGGGGCGTGGCTACACCTCTTGGGCACTACCACCAGTTCTTGGTTAGCTTCGCCACTGAAGTTGATTAATTGAGGTATCAAATCGATCATCTGGAAATCAATCAAAATGCTACGCAGAAATCTTTCAGGATCGAAGGAGAAAAGAAGAATTAACAGAGGAAACCACCGGAGCAATTGCGCGCCCTTGGAAGCGAGCAGGAGGAATCACACAGGACCGAAGAGTGGTCAAGCAGAACCAACAATGGTAGTGTTAGAAGAAAGACATTTGAATTACATTCCAGCGGAAGGCAAGAAGACGAGAAGAACGGTAGAAATTATAGGAGACTCTTTGGTGAAGGATATCCAGTCATACCAGATTAACAAATCTACTGGAAAGATGGACGAGAAAATGTTTGTCAAGGCACATTCTAGTGCAATTGTCGAGTGCAAGCCGCTTTTGTCAAAAAAGCAATTGGCCCCACAGGAAGATTCATCCTTCGTTGTAGAACCAACGATTGTCGCTCCAAGGCTACACCAAAATATTTCGCAGAAAGGATAATTGATTTAGGCAACTTAATGAAAACAAAGGTAAACATGGTACCATACCTATCTCTGGACGTCTAAAATAGAGCTATGGAGACCGATGGTGGCCTATTATAGAGCTATGGAGGTAAATAGATTTCTAGAACAACTATGCATTTTTCAAAATGTTTATTACATGGTTCTTGTATGCTTGTTACTGTTGTTGAAACTACTTTTCCCAAACAAGAAACAACTGTAATTAATAAAAATTATAACGAGAAAGTCTTCAAAAGAGAGGAGAAATCCTGAACTCCATTTCTTCAATTTTACGTCGGATCCAAACAGATGAGCCGACTCATTTGATCTAGGCTTAGTACTTATATTACTTTATGTTATTCTTTCTTATACCTTTTCTTTATTGTCCCAACATTTTTAAAAGTAATAATTCTCTTGTTAAGTGACATTTTGTCCCATGCATTGATGTAAAGAATGCTTTCGTGTTGTCGGCGAGAAAACCTTATGAACTAGGGACCCAACTATCTTCAAAGTTATGGAACTGAAACTTTGCTTCCTGGCCTTATTTGTGGTGCTGCACTGAATAGAATGGGAGTAAATACAGCTTTAAAACTTCACCAAAGCTTTTTTGACTGGGGTACTTGTCCAGTCTACAGTTGGGTTTTGCACTGTAACTTTATAAATTCATGTAGAGTAAAGATATTGTCACTGGTTTCGTAACCTTCCCTACAGGCAGCCTGATTTTCACATAGAATATCGAAATTCGTTGAAAATCTTTGCAGTCTTTCTACTAGAACCCCCAAAAAGACTCCTCTGTAGTTATCGATATTATATTTATCGCCACCGAAAATTACCAATCTTGAAACTTTTATCAAACAATTTTGTGAAAAAAGCAAAAAGGTCATCATTCAAATATTTGAATATTTCAGCAGTAAGCGAGTAAGCAAATCTGTCCAAACTGAAATCTATTCCAGATTTCAGTTTTGTAACCGTTTCTTTCACTTCCTCGACAGTAGCGGGAATGAATTTGTTCTTTGTTGGACTAAGCATCAAGACACATGTTTGAATGTGTTTGAGGGGCCCCTTTAAGTACTCCGACGGTTCAAACGAATAACACAAGCAAGTGTTCTGATTACTTGGCTCGTCAGTTTATCTAATTTCATAAAATTCAAAAAGACAAAACGGTACACGTCGGCAAAAACTAGCATCATCCAACAAACTTCGCGACTGAGCCTGAACCGACTACCCAAACATGTCCGCGCTCTAACGACTACCGTAAATTCTCTTTTTAGCCCCCTCTCAATTTAGCCCCCCTCTCAATTAAACCCCTCTCTTATTAGTCCCCCTTTTAGAAGGAAAAATTTAATTAGCCCCCCTCTCAATTTATCCCCCCCAAATTTTCACTGATGCTGAAATAAGTAAGCTTGACAAAAAACAGAGATTTTTAATTTAATCATTGATCGTTCAATACTTCGCATCAAATCACACCATCTCTTTTCCAGTCATAACAGATCCGAAGACAAATATTTAATTTGCATTAAGCACGGGCCATGCGAGAGCCTTTTACCAAAATTACAGGCCGTTGGTACTCCGAGGGATGAAGTCGACCTTTTCGAATGCTCGATTTCAGAGGGCGACATGGCCCAAGAAGATATTTTAGAATTAATAATTGATGACAATAACGATGACAATATTATTGATAAAGAAGGCTGATTTGATGTTTTTTATTTCGCAAATAACAAAAAATCAGTTTACCACAATAAATGGTTTTTTATTATAAAATATTTATGAAGCCCCCTCTCTCAATTTAGTCCCCCTCTCTGATAAGCACCCTCTAAAGTGCTGAAAAACAATAACCCCCTTGAGGGGCTTAAAAGAAAATTTACGGTAATTCAGAAGACTGATCTACTCAACTGGCCAACACAAAACATAACAATGGGGTAGACGAGATAAGACAAGATGTCAAAGGAAATTGGAAAGATGTGAAGAGATTTCAAGTACGCTCCAGGATGAGTCGATTGTTCATTGCACAGAGACTATTGTATTAGGACAATCGATTTGAAATTCTAGTCACCATCAATTTATGATCATTTGTTGAATCGGGGCGATGCTGCAAATGCCAAAGAAAAACAAAGTTGTGTGCCTGTGAATAGTCGTTGAAGTGCAGGTTAACAAGAGGTATGTTGATATGATTTCAGTGCGGATGAGTATGCTTCTATTGAATTAAGCAAATGGTATTAAGTGCCCGGAAAGCAGGAAAACCTTATGGAAAATTTATCCACCCACTACTGACAAAACGTCCCCCGCTCGAGCACAAATAAACATCAAATGATATGAAGAAAGACTGAATCTCTCTTAAACAGCTATAAAAGCAGAAGCATTCGTTTTTTATCATCGTTATGTGATTTTGGTATGTTATCACTTTTGCATTTCAGGGGCCTCACGCACGCCCTGCTGTTATAAGGCACAGTGCAGTCCTTTTTGACAAGGCCTGTAGAAGATAGGACCCCTTTTTACAGGCTACAGCTACTGCCAAAATAAAATCTTTCGTATAGATAAAATATAGGATTTACCCTTTTGCTGGGAGGGGGAAAGGGGGATTCGTGACCCCCAATGAAATTATCAAAGACCATGCCTTAAGGATAACATCAGAATGGACAAGGAAGGATTTCTTAATACAATAGTCCAAAATAATACAGAACCGTTTGGATTCCCTGAAATTGCCCGTCCTGCCGTTTGGCTACGGCGCCCCAGAACAAAAATGGAGGCGATACTTTCACAGTGGCAGTCTATTATAACTTCAAACTGACAAGGAAACTATTTCGAAAACACAGACAGGAGAAAAATTGCGGGCTATAGCCCCCCTCCCAAAAATATAACTATTAGCAAACAAGTCAGCTTTCAAACAAGCCTCAACAATTCATCACAGCATGCAGTTGGTTGACGGTAGAAAAAACCTTCCAAAGTGTAAACAAGGCAAATCAAATCTTTTTTATAAGGTGTAACCAGTGAGATTGGAAGCGTTTTCGCTTCAGGGAGGTGTTCAGGCCTCATTTGCAGTTTGTCAGCCTCAGCTTGTTTTTAATTTGTTGTTAACTTTTGACTAACTTTGAGGCTTGTGTTCTTACAAAATCGCTCTTTAAAAAAAGAGTGCAAGCCTTAAAAGTAATCTTCTCATGTGCTGATGCTTCCTCTTTGAATTAGCTCTTGGAACTTATGTGAAGCATGATGTGAGATCGCCCAATTATTCCAACCCTTTTTTAAGTGGGCCAAGGATAGTAGGTGGAAGTTTAGCCCTGTATTTTGTTTTGAAGTGTTTGATTTAAATTATTTTGCACTCTTGTGTAACCAGCGGCGCTTCCACTCCACTTTCGTAAAAAACGAGATTTTCTTACTTTTTCTTTATCTTCCATAAAACCAGAAATTTCTTTCTGATGTCGTGATGTGGCAAAAAATGTAGAGGGCTAAGGCCAAAATTGTAGGGGGCCAAGGCTTCTTACCCCTTTTATTGCAGCTTTAAAACTACTTGCTTTGCATAAAAATAGGGGGCATGGCCACCCTCCCCCCGTGACGTGGGCCCTGCTACAGTGATATAGCGCTCAACTAATACCTGTTTGGCCAAACTTTTATAATAATATGGCGCCCATATCTCATAAGAGACCTATTATAGGCTTGTGGCTTCAAATCGACGACCAATTCCGCAAGTGCGGCCAACGGATTTGGCAATAGGTTTTCCATGGGTCGGCCTAAGCATGAAGCCTTTTT